>NC_069117.1:11231916-12431916 GCF_025612915.1 Magallana angulata
CATCGCAATATTGTGACAAATGATATTATATAATTGTATCATATAGTATGATATCATGTTATAAATGATGATATTGTATCATGATATTGTTTTGACAATGGCATGTAATACAAGGAAGTACCCTAATGAGGACTTTTCCTACCTGAGGAGATGTGTAGCCACTGAGGAGTGAGCAGTGAGCTTGCCCTCGTACAGCTGATCCGAGGACCACTGCATGATCAGCTGGTGCATCCTGTACTGAGTGGTCAGCATCCTCATGACCTTGCCACCATAAAGGTCAAGAAGTCTCTCCATCAAGGTTGTCTCTAGGCCGGCACTAGCAGCTCTAAGGATAAAGGAAAACAACAAGCATGTAAGATAAAGAAATTTGAAATAAAACATGCGACATCTACATACGTAACAGAAATGGTGTTGAAGAAGGGTCTCAAGGGAGGGTATCATTATACATGTACTAGTAATCTATGTCCTACAATTAATCAACTACTGTTAATTCCTTGCTAAATGCAAAGAATTAATACAGTGTAAAATTGCAAGAAGCAGTCCTAGCAGATTTTAAAATCTCGCTTTTACTTTTCAGACAGTTTTGAGCTATATGAAATAATGTCAATAAAACGGTGCTCACGATGTTATACCTTCATCATTTGCTGCAAAACACTGTAATCGTGGAATTAAATACTCACATAAAATAAAAAATTTACAGTACTGAATTGTTATTTTAACTCTTACTTAACTTTTATTTTTCATTTCAACATTTACATATTTTTAAAGCATTCACATATTTATATAAAACCATCACTCAAATTTCAGATAGAATTCCTTACTCTTTGCTGAGTATTGTGGGTGGAAGCTGTAAATGGTCTCCAGCTAAAACACACCGTGGGGCCCTCAAAAGGGGAATCCAACAGGCCGCCTCAACCGCCTGTTCAGAAATCAATATCTGTACAGACAAATCTGATCACAGGTAAAATAAGATTCTTAGATCTATGGTAATCAATAATTTACACATCAGCTGTATGTGTGTGATGACCCCAGTAACAGATTAAATAACTTTAACTTTGCTTCAATTCAATCAACGTCCATAAAACTTTAATTAAAACTTTAATTTTTTTTTAGAAAAAAGCAAGGCATAATAAAGTTAACAACTTTCGAATTGATGAAGTATTACTATATGATGTACTATAATGTTATCACTTTAGTCTCTATCAACTTCACAAAATTTCAATAATGCTGTTAGGCAGACACTTTATCTTGAAAATGATTTTACAAAGAAATGCATTTTTTATCTAATTTGTTTACATCTCAGTTATATAATTTTAACAAATGCTAATTATTTGGGCATCCAGAATCAAAATGCTGAAATCTTCCTACAATTTACCTGTGAACATTCATCAATCACAACCAGATCAAAGTGTTCATTATCGAGATATCTAATTGGTCCTCTCGGGTCAGCTGAGCTAAGGGTTGCTAAGACAACATCAGCTCTTTTCAGGACTTCTTTGGAGGCAGCTTCCTCCCTCTGTCTCAATTCTTTTCGTAAATACTTTACGTCTTCTCGTATTTTTTGCTTTTCTCCATGATCTCTGGTTTTTCTAATGGCAGACTGGACAGAGAGTGAAAAGAGGTAAATTTGCATAAAATTCAATATAGTTCAACCTGGGATAGCAGCTCTTAATTTACTTCAGACAATTACCAGATTTTTATCAAGATCTTTGCGGACATCCTCCACTAAACGTGTTTCTTCACTGGAAGACAAGATAGCATCTAGAGAATATTTCTGTATATGTGGCAGAACTCTTGCTGGATGACCAAGTCGCACCACCTTTTGTTTATGCTGGGCCAGTCGTTCCACTAAATTGTCAACAGCAATGTTAGATGGTGCACAAGCCAAAATCTGTCATGTTGAGAGAATACAATCATATATTAGTTTGCAAAGATAGTATTGTTGAACATACATGATTACATGTACCTACATATAACAGTTGCCTACCTTGTTGCCCTGTTTGATGGCCTGTATGGTGATTTCTATGACTTTAGTTGTCTTACCTTGCTGGTCTGTTTCATGGCCTTGATGATGATTTCAATGACTCTAGAGGTCATACCTTCTTGCCATGTTTGGCGGTGTGGATGATTATTTCTAGAATTGTATTTGTCTTACCTTGTAGCTGCAGGTCTGTAGCTCCCGGTCTGAAAAAATTCGGATGGACGACCTGGGAGCTACAGTGCCTCCCATCGTAAAATCTGCAATTTTCGGCGCACAAAAAATTGCACTAGATTTGGACTGATTAACCTCATTTTCACACAAATTCTGTGAAAACAATAAGTACCATTAAATTTTTCAGGCAATTTACAACTGATATCATCATTTTACTTGCCTCAGACTTTCTCTTAAACATGCTAACCGACCGCGGAAAATAAAGTATATTAATTAACGTCGAGATCCAGAGTTGCCATTTTTACATGTAAACAAACTGCTCCACTTCACTTTACGGGACTGGTGATGGTGTTTAAAAGAATATCAGAGGCAACTGAAGTGTCGATATCTGTAGTAAAATGTCCTAGGAATGTTTTGGAATCAAATATTTGTACAGAATGTGTTTGAAAATGAGAATAATCAATAATCAGAATAATCACAAAACTAGCACAATTTTTTGTGTGCCGTAAATTGCAGATTTTTACTATTGGAGGCACTGTAGCTCCCAGGTCGTCCATCTGATTTTTTTCAGACCAGGAGCTACAGACCTGCAGCTATCTTACCTTGATGCCCTGTGTGATGACTTTGACAATGATTTCTTTCACTATTAATGAATGTCTTACCTTGTTGCCCTGCTTGATAGCCTGGATGATGATTTCTATGACAGTAGTGGTCTTCCCTGTGCCTGGAGGACCATGCACAATGGCTACTTCTGGCTGAGCAAGAGCAAACCTAACAGCATCTTCTTGTGACTCATCCAGTCCAGAATTTACCAGGTGGATGTCTGAAAGATCACAAACATCCACTGCTCAGTGTGTGTGTGTGTGTGTGAGAGAGAGAGAGAGAGAGAGAGAGAGAGAGAGAGAGAGAGAGAGAGAGAGAGAGAGAGGGGTTAACATTGGAAAGTGAAGTATTCAATTACAGATGAGTACTTAAGGCTTGTATTGTTGTCAAGTGCTATTGATCTACCTTCCTGGTTGTATTTACTTCCTAGTCAACATTATACATGCACAATAAAATTAAAAATACCGGTATATAACATCCTTCTTTACAGTAAATACAGTAAAATGAAAATAAAACCAAGCGATGGTGCCAACCTTTGAGGTTGTAAGGAGAAGACAGGTCTGTTTCTCCAAACAACACATCCACAAGTCTACTTGATCCACCAAAATCACCCTTTTTCAGATTATTCAGTGCACTGGAGATAAATAAAAACACAAATCAATGCTGTTTACATCCAACACAGTATGAAATTCTGCACAGAAGCCGCAATGAAGTTTTGTAACTGAGTTTGTATTCGATAAAACATTCAGATTGAGAACCAGTTATGCAATTTTTTTGTGTGTGCTGTGCATGGGGTTAAACATCAATTCTGCTGCCCTCTAGAATACTACATGAGATATGTGTATATTATCCTGGACAATTTCTAATCTGTGTAACCCAAGAGAAAATAGATTTTTATTATACATTCTTTCAACATGAAATGTAGAGTTCTTCTGCTCACTTTTTTAGTCGTTTGTACGTGACATCATTAGCAAGCTTGGTAAGCTTGTAGAGATCCTCCTCCTGTAAATCATACAAATCCTCCTTGTCATCAAATGCTACACTAATGGCCGACTTTCCAGCATGTGTCACAATGCCTGACCCAAAACCCTCATCGCCTTGATGGGCCGAGCTGGCAGTCAGGCTAACTATATCACCTATAGAAGAGAAATAAATAAGCATTGATATTAAATCAATATGCAACACTAAACTTTATGACTTTCATGTACTGATTTTGGTGGAAAAGGTATACATGTGCTCTGTCCCAGGTTTCTTTTTTCCTGTCACTTTTTGACAATTTAAAACCAAAATATGCAGAGCAAATGAAATGATACATGGAAACAAGAGGCCCATGGACCACATTGCTCATCTGAGGAACAATAGGTCTGATAAAATCAGTTTCATGGAGTCATAATACAAACTATCTGGATAATGTAATATAATACTGTGGAATCATAAAATTTCGTGGGGGCCAATTTTTGTGGATTGTTGGTTTTTTGCTTGTTCGTGGGGATCTAATTTCGTGGATGAGTCAGTTTTCAGTTTCAGTAGGTAATTTCGATTCGTTGAGGATGTAAATTCATGGGCGAGGGCTACCCACGAATACCACAAAAATTGAGCCACCACGAATTCTAATGATTCCACAGTACATGTAGATCCTGTATAAATTAAAATCCATTTTCCCCCGTGATGTTGAAAATGTGAAAAGTTAATGGACAGACAGACAGACAGATGAACGGATAAATGAACGACAGGCAAAATGCGATCAGAAAAGCTCATTTGAGCTTAAAAGTTTAAGATTGTCAACTCACTTTATTCAGAAAAATTGACACAAAAGAATAAAATGCCTATGGGTATTTCTAAATATCCGATATCATTGAGCCATTTGGACCTTGCACAATTTTTAACATTATTTATTTCAAGAAGTCTGTTGGGTCTTTCATGTCGTTTGCATATACATTTTATAATATCATAAAATCTTACATTTCAAGCATTTCAAAACAAAAGTCTGTCATCACTATAGTGAATTATATAGTTCTGGCACAGGGGGATTCATATGTATCGAAACAAAAAAATGATGAAAATAAAACTTTTAACTGTAGAGAGCGAATTTATAGGTACCATAACTACTGATACATAAAAATTAGCTACCAGGTGTAATATTATGGGCAGGTAACTCTTGGAGTGCTCCTCCTGGTTCAAACGTGACAACTGTTCTCCCATAAAAGCCAGTTCGACGGGATCTAATATGAAGCTTCAGCAAACAAACTCCTCTCCTTTGAAGCTCCTTTGGTGGCAATGTTTCATTGACATGTCTTTAAAATAAAACAATGGGCAGTTAGATATAATTCAATTTAAGTTTTGATATGAAAATTCAATAGCTTACTGTGCCTTTACACCCACAGGCGCCCGAGTGACATTAAAAATATTTCTTTTAGTATAAAATAAAATTATCCCCTGTGCTATAATACTACAAATGATATATATTTTTTATTAAACCAAATACTTTTATCATCATGCAGGTGCCTGCATGTGTTTAGTACCCTATATGTGCATGTACTTTATTAATAGAGGGACTTTTCATAGACAAAGAATATACATTATCATATAAATGCTGGGTTTTAAACCTCATCTTGGTTCCTTAATATTTCTTCAACGCGGGCATTACATTTGGAGCCATATAACTATTCCCTGGAACTGGCAGGACAAAAAACCTGTGATGTTGATCTTTAAAGGCGAAGATCATTTTTTAGGGGAAGGAATATGACTTTCACACTGTTTCAATTGCAGGCACCAGATGGCTCAGTTGGTTGAGCATCGTGGTGGCCTGGTTTGAATCCTTGTCTAGTGTGTCATCATGACTCAATATTTGATGACTTTTAACATGTTTAATGGGTCCTTAATTAATTGCCAATAGCATTTTTTGTTTAGTGTTTGTGCCAATAAAATACATGTATTTTAAATTTATAAATACAGTACAGTAGTATTAATTTTGCCCCAAAAAGTTGACCTGAAACTTGTTACAAACAAATAAATAAATGAATCAAACATAAATGTGTGATAGATATATACTCATTCAACCGATAATAGGCCAGTTGATCAATGTTGATATTGCATTCTGGGTGCACGAGGAGTTAATCATATTAATACAGATAGAGGAAATTCGAATTTACTATGTAGATCATAATTAAGAACACGTTCTTCTATACCTCGTCTCTTCTATCTCAGCCTCTCGCTCCTTATCAAGAAGCTGAATGTGTTGGTTTACAAATTTTTCTAAACTCATTTGGATATTTTAACAAATGTCTACTCTTGTGCGACTCAATCGAAAATCCTCTGGAAAACCCCGTTGTATGTAACATTCTCCGAACAGAGTTGCCTCCCTGATTTGGAGTTATCCGTATATTTCGATGAGAGGTAGGCCCTAGAGCTTTTTATTTTGGTAGCACGATTTTATTGTACTTTCACCGAGTGACAGTTACATTAAAGGGGTTTGATACATTCGATTTTTTAAAATATTAATCTTTGTAGCTCAAAGTATATAGATAAATTCTGTCGATTATGTAAAACGAAAGTAGAAAAAAGTTAAAAACTGTTGGAAAGTTCCGCACTTATCTGAAGTTATCAAATCACGAGAATGGGTACGCATTTTTTTAATAATATTTTTTATTAATCTTAATTTGATTTAAAAATCAAATTATTTCCATTACACTTGTACTTAATGTTTGTGAATTTCGTGAATTTAACACGTATACATCGCATAATGATAATTCCGTCACTACCCAAGCTCTATATAAACCTCTATGGAATTCGGACCTGATAATTTTTTAACTTGTCTACATCAACAAGGCATAATAAGGTGAAATTTTCACGTGAAACTCGTGTGAAAAGAGCACTCACGCGATTTTCATGTGAAATTTTTCACATGAATTTCACGTGAAGTTTTTTCAAGTGAAATTCACATGAACAATTTCACGTAAATTTCACTTCACACGAATTTCACATGAATATCGGATGAAACTTCACGTGAAATTCACGTGAGGCACAATTGGCTGTGTATGTCTTGGTTGTATGGAACTCCTACCAATATCAATGGATCCAATGCTAGGCACAGTGCCAAGAAACAAACCACGGATCCAGGAAGTGTGACCATTATGGTGCAACAGGAGGGCCCGGAATTACATTATGTTCTACAAGATATACCATCCCATTGTAAAAGTTCAGGTCCACCAACTATACACTAGTACTTCAGTTTACCAACAGCAGAATTAACTCATGGTTTCATGGCAAATACATATAATAAACATCTGCCAGATCAGCACCAGGACAGATCGATATTTACAAGCACTCTTTTATACCAGCAACCATAATGGGTTGGACAACATCCCATTCCCACTATTAAGAACTCGCCTTTAGACAAATACAGACCATCAGTGTCTAACATACTACATCATTAACTCGTTAATTAACTTTTTATCCTTTTAAATGTTCAAACTTTTTAAAATACTTGTTCACCATTCAATGTTGGAGTAATCTCACTCACTTTGAGTTCACTCCATGAAGGGAGAAAGAAAAACTCTGACGCTACACTACATGTAACTCTGTCACCTTCAAGAAATTTCGACCTAATAACATATCCTACATATGTTACTTGGCAAAATATGAAATATTTTGCATAATTATTTATGATAATAAATTGCTGAAATAGACTTGGTTGCAAAAAATTAATTCCAACGAACTGAAGTCATCACTGGTATTAAAATCACAGAATTAAATCTCTGATGATAAAAATTTGTTCATTTTTTTTTTTAACTCGACAGATTGGTGATCATGGTATACTGAAATGGGAAACGCAGAGTCTAAGGTAAGTACATGTATTGTGTTTGTCAATGTTTATTTTCAATTTCTTTTTGGTGTGACTTTTCTAATTGCGTCATATTCAATTTGACAGCAGATATAACCTTTACTTGACCAAATCAACGAGTCACTGATTGGTTGATTAGGCAGAGTTATCAGTAGACATATGTATGTACTGAATGAACAACAATATTGTGCATTTTATTTGAACATGCCATTGTCATGCATGTTGTATACTGCCATTTAGTTTATATACTGGGTAGTTTAAGATGACAGGGTTTCATATTATACAGAAACATCTCTGACAGTAATTTTAAGATGCTACTACAGTTTGTAATTCCATTTATGTCATATTGTAATGCATGTAGGAAGTATTTTGAAACTTTCCTCACCATCATCAGGGTTATATACCCACTTATAGATCATAATAACTATTTGTATTCAATTAAACAAATGAGAGAATGTAAAAGAGAGAGATATCTTTTTCATCAGAAGCTGATATATACAAATACAAACACAAATATTTTATCGGCACAAACACAATTAATACAATGATATATGTCATGTATATATGTATGAATTTGACTGACTGCATGAGTACACATTTTTCATATTAACGGAAGGTTGTTGATACATGTGCAACTAAAATATTTGAAGACTATTGTTTTCATTTGTTACAATTACTGGTAGAAAGATCGATGACTTTTTTATGTTCATGAATATAGTGTAAAGTATACATGTACATGTATACAACAGTATAGTATTGAAAAAGAGGTAACCCTGTCCCAGCAACCAATCAGTGATAAGTAGATTTGACCATTGGAAAGTTTGTGGTCAGGAGGCCGGTATTCACATGGTTATACTCACTGCAGAAATTGAATGTGACACAATTGGAAAAGTCATGCTGGATAGAAACCGATATATATTTCTTTATTATACAAGTACTGAAGCTTTAGTAATTTGATTGGTCAAATATGAGTTGGCAGTTAATTATTTTTAAAAAGATTTCTTGTCAAAACCCGGCCATTTTATTCTTTTCAAATTATGTGTTTGTAAAGCTCCCCAAGAATGACTTATTTTACTTTATTGAGGGAATAACTTAGTTATTAACTAAGGGAATAGCTAAATAATTAAAGTAGAATAAACCATCAGTATGTTTGCAGTGATATTTGAATTGGATTTTGATAAATTATCACTAAAAAAATTAGTCTTTTTATTGATCTTCAAAGGTATTGACACAATATATCCTCACAGCATCAGGGGTCCTGAGTCCGCTCGTGACCATGGGACTCAGTGGATTAGTGGACTCGAGACCCCTGACATTGTGAGGATGGACACAAAGCAACCACAATTTCTATAAATTACCAGAGGTTTTTTCCAACTTTTGCTATATTCCTTGACATATAGTTTTGCAGATTTATGTCTTTCTGAATTGCCAAGACCTATAGCTGTTTTAATTGTACCTGAGCTGTCATTCTTGGCTAAAGTTTAATTTATCGGGTATATTGAAAATTGCTGAAATAAAGCAGATCTATTGTACGAAGTAAATATTAATTTTGTATCATGCTATTTTCCCCAATCATGGTTGTAATAGATTTCTCCCAATTTGAATAAGCCATGACAGTAGTGGTTCAAAAGAGAAGTATTAACATGCAGTTTTCAGAATGCCCCATTGAAAATTAATTCATTACTGTCTATCAGGGTGAGTGCAATGAAAATTAAACAGGGAAAAAAACTTGTGAGTAAACAGGCTCTTGAATGAGAACTTTTTACTCTTGTTGTTCAGAAGGAGGAGGAGGCATCAACAGCGGAGGGTTCAAAGACAAAGGAAACCAAAGAGGAGTCTGATTCAGGAAGAAAAAAATCTGCTGATCACAAAAAAGAAAGATCCCACCGAAAAAAAGAGAGGTCAGGAGCAGGATCCAAAGAGAGGCCAAAGACTGGAGAGACAGGGGAAAGTAGACATACCCAACGGGATGAATCCGATTCAACCCAGCGAGTGAAGGTATGTCGCTCTGTGTAGTATCCTATGTACTCTTATAGAGTGATTATATATGGAATAACAGAATGATTCCATCTTTATTAAAGCAATTTGGTACAAAACTGTAGTAAAATTTAGATTGTATGCTGTTAGTTGGTTCATAAATAATATTAATATCTTAATGGTTAAAAAATACTGTGGAATCATTAGAATTCGTGGTGGCTCAATTTTTGAGGTATTCATTGGTAGCCCTCAGCCATGAATTTGCATCCTTAATGAAAACAAATCTAGAAAAGTTGTCTTTTTTTTAATGAAACTTAAAAACTGACACATCCACAAAATCAGATCCCCATGAATGAGCAAAAAACCCATAATCCATGAAAACTGGCCTTCACAAATTAAAATTATTTTACAGTATATCTTATTTTAATGTAAAATGTTAAATAGAATAGCAATAAAAATTTACCATGTGATTAAGTATCTGGAGAATCGTGAAACTGTTGCTTTAAAATTCCTACCCCCTGGTTTTCACTGTTCTGCACCCCCAAATGTTGGGTTGTATGCAGTCTTAACTCTTTAATGTGTAGTGCAGTGTAAACTATTGTTAATTGTTGTATATTATGGTCCTTGAAAAATGATAATTATTTTTCAAATTTTCAACAACCTAATAATATACCAAATAAAATTATGATTATTTATTATCATCTTTAAAAAAATGATTACAATTTAAAAAATAAAATAATAAAATATATAACTATTTAAAATTGACGTCCAAGTTAAGAAATGAAAATTTGAACCCCTGTTGTTTACTCGTATGGCACTTATGATTTAGACCCGAATTTTTCAATTAAGTTTATAATGGGTAAGAGTTTGATTAAATAGGAAAAAAAATAAATGGAAAATTAAAAATAAAGAAATTATAAAAACTAGTTATTAACAAATCAAAGATAGTAAAGGAGACTAATAACTGAAAGAGGCGCAGTTGACATATTTGATAAAATTACTATATGGGTTCAGGTGATGTAAGGCGATGAGACGTTAATTTGCTTGTTCATGCCATCAGGTCTGAATGATTTGAGTCTGTGCATCCAGAACTTTTCTTTGCTTTTCCTCTCCGCATCCAATGAGGACTATGGTCAATAACCAATACTGTCATGTCTTCCCATTTGTGACCACTCGTATTAAAACCCGACGGGCTCCTTGATTTTTTGGTTTTTATGGTAGAACGGTGGTTATTGATCCTTCTGCGGGGGTCACCAGTTTCACCAACATCTTGCTTAGAGCAAACTTTGCAACTGATGAGATAGATGCAGTTGTCTGTGCGGCAAGACGTGTTGCCAAATATCTTGTAAGTGCAACCCGTGATGGGGCTTTTAAAACTGTCCGCGTTGGCGCTATGTTTGCACAAAAGGCATCTGGCATTGGAACATGTTTTAAAACCAGCATTTGGCAGTGAGTTGTCTAATCTTGCCCTCACTTTCATGTCCTTTAAGTTCCTTGGGCATTTAAACGCAGCCATTGGCTGATCCTTGAAAAGATCTGCCATTCTTTCGTTAGTGTAAAGAATGGGCAGATAACTTCTAAGGATGCTGTTGAGGTTCTTACGGGCGGGGTGATAGGTAGTGACAAGTGGAACTCTGCTTTTGTCTTTTTTCTATTTGTATTGCAAAAGGGTATTCCTGTCTTTGGTAACAATCTCATCAATTGCAGTTTGCACTGTGTGGGCTTTAATTATAGCCTTGATTACACAGATGGGATTTTAATATTCTGCTCTGTTCTTCAAAGATTTCATCAGAAGAACAGATCCATCTAATTCGGGTTGTAAATCCTTTAGGAATTCCTCTAAAAGTATGGGGTGTTAACTCAATGGCTTGAGTTAAAGGTGAGAATCTGTGGGTTTCGTATGGAGACTGAATTTTATTTCACCATCTTCCAGGGTTGATGTGGTATCCAAATATACATTTTTGGAACTAGATACGTCCACTGTGAATTTAATCGAATTGTGGAAGGAGTTGGCAAAGGCAATAAATTCATTTAATGCATGAATTCATTTAGGCAGTCTCAGTTTTCAACCCATTTCACCTCAATATCGTTTATGAACTGAACCAGCTCAAAGGTTTGAAAGGAGCTCTAAGAAGCAGGTTGCATTCCAATCTTCCCATAAATATATTGGTGTAAGAGGGAGGCATTTTGGTGCCCATAGCTGTGCCACTTATTTGTATGTAATGTTCGCCATTAAACATGAAATCATTCAGTTTGAGAACATGTTCAAGGAGCTTGAGTAGAGATTCGGTTGACGGCTGCTGAATCGTTCTACTGTCCCATACCTCCCTGCAGGCCTCGATACCTTCATCGTGAGGAATATTCATGTACAAGGACGTGACGTCCATTGTAGCATGAAGAGTATGGTCTGGCAGGCCAGAGGAAGGTGTTTTATTCAGGTAATTTGTAGTGTCCTTGAGGTATGATGGCAAATCCTCTATATGTGGACGGAGATGTAAATCTATAAATTCAGATATTTCCTCCGTGGGATGGCTGATGGCACTCACTATAGGGTGCCCAGGCATTCCTTCCATGTGAAATTTTGGAAGCAGATAAAATTAACCCGGTCTACAGTTGCCTGGGCGAAGCGTTTCATAAACATTAACACCAATTTCTTCATTTTCATACATTTTGTCCAGGGTGTCAGTGATGAGAGCTGAAAACTCTTTGGTTGGATCAGAGTCCAGTTTCTTGTAGAAAAGATCATCTGTCAGTTGTCTGTTGGTTTCAGCTAAATACGATTGTTTGTCTAGGACTTTCAACCTTTGTAAAGCTGATATTTCTTCTTTCGTTAAAATTATCAGGGACGACTTTTTAGTTGGTCAGGAGCTTTTCAAAGTCTGACTCAACAGCATCAATATATATATATATGCCCAAAAATTTTATATCAGTAATTCAAGTGTATTTTTAATAAAATTATATAGGAAATTGCATACTCTAGTATCTTGCACAAATGCCTGATAAGGTACTCTAATTTTTTGCGAGAATGCTTGTCAAAGAAGTACCCGGTAGTAAATCAAGAATAAATTCCTGGAAAAAGTTATATATAAAACTGAGGAACTTGTCGTCTGACCTTAAGTGCAACTACATCAACCATTGTAGTGGGAAAAGGATAAAAACATAGGGACATGTATCTATAGATATACATCTGGATAAATGCATTTAGCCATTGTCAGTGACAATCTCAACTTTAACAATGCAGGTAAGGTATGCTTACAGTTAGGAAGCAATTTTATATAAGATCCGTACTTGATTAAAAAAAACCCAGAACTTAAGACTATTTTAAGTGACTGAATAATTGAACTCAGTTGATGAAAGTTATTTTACTGGCTTCATTGTTATAGTTTATATTTTAAGAGCCCTAGACCATCAAAAAGGAATTACTCCTTTCAATATATTGTGTGAGCCCTCTGTACCATACATGTATGTAAATCACATAGTGTTATCTAAACTGTAATACACAATGACAATTATTTTACAACTTTGCAAATTACCCCCCCCCCCCCCCCCCCCCCCCCGAGAATTCTTAATTCTTTAGAAATTAGTATAATTGACTTGAAAGGCACTTAATTTATGTATACAACATATACTATTCTACCATAATTGAAAAAACAAATAATGCTGATTTTGTATATAGTAACAATTTTCTTTATTATAATGGCAAAAAAATTTACAATTTCAATACTCCCTAAGCTTCAAATAGGATACATTTTGATTTATAATATTTCATTGTATACATATGCACTATTTTGTACCCATAATTTTAGTACATGTATTTTTTCTTGTTTTGAAGACTCCCATTTCCTGCAATGTGTAACATATTTGCTTTTCAAGGAATAAATATGAAACTTACATTGTAGGTTATAGCTAAGAGAGAGAGAGAGAGAGAGTAAAAGTCTTTGAGTGGTTGTTAAGTGATCGATGGATGTTGTGCCTATGATATCCGTTATTTTGAGGGCCATAAACTTCCTGTGACTGCATGTCTTACTTTATTTTTGTTGCGAGGATCCTTGAAATCAATTACTGGTATTCATCAAATTGATAAAAGTTTGAGAAATTATTATTGTTTTATTATCATTCATTATCTGTGCACATACTTTTCTAATGTAACAGTAGATCTTATAATGCATTGCAATAATCACGTTCAATGGAGCTGTTATTACTGAAACGAATGTGGAATGTGTTGTAGTGAGATAATGAAAATCAAATTGCATTCAATAAATACTTTCTATAATTACTTTTGGGTACTAGTAGTTGTGTTATTACACATTAAATGATTATTGTAAAGGCATTTTGAAAAACCCCACCTCTTTTCTGCATTTCATATATTAACATGCAGTTTTCATCATGTTTTTAAAAAAAAGGATATGTAAGTAAAAGGAGATAGATGAGGAGGTTTGCAAGAGCCTATAAATTCAGTTTCATTATACACATGCAAGAACTAAGAACTTACTCCCTTGGTAAAATTATGTTTTGCATAATATCCCAGAATCTCTTTTTATGAAAATTGATTAACAAATACATGTATGTTTTTCCTAGTTTACTCAAAACCTATTTAGCATATAAACCAAACAATCGCCCTTGAATAAAGTTGGGTTGCAGTTAGAGGAGATGTACTGCTTATCAAATACTCTCAAAATGCTAACTAAAGTTAATTCACTCATGTTTCCGCAGATTTTGAAAGAAAGTACCAAACTGTCACAGGTGCCTGATGTTAAAAATATTTCTTTTTATGATGAGATTATCCCTGTACCATAATAATTACTGTTATTATTATAATAGTACAGGGAATTATTTCATTTATTTATAAAGAATAAAGATTTTTAACCTCATGTGACTGTGCTAACTGCTGCTAATTCCATATCCTTCTATTTGAACTCATCAACCCTTAATTATGGCGAAATGATAAACAAAACTCATATTCTGGAACAGTTTAGGCATACTTGTCAAGTAAAACTGTTGGTGTTTATTAAGTGTATATGGATTATTGATTTTTAAAAATGTATTCAGAGCTGAAAAAGGATATTAATATATTGTTTATTTGTAGGATAAAACAGAGAAATTTTCTGCCACACAAGCTAGATCTTCCAATCCTGTCAAAGTAAATAAATATGATATATTTTACATGTATTTCATATTTTACAATTATATTTACAGGGTATCTTTAGTCAGATTCATGAATTTTGGTCTTTTACTACAATTTCAATGATACACAGTAGGTTTGACCTTTGACTTTGAATATTTATAAAAACTGTTAGCCTCCTAAACTGCTAACTGGGAAAATTCTATACTTGTGAAAATTACCATGTTGGACAGAATGGCATCCTGACAAAATATTTTGCTGGGGTGTTTAAGATAGTTTCTGCTCTTTTTATGTATTATGCTATTAAGCTCATGGTGTTTTGAATTTTACCAAAAGATTTTTCATTTGTGAAAGAAAACTTCAGGAAAATCTTAAGTAATTTTCCTATGGTCAATTCGGCAAAGATAAATTTCATAATATTAAACATGTTTAACCAAATGTTTTATCAACCAAAGAATATTATGAAATTTATCTTTGCCGAATTGACCAAAGGAAAAATGCTTAAGATTTTCCTGAAGTTTTCTTTCACAAATGAAAAATCTTTTGGTAAAATTCAGTCCCATAATGGCTTGCAAGAACCCCACTACTGGACAAATGCATTTGTCCAGTAGTGGGGTTCTTGCAAGCCATTATGGGACTGAACAGAAAGGGTTAATTTTTTTTTTCAATAACAATGAAAATACATCCCAGCTAGTACAGTTAAAGTTTGTTATAAAAGTTAAAAGTAAACAAGTTGCGAGTATTGTTTTGATTGTGAAAATTAATCTGATAAATAATATATATGTAATCGTTTGATTTATTCAGCAGGAATGGAATAAAGATGTTGCTAATGTCACTGAATTGGTAAGGAATGATACATCTAATTTAAGTCAAAAGTTTACATACACTGTATTAGGGTTGTTCGGAAATTATTGAGACATTTTCTCAGAGACATAAATAACATTGTTATTTATGTCTCTGATTTTCTCTTATTCTTTTAGTAAAAAAGATAAACTCTTGAAATTTCACCAAAACGTAAATCAGGATAGCGTTTATCAATGTGAAAAGTTTCTTGTCCATGGCATGAATAGATCATTCCTGGTAAGCTGACCAACGTGCCTTCGTCCAGCGACCCGGCGCAACCGCAAACTTTCGCAACATCATTTTAACGCTTCTTATTGCTCCCGTGTTTTAAATACCTTACAAACAAACGGAATTATTCTTTATTTCTCATCTTTTGTTTTCATTTCAAGATGTCATCATTTACATTTACTCTCATTCTTTTTTTTTTGGGGGGGGGGGGGGGGGGGGGGGGGAAATAATCGAGTTATTTTTACCCAAAAGTCTGATTACTGTGCATGTCTCCTGCAGTCATTTGTTTTTATATTTTAAAACCGTTGAAAACAGTTAGTGTGTCTAAAGTACTTCATAATTAATCCCTTTGGCCTAATTCTAGTTAAACAATCAGCAAAAAAAATATGATGAGGTGAAGCTCTATACCTTGTCTTGTAATCGTTTAGTGTTTAAAGCAATTGCGTGACCTTAAAAGGTCTTCTTCTGAGATTTCCACCAGTTTGACGGTTTTCAATGCGCCGCCTTGACGTCAAAATTCAATGTAAAGTCGTTATCATATTTCTATTGTTTGGTAAATATTTGTGTACCATATCCGTATTTCAACTCGAACACTTAAACTGAAATTTAATCAAAAGTTAGTCGCAAAGAACAGCAAAATGAACATATTAAATTTGATTTCTTTTATAATTAATTGTAATTCTACGGACACTTATAAAGTAGATATTTAAGTTGTTAAATCTCCGAGTTCATGGCTGCACCGGGTACCCCGACCACCGACTTGTTTATTTACCGTCGTAAACAAAATATTAAATATTTTTTTAATATTACTTTGTTATATTATTTGTTGGCGTTTCTTCAGTGTCTATGCCAATTTTCACCAAAAAGCGTCACTTAGAAAAGAAAGTATTCGAGTTGTCTCAATAATTTCCGAACAACCCTCGTATAATAAAATATGGATGCTATTCATTATTTTTTTTTCTGGATCACCCATGTAAATGCAGAAGAAGCAGTATTAAATTAGGCAGTGAACATAATTTCTACTTGCGAGCATCCAAAACTGTTAATAAATCCTTTTATATATCATGAAAGTATGTTTTATCTCAACAGGATTCACATATATATACCTCTGTGGAAATTATCAGCATATAGATCATGTACCCTTACATCAAACCTTATCAATAAATGAAATCAAAACTGTTTTCAGGGAAAGAGACATCAGCGATTGGTGGTAGCAGCCATAGACTTTGGTACTTTTGGATCAGGATTTGCCTTATGTATTTATGCAGATTACAAAAGAGACCCCAATAAAATAAGTGTTCACACCTGGAATAGTGGAACCGCTATTACCAACAAAGCACCCACGACTGTGTTGATAAATCCCAATGGCAAGGACTGTCTGAGCTTTGGTTACGATGCAGAGCGTGAGTTTGTGGACTTGGAACCTGCAGAGCAAAAGAAACATTATCTTTTCAGACAATTCAAAATGAAGCTGTTCAGTAATCCCGTAAGTGCCTTTTAAAAAATCAATCCATTATAATGATTAGAAGTTTCACATAATCATAGGAACTTCATGGGTTGAATCCAGCGGAATGGATAGAAATCCCGTGGGTTTCAAAGATGTTGCACCTGGAATATATTCATGTTTGACATATTTCTACATAAATGATTAACGTGTAATTGATTACTGTTTATTTTCCAACAAGGATCTGTCAGAGTCAACAAAGTTAAAGGACATCACAGACAAAGAGCTACCTGCTGTTGACGTCTTTGCAGCTGTTATCCAATTCTTTAGAGAGAGTTTGCAAAAGAGATTAAATACCAGGAATTTGGAGGATTTTACCTATGATGATGTATACTGGGTCATCACTGTACCAGCTATTTGGGATCTGAAGGCAAAAGAGTTCATGAGGAGGGCAGCTGAAAAAGTTAGTATTAAGATACTGCTATTCTAATTTACAAGAATGTAGTTGTAAATAGTTGGTATAAATATGGCATAATATAGATATATTGACAATTTGGTAAAATTTAATGGTCATAATTCAAAATCTTTGCTGAATTTTTTATCAGAGCTGAGCAGCATCACTTTTGATTGTGGCTTGATTTTCTTCCCGTGAAATTCCATGTATTTTTAAAAGCTAATTTTTCAATCCGATTCAATTCTGAATGTCATTGTATTAAAAACTTTGATTTCAGGCTGGACTCAAGGACTCTCAGCTTTCATTGGCCCTGGAGCCAGAAGCAGCATCCTTGTACTGTCGCAAAATTCCAGTGGAAATCAACACACAGAAAGATGGAGCCAAACAAATCGCATCTCTCCCAGAGGGTGCCAAGTACTTGGTGCTTGATCTCGGAGGTCTGTTCCATTATTGCATTTACAAACCTTATTGCCTTATTTAAGCAAAAGATATTTAAAAAAACACATGGTTAGGATATTTGGTCTTGCAACTGGCCAGTGATCTGCAATTCATGGTAACCTTAATTTTTCATAAAAATATTGAAAATGCATGTCATGACCAAATATCGTAAACTTTTGAAAATCTGATAGCTGTATTGATTGTATGTCAAACATAAATGTACTTTTATCCGTCTTCAAGTGTCTCATTCATTAATCCCAGCATTTCATGCCAAGTGTCAGGTAAGTATAAATATTTAAATTATTTTTCTAATGTGTCTTTATAGGGGGCACCATAGATATCACAGCCCATGAAGTGATGGCTGATGCAGGACTAAGAGAGCTTCACCAAGCTAGTGGAGGCTACTATGGAGGAACTTGTGTAAATGATGAAATCATGTCCTTCTTCAAACGACTGTTTGGTGCTCCAGTTTTAATGAGGCTCAAAGAAGAAAACCCAGGAGACTACCTCGATTTGATGAATGATATTGAGATGAAAAAGTGCACGTATAGTCCCAAAATGGACAAGAACAACATCACTTTAAGGCTTCCTGTCACTTTGTTGGATGCATATAAAGAGGAGACTGAATGCCAGATTGAGGAATGTTTACAAGACACAGCATTTGCAGATGATGTGCAAATAAAGCGAGACAAGATGATGATTTCTAAAAAACTTTTTGGAAGTTTTTTTAAATCATCAGTTGATAATGTGGTTAGAATAATTAAGGAGATTTTGGACACACCAAGTATGTCCGAGGTCACCACATTTCTCGCTGTAGGAGGGTATGCTGAATCTGCTTTGATCAAAGAGACACTGCAGACTACCTTTCCAGAGAAAAAGATTGTGATACCAACTGACCCTAGCCTCTCTGTATTAAAAGGAGCTGTTATCTATGGATTTGAGCCAGAGATCATTGCTTCCAGGGTTTGTAAATATACCTATGGAATAGCCAAGACAGGCATTTGGAAAGAGGGAGATCCTGAGAGTAAAAAACTCCCAGAGAAAACCAAAAAAGGCCTCTATTGGTGTGATGGTGTGTTTGACAAACATGTAGAGGTGGGACAAGTTGTTAAACTTGGAGAGTTCCAGGAGGCGAAAGAGTACTTTGCTGTGGAAGGTCAGGTTGAGGCGCTGCTAGATTTTTATGCTTCTACAGAAAAGAATCCCAGATTCGTGGACGATCCTGGGTGTACTTGTGTTGGAAATTTGGTATTGGATTTATCTGGAGGGAAAACAAAGAAGAAGATCTTGGTTAGGATCGGTGTTGGGGGAACTGAGCTAGAAGTTGAAGCCATGGACCCCACTGGTCATGTTTTTAGATCAAATTGCAATTTTTTACCTTAATTTATAGCTTTTTATGTAAAGTAATTAGACATTGGTCGAATGTGCCAAAAGTATAATGTTGCTCACTTAAATGTACAGTACTTTACTAACTCACTGTTGAACTTTCAAATTGTAATCATCCACATGCTACTTTTATTTTATCAAAAATTCTGATTCAATTGGTGACATGGATGCTCTATTTTTAGACGACTTTTTAATATGTGAACTGTGAAACAGTGAATATCTATAAATCATTATTTGAACACAAAAATGTTCGTACATAACACAGTGGATACTTTTTGAGAGTTGTTGAGAAGCAGTCCTTGAGTCCTTGAGAAGCATACCTTATGTAACATTCAACGAACTTGGCTGATTTTTCTTGTCAGATTACAATTGTGACAGATTCAAGTGAATGGGATTGAATTGTCTGCAAAGCCTGGTGTGTTATAGGATGGACAAAATTCAAGAAATAAGAATTCAATTCCTAAAATATTTCCTGTCGCATAGTTATGGCCTCAAAACCTTTCACCTTTGCTGTCTGCCAATTTTTCGGTCCAGATATTTTTGGATGTCTTCGAGATAATCTTTTAACAATTACTACCTATAAATGCTGCAGAAATAATCCTGAATTTGTATATTGAGCTTTATTAATATTGTTTCTGCTGTGTGTGTGTGTGTGTGTGTGCGCGCATAGTGAATAGAAACTTTGGAACTGTTCATTTTCTTTTATATATATATATATGTCTGTGTGTGTGTGTGTGTGTGTGTGTGTGTATTTATATATATATTTGCATTATGCTGCTATTTCACTGTAGCCATCTAGTCTATCGGAATGTCTTAATTGTGCTTATTCAGTGGAGTAGTTAATATAAATTTGAAATTTTTTTTGGTACAGGTCCCTATCAGCCTTCTGGCCAAGGAGTTCACTTGGTAAGGCCATCCAATTTGCCTTATTTACTTTTCAAGTGTGATCATACCATATAAGCCTAAAGGTTATCTGTAATTTTAAGTTGCCAATTTTCAAGGGGGAACCACACCTTTGCATAGTAGCGTCACTCCACGTGACGTATGTCTATAGTAGTGAAAAACTTGTCTACATGAAACCATAATATATAAAATATTGTAAATTGTATGCTGAAACTAATAAAAATATAATATCTTCCAAGTGTTTGTGTTTCTACATCCCTGTTAGAATTTTTTTTTTCAATTTCTTGCGATTAAAGTGTTTTAATGCAGTCGGTAATGCATATTGTTACAAGATAACTTTGTTTCCATGCTTTTTCCCCCGTTGCATCCCTATGGATCTTTGGAATTATTCACTTTTTAACAATATTTTACTTGTGACTTATGAATCGCACTTTTCTTTAAATAGACTTATTTCACTACAATCACACATCACTTTGAATTTCCTATTTTATTTCTTAAATGTTCCCAACAGACTTTCTGGGATCGTCCAGATTCGAGTTACTGTTGTGTCCTGAACTTGGTCTGCTTTCCTCGTTTTGATCATTGATGTCCACAGCATCGACACGTTTGAAATCGCACACTTTCTCGCCAGTATTCAATCATTTTGTTCTGGTTACTGTTTTTCTGTCTCTGGATTAATGAAACACATAACACACATATTGTTGTCCTGTTTTCAACAATTTTATATGGTGTTCAGTCCTGCTTCGGTCCAGTAAAGGATTTCACAACACGAATATAGATCTTATATGGATCGAATCTTCGCGAGCGCCAGCAACAATCTCTCTTGATTTTTGCACTTCCTCGATATTCTCTGCTGCTAAATTGTTCATATTTTGTTCTTTCTTCTCGTGTTCTTTAATCCAACCATACACTCTTACAGTTTTCATCACTTGTTGCATGGTTGATGTATGCCATCTCGGTTAATTACTCGGATAATCGTTTTTTCCACAGAAAATAGGGTCTTCAATCTTTCATGTAATGCCCAGTTGTATCGCCCACACTTTTCTTTACCATTGCATGATATGGTTAAATAGTCCTGTTGATGTACATTTTATATAAAGACATAATTTGACAATACCGCTTTCGAAATATCATAATGACTTTTGTGCGGAATAGAGGCAATCTTTCATAAGCACCTTTACAACTGTAGCAGCTTTCTGGTTAGGTGTTGATATAACCTTAGCTTCGATAAACAATCAGTTAAGGTGAGCACATTATCTTTACTTACTCACCAGATTTTCTACTCAAGTGAAATACGTATATATGTCTAGAATTTTCAATGGTTTGTGTGCTATTAAACTTAGCTGGTATAAAAGTTTTTGCAAATTACCGCCAATAGATACTGTGGTTTCATCAATATTCATTGAATAAAAATTTTCGTGGATTTCGTTGTTTAGTTGATCAACGAAATTAAATGTTCATTAAAGTGTAATTTTTATTAACATTTTCTATTGATAGGGTCATTGGCCACGAATTTACGTATCCTTGAAACTGTGATTTTCACTTTATCCACGAAAATTGACGCCCTTGAAAATTAATGAAACCACAATATTTTACATCGTTCTTTTATCTCATTGACATACTACTCTGAAAATTATCATCACATCTCACATGTCATCTCACATGTGTTTAACCTTATCAATAAATGAAATAAAAACTGTTTTCAAGACAAGAGACATCAGCGATTGGTGGTAGCAGCCATAGACTTTGGTTCTTTTGGATCAGGAATTGCCTTTTGTACTGTGGCAGATTACAAAAGAGACCCTAATAGAATAAGTGTTCACACCTGGAATAGTGGAACCGCTATTACCAACAAAGCACCCACGACTGTGTTGATAAATCCCATTGGCAAGGACTTTATGAGCTTTGGTTACGATGCAGAGCGCGAATTTGTGGACTTGGAACCTGCAGAGCAAAAGAAACATTATCTTTTCAGACAATTCAAAATGAAGCTGTTAAGTAATCCTGTAAGTGTCATTCAAAACTAATTCATTTTATTGATGAAGAAGCTGCACTACTGAGAACCTGAAATTTTATTTTTTATCTTATACACTCATTTCAACCCATGGATTGAAACCAGTATAAATGATAGAAAACCCATTGGTTCTGAAGATGTTGCACCTGAAATATTTTCATGATTATATATTTCTACATATTTGATTTCATTAAATTGATTTCTGCTTACTTTCTAATAAGGATATATCCTTGACGACAAAATTAAAGGACATCACAGACAAAGAGCTACCTGCTGTTGACGTCTTTGCAGCTGTTATCCAACTCTTTAGAGCGAGTTTGCAAAAAAGATTAAATACCAGGAATTTGGAGGATTTTACCTATGATGATGTATACTGGGTGATCACTGTAGCAACTTTTTGGGATCTGAGGCAAAAACAGTTCATGAGGAAGGCAGCTGAAAAAGTTAGTTTGATATTACATTTTACATAAATACATAAATTTTCTTATGTCGCTGCCTTAAATAACGAGCTCAGATGTTTGCACGGGCAGTTGGTTTGATCTGCCATGGCAGAGCAGACGGTCAAGTCCACCTCTGGACAACAACCATACATTGGAAATGACCATGGAAATATCCCGTTGGGTAAATGCTGAATAATTTAGCAGTGGGAGCTGATGAAATAATCTTATTTTATCAATCAATTTATTATATTTAAGCATATAGGCTACAGGGGGAGGATTATTATAGGAACGGGACTCCCGCACGGTTAAGTGGGATTTAGAGCTATATTTATTAAGGGTTTTGGCTATTTATAATATTTGTATTTTAATCCCATCAAGTTGGGAATTCATTTTTGTTATATTTACACTCCCAGAGTCTTGGGACTATCATCATTTAATAAACTGAAATATCTATATTTTATTTGAATCCTGACTGAGTTTTCTTTGGTACCAATATACAGATTTGGGAGACCCACAAGTTGCGTTTCACAACATCCCGGGTTATATATAAAACCCAAGTTCAGTAAAATATAATTTATATAAGCGGGACAGTTTTAAAAACGCAACAATTATATGTCAAACATAATGACTTCCATTCGTCTCAAAGTGTCTCATTCTACCAATGACCATAAAATGTAATGCATGCGCAGTGTCTTGTAAGCTAAATACTAAAATTATATTTCAGCGTCTTTATAGGGTTCACCATTGATATCATGGCTGAGGAAGGACTAAGAGAGCTTCACCAAACTAGTGCAGGGTTCTATAGGGGATATGAGGAGGAATTCGAAATCATACCCTTCTTCAAACAACTGGTTGGTGCTTCAGTTTTGATGAAGCTCAAAGATGAAAACCCGGGAGATTTGATGAATGATATTGAGATGAAAAAGTGCACGTATAGTCCTAAAATGGACAAGAACAACATCACTTTAAGGCTTCCTGTCACTTTGTTGGATGCATATAAAGAGGAAACTGAATGACAGATTGAGGAATGTTTACAAGACACAGCATTTGCAGATGATGTGCCAATAAAGCGAGACAAGATGATAATTTCTAAGAAACATTTTGGAACGGTTTTTTTTCCATTCATCTCTTTCAAATGTAGTTAGAATAATGAAGGAGATTTTTTACAAACCAAAATTGTCCGATGTCTCCATATTTTTTGCTGTAGGAGAGCATCCTGAATCTGTTCTGATCAAAGAGACACCGCAGACTTCGTTTCTAGAGAAAAAGATTGTGATACCAACTGACCCCAGCCTCTCTGTATTAAAAGGAGCTGTCATCTATGGATTTGAGCCAGAGATCATTGCTTCCAGGGTTTGTAAATATACCTATGACATAGCCAAGCGATGAATTTGGAAAGAGGGAGATCCTGAGAATAGGAAACTCCCCGAGAAAACCAGATAAGGCCTCCATTGGTGTGATGATGTGTTTGACAAACATATAGAGTTGGACCAAGTTGTTAAATTTGGAGAGTTCCAGGGGGCAAAAGAGTACTTTGCTGTAAAAGGTCAGGGAAATGCATTGCTAGATTTCTATGCGTCTACAGAGAAGATTCCCAGATTTGTGGACGATCCTGGGTGTACTTGTATTAGTTATATGGTTTTGGATTTATATGGCAGGAAAACCAAGGAGAAGATCTTGGCCAGGATCGGTTTTGGCGGAACTGTGCTAGAAGTTGAAGCCATTGATATGGAACACCATAGCTGCATTAAGGTCAATTTCATATTATATAAATTGGTATTTCATTTATATGCAATAGTAATATCATTATATGCAGTGCTAACATCATTATATGCAGTGCTAACATCATTATATGCAGTGCTAACATCATTATATACTGTAATTTAGCCATTATATTCAGGGGTAAAATCTTTATATAAAGTGGTAACATCATTACGTTATGTCGTAAGATCATTATGTGCAGTGGTATATTCATTATATGCTATGAATAAATCTTTATATGATATGATAAACTCATTTCATACAGAGCTAAACTCATAATGAACTACTGTTCAATCGTTATGTTATATGGTACACTCTTCATGTGCAATTGCAAAATCCTTTTATGCAGTTCAACTTCTTGACATTAGGTGATAAGTTCATTTTATGCAGTCCTAACATCATGTTATGGTGTATTAAAACCATGATTATGTATGGTGGTAAAACCTTTATGTATTGTGGTGAAAGCTTTACATGCAATTGTAAATCCTTTGTATGATGTGACAATTTTATAATATGCCGTTGTTGAGTCATTATATTATGAGGTCAGTTCTTTACATTTTGTGATCATTTCATTATATGGAGTGGTAACTTCTTTATATGCAGTCGTAACTCTTTATGATGAGGTTGTAAACTGGTTCTCGCTGAAAAGTTTTAATGGGGAAGAGGTCCAGTTTTATTTTGAAAAAGATGCCGCGTTCAGTGTGACAATGCACATTTCCTGGTCAACTTGTCGTTTGTTTTGGAGAGAGAGAGAGAGAGAGAGAGAGAGAGAGAGAGAGAGAGAGAGAGAGAGAGAGAGAGAGAGAGAGAGAGTGTTTATCTGTCCTTTAACATCGATATCATCATAATATCAATCATTGAACCCATTTTGTGTGAAAAATCGAATGTATTATTAGTAGAGTATGCTTTTAATTTAAGAGTAAAAGAAATTACAAAATCAAAGTACTGAAAGTACTGAAAAGCGCTAACCTAGCTTGGTTCTAAGAACATTTACTGTGTGCAAGCGTAGGCGGAAATGAGCCTTATTGAAATTTTGGTTTAATGAATATCAATTTAAAGTATCGAAGGCCAGATTTCTTTAAATATATGTTACTTTCTGAAGATGATGTGAATTAAAGCTAAACACGACTTGTATACATATGGATACTTGCCTGAAACACGACTTGTATATGGATACTTGCCTGAAACATGGTATATAAAAGCCTTTGATTTTATAAAACTTAATTTCTCATGTGGACCTTGTGTTCGACGTTTTGAATGTTTTTTTGGGTCTAATGCTTGCACTTTATATTGTTGTTATTAGGGATGTCAAATCGGTCAATTTTTAGTACTCGGTTACTCGATCGGACGTTTTTCCGATCGAGTACCCGGGTACTCGGTAAAAGTGTAAATAAATATGAACAAGTACATTGATAACTGTAAAACCTTGGTCACTTTTGTAGAAATAAAACCACATGATCTAATGGGAGGTTTCCCCGTAAGTGTGTTTCTGTTGTAAGAATTATGAGCACTTCGTATTTCCAGACTTTTGAAGTCAGTGGCGGCATTTTAGGTCTGTTCAATTTCTCTACTGTGTGCCGATCTAATTTATATAATACAATTTATTTTATTTATAAAAAATAAGTCTAATTATTATAGCAATGTTTCCGGTATTGCTGTTGTATGATCCGCGCCTTATTATTTTGCGCGTAAAGGCATACCATAGATGACGTTTTTTCTGTTAGCTTTGACGTCATTACATTCCAAGCAGTTTTGATTGCGAGGTGGGTGTACTTTGTTTTGTAGATCAAAAAACAAAATTTTTTGATAATATATGGCATTTTTATACTAGTATTTGAGACATTTTTGTTCAGTTTGTTTATATTGTAAAGAAAAATCCATCTGCTTTAACGTAGCTCGCGGGTTTTCCGACGTCACAATAGGAATCGACGCAAAGAATTGACCGTAATAGTAAACTCATACATTTTTTAAAATGACAAATGAGATATTTAGAAGCATAAATGGAAATATTTCAAAAAGCTTAAATGCAGTTTATTACTGTTTATACAAACATTTATAATTATCAAGTGCTCAAAATTTAAAGATGTCACATACATTGTCACATTTTGTTCTATAAAGTATGAGTGTGCGTTGGAACTCTTCCATTTAAAATCATGTTTTAAAATAGACAAGTAAATTAATTGAACCGTATGCATAAACATAGCTTTTTTACAATTATAACTTCCGTAATTTTCACAAACGATCAAATTTTTAAAATTCTTTTGGCTTCAGCTAATTACATGTGTATACATTTTATTATTATTGTATACGATTACAAACTTATTATGTCAGTAGTTGCCTGGCAATTTTTTTTGATTGATTGACTCAGAGTTTCATAAAAACAAAAATAGCAATTTTCTGTATCTTTACAGCCTTACATTAATTGCATTTGTGCATTTGATAACATTCACAATAATGTCTAATTTATATTTTTATGTTCTAAAATGTGTTAATCAGCTAGTCTTGTCAATAAATGCATTTCAAATTTGGGTTCTCAGACGTAAATAAATGACGACGTCGGGCTAACGTCGTAACGAAAATATAAGGTTTTGAGAAATTTTTTAAATCTTTAAAGTTGTTTTGCCAAAAATTGGCCGAGAACACATACTGATTATTTTTTATGAATTGATTCATAATTATCTCCTCTGTTAGTGTGTTGAGTATATAATTAATTTCGTCTGAATCGTTTAAAAGTTTGGAGCATAGTTTTGTAATGCGTTTCTCGACTAAAATGTGCA
This sequence comes from Magallana angulata, assembly GCF_025612915.1. Classification (NCBI taxonomy): domain Eukaryota; kingdom Metazoa; phylum Mollusca; class Bivalvia; order Ostreida; family Ostreidae; genus Magallana; species Magallana angulata. The sequence goes on from NC_069117.1 coordinate 11,259,302, forward strand.
TTTTACTATATATTTCATTGAAATGTCGTTGCTTGATTTTATCAAGACACTGTATTTGAAACACGATAACATTACTACCGCGCAGACAATTCTCAAATAAATTTTAAAAATAAAACTTTGAAACCTATGGATCACGTGGACAAATTTTCAAGGTAGGTTTTCTCACAAGCAGGTAAACCCGCGAGCTACCTTAACATTACTATATACATTTTGTAATATAAAAAAAAAATCTGTTTAATCTGTTTTCGGTTTTTAACATATTTTCTATTATTTTGAGAATGCAACCACGTAAGAAATCCCATTCCGTTGACGAAGGGACAGGGGAGTCAGGAGTAAAGCGTAGATCTGTTTACTCGGGAAAGGCCAGTTAGTTAAGCTAAAAATCATGAAAGGTGAATTCGTTGAGCTGAATACACTCCTGAATAAGCAGGCAGATTTTGACACACAAGAAAGTAGAGTTCTATTCATGAATGGGCAGCTTACTTTAAAACCTACAAATGCAACCAAAATTACTAGTATTGATGCTTGGTTAGATGCATTTTTTATATATATGAGTATTTATTTGTCATCACATGTCGATCAAACCCTCAGTCTCATCAAATACATGGCCAATGTCAAACTCGGTGCTAGCCGAGTTTCTGGGGGTTTAGGCTGGAGAGAATATGACCGACAATTTCGTTTAAAAAGAGCGAAAGACAACAATATTTCATGGGGGAAAATTGATCAAGAGTTATGGTTACTTTATATTACCCCTAATAGCAATACTCAGTCTGTATATAAAAATACTCTGAGCAACCCAAAATTCTGTTATGAATACAACAACAAAGGTTTCTGCCGTGTTCAAAATTGTCAATATCAGCATCAATGTCGCAAGTGTCAAAGCAAACATCCTGCTATTCATTGTTCTGATAAGCAAGTTGTACATAAGTTACCAACATCAAGAGCTTTTCAAGCGCCCCAGCCAATCTCATCAACTTTTCGCCAGTCAGGCAACAAATATCAAGCAAACTCCTTTCGTAAGAACAGGTTCAACTCCAGTTAAAGTTGACTTAGTGTGCCCATATTTATCAGTATATCCAAACAAATCTATAGCTGATGAATTAAAGAACAGATTTAGATTTGGGTTTTACCTTCATTATGAGGGCCCTAGAATTTCTACGACCTGCACAAATTTAGTTTCTGTTAAAGATTACCCAAAAGTTGTTAAAGAAAAAATTGATAAGGAAATTGCTTTGGGTCGTAGCTGGCCCTTTTAATTATGAGCCATTAGGTAATTTAAGATTATCACCTATTGGTGTTGTTGCAAAGAAGGATGGAGGATGGCGTCTGATCCATCACCTATCTTATCCTTTTGATTATAGTGTTAATGATTTTATAGATACAGAAGCTTGCTCTGTGCATTATACCGCTTTTGACGAGGTTTTAGATATGATAGCGAAACTTGGATCAGGAGCCTTTTTAGGGAAAATGGATGTTAAATCAGCATTTAGGCTACTTCCCGTTAACCCTTCAGACCACCAGTTACTTGGTTTCAAATTTAATAATGATTATTATCACGATATGTGTCTACCAATGGGCTGTTCTATTAGTTGTGCCTTGTGGGGAAAATTTGCACATTTTATACAGTGGGTAGTTGAAGAAAAAACTGGAATTCACACTTTGAACCATTATTTAGATTACTTTATATTCGCTGGGAGTACATTTGAAATTTGTGATTTGTTGATGTCTTCGTTCAAAAATACGTGCGATGAATTTTGCATCCCACTCGCAGAAGAAAAGACAGAAGGCCCTAAAACTGTTCTTACATTTTTGGGTATTGTTATCGATACAGATAAAATGGTTATCAGAATTCCAAACGAAAAAATAATCGTTTTGGAGAATTTACTAAGTTATGTTACGGAAAACAAAAACTACGCTTAGAGAATTACAATCTTTGGTAGGCACTCTAAATTTTTGTGCAAAAGCTATTCCATCAGCAAGGGCCTTTAACAGAAGATTCTGTGATGCCATGTGTGGAATTAAACATCCTGGTCATTTTATTAGATTAACGCTGGGAATGAAATCAGACCTCCGAGTGTGGTTAGATTTTTTACACAATTTTAATGGTAGTTTAAATTTTATAGATGTCAGTCGGTTATCAAAGGACCAACTGCACCTCTACACTGATAGTACAGGCAATCATCAATTAGGGTGCGGCGTATACTTTCATGGTCAATGGGCATATTTTGGTTGGCCTCAAAGTTAGATAGAGCAAAATATTATGTTAGATATAACATTTTTAGAGTTGGTGCTGATTGTCCTTGCCTTTTTCTTATTTAAAACTCAATATCTTGACAAAAAGATAGTATTTCACACTGACAACAAGGCGTTGGTTTCTATTTTGAATAAGAAATCATCTAAATCATTCAGAGTTATGGAATTGGTTCGACCTTTAGTATTACATTCCATGGTGAACAATATTTATTTTAAAGCTTGTCACATTGCTGGTTATAACAATGCTATTGCTGATTCAATTTCTCGCAAGCAGTGGACCAGGTTTCGCGCCCTTGCCCCAGAATCCATCTACATCCGATTCCTATTCCGGAAGATTTTATAGGAATGATCTCACAGCTGAAATTAAACGCCTGACGCTCAATTCAGTTGCTTTGAATACAAGAAATACTTATTCAACTAGCCTTAAGGGTTTCGAGCAATTTAGATCGTCATATGACCTACGTCAATTTTGGCTTCCCCCCGTTTCACACATATCAATGTTTATTGCTCATCTGTCGCTAAAAGGTTTAGCGCACGCTACAATTTCATCATATATTTCAGGAATTGGTTTCAAATGCAAGTTATTGGGGGTTTCTGACAACACACACAATTTTTTGATAAGAAAATGATTGGAGGGAATCAAAAGGTCAAATCATTCAAAAGATTGCAGACTCCCTATTACAAAACACATTCTTGAGAAACTTGTTAAAACAACATCTTTAGTATGTTCGTCAAATTTTGAGGCTATTCTCTTTCCAACGGCATTTTCAGTTGCTTATCATGCTTTTTTGAGAGTTGGGGAATTTACTTTAAGTCCAAAGCAAACCAATCAAGTTATTGCCTTTGGTCATTTAAAATTTGTAACAAATCGAAACTCCACGGTAGATTACATAGAGCTTACAGTTCCTTTTTCTAAAACGGATCAAACTGGAAAAGGGGAATCCGTAATTTTGGAACCAACAAAAAATTATGTATGTCCGGTATTGTGGTTGACAAAATATATAGCTATGAGACCAAAGATGGGTGGTCAGTTATTTGTGCATTTAGATGGCAGTCCTCTCACAAGGTTCCAGTTTTGTTCAGTATTAAACAAGTCGCTTGAGGTTGTTGGTTTTCCAAAATCTCTTTACAACTCTCATTCCTTCCGTATTGGGGCGGCGTCAGACAGTTTTTCGAACGGTCGATCAGAATTGGAAATTAAAAAGCAAGGTAGATGGAGTTCCAATGCCTTTAAAAGCTACATTAGGATTAAGTAACTTTTGTTTAAATATAGATCTAATTTATATAATAGACTATATCAACGATGTTCAGTAAAAACAAATCATTAAAGTAAGCCAAAAATAAGGGTAGAAGACAGCCAAAGGTGAGAAAAGCTATGTAACAGGTGCTTGGTCAAGATAATTAATATATAAACACTGCCACAGGCGATAACGGTCATTTAGCATATTTAGAGGCGTAAGAAATCCTAATTACTGTATGTACAAGTGCAGTGGACATTTTAAGTTTTAAAACCGATGATTTAATGCATTATTAAATAAACTTAGAAATATTAAAAAATATACATCCGAGTAACCGAGTACCAATTTTGGTATTCGATACTCGGACGTTCGATCGAGTACCCGGTTAACCGGGTACTCGTTGACATCCCTAGTTGTTATACGTTTGCACAATTGCATATTTTTTGCTTTTTTGATATACATACAGTTCATCACCATAATTCACTTCTTTATATATTAGAAATAATACCAGTTTGAGCGACATTTTTTTTAGGTGTGTTATACCACCTTTAGTAACACTATTCTATTTTGTTTAGTTATACAGCTATTGGCGCCATTGAAGGTTATTTTGCAGCAAAGCTAAATAACTAGTGTCAACAATAATAAAATAGTTCTTAAAACCATATAAAAATTACCAAAGGTGTGGTAGAAATTTGCAAATACATCTAACAATAAATGACTCAAAATGAGGAAAGATAACGTTTATTTGCAGAAGTTTCAAATTAGACCTTGTACAAATTATTTTGAAGTAATATTTTAACTAATCAAAATTGTTTGAACAATGAGTTGTTTTTTTTACAACATATACATGTGGTAAAACTTCAATTTGTGAAAAATGGAGAAAAGTAATTTTTATGTAATTTGGAAATCAGATATGGAATTTAAATGACAATTCTAATAGAATATATCTGTTCACAAGATGATTTTTCATCAGTCAGTGACAAGAAGAACTACGTTTTGGTATATTATGTAAGAAAAAAGTGAGATTTTGGCAGCAATGTAAGAGGGGAAATTATAAATGTTACATTATGAAACTGAGAAGTAATGTCCAATAATCATATATTAAAGTTAAAGTGAACAGAAGTTGGCATGTTTATATTCATGGCATTTACAAGCTGAGTTTTATCATTCCTCTTTAAACAATAACTTGCAAGTTTCTATATTGTGAACAGAATGAACAAGTTTTTTTTTTCAAATATACAATGTACATGTACATGTACTAGTTCACATAAGTCTGTCTTTTTTTTTTATCTTTCCTTATTTATAATCAATAACACTGATAAATAATTATAATAACTCAGTTTTAACAAATGCTGCACTTTTGCATGTCATTTTCAAGAAATTGTCTGTTTTAATTCATACAATATAATAAAGAATTTTAAAAGTTCCTTTTACTCTAAATAATAAAGGAAATTGCTCGATATGCTTTTATATGACAGCATTTTTAAGTGATTAAAAGGATATGTATTTGAACAATACAGAAAATAAAAACTCAAACATTTTTCAAATTATCATCAGAATGGTCAAGGATTTTTATTTTTTTTGGGGGGGGGGGGGGGGGTGAAAGCTCTTGTTTGATCACCTACATTTTTTTTAAACCAATATTTTTCCTTGTAATAACATATGCACTCTTCTTTTTCTTATTTCATGAACTAAAAAAAATCAAATTGGAATGTTTATCTAATGTATCTTGAAAAAAAAATTGTCACACATATATATATTTAAATCAGAAGATTAATACTGTCTTACTATCCTGCAATTTTCGCACTCAATATTCAATTTTTTTCTATCAATAATATTGTAATTAAACAATTTTGATGTTTGTCTTCTGGGATTTTTATTTCATACAGTTTTTTTTTATTGTTGTTGTTGCACAAGTTGGTTAACAAATTTTGTATAGGATTTTTTTTTGTACGTGTATTTTTCTCTCAATATTGTCACTTTTTCCCTCAGAATAACTTCTTCTGTGCTTAAAACTGAAATGATTTCACATTAAATTTCAAATTTTTATGCAGCTTTATATTTTTCAATATTTTATTAACTACATTAAATCTGATAAAGTTGCTTCTCAGGATCTCTGTTTTGATTGAGCGCGATTCTAATTTTTTTATATTCACAATCTTTCAGTTGCTTTTCAAATTTTATTTCGCATATTCATAAAACTCTCATAATATTTCAGATGTCTCAATTTATGTTCTTAAAATGTCATTTGTACAATGTTTTTCAATTAAATCTCATTTTTCTCACATATTCTCAATGGGTTTTTGATTGCTCTTATGGTACTGTCTCATTAGATTTCTCAAAGATCTCTTTGTTTCAATGTGTTGTCATATAAACAAAACTACGAATTCGCAAAAAGATATGTAAAAATCACAAATTATACCTTTTGAACAGTAATTTATCACAGTTTTTGACATTTTCTTGCAAAGAATCGATTTTATTTTTCTATATTTAGCTTCTGAATACGCACTATATATTTTTTCACCACTGCGTAGCATCCCGTGCTGATGTACGTAAGCCCCGCAAACCAATCGTATCTACTCGGCCATTTCCGTCATCCAGATAACTGGTTCCCTATACCTCTTACCAGTTTAAATGATGTATATTTCTGCTCATAGAGGGCAGTTATTCCTTGCACCGGAAATAGAAGTCTTACGACAAGAAAGCGCTGGACAATAAAGCGCTGAGCTATGCTTAGCGCTTTAAAAAGAAGCAAGCGTTTTAAAATCAAAGTTGAAAGACCTTTGTTTCAATGTACCAGGTAGGTGCTACTCTTCGCTGATCCATGCCTCCAACACATAAGGAATAGACAGATTTTCATTCATAGACATATATGAAAATTCGTTTTCATTTGTTTTTAATTAATTTGATTTTTAAGAAATAATAAAGAAATTGGTTGGTCTTAAGGTAGCTCCATACTCGTAAAATTCTCTGAGGAAAGTTGAAAAACCGAACTGATTTCGACTTAATAGACTTAAATGTCATCAATTGTTAGAAAAAATATACATGTCATCACACTTTTTGAGATGCCAGATAATAATAAACTAAAACATATTTAGCATTAGAAAAATGTATTTTTTTTCTGTTGAAAGTAAAATCTTGTAGGCAGAAATTTGTTTTTCTTGTTTAATTTTAATGTCAACTTTATCAGAAAACTAAAATTACAAAAATATTTTAAAATTAATCGTTGGAATAAGAAAAACTATAGCATTTAGACATACAACTGAGAGAAAAGTCAGAAAAAGAGTTATTTCCCCTTTGCATAGATAAAATATATAAAAATTTGGAAATTTAGTATAAAATTAAGTGCGAAAATAGCTTTAACCTACCAATAATTCTAATTACATCCATGTGATTATATTCACATAAAATAAATAAAACTATCTTGCACAATTTTTAAAGAATTCAAAGTTTTACAAAAAAGGGTGACGTCACAGAACACTGGATCTACTTTAACCTCTTTTTATGGTTGTTTCATCCACTGTTTAAAATTAAAGCTCACCGGGCATGTATTTTTAAAAAGGTGTTGCATTTTCTGTGCTATTTTCACAACAGCTGTTGCAGATATCTTCATATCATTTTTATAAGACCATTTTAAACGGGGATCCAGAATTTTTTTTCAGGGGGGGGGGGATGCGATGAATACTGAAGTTTGCCGAAGGGGTGGGAGGGGGTGGGTCCGAGGCAAATTTTTGGTAATTTCATGGAAATTTAAGAAATTTGAATTTTTCCACCACCCCCACCCCCGTTCAAGATCCCCATGTATGAAACAAATTGTAAAATGGTTACACTGAAAAATGTGACTGGTTTCATGGCATATCCGATTTTTGTTTCAAAGAGGCATATTTTTAAAGAAAAAAAACCTCCGAAGTTAAAAAACGGTGTTTTAAATCTTCGCAAATTTCATATTGTCTAGTATAGCCGAGTGGTTACGAAGGATGGCCAAATAATCACGGAGACTAACTGCTTGGTATTTTTAAAATTAATTTTTGATCACACGGAAAGGTAATACTCCTATTCCGATGGTTTTGAAAATAATCAATGTCGGGATAAATAAGTTTCAAAACGCTTGTCATTGTAATATTTTACATGTGTGCTGATTTTTTTCAACGTTACCGACTTTGTTCTCATTATACATGTAGACACGAATTGTAAACATTTGCTGCTGAACGAGGGATTTTGAAACAAAGTAACGCATTAATCGATAAAGTTAATGTATTTTTTTTTTTTTGGTAAAATATGTCGTTTTCAAAATATATGCATGTACATATTGTTCGGCATCGTTAAAGCAAGCCGTGCAATAATGTATGAATCAGCGATGTACGGATAAGTTTGTTCCAAGCGCCACGATTTATATGGATGCTATTAAAATTATTTTGAATAACAATCAATAGCAAAGTAACTCAATTTAAACGAATTAGATTTATTAATTAAGCTCCGAAGAATTACATGTCTATTTAAAGCTGCTTGGTCCGATTTTTTTGGTAATTACAGTATCAATGTTTTTTTCATACAAATCATTTATCTTAGAAAGGTATGGACTTTCTCCTATTTACACCAGCAAAATCAGTCTCCTTTCAAAGTTAGAAATATTCAAAGTAAATAAAAATAATTTCTCTTTGGGCAAACGAAAAAACAAACCAAAATGCATCACGGGAATGTTTAGAAAAGGAAACCGCTTGGTTTCGTCCCCCGAATGATTTGGGTTATTCAACCCGCATGCTATGCATCGATTATAAAGAAAGCAGACTTTAGAAATATTAGCGAACAAAACGTACACATGTTTATTTGTAATTTGTCTGATCATTTCGACCTTTATTTAAAGCGATGTCAAATTCGTAATACAACTATACCCGTCTCGTCGTCAGGGGTGAAATTTAACATGAGGCGAAATAACGAGGTACCTTTAAATGTCGTTTGTTTTGTTAGCAATTTTGTACGTATTTTTCTTCATTGAAATTTGGCACAATTGACGGGTAAAACTACTGCAATATCTATTATTATACATATACTAAGCATAGCCATCGTTTAAAAGCGTGCATAATATTTGATATAAAATCGGACCAAGCAGCTTTAAAACACGATAGCAAGTAGAAATCAAATTGTTCTATGTTAATATCAAGATACATAAAGTGATCTACCTAACTATATCCGCGGATTTAGAAGCAGAGGGGGTATTAAATTTCTACAAAGTAAAATAATTCTTTGAAATTTAATTTACTTTTAAAATTAAACGCGTACTCTACTAAAAAATCATTCTATTTATTTCACATCGATTTATCAAGAACAGAAAAAATTCTCTCTCTCTCTCTCTCTCTCTCTCTCTCTCTCTCTCAATGAACGCGGCATCTTTTTCAAAATAAAACTGGACCTCTTCCCCATTAAAACTTTTCAGCGAGAACCAGTTTACAACCTCATCATAAAGAGTTACGACTGCATATAAAGAAGTTACCACTCCATATAATGAAATGATCACATCATGTAAAGAACTGACCTCATAATATAATGACTCAACAACGGCATATTATAAAATTGTCACATCATATAAAGGATTTACAATTGCATGTAAAGCTTTCACCACAAATTCTAAAGGTTTTACCACCATACATAATGGTTTTAATACACCATAACATGATGTTAGTACTGCATGTACGGTAATGAACTTATTACCTAATGTCAAGAAGTTGAACTGCATAAAAGGATTTTGCAACTGCACATGAAGAGTGTACCATATATTATTACATAACGATTGAACAATAGTACATTATGAGTTTAGCTCTGTATGAAATGAGTTTATTATATCATATAAAGATTTTTTCATAGCATATAATGAATATACCACTGCACATAATGATCTTACGACATAACGTAATGGTGTTACCACTTTATATAAAGATTTTACCCCTGAATATAATGGCTAAATTACAGTATATAATGATGTTAGCACTGCATATAATGATGTTACCACTGCATATAATAACATTACTATTGCATTTAAAAGATATACCAATTCATATATGAAATTGACCTTAAGGCAGCTATGGCGTTCCATACATGAACTCCTCTGGTCGTGTTATTAAATCATACTGCAATTTTTTTACCTTAATTTATAGGTTTTTTAAGGTAAAATTTGATATCGGTAGACTGTGTCCAAAATATAATGTAACTCATTGATTTAGAAAATTTCATTTTCTCAAATGTCCAAAACTTTACTGGCTCACTGTTGATTCTTCAAATTGCTTTAAAGATTATGTTATATTAGCCACAATTGTGTCTGTGCGATATGTGTTTTTTAGAAAATTATGGCTAAGTTTGGACTAACTATTTGATGCATAAGCAGTGGAAAAGTGAATATCTAATCATTACTTAAAAACCAATATGTTTATGCATTACATAGTGGAACTGTTTTGAGAGTGGTGGAGAATCAATCCGACAGTTACATTTTACTTTCTTTAACATTCATGGAATCCAGGTAATCCAGATTCTAGTGAATGGGATTCAAAATATCTGCACAGCCTGGAGTGTTATATGATGGACAAACCAAAATATGATAATTCTAAAAGTGTCTAAATAATTTCCTGTTGCGTTTGGTATGATCTGGAAGTATCTTTTACCCTTGCTTCTGGCCAATTATTCGGTCAAGATTACCTTTACTACTTATCATGCTTCACTGGATACTAGAAGTTAAAGAAAAGAGAGGTCAGGATACATGTATATCGAAATGCATTTGTTCTTCATGCAAAAACGGTAATCATATTACATTCAGATTGAGGTCATTGCATTTAAAACAAATTTGCTAAAAAAAAGGAGACTTATATAAAGTTTAACAGATAGACTCTGAAAAAGCTGCAAAATTAATAGAAATAAAAATAAAAGACATGGATAAATGATTAAATCAGCAGGCTTACAATTCAGTGTCTCGGCAGGCCTAAGCAGGGTAAGAACTCTTTGTCCTCTTTACAGACTTTGAACATTTTTAATAATATTTTTCATTAAACAGCGAATACAAAATAACCTTTTATTTCTTTGATCATGTATTTAGTTAGTAAACATAAAATATCCAAGAAAAAAAATTATATATCAAATAAACGGCAGGCGTATAGATTTTCTCGGCAGGCGTATGCATTCTGCGTAAGAGTTACCTATTTTACCGATTTTTACTAATTTTGTGTTTAATTAACGAATTTAAAATCAACTTTTTATTTCTGTTATCAATTATTAACCTAAGTAAACTAAAATATCAAAGAAATAATTTAAATAATCCATCAAATAAACGGCAGGCGTATACATTTTCTTGGCAGGCGTATGATTTCTTCGGAAGAGCTATCAGCTTACCCGATTTTTACTTATTTTGTGTTAATTAATTAATATAAAATCAACTTTTGATTTTTATCATCATTTATTTAGTTAAAAGAAAAAAAAACATCAAATAAAAAAGTAAAATAATCCATCAAATTAACGGCAGGCGTCTAGATTTCCTCGACAGGCGTATGAATTCTACGTACGAGTTATCTATCTTTACCAACATTGAACATTTTTGCTAATTTTGTGCTAAATAATCGATATAAAGTCAACTTTTTGTTATTATGATACTTAATTTAGTTTAGTTAAATAAAATATCAAAGAAAATATTAAAATAATCCATCAGGTAAACGGCAGGCGTGTTGTTTTCTCTCGGCAGGCGTGTTTTCCCCGGCAGGCGTCGGCAGGCGTGTTTTAGTATGACCCCCGCGAAAAATCCTAATAACAAAACCAAATTGAAATCCGGAATATTCTAAAATTCAAACTCAATCCGGAAAAATGTATATAATGTTAAATTGGCTATAACATAAGTAGAGAAGAAATTTGCTTGAAAAAGTTTTTTTTACCGGTATACCAAGGTAAACAAAAACAAGGCACAGCTTTGTTAACATTACAGAGAGTTGTGAGCTCTGTATCTTGGTTATAATTCTGCGACCGAAACACACTCAAATTTTGGTTTATCACTAGAAAATAGAAATACATTACTAAAGCATTGTAAACAACTAAAATAGAAATAAAAAAAAATGACCACAGTCGTTAGTCCATACAGTCCATAACATATCGAATCATTCATATTTGTAATGGAATTTTATTTATGTAAAAGCTATACTATACGAAATACATGTGTATAAATAAAATGTGCTGTATTAATAGAATTATTAAGGAACTACACATATATACTAGTGCTTTGGATTTTAGTACATGTACTTATAAGTTTAAATTGTTGATACGCTGCTTATATTTATTTTCATTTTATCAGTTTAGACTTTTGATTGTTAAGATAAATAGATATATATATATCTTTGAATTATAATCATGAACTGCGCTCAATCATCAAACAAGTCACCCCAAATTACGTGGATCCTGTGCTATCTGCAACACGTGCGTACGTAGGACTAATTTGGGATCGTTTTAGATGAATAAAACTAACATATCGCTTTTGTATAGCAAATAAATGCACATCAATATAGAATTTCTGAAGAAAGTGGGGAGAAATGCGTGCTACGCATTCTCTTACCTATCAACGGCCTTAAATGGGGCTCCTCAACTGCCTTGTGTGGGTGATCTTTATTAAATGATGACACTTCAACACTTTATTATAATACTTTGGTCCACACTTTTTGTCCAAAATTGTGCATTCTTAACCCATTCTTTTGGAGTTTGGTCAAAGTGGACCGCTAAAATAATTAATAGCACCTAAACAAAGACATCTGTCATTCAGGTTAGATTAGATTTATGGGGATTGATGTCCTCTCCCTGGAGATTCATGTATAGGAGTTACAAGTATGCTAGCAGATACGCTAAGTTACTGAAATTAGGCAATATACATGTAAGCACTATAAATGCTTCATGAGACTATAATCATTTTACTAACTCTCATTTTTAAACAACACATTTTTAATTTGTGGTAACACATTTCACACTTAATCAAATATAAAGTCGAGATTGAGGGGTAGATCCCCCCCCCCCTCCCAACCCAAAATAAAAGCTGCTATCTGCGTGTGCTGGGATCCCACTGGATGATTGCTCATGCTCTGATTTCCTTAAAAGGGACAGTAGTGTAGAAGAACCAAAACCAATTGGGGACGGGTAAAATCAGCGCCATTTGAAGGTGCCCCCCTGCAGGATTAAAAGCAATCAACCTACGACATAAAACGTACTTATAAAATTGACATCAAATGCAGGTGCCTTAACCAGTTAACAAGGACGAGGAATAATCGGGTACTTGAGAGTCGTTTGACACAGTGAGAGGTTCTTACAAATATAATGAAGGTGACCGTGCTCTCATTCCCTCCAGAATCCAGTTTCACCTGAATAGATCAAGCCCTAGTTTTGGCAATATAGGTTTTAATTTTTTTTAAATTAACCAATCAGGTTCGAAGAAAATCTATTTTTATATAAGGAAATAAACCTACATGTAAATGAGATAGGCTTGTTTGAATTGTTGCATGGGTACATGTAGTTTGGCCCCTTCGTAATATCCCCGGGTTTTACGAAATCACGATTCCGCTGCTTATAGCTATGGCACGCCAAATTCACAAAAATGAGCTTAACATAGTTTCACAGTCGATAAACTAGATTAATCGACTGTAAACTTTAGTTTACGGATCGTAAACTATAGTTACCGACGTTAATCTATATTTCACATCTGTAAACTATATAGTTAACGCGATAATCTATGTTTCGCATCTGTAAACTATAGTTAACATTGAAAACAATCATTAATTTTGCGGTTGTTAAACATAGTTTATCTGATAAATAGGGTTTTATGATAAGTAAACTACGGTTTACACATCTAAAGCACGCCAAATGCATATAAATTAGCAAAACGTAGTTTCACAATCGATAAACTAGGTTTATCGGCTGTTAACAATAGTTTGCGGATCCTAAACTATAGTTTGCTGCGCAAAAAAGTGCCCCCCTTCCCCTGATGCAAGTTTTGACTACTAAAAAGGGAAGCTCCTTTTTATGCCAAAAAAAAAAAAATCCTACGAAAGCCCATTGAGCTCAATTTCGTAGGTAAATTGAACTAAAATGTATTTGTTTGCAATCATTGTTATTCATACATGTAAGGCTTCTTGTATGAAATGACAATATTTATGTTAAAGTTTAGCATTTATTCGCGAAACTAACGCGTTTAATCGCGAGAGTCACGCGTTTAATCGCGAAAGTTACTTGTTATAATATCACGGAAAAGCCCCAACGGAACACCATACGTTTTATTTACAGTTAACTTCATTTTTTTTTGCAGCCATGTTAATGCCCAAACCGAAAGTAGGAACTGGGAGTTCAGGTATTTTCCAATGCAGTACGCACAGATTAGGAAAAATTACCCCTCTTAGTGTTCGTTTTACAGTATATTTAATATTTGACAATATTATTATATGTTTGACACTCTTTGAAGATGTGTACTACTTTCAATATGTACTGAAGTTCGAACTCTGATAATTGAACATGATAGTTGTCCTGTTAGTTTACCTTTTGATATAACAATTTTTTTTTGCTGAGAGAGAGAGAGAGAGACTGCTTCTGAGTATATTTCTATTAAAATATATGTATATATATACATTGCTCATGTCTGTTGAACAAAACTTTTACATGCACTACCGACCAGACACAATGTAACACCACAGGAGACCCCATCTTAACGCATTGTTTTATGGTTTTGGTGTCTGGTTGGGGATTTGGGTCTGCTTATGGGAGTTCTTGGGGTTTACTAAGGGTTTACCCGGGGTCTCCTTTTGGGGTCTGCTTAATTACGCACAGGAGTGGGAAGCAGAAATGAACGATGTAAATCAAATCACTCAAATCCCAATCAGATTCCTCATACCCCCATACATGAACATATACAACAGTGGCAAACTTAGATTAAAAGATTAAAATTTTTCAATTAAAAAGAAGATTGGGGGAATAAGATATATACTGGCGTGCGACCAGTTCTCGCCGAGTACCATTTCTCGCCAGTACATTGTGACGTCATTTTTCGTCTATAATTTTATGTGTTGATAAAATGACGTCACAATGTACTGGCGAGAAATGGTACTTGGCGAGAACTGGTCGCACGCCAGTAGTGCAAATGCCCATTTGGTTTAGTTGTAAAATGCAATTTCAAAATTATTATTTTTTCAATGAATTATATTTAATCTGTTATTATACAAGTTTACAAAAGGAAAATTTCAAACTTAGTATGGGGGTAGGTTAAGGCAACTCCTATTTTTATGAAAACGGCCCTGAGTAGTATTATCAATTGAATGTGTTCGCCAAGATATTATTTTTCTGCTTTGGAATGGAGTTGCTCTTTGAAGCTGCCATGCCATGGTATCATGTGATTGTTAAAAATAGATCATTATTTTAACCTTAAGAAAAAATCAAAAGGTGTAGCACTACCCTGAATTTCATTTGTATGTATTATATGATACAATATATCAATCAGCAATTAGTCCATAATAATTAGTATTACTGCTAGAATCCTATTGTTAATCGCATAAATAAATATTGTCATTATTTATCGGAAACCCCCTCAACTTCTTCAATTTCATTGAAAATACTATATGTATATTTCATTTTCAACAGCAAAGCACAGGATTCTCATAAATAGCATTTTTCTGGTATTTTAGGTCATATGCTTTTGATATTTGCCAAATCAACTTTGAATTCATAATATTTGGGGTAGTGTTACATTTTTGCCTCGTTTCTTCTTCTTCTTCCGTTAAGGGGTTGACCTCATTGACTGAGTGATGATAGCCCCGGCGTTTGTACACAATGACAGAGGAAAGGCCTGTCAAGCCATATAAATGTCTATCTGCTATTACCTTATAACACTCGCTGATCAAACAAAATATCCATAGTCTGCATTATCCAGATTATATCCTAACTGACACGCATCAAAATCTTGTGTATCTGTATTAAATAAGTCTTATTTCGGCATTGTTTACATTGCATTCTGATGATTTGTCACCCGACATTGATCTTCTCTATCAACATTCTTGTGACGTCATCAATGATAATGATGCGAAATACAGAGAATTCGAAGATATATTCAGAAGAGTTTCTAGTAACATTTTACGCTTGTAGTTTTTATAATTTAAACCAGAGATAAAGTTAAAATTTACATGCTTCTGAGTAAAATATGACGTCAAGCTGCTTATTATGATGTCATATAGATCTGAGGAATTTTTACTCAATCAATCGCTAAGAGTTGCCTTATCATACCCGCGTATATATATTCAGTTTAGAAAATTTTAACAAAAGTTTAAAAAAAAATTCCTGAAGTTTTGGTGGTATTGAACCCACAACCTAAAAACCCTTGTTACCTAATGCTTGGTGCTCTAACCACTGAGCCATTTCAGTCACAACAAAGTGTGTTTTTTATTTGCTATATGAGACTATTGCCACTTGTATTATTTTTCTAAAAGGTTCAATTGTTGGGATACAAAATGACATTTTGAAAGTATAGTGGGTCGATCATCTCTCCATGTTTTTGTAGATTGAAATTGGTTTGATTACCATTAAACCTTATTTAGACTATGACAAAAATGTGGAGCTAAGACTCACTCTTTAAAAGAAAAGGCATTTAAGTTTTAAAAATGTCACTATTTGGAGGTTTTGACATGCTTTCGCTAGTGTAAATCAACCTATTAACAACAATCAACAAATATTAAACATACTTTAGGGTTACAAATCGATGTTTTGTTGAATATACATTCTTTTTAATAATTTAATAAAGAAATATTATCATTTGTTGATATTTTAGTAGTTGGGGCTATATGTATGGCACGCCAAATTCACAAAAATGAGCTAAACATAGTTTCACAGTCGATAAACTAGGTTTATCAACTGTTAACTATAGTTTACGGATCGTAAACTTTAGTTACTGACGTTAATCTATATTTCACATCTGTAAACTATAGTTAACGCGATAATCTGTTTCACATCTGTAAACTATAGTTAACACTGAAAACAATCATTTGCGGTTGTTAAACATAGTTTATCTGATAAATAGGGTTTTATGATCAGTAAACTATGGTTTACAAATCTAAAGCACACCAAATTCACATAGATTAGCAAAACATAGTTTCACAGTCGATAAACTAGGTTTATTGGCTGTTAACTGTAGTTTACGGATCCTAAACTATAGTTACCGACGTTCATCTATATTTCACATCTGTAAACTATAGTTAACGAATGCAAATCTATGTTTTTCTGTCTGGAAATACACTTTAACAATAGATTTTGCTGATAAATATAGATTCACATCTGTAAACTATAGTTTACATTCATAAACTATATAGTTTTCACGATTGTGAAACTATATTTATCAGATACAATATGCATTCGTGAACTATAGTTTAGAGTTGTTAATCATAGTTTCACAATGGTGAAACTATATTTATCAGATAAACTATGTTTAACAATCGCAAATGATTGTTTTCAGTGTTAACTATAATTAACAGATGTGAAACATATATTATCGCGTTAACTATAGTTTACAGATGTGAAATATAGATTTACGTCGTTAACTATAGTTTTCGATCCGTAAACTATAGTTAACAGTTGATAAACCTAGTTTATCGACTGTGAAACTATGTTTAGCTCATTTTTGTGAATTTGTCTGATAAATGTAGTTTCACGATTTGTGAAACTATAATTAACAACTCTTAACTATAGTTTACGATTCTAAATTATAATTAACAAATGAGAATCTATATCAGCAAAATCTATTGTTAACGTTTTTTACAGATAGATAAACTTTGATTATCATTCGTAACTTTGATTATCATTCGTAAACTATAGTTTACATTCGTGAAATATAGTTTCACAGATGTAAACTATAGTTAACGAATCGTTAACTAAAGATTAGGATCCGTAAACTATAGTTAACAGCTGATAAACGTAGTTTATCGACTGTGAAACTATGTTTAGCTCATTTTTGTGAATTTTGCATGCCATATATATGGACTGGGTAGCTCAGTGGTAGAGCTCCTGACTAGTGTAACAGGGATCCGAGGTTTGATTCCCAGTCCAGCCACATATTTTCATTGTATTTATATGCTCATTACTCCTTTCCCACTACATTTGGTGCCATGACTTGCCCCTGAACCTGACAGATTGCAATTGACTCCTGCCAGGAGAAGAACCTTGGGTGATCTACGATCTTGGAGGGCAAAGATTATATAAGGTGGGAGGAATATAGTAGGCTATATAGACCGTGGACATCGGATAGCTAAGTGGTAGAGCTCCTGAATAGAGTTGCAGGGGTCCTTGATTCGATTCCAGGTCCAACCATATGTTTTCAATATGTTTATGCTCAATTCTCCTTTCCTACTACAATATTTTAATTTTGCAGTATCTTATCTCTCCTCATATGTAGGCATTTTATATGCCTTTTCACTCATCTTCTCTGTAAGGCACCAATGTACACATGGTTTTAATGCATTCCTGACCAGGCACTTTTAAGTAATTACATTTGCGAAACTCATCTAAAGCAAAAACATTTTTGTCCAATTTTCCATTTGTGAAAAAAAAAAAAATCATGGGAAACATGTTTATGTCATATTTAGTCATTATCAAATCAATCAATGATCAATCTATCTTAACAGTATTTTCATTTGAACCACATGTTGAAACTGTGTTACTACATGAGAAGAAATTTAGAGAGTTTTTAATATATACATCATATTAGATTTTTATTTTAAATTTTCTTGCACTCAGAGTCAACCCCGAGTAAACCCCAAAAGCAGACCAAGGGTTTAGTTGAGTTCTACTCTCTGTTAGGTTGGGCCTGGTCAGTACTATTTGTTTGTTACTGACTGACTACGCAAGTGATACATTTATTCACAAGAAGTGATGATCTATCCAAATCCATGTAAATGTGTTCTAACATCTCTTATATTTTAATTACTCATGCAGTTGACCTCTTCAAAATTCTCATTTTCACCTTTGACCTAATATAAGATAACCTTCACTGCCATTTTATTCACTTTCATTGTTTAGATGCTACTTTATTTTACATTTACTCTGTCTCCACATAGATTTGTGAAAATCTCCATGCTGCCGTTTTATTCTGCTTCGAACACATCTAAGTGGTGTCATTTTAAAAACAACTCGTAATAATGAAAAGGAAGTGATACTGCATGCGGTTTCAGATTAAAATAATGTGAAATGTCTATGCAAGTAGACAAAGTTAGGCCATGTTTCCAAATAAATACAAATTCTCACCAGCCATACATAGAAATATATGTAGTATTTGGGTGCCACGTTTAAACCAATGAAAGTGTGACATTTCAGCTCAAGGGAAATCAAATATGCATTATTCTCAACATTGTTTTAGCTTTTTGTATATATTTATCATTAACTTATTTGAAAGAAATTAGTGTTGTGATTAATTTGAGATATGCTTGCAATTGCCAATACTGTTTATTTAAGATCAACTTTATTTTCAGAAATGACCTTGGTTCATTGAAGTAAATACAGCCAGACCAAGAAAGATGGCAGGATGTCTAACAGGTTAACTTCATTTTACAATTGTTTCAGCTTAAATTCCAGAATGATATAATTAGATTAGATTAGATGAAGCAGTTGAGCCATTATGATGGCTGCAACAAGTTAAACTTTTTTCTACGTTTTTGTTTATATAAGTAAATAAGTTAAAAATTTTGCAATTTCATGCAATACCAGTAAAATTACATATTTTTACATCATTTTGTTAGTAAATGCCAAAAAGAAATAGTTCATACTACATGGGTTAAAAAGTACACTTGTTTATAACAAAAGACTTGTCCTATATAGGGCCGGTATTGGTATCTGCATGTACTTACAAAAAGAATAAGTATCAATTTTGTTCCACTTCTTGATTTTAGGCCATACACATTAAACCCTTGGGTTCTAGTTCTCATAATGTATAGTGATTGATAAAATTTTTCACAGTCCTTGTCTGAGCAGTATGAGTTATGAATGCTTTTTTACTGTATCTTTAAGTTTGATTTTCAGTTTACTTTTTATGATACGATACATGTACTTTACGTGCTATATTTACATCCAGGGACATATTAGCAACTATCGAAAGTCTCATGTGACGTTATTTCAAAGTTCCCGTTATGCATTAATTTTTTTATTCTATTGAACACATTTACTCAATTAATATCCTTTAAAGAAGAGGAATGCAATATTTTACTTCATTCCCTTATTATGATAGCTAGGATATAATTACAAAGATTAAATTCTTACATACTGGTATTCTTTGTCCACAATGACGTTAAAATCAGGTATTTATTTTCTTTATATCTTATTCTGTTTTGAACATGATAATTCAAAATTTATGAAACAGAACCGAATAAACAAGAAGAAACACTTTCGTTTGCTTTAATCAGAAGCAATGTTTTTACAAGATTTTTTAAATTTGAACCGATTTATTTCACAACGATTGACAAGCAAGTTCTTATATAAATATCTCTTGTTGGTACAGATGTTTTACACGATGTGGTCCTCGATGTAGGAGAAAAATGCAAAATTTGCAAATATTTTCAAAACGTGCATGATATTTTCGGAAGTAAATGTAAACATGGCAGTACAGAAGTTGCTTATCCTGTTAGTGTATATACGTCCTTTTACAACTGCAGTACTTCTCCCACAATTGTACCAATTCCTATAGATGTTCTTGAAAGGCAAATGCATCAGTTTTTGCTCGGCATGATTTTTTTTTTAAGTGGCATCTGTCTTGAGTTACACAGAGTGAATGATTCTTGTCCTCAAACAAAGAGTGCTTACACTAACGTATAGTTCAGGTTGATTGCTTTTACATGTAGTTAAGTATATACTTTTTCCATTGATAATTTTAATCAAAAGAGCAAATGTGCATTTAAGGAAGTAGATTAGTAAATTGTTGTCAGTTTTGTCAGGTGCCTCTAAAAAAATTCTGTCCTAATTTATTACTTTGAACAAAATCTATAAAAATATTTTAGATTTTTTTTGGGACAGGCCAGTCCTGAAGGATATCTAGGCCAAAAACGATTCAAATATATACCATTTTACTAAGAAAACGCTAATTTAGCCATCTTTAAAGATAAATAATAAAATTGCAAGAGCAATATGATAGGTTCAAAATGCAAATTCAAAAAATTTAGAAATATGTATGACAGAAAATATCAATTAAAATGAACTTTGATTTTTAAAGGTATATTTCCCCTATAGGTCAATTCTTTTGTTATATCCAAGTGTACCTTTACCCACCACTTTGGTAAGCTTGATGAGCTGAGTGATATATTGCCCATAGGGCTCTTTTTTTAAAACCAGTTTTGGTATTCCATTAAAATTATCGATAACTAGTTTTACTTTTGTTTTAGGTGACCCTTGCTATCTAATACGTTCATCATTTGTACGCTTGAAAGGAAACTTGATCCCCCACACAACACTAATAGATGAGCTATTAGCCAGCTTTGTGTTAAGTGATGAAGAGAAAGATGACTATAGGAATATAAACCACATCAAATGTGGAAAACTGATAAAGGAAATTCTGAAGAAAGGGAGAGATGCATGTGCAAAGTTTCTCTCCATACTGGAGAATCAAGAGTATGGTTGTTTACAGGAAATGATACACACAACTCGTAAGTATAGGAAAAGATTCTTGATTCACTTAGAGTGTCTCCCAATTCATGCAGTAAGACTGATACTTTGGAATCATTAGATTTTGTGGTGGCTCAATTTTCATGGAATTCTTGGGCACCGCTCACCCACAAATTAACATCCTCCACAAATAAATAAAATAAGACTATAAAATCATATTTCCTTTAGTAAATATCAGAGAATACGCGAAATTACATCCCAATGAACCTGTAAAATTGAAGCAATCCACGAAAATTGCCCCCCACGAATTTTAATGAATCCACAGTACCTCATTTGCACTATCAGGTGGTAGGGAATAGTTTTACATGAAAGACCTGGTCAAAATTTTGAAATAAAGCTGCTAGAACCTGAGGTATAAATTGAGGGATATAAATTGCCAGAATATTTATCATATTCATTTTGTAGGATAGTGGAGCAAATATCCATTTTATTGATTTACATAATTTACATCTACCAAGTATGATTCCCTCTTTATATTAAGTAAATAGATTGCAGATCATATTTCTGTAGAAACAGACAGGACTGAAATCTACACATCCCGTTTATTGATTGCTCAAAACCTTCATCAGCCTTAGAAAAATCAAGGCCTGCACGAAAAAATCATGCTGAAGTCAGACTCAAATTCCCATAGGATACAATTTGGCTGTTTATTTAGCTAACATACTGATGTACATTATACAAATATTGACTGGGGTTGAGGGCAACATTGATAATATTAGCCCCCGAGGGATAAAATATTGCCAGACGTGAAGCAGAGGGCAATATTTTTGTCCCAAGGAGGCTAATATAATCAATGTTGCCTGAAAACACAGTCAACATTTGTTTTGTTATATGAAGAAACAAACCAAAATTTAAGAAAGTAATTGAAAACAGGTCGCCGTAATTTTCTCAGCTCAACAAAAAATTCACAAATTCAATTTTGTGCAAAGTTCATTTCCAAAATATCCTCAGCATCAAACGGTCACTGGTGATATTCCACCGACCGTAAGAATTAACATACAAATGTTCTATCTGATTTTACTTCACAGTAATTCACAAATCCTTATATCCGTGATGATAGCAAACCGTCGCATTGCGCGTCCTTTGTTTACTTGCCTTGACTGACTGTCTATTATGACGTCACCTTGTTTTGGAGTTGCTAAGAGTTAATTACGTCATTGTTTACGAATCAACAAATCAGAGGCGATTATTTGAAATAGAGGGAATGTTCTCTAGATATTATTCCTAGCCGGTCAATATCAAAAAAATATTGACCGGTCAATATTTTTTGGACAAGCTAAAATTACAATTATCGACATTTCGTCTATATAGAGTTATATAGTGAGAATATACTACTGAATATAGCACTAACAGTTATTAAATTTACTTGATTTTACTTTCTTTTTCCAATAGATTTATCAAATTTGTTAATATAAACAATAAAATGCTTTATTTGATGATTCATGTGGGTTATAATGGTACTGATCATTGCAGAAAAAATTTACATTACATGCTAAAGCATAATGTATTTTTATAGCTCATCGAGACAAAGTCACGGGGAGCTTATGCTATACCCTCGGCATCGGTTTCTGTGTCTGGACCTGGTTAAAGTTTTTGTTGCAGGTCCTGTATCTAAGCTATTACGTGTTCTATCTTCACCAAACTTGCATGGATGATGCATCTGGACCTATTTATGGACTTGAAATACTTGAATGCTGAATCTGGGCCATGAATTTCAGATGCTGGAGGACGTTAAGGTTTTTGGAGCAGGTTAAAGTTTTTGGTCCACTGACCAGGTGCCCTTTGATAGCAATTTCTAAGTTACTACTAGTCCTAACTTCACCAAACTTGCATGGATGGTACGTCTTATAATACTGATGCACCTTTCAGGCTTGAATGCTGAATCTGAGCCATAGGTTTTGTTAATCACACACAATCACCAATTCACACCATGTGGTTTTATCATTTTATTTTGTTTGTTTGCCAAGCTATAGGACAGCAATTCCCTTTTCTGTCTTTAATCCATAGTACATGTGCTCAAGTGCTTCCTACACCGTCGTTGAGATTACCAAGAGAAGCATCTGTGAATACTAGCTACCATTTTCCAATCTGTGTGGGGATTCTCTAACTTGGGAAAACACACAATAGATTTCATATCTTTTAACCTGTTTACAACCTTGATCGCATGAAGGAGATCACTGACATTGGCTTCTTTTAACTTGGTACTGAGATCTACCATTTCAAAGGAGAGCTCTGGTCTGGAGGAATTTAATTGTCCAACGAGTTTTCTAGATAAAGTTTGCTCTTCTATGGATAGTATATCTTGTTTTTGTTTGGCTCTTTCTGGATCCATAGTTAAGTTTCTAAGGGAGTGGACGTAGTCTGTATGATCCAAGATAATTTTATCATTTTCTTGATCAATTTGAAATCCCAAGTATTTGAAGTTTTTCTCCTCTACTCTTCCTGCCAAGAATCTTTGTTGTAAATGTGACATGATTGTTTCGAGTGCTTCATTACCAGCATGCAAGAAATCATCGACATGACAACAAATAATGCCATTAAGTTCATGAGTCTGTAGAACAAAGACTGCAGGATCTAATTTGGATTGCTTACAGCCAAGTTTCACAAGTTCCTCTTTCACACTCAAGTAGAACTGTCTAGCCCCATCCTTCAAACCGTACAAACAGTGTCGAAGTTTCCATATAATATCTTCAGAGACTCCACTTTCGATAGGAGGCCTGAGGTAGACGTCACGGCTCAGTTCTTTGCCTTATAGGAAGGCAGACTTGATATCTGTAGTCTTGATGGTCCACTGTTTCTGTGCTGCGATGGTGAGCAAGATGCGTATTGCTGCTTTACTTGGAGTAGGGCTATCCCGTTGTATCATGTCTTGTTATTCGAAACCTCTTGCAACAAGCCTTGCTTTCACTTTGTTGTCTTTTCAGTAATAACCCATCTTGTTGACACTGTTGGTTGGCCTCTGTCAGGAACTTCCTCTTCTTTGGCTGCTTTTATGTTCTTTTGTTTAATTTCTCCCCCACTGATGTCACTAAGATTGACCTCTAGTTCATGGACAGGTGTCTGGTTGTCAAGTACGTCACTGTCAGTATTTTTCCAAGGGAGTCTACTCAAGTCAACACTTTTCCTTTCCTCACTTTCGTCATCCTGAATGTTGTACCAGTTCCTGTTGTTGCCTGTTGCTTTTCCAGCTCTGCTAAGAACAGTTGCTTTTCTCCATTGCTCTTCTGAATCTAATTTATAAATTATTTTATCATTTGCTTTCAGATGAAAATTTCCTGAAGCATTGTCTACATTTCTGACAATTTCCTTATTGGCTATAATTTCTGAAAGCTTGTTTCCATTTTCAGTTTCATTTGGATGGGTATCTTTACGGACACTGCAATGTTCACTTTCAGCAGTTTTCTTAATCTCTTCATTTTCTGTTCTGGAAGGACTGTCATCGATTTTACAAAGCCTGTTTGGTGACACACGCACGAAAACACTACCATGACGTACGAAAACCACTTTACCGTCTTGAAAGATGACTTTTCCCTGTCCTAGCCATCTTTTTCTGCCTTCTCGTTTGTAAAAAACACTGTCACCATTACTGAAAACTTGCTCAGATGCTCTAACTTTACTCCTCAGAGCACGCCGTATTCTTTCTTCTGCTTCTGTTTGAATGTAAGCCTTTCTAGCAGAATGTAAGGCATTCAGATGTTTAGCAAATACCTCACTGGTAATGGTACCCTCAAGTGCTGGTAATTTCTCAGTCATGATATTAGGTAGGTTTGGATTGGTTCCAAAAACAAGTTGATGACTACTGAATCCATTCCACATCTGAAGAGAATTGCGTGCCATATTTGCCCAACAGAGTAGGTAGAGCTTGGCAGTCTTTCTTTCCATATTCCTCTTCAAGCTTGATTAACATGCTATCAGTGATTGCATGGACCCTTTCACACAAACCATTCTGGAAAGGACTCGTTCCTGCTGTAGTACACGTGCGGACATTGAGTATAGACATCACTTCTCTCATTTCGTCTGAGCTGAACTCTCCTCCATTGTCTGTAAATATTGCCCCCATTACTCCAAATACACCTATCCAGTTCCTCATTAACGCATCTATTACTTCATTTGGTTTCTTCCTACTGATGAACACGGATACAGTGTATCGAGACCACATGTCAATGATGTGCAAAATCCATTTGTCATTCCACTTTTTCAGGTCCATTGCAACCTTTTCATTGAACGCTGTAGGCAGAGCAACCACTGGTCTTGGAGGGGTTCTGGCAAATAATTTGCAAATTTCGCATTTTCTCTCAATGTCTGATAATGTTCCATAGTATTCTTCCTTCTAGTTTTTGGCATCTTTCAGGACGGCTACAAGCTTCTTGATCGGTGGATGAGCAAATTGTCTGTGTAATTTAAGAAGTTTCTCCTGAGAAAGTTTTTCACTGGCTTGTGTTTCCTCTTTGCATACATCTGACACTGCTACGGTCTCACACTTATAGATTGGGACACAATAATGACCAGCTGTTGTCAAGTTCAGTGCAATTTCTTTTCCGAAGATTGTGGCTGTAACATTTTCCAAATTCATTTTTACGCCAGCTTTTTTCATGGCATCCTTCGACAGCAGTAAGGGTATATCAGATTCTACAATATCTGTTTGAATTGTTACAGATTTATCTGTTAAAACAGCTGGAATGCTGAACTCTCCGTTGGACTTCAGACAAGTTCCTCCTCCAAACTTAAACACTTTCTTTCTGTCGGAACCCTTTATCTTCTTCCTGTCTTCGCCACCTAATGATTCAATATAGATGTTGAACCATGTCTGACCACAGACTGTACTGCTACATGCACTGTCAAGCACCGCACAATTCTGGGCATCCACACATAAACGAGACATATCTTCCCTCTGAAATCCAGTAAACAGGACTGCATGTTCTGTGTTAAATGTGTTCACTTTAGCCATGTTTTCCCAGCTATGTGGACAGTCTGTAATCATATGCCTGTAAGAGCCACATGATTTACAAGTCAATAGTTTACCATCACTTCCAGTAGGATTTATGTCCTTCTTAAGTCCTCCCTGCCTTTGACCAGATGGTGCTTTAAATGGAGTGTATTCTGTCTGACGATATCCCTGCTGCTTCATGCTATCATAGGCTCGACCACGAACACCAAGTCTACCGCCAGAAAATCCAGGATGATGAGCATTATTCCGTACATACCCAGCTGCCAGCAAGGCTTCCTCATTCTCAGCAAGGAAAGCAGGCTCTAACTTAATGCTTGGTCCTGATGAATGAGAAGTACCAGAGTCACACACTTCACCTTTGAACTTTTTCAAAGAGCTTTTCGCTTGTTCGTATAAAGTCGCTTTCTCATCATAGTTCATCCCTGTCAACACAATCATGGTCTCCTCTTTTGAAATATTAGCCCTGCGTAGTAGTTTAAAGGCCAAGATTTCAGGTGGCAATTTCATCTCCTTTTTCTCTTTCTTCCTATATTTTGCATCAAGCACTTATATATTCCACAATAGCTTGACTCTCTGCTCGTCTATAATCCTCAAAATCCTCAAACTTTGTTAAGCTGTCTGCCAGATCATCCTTTGCAAGGTGTTTATCAAGAAATTCTATCAAAGTTTCTAGTCCTGTTTCCTTCTTTAGGTCTTCCAATTTAATTTAATCAAACACTTTTTCTCGAATTTTAGAGTCGTCATCTTCTGGTAGAGTTAAAGCAATTGCTACTCCCCTTTTTTTCTTCTCTAGTTCTGTAATCTCTTTCCATGCAAGTAATTCTTGTTTGAACAGCTCGTAAGATTTAGACTGACTGTATTATGGGGGGTTAATTTTTGTTGCCATTATTCTATCTATTCCAATCCAAGGAATTCACTTTGAAATACTGGAAATATAATCACTCACAGTTTTAAGTCTTCATTCACAAACTTTGGATTCTTCTCTCTCCTTTGAAAAGCCACGCTCTGCTACCATTTGTAGCTAGTCCACCTAAAATTTAAAAATAAAATTTTCTTCAGTAAACTTGCAAAACCTTGTTTCTTTGTCCATACCTTGACTAGAACTAAACAGCTTTTCATTGGTTGATGGTTAATAAATATGCAAATCATCTATATATGTTGGTCAAATTAAATTGGCCTTGTGACCAAAGGGTAATAACTCCTACTCTTTATAATAGTAAAATTACCTATGAAAGACAACTCCTCTTTTTATAGTCTTTTTCAAATGTAGGAATGATCCAATCTAGTTGCTGCGTCTAAAATAAATGAAATACCCGTTATGTGTTTTTTTATAAATAAAATGTAATAATATTTAATATAACCCAATAGATACATTTAACATTATACTACCTTTAAAGAATAAATTTCCGTCCTCAATGTCTTTGTTTATTTCTTGTTCCGTCAAGTCAAACACACTGCTGTCTGTCTTTTCTTAATCGTTCCAATACAAAACCTGAAATATTTAATTAATTGTAATGTCTGTCCTTATGAAATGATATTATGAATATTAAAATCAAAAATTTAATTATAAATCCATTTTTTATTTTTTTTTTAATATGACTATGAACACATACACAAACATTTATACACAAACACTGACGTAGACAAACAAAAACATGAAACATTGAACAGTTTACTAAGTTTTAAATATCTTTTGGATTCAGTGTAAAACTTAATTACTCTTTTATTATTACTCTTTTATTAAGTTTACATAAAATTTAGTAACATATGAAATTGATATATATCAAAACACATTAAGTAAGTAAAATGCTCACCATTGTACCATTCATGATTAATGAATTATATATCTGAGTAAATATGCTATAACTTTTAATGACGTTTTACATAAAGTAATAGTAATTATTTGTATTGGTTAGGGGAGTAGGATGCCATTTACACCATTTTTGTAAGAATCATGCAGTGCAATTTTGTGACTAAATTACTTTAAAAACTCCATTAGCATGGCTTAATATTTTCCCCTCCCACTGAACATCTTCGCCATCTTCGGACCAGGTATGTACAATCTCTCTACTGAGCAGGTCCATGGGAGAAAAGGAGGTTTCGCAGACAGGTGTTTCAGTATTTTCTTTACGTAAATTCATTAACATTAGCAGATTGTTTCTTAGTGTTCCCTCGTCAAATAGTTTTCCTTTTTTGCTAAAATTTAATAAATGTTTATGTTGTTTACTAATTTGAAATACTTTCTTATGGATGTTAATTTGTTTTTTCAAGGATGACAATCTGTCTTTTTTGGTTTTAATTTTTTGGAGTTCACTATCAATTTTACTTTCAGTGTCCCACAGTCCTTCTTCTCTGATGTGGTCTATGACTTTGTCAAGTTCGTCTTCTTTTTTCTTCTTCTTTCTTTTTATGTCCTCTTGTTTTTCTTTTAAGTTCGTGAGGTGTTTCCTTAATAAAGTCTGTTTTCTGTGTTTCTCTAAGGTCATAAATGTTCTGTTTTTTTTTCATGGTTTGTACAGTGATTTTTTTTTTTCTCTTCCTCACTTTTGTTATTGAACCATTCTGAAGTTTTGTTGTTAACATATAATAGTTTACTTTCCACAGTATTATTTGATGACATTGAGGATGATTGTACATGATAATCAACCTGTCCCATCAACTGTTCTACACAAATATTGCTTGTGGGACAGGATGAACACTTAAAATCTAAATTCTTTTGTACATTAAAATATTTACCATCTTTTAAAAAATCAGCAAATAGTTTTTCTACTTTGGTTTTCAACACAACACATAAACGTTTGATAAAAACACATGTTAAGTCATCATTAATAGGATATGTAAATAAAAATTCAGAAACAGTATCTTCTAATTCTGGTCCTTCAAATAGTCTAATTTTCTGTCTTAAAGCCAATATAGGTTCTTTTGCACATAAATCTAAAACATGTAGAAATCTTTTAAAAACTGACCCCATTGATAAAATATTGTTCACCTCCTTTGTTTTTAACCAATATGGTCCTGTAAATAATTTACATAAAATACCAAGTGCTCTTAAAATTGTTAAAATACATTTGTTTTGTAATGATAAAACAATAACATTCTGGACAAAATTAAAAGAACTCTTTGATGATAAAATGTATTGAAGTAAAAGTTTGTGTATAAAAAAAGTACCAGCAGCATTATAAAAACAAACATTAAAACGATTTCCTCTTATATTCATT
This sequence comes from Magallana angulata, assembly GCF_025612915.1. Taxonomy (NCBI): domain Eukaryota; kingdom Metazoa; phylum Mollusca; class Bivalvia; order Ostreida; family Ostreidae; genus Magallana; species Magallana angulata. Next base: position 11,288,641 of record NC_069117.1, read on the forward strand.
AAAGGAATTCTATCAATGCCCTGGCTTTTAAAATATAAATGAGAAATGTTTGGATCGCCAGGGCCATCTTTAAAAAAAAATTTGGATACACACCTTAAAATAAACATGGTAAATGGCTCTTTAGTAGAGCTGTTGTGTCCATCAAAATTAATATTTAGCTCTTTTTCAATATGAAAAATTTCTTCCAAACAAACCTCAGAAAATTGAAGAAGGGGATGTACTGAACATTTAAAAGATTGAACATCATGAGATATATCTTCACATAAAATATTGTTAACCTTCTGTTCTGTAGAACTCCTATCTGTCATAAAACATGAAACAGAATTAAAAATTTGATCTTTCTCCCTCTCATTATTGACAATATCATTAAAAATCTCATTGGTAGCACTCACATACGTCTCTCCCTTCCCATCACTCACTTCTCTCACACCTGCTGTCAAAACTTTCTCCCCAGTACTAATTTGAACTGCATAAAAATGATGTCCTTTTTTTGTAGTTGCATCTCTATGCATTGTAATGTTACTACTGTTTAAAAGTTCTTCATTCAAATGACATCTACTTAAAACACCCATTTCACTCGTTAAAACAGACGCAGTGCTCTTACTTGGTAATTTGTTTACACTTATATTAAAAATATCTAAAACAGCTTCTAAAACAGAACCAATATGGTGAACACCAATATTTCTACTTCTAAAAAAATAATATAGATTTCTTAATTTATAATTATATGGACAACCTTTACCATTTTCTTTGAAATCTAAAACTTTCTTTACATGTACATAATCATCTTCATCTGCTACAATGTCATCTTTTTCAGCGATCAGATTGTCGATTTCACATTTGAGTTCTTCAATATAAGTATTTAGAGTGTTGCACTGAACTCCTTTGTCAACTTTATTATCTTTTTCTTGTTGTTCCTTCCTCTTATATACATTCACTTTTTCTTCCAGTTTCCTCACCTTTTCTTTGGTTCGTTTCATTTTCTGGTTAATTTCTTTAATTCTATAGCCTCGGATTTTTTCCTTAAGTTTAATATTTTCCTTCTTGAGCTGGGATATGATAATGTCTTGTTCAGTTCTTGTTGTTATTTTTTCAGTGTCTGTTTCTGACGGTACACATGTGCTTGCTGGTTCTTTATTGGTTTTTGATGGACATTTGAATTCTTTCCTCTTATATTGCTCATATATCGATTTCTTACTTATAGATTTATTGAGTCTTTCAAATTCTTTGATAATTTTTTTAATTTTCCAATGTAAGCTGCTTTTATTTATTTGACACGAATCGATGTGCAGAGTTTGGCAGATTTCTTTATGGACACCATTCATGGAACCATTATGTTTTTTATATATTTGAACAACCTTTTCATTGGTCAAAGACATTGTGATAACGTGTGATGTTATAGAAAAAGAATTTTACCACATATACGCTGTTTGAAGTTAATAAAAGCATCATTAATTTGTGATGTGACGTACACAAATACACATAGACATAGACAATGTACAAATACGTAGACACACAACATAAAACACATATATCTATATCTGTAAAATTACATGTAGTAGGAATTTTGTTAATCCATCAAAAATTGTTTAATATTTCTGTAATGAATAGTGTACTTTCATGAAACATATAGAAGTTTAGCTTCAAAACATATGCATATGAATGTTCAGTTGTACGTGTACTACATTTATGAAAATGCTTCATACTACATGTATCATACAAATATTACAAGATATTAAATAAATTGACTTACATTATATGGAAAATTCTTTTCTTGAAATGGAAACTGTCCTTGACAAGCCTAAAAGAACATACAAATATTAAAAACAGACTATAACAAGGGGGAGGTAATAAAATGCAATTATTGATATAGGGAAACGTTTAAACTGTTATCGCAGAAAAGCGCAGCATTTAAAAAAAAAATCTTTCGCACGGATACGTAGGTATATATTAGTAGAAGTTCATATGATATCCAACTAATTCCAATCTATGAGCAAATAACTATAAACTGTAAAAAATACATCACTGGTAACGAAAACAATAATTGTATTTTACTGTCACACATTGTGTTATCCAAATTTATTTCACTTTAAAAGTATACAAACAAAGTAAACATTAGTCTTTATCTATTCAACTCATTAAATCCAGTTGTCATTGTTCTAATTTATACTTACAGATAAAATTTTTGATATCGCCTATCGTGGTCGTCTCTGACCATCAAATATGGCCGTCAGGTCACAAGTAAGAGTTACCGTTCTTACAATAAAATGGCGTTAGCTGGACTAGCTACCATTTGTTAATCACACACAATCACCAATTCACACCATGTGGTTTCATCCATTTAATATAACCAAAACTAACTCCCCAAACTGGAGAGTTACAATAACATAATGGAAAGAGTTATGAGAGTTATCTAACTTTGCATATAGATTAACAGGTTTTAGATGCTTGATGAGGTGAAGTTTTTGAACAGATCATACGTTTGATTAATAATTGTACTATTTCAAACCTGCATAGTTGAATTAACTATAATATAAATGAATCGCAGAGGTAGCTTCAGATGCAGAGTCTGATCTTCATTATCAACCCTGGATGCTAAAAAAATCTACTACATGTACCTCACTCAAACCTGGTTCATAGATGTGTTTGTTGTTAAATGATATAACATGATTCCTATGATATAGTTGTGTATGATATGATACAGTGTTGTTTCATATGAAACATTATAATATCATATATCATATTGTAAAATATTATATGATACGATATGATAAGTTTCTGTTATTTTTAATGATAGTATGCTGGTTGTAAATACTTTCAAATAATTTTTCAGCTTTAGATGAAGATGAAAGCTTTCCAAAAGAGCACTTGAGAAATCACAGGACTTTGTTTCTTGAAGAACTAGAACCTTCCAAAACAGCTGACTATCTCTTACAGTTTTATGTGTTTAGCATAGATACTCATGATGAAATAGAGAAAGAAAGCTTAAGGCTGAATAGGGCACAGCTGGTACTTCATCATCTCTCTGAAAAGTCTCCTAAATGTCTTGACATCTTTGGGCAAGTTCTGAAACTTTCCCAACAAGACTATATCATAAGAACACTCTATGAGCAAGAGGGAAGAAATTCCTTAACACCTAAAGGTAAGAGTCTGGGTTGTTAATTTGTGTTTTTAACATTAACTTATTTTCCCACTGAAGTCAAGCTAGAATTAAACAAATGCATGCAACTGTAAGAAAAGTGATATGCCCATGAATTTTACTATGTAGCAGATCAAGATATTTTGATACTATGGTTTTAGGTATTTTCCTGTGCAGCAAGTCTGCTGTCATGCTATGGTATTTGATTCTGTTTTTACAATTTAGGGCCAGAAATGAGTTTTTATTGTTAGAAACTAGAAAAAGTTCTTCTGAAAGAGTGATCTTTCTTTTTACAATGTATGTTCAAAAATTAAGAATGACCTTTACCTATAACCTTCAACATTTTGATTGTGATCTGTTTGTAATTTAATTCATTGATTCTCTTACATAAAATAAGTGCTTTTGTTTTATAAACACCCCCACCCCCAAATTTGGTCATAACCATAAGACTGTATACTCTAGATTCTTTTTCTTATGCAAGTATTTAATTCGGCAAGTCAACCATTTTGCATCCATTTGCAAGAAAATAAAATTGCGAACGCGGAATTTTTATCATAATTTTCTTTGTGTACATCTGTCTGTGGAATAAAAGCGAGATTAAAATATCCGCAAGATGTGCTACGCGCAATCTTATGCAGATATTAATTCCTGGCGTTTAATTAAGAATTTACTGTACTATACATAGAGCATTGTCAGAAACTCAGTTAATTACGTATCGTTACTCTCTCCATCACCCATGGGTCAGTTTAAACTTTGATCAACGCTTGATTTAGTAAGCAAATATTTATAAATATCATCCAATTAGTTGTTACATAAGTGGAGCTCTTCTGTTTCGGGTACAATACCTTATATCATTTTTATACACATTTAATTATTCGCCAGAAAATTTTTAAAACTTGTTTTTACTTTTCTAAGGTAAATACCAAAAAAGAGAAAGTTTATGTATCATAGACATTGCTCTATGTTCACATTAAAACATACTGTTGTTTTAATATAAAAAAAAAAGCGATCAGTATCAAAAGTCTTGAAAACATACAAGTACAGATTTTTAAATTTTTCATCTATTAGAGCCAAAAGTTGGCATTTTGTTTGGTTTTCTTCTTTTATATTTCGTCCTCTTTTAATACTGGTTATTTTATTGAATTTCAGTAGACGAGGGTATTAATATACTATTTTTATAAAATCATTAATTATTGTCCACATAACACTAAGCAGGAAATGAACATCGCTTTTGAAATGGCATTGAAAATATAACAAACACTAGCACCAAAAAATTTTTTGTTTTGTGCTAATCATTCTGATGAGTGTCCCGGCTGAAGAAAATTTAAAAACGCATTCTACTTAATATTAAATGTTGTTCCAAACCAGGGGGTATCAGCTGCTTTTCATTCAATAAGACATAACTCACCTCTCTTTTGAACAAGATGAAATATGGCCTCATAAGCAAAACCTTTTTAGCTCACCTGAGCTAAAAGCTCAAGAGAGCTATTCTGATCACATTTTGTCTGTCGTTTGTCCGTCTGTCCGTCTGTCTGTAAACTTTTCACATTTTCAACATCTTCTCAAGAACCATTGGGCCAATTTCAACCAAACTTGGCACAAAGCATCCTTAGCCTAAGGGGATTCAAAGTTGTGAAAATTAAGGACCACGCCCTTTTGCAAAGGGAGATAATTAGGAATTTATGAAAATTTTCGAGAAATTTTCAAAAATCTTCTTCTCATGAACCATAAGACCAGGAAAGCTGACACTTGTGTGGAAGCATCCTCAGGTAGTGAAGATACTAAATTGTGAAAATTATGACCCCCGGGGGTAGGGTGGGGCCACAATGGGGGGTCGAAGTTTAACATATGAATAAATAGAGTATATCTTTAAAAATCTTCTTCTCAGAAACTAATCAGCCAGGAAAGCTGACGCTTGTGTGGAAGCATCCTCAGGTAATGTAGATTCAAAGTTGTGAAAATCATGACCCCTGGGGGTAGGAAGAGGCCACAATGGGGGGGTCGAAGTTTAACATAGGAATATATAGAGTAAATCTTTAAAAATCTTCTTCTCAGAAACTAATTGGACAGGAATGTTGACACTTGCGTGGAAGCATCCTCAGGTAGTGTAGACTCAAAGTTGTAATCAAAGTACTGAAGTACTGAAAGCCGGGCTCTTTTTGGTGTGTCTTTATGCATATTGTGTAGTAAAGACTGAAAATCTCTCTCTCTCTCTCTCTCTCTCTCATGCTTTTAATGTCGGCAAAGCATCAGAGAGCGACCAAATTTTGTAAGCGGCTATAAACAAAAAATATGTCTGTCTAGTAGAAGTTAAAATGTTGAACAGTTGCTGCCTTGAATTTTGCAACAAGCATTATATATTCAATCCCCATTTCTTCATCGTGCAGCAAATTAGTTCTTGGAAATTCATGCGCATTGTATGTGTCCAAAATGCATAGTTATGTTTTAAAAACACGTTATTAATAAGAAAACTAAAAACGATAGACAATTCATTCGAAATTTAAAAAAAAGAAACAAAATGCCAACACTTTTGACAAAACGTGGCTCTTTCTGTAACTATTTGGTATAGCGGAAGTCTACCTTGACGCTGTTTGGTTTTTTGTTTACTTGTGCTATTTATAGTAACATTGGCAATTTGCCTGCCTATAGCCAGGACTCTGCTTTCAGCAGAGCCCGGCTAAAAATCATGACCTCTGGGGGTAGGGTGGGGCCACAATGGGGGATCGAAGTTTTACATAGGAATATATAGAGTAAATCTTTAAAAATCTTCTCCTCAGAAACTAATCAGCCAGGAAATCCGAAATTTGTGTGAAAGCATCCTCAGGTAGTGTAAATTCAAAGTTGTGAAAATCATGACCCCTGGGGGTAGGAAGAGGCCACAATGGGTGATTGAAGTTTTACATAGGAATATATAGAGTAAATCTTTAAAAATCTTCTTCTCAGAAACTAATTGGACAGGAATGCTGACACTTGCATGGAAGCATCCTCAGGTAGTGTAGATTCAAAGTAGTGAAAATCATGACCCCTTGGGGTAGGGTGGGGCCACATCCTCAGGTAGTGTAGAGTCAAAGTTGTGAAAATCATGGCCCCTGGGGGTAGTGTGGGGCCACAACGGGGGATCGAAGTTTTACATAGGAATATATAGAGTAAATCTTTAAAGATCTTCTTCTCAGAAACTAATCAGCTAGGAAAGCTGAAACTTGTGTGGAAGCATCCTCAGGTAGTGTAAATTCAAAGTATGTATTATGTATTATTGTACATTGTCCAGATAGTTTGTATTAAGACTCCATTACGCTGATTTTATCATACCTATTGTTTCTCAGGTGAGCGATGTGGCCCATGGGCCTCTTGTTTTAAATGTGAGCACAGAAATGAAAGATCATACATAGTTTTCCATTTACCTGGGAAAAAAAATGAATATGAGTTTCCACAATTCAAAATGGTACATGAATACATTTTCAATATGCTTTGTATTCACTAAAACTTGTAGTAGCTCACAATGCCTTGCAACTCATTCATTGATTGGTCTGTCAATAAAAGTAAACAGATTGCTAATTAAGTATGCAAAGCTATGCAGACGTCACAAAATCCAGTAGTTTCAATAAATACTGTAATGAACAAGCGTTTAAAGCGTTTAAAAGCGACTTGTTCATTGGACCAATTTACTCAGCATGTTATATAGCCACCAATCAACTTGCATGCTTCAATATGAGTGTCAACTTTAAAACTGTCCCAGAGGTGAATGAGAGATGAACAGCGAGTAATTAACCATGGTTTTCCGACAACAGGTCACAATGTACATAGAGATTCCCCTGTAAAATAGAAGATTGATCTTATTTTATTTATAATATCAAAGGTCAAAGACAACAGACCCTACTGCTATAACCCATTTATTTAGTTTTCCTACTTTTATGGCTTTAACTTTTGACCTTGAACTTTAGCTTTGGACACTTCTTCAACATTGTACCATAGACCAGACCAAACAGTTCAGAAAATTTACATACAGAAACAATTCTTTGAAGCTACATGTACATTGTAGTTTACAAATATTTAAGGTGGTATGGGATACTTCCATGTTGTGACGTATTGTTTATTGAAATAAACAATAAAATTAAGTGCAGTTAATATATAAGTAGTTTCTTTCCCAATATTGTCATCTAACAGCGTAGCGCAGTGACTTAGAGGGTTTACTACAAATCTATAAGTCATGAGTTCGAATCCCACTGTGGGTTTTACAATTTTTACCTTTCAAAATATTTCTAAAAGCTATTTTTTGGTTAGATATTGTAAAATTTGAAAATTCTAAACCGGTGAAAGTATTTCAATTATAATGTACTTTAATCCACATTAATATCGACAGATGTCCCATACCACCTTAAGTTGAGTAAAAGCATTATACAAGACATCCCACTAAGGGGAAGATAAATATATATTTTAATTCAAATCATGTGCAGTTTTAAGCTCACCTGAGCTGAAAGCTCAAGTGAGTTTTTCTTATCACTTTTTGTTCCACCTTCGTCTGTCTGTCCATCTGTATACTTTTTACATTTCTGACTTCTCTAAAACCACTGGGCCAAATTTAAATGAACTTAATACAAAGCATTCTTATGGGAAAGGGATTCTAAATTATTAAAATAAAGGGCCAAACCCTTTTTAAAGGGAGACAATCACCATGAGGATAGGGTGTGTGTCTTTAAAAATCTTGATCTCAAGAACCACTGCATCAGAAATGCCAATATTTATATAAAAGCTTGTATATATAGTGAAGATTTCAAAGTGTAAAAATTTGACTCCTAGACCAAAATGGGGCCTCAGGCGGGGTTCAAAGTTTACATACATAGGAAATGTTTTAAAATCTTCTAAAGAAGTACAATGCAACAGTTTGGGATAATACTCTGCATATATCCTTGGCTTTTGTAGATTCAATACTTTTAAAATAGTGACGCCTGGAATAATACTGGAGACCCAAGATGGATTCAAAGTTTAACATATAGTAAAGTGCAAAAAAATCCGGATTTCAATTTAAGTGGTTTTATTTTTCAATTTGCAAAACTATCATCATTTTGAAACAAATGAATGAATATAGAAGTTCAAAATGCATAATGTCAATAGTCAGTCAGACCCCCGTGTCGCTCTATACACTAAGCGATGCGTCGTTGCATACTGTCTATCAAACTGTCTATATAGTTCTGATCCAGACCCATCCACGTTTCCATGATTGTAACTTTCCAGTCCTTGATATTTTCTGGCTGAATTTTTTCCACATGATCTTTCATGATCTGCCAAACATTTTCTATCGGATTTAAATCCGGGGAAGCAGCAGGCCATTCCATTACGGTCATGTGATTCTATGTGAACCAGTCACGGGTATAGGCTGCAGTGTGCGGTCTAGCGTTGTCCTGTTGTAAAACATACGGTAAATCGTTTGTCACAATATTAGACAACAGTAATCCCTCCCCTAAAATATCACAGTACTTGATTGCAGATATTTCCATTCAAAGAAACAAGTGGAGTTATACCCAACTTGCTTATTCCACCCCACACAGTAACAGCTGGTGAAAATTTCGGCACCATTTTTTGACAATGTCCAAATTTTGACAACCTTTTCCGAGTACATCTGTAGAACTGAAATCAACTTTCGTCCGTAAAAATCACATTATCAAAATTGTAAATCTGATGAGCGATACACCATGCCTCTCTTTTACGCATGTGCTCTGCGGTCATTAGTGGCACCTTTTGCGGCACAGATTTAAAATAATACTGCGAGCCAGAGTCCGGCCCATAGTCCATTTTGACACTAACGCTGATCCTCTTCTTGCACATTCATTGGCAATTTGCTGTGCTAACCATTGCGGATGAGAAGCAGCAAGTTGTGCAGCCCGTCGGTTGTCATTCATGTCAAAAATTTTCTTCCTGCCAGATCCTGGACACCGTATCTCGAACTTCCCTTCACGAAATCTTTTCAAATTGTCATACACTGTAGTCCTTGGTATGTTTGTTATTTCACAAAGTTTTTGTGCCGAAGTGATTCCACTTTCATAAAGATTAAGAAGACATTTTCTGTTGTCAATTTCTGACATCACTGAAGCCCGGAAACTTATCGTCTGCTGAAAGCGTCATTACGTGACATCACATAGATACAAGGGGAATAACTCTAAAAGCATCCTATTCATTTTTCTATGTGAAAATTTTTAAAAGAAATTATCTGCTTTAAATATTATGCATGCATAAGGTCTAGAAAATAAAATCCGGAATTTTTTGCACTTTACTATAGAAGTATATATGGAAAATGTTTGAAAATCTTCTTCTCGAGAACTGTAATGCTTCAATTTTTCGAATTAATGTATTGGCATCCTAAAATAGTGTAGATTCTAAATTATAAAAGCTGTGACCCTCGATCTAATACTGGCGCCCGAGAAGGGGTCCAAATTTTAACATAGAAATATAGAGGGAAAATGTTTAAAATTCTTTTTCTGGAGATCTAGATGCTTCAGTTTGTGAGATTACTAGGCAAGCTTCCTTAAATAATGTAGATTCTAAATTAATAAAGCTGTGACCACCAGACTAATACTAGGGGCCCTTGAGGGGTTCAAAGTTTAACATAGAAATAAATATGCAAAATGTTCTTTTTGAGAACTACAAAGCTACAGTTTGTTAGATTACTATGCAAGCATCCTAAAATTGTGTAGATTCTAAATTGTTAAGGCCAAATATTAACCACGGACCAATACTTGGGCCCAGAAAGGGGTTAAAAGTTTAAAAATAAAATAGCATATGTTAGGAAATAGAATGTTACCAGGAACTGTAATTTTTCAGGTTAGTGATGTGGCCCATGGGCCTCTTGAATAATTGTTCCATTCTGATTCATTTTTTGTAAAATTCAACTAAAGCAAAGTAGTATAAAGAAGCATGAAAGAATTGCTTCACTGATTTTGACAATTTTGAGATAAATAAGTTTAATGTCTGCATAAAATTTTGACATGCAATTATATTGTATTTAACATAGTAAGGCTTAATTAATAGTAAGTTATGACTTCCACCAGACAAAATTGTTGCTCAGGTGAGCGATCTTGCCCATAGGCCTTTTAATGAGTCCATCTCGTACAACTTCATATGTGTAGCTGATCGATAGTTTTAATTTTAAGTGGCTTCATAGTTCTATGTAATTTGAATTATCTTTAAGAAGAAGCATGCTGTTTGTATTGTAAACCTATTCACTGGCTATGAGGACGATAGCAAGTTTATTATCCCAGAGGCAATTATTATTTCATGAGGCAAATGAGGGGAACAATAAACTTGCTATTGTCTGAATAGTCAGTAAATAGGTATGTCATGATGTTTCATTTTGAGTAACATATGTTTAGAGTTAACTCATGCCAGATGACAGTTAATTAGCAAGGGTCAGTCTGCTTTGCTTATTATCCCCAGTTAGTCAATGTAATTGTTCGGAGTTGTCCTAGCTTTTGAGTTATTATCATGAGTACTGTACATCAAATATATTTAATAATTATCTTTTAGATTATAAATACAGTTTGAAATTTATTCAAGTCAGTCAGACACTTTTGGCCACTACCTCATGTTGCTTATGTCTTTATACTGACTATCTAGTTGACTGTCCACCAGTCTGTCAGTAAGACTTAGCAACATCAAGCTAAATTTCATTCTGACTCATTTTGGCCACTACCTCATGTTGCTTATGTCTTTATACCGACTATGTAGTCTGTCTGTCAGTAGACTAAGCAACGTTGAGCTAAATTTTATTCTGACTCATTTGGCATTTCAAAAAATAATTATTTTTATCCGGTTCTATTTGACTTTATTTTATTTGATTATTGCTGATATTTCATAGTTAATTCAAATCACTTGATCAATAAATTGTGAAACCTGCCTTCGAGTTAAAGCTCTATGCATATTTGACTTAGAGGTCAGTTGAAGCCTAATGACTATAGGCTGTCCTCCTGTCTCTTGGGTTGGGGCTATACGAGTTAGTTCCACTTATCCTATGTTGCCTTTTCCCCCTTGGTGACAGATGTGGTGGAGAATCCGGGTATGCATAGTTGCTTTATACTATAGCTGGAAGGCACAGTCCATAGACAGGATAGCTTAGTTTATAAAGGTACTTCCATGATTGAGATGAAATAGAGCCAGACATTTCCAAATGGGAGTCACACACTACTGAAAGATAAGTACAACTTTGTTGATTAGATTCTTCACTTTCAATTGTGTAAGAAGCAAAAATAATTTAAGTTCATTTCATCTCTGAATTCTATGTTGATTGCTTACAGAAATGTAAATGACATGCGAATTTTTGTCCATCTTGGCTTCCATGATACTGACTACTCTCATAGTTTCAGACTACAAACTTGAAGTCAGTCATTGGACAAAGGGATGGTACTGACAGAAGAAGAAATGCTCTCAACTCTCCTGCATGACCCAAGGGCCACCAAAATTACAGTTCCCTGCAGCAATAGAGAGGAACTTTGTAGAATACAATGACAGTGGAGCCAACACCAATTACAGCGATTGCAGTTTAATGCAGACATACAAGAATCATCCATAACTTGTGCTATTGATCTCTAAAGAAGTCTTTCCTGTTCTTGGAGAAGTTATGCTGGAAGTAACTTTCGGAAATGTGCATCTCTCAAAAGTTATCAAAATTCATGTCAGCATGGAACTTTCAATATTATGTCACGTTTGATATCAGTGTAATATTACTTTAATCATGCCTGACCAATTGCAAAGAAAATCTGCTCTAATTTTATATTACTCTTTTCAAAACAAACTTGTTTAGTACAAAGTAGATCCAAGATATGGTATGAGTGCACGCATATTGTTTCTTATATACGTTATTTTAGACTTAAGTGAAAAGAATTATTTATCTCTTTCATGCCATGAATTTCTTTCCAAAGGTTACATTTATACAATGTTGTGTATTCACATTCTTGTTTCTTTATAGCACATGTTTTTATTCTTTCTCAGACATGTTGGATAACATATCTATGCTTAAACTTTTCAATATCATGTTTGAAGACAAACATTTACAAGCAGGGGGAAATATGTCATGGTGTGTCATTTTGAGTAACATATGTTTTAGAGTTAACTCATGCCAGATGACAGTTAATTTGCAAGGGTCAGGTTGTGACAATTGGTGGAGAATCCGGGTAATTAACCCGGGGGTATTGCATTTCCTGTCTAATACCTAGATCCCAGTACCTCAGCTCTACCACTGTGCAAGCAGTTAATTCCCCTAATATCGCGCACCATGTGCGACATAACATGCTACCTTTGCAGAGTTTTAATCTACAAAGGACACCTGACAAAGTGTAAAGCTATGAGTAAGCGCTGTTTCAAATGCCAGAAAATCGGCCATCTTTCAATGCAGTGCCGCAATTCTTGTATCGGAACAGCGAACGTAATGGTTATCAAAAGGAAATCAACTCATAAGAGAGAGCGCGATCAAAAACGCTGGACCATGTTCAGGGCATGACATGAGGATGTCATCAAATTCCCACTCTTTAATGTTTCTGACGCAGAACTTATTTCTTTCTTGAAAGTGTCAAGACCGACAGATTCGGACCAGAAAAAGGAAAATACAGTTTCAAAGAAGATTTTAGCCTTATAGGAACTGAATAATAAGCAGCAGAAAAATCTGGAAATATTTGAACAAAAACTCTCAACATCATGGAAGAAGAACAAAGAAAACATGGCCAGAATACAAACACAAGTTTTGACGCTGGAAGAAAAAACTTGAAGATGCGCTGACGAAAAATAAGGTCTTTGAAAAGAAAATCTCAAGAAAGGATGTCAACATTCTTAAACTGGAAAGTGATATTCAATTGCTTATGGATCTGAGGACCAAGGAAGGACAAATAAACGTGCTGAGATTTGCGCCCCCTTTTGTACTAATTCCAAATTGGAAAAGGAGTGTGGAGACCAACACAGAAACTCTACATTTAACGGAGGCTTCATCTCAAACAGAGACACAACGAACACATAAAGGACAGAACCACCGCACACGGTCATCTGCAAATCAACAATGCCATGCATGTGTTAAGTATCGAGACAGTCATACACCTCCAAGTTATACAGATCGCAGAAATATCCCAGATGTTTCAACCTTCTGGTTATCATGCGCAATTTGAAAACTGTTACATGTACTTCTCGGACAATAATATCATCTTCGTTTTATTTGCTGTTTTATTGAAAATGTGTGTGTATACCTTTACTAATATGTATCAAAGTTTCTTAGACTCTGGGTCAGAGTCTTACTCGGAGAGGGGAGGATTGTCACATTGTAAATTTCATGAAAAACTCATTTTCCAACTTGACATTTTCTTTCTGTTATTCTAATTCTTTGTTATTTGAAAGCATTTACTTCAAATCCACCGACGACCGGGGACAAAGCTAAAGAGTATAGGTGTGGTTTGTTTTGCCTAAGATTAGTGGCATTCCTCCCATCAAAGAGTCACTGGTGTGAGAGTGTTATAATTCCTTAATTTGTATTAATTGAACGTTTTAGTGAAAGATGCGCGTTGTGTGAAAGAGTCTGTTTTTTTGTTCCGCTGTGGAGATTCCCGGATGTGATTTAGATGTACTGGACTTTCTGTCATCAAAGAAAAAATTCAGTCTTTTAACAATTCCAAGTTACAAAACTAGTGTGAACAGTACAAGTGCTCATTGTAAGAAAGAGAGGAAATATTCACTACTTCTGTTTTTGATAGGCCATTCATCGAAATACAACACTTCAACTTTAATTGTGTGTTTGTTCTAATATTATGCTAAGGTCAGGTTGTGACAGGTATCTTATTGTACCGAAGAATTATTTTTTGTCAATGATGCAAATTTTCTTCATGGTAAACAAATGTTTTATGAGTTATCGGACTTTAATCGGATTACACTACTGGAGGTGTTCCGTGTTTAAAAACGAGGGAAATAGAATGCCAGAGGCGAATATATTTGATGACCATTCACGATTGGCAGATAGGATGAAGATAGAGTAGCATATTTATAAGTTGTAATTTTACAAAGAAAATATTCACAGAGATATAATAAATGTATATAACTGTAACAATACAATATCATTTGAGCATTGAATGCTTATTTTTGGATGTCGTTGGTTCTATAAATCGCTAAGCTGTGCAGACAAATTATCATGCTGTGCTATAAACTGTTGGTCCTGTAACACTTCACAGCAAGCGGTGCAGACAAATTGAATAACGCGCATTAGCGCAGTATGATAATTTGTATGTACCACTTGTTGTGCTATTATATATATAGGACTGAGGACATCCAAATATAAGCATTCAATGCTTATATTTATATTCATACTGATGTCTATTTGTTTGAAATATATGTGTATCATCGCTGTAATGCCGTTCTATACACTCTTAGTCAGGGATATGAAACACACTTGGAACAGCTATATTAACATGTTTATATTATAATATTATGTTCACTAGCTTCCATGACTAAAAATATAGTCCCAGAAACTTTGAAGAGAAAAATTTTTTTTATCAACGAATAGATATGATTTATTGAATATTTCATAATTACATATCAAATTGGTTATGTAAGATTGAATGTTTCATTTAATCTTACAAAAATAAATGTGTGATTATGTTTATATTTGTGCTCATGGTGCATGAATTAACAAGGTTTATTTGAAGGAAATAGAATATCGCAGATTTCCAATGTACATGTATTAAAACATGAGAAAAAATATACACTGCATGTAAATATATTGTGATGTATTGAAATATCAAGAGTCAATGCAATATATTCACATCTACCAAGCATAATTTCCTCTATTTCTTACGGAAACTTATAGCTAATTCATAGCTCTATAGAAACAGCCAGAAATATACACGCCCTATTTATCGATTGGTCGAAATCTACACCGGCTGAAAGTGACAGGACTGAAATTGACACGCCCTGTTTTTCGATTGGTCTGAACCTACAGCCACTTAGTAAAATCCCAGACTGCACGAAATAATCATGACGATGCCAGACTCAAAGTCTCACGGGAGACGATTTGGCTATTTCTTTTAGCTAACTTACTTTTGTACATTAACAGTAATTTAGTGAATTTTACTAGCTTTTACTAGCATAATCAATTTATTAATAAGTTAAAGAAAGATGTTAATATAAACAATAAAATGCTTTCTTTAATTGATGATTCATGCGGGCTATGAAGGCAGCGATCATTCCAGGAAAAGTTTACATTACCCGCTAACGCGGGTTATGTATTTTTCCTGCAATGTCGCTACCTTCATATCCCAAATGAATTACCAAAGAAAGCATTTTATTGTTTAAATAAATCTTTTATACTATGAATTAATCAACTTGTTGAAACTATGTATTGATCAACAGAATAGAAATACTTTTATTTACTTTTCAAAATTGATTTTTGATCTTTTTTATTTATAGAGCAATGTGAGAGATGCATTCGAATAAACTTTCGATTCATTCGTGGAATGCTGCATTTTGACATCACACTTGATCATTTAAGACAAGAGGGAATTTTCGAAGAGCAAGGATTTAAAGAGACCAGAGTTCACCGAGGAAAGTTGGTGAAAGAAACAATCAGAAAAGGTCCTAGGGCATGTGAATCTCTTTTGAGATGTCTAGAATCACAGCAGAAAGAAATACATGATCAAGTTGTCCAAACTTTGAATGATAGGAAAACTGTAGGTTAGTATTATACATGAAAGAGAGAGATTGAGAGACATAACCAGTGTTTGAAATAACCTTCTGCCTGACCGCCCGAGATGCATAATGTTTGGCACAGACGAACATATTTGTTAGTACGAGTGCTTGACTGGAGATTGAGAGACATAACCAAAAAAAATCTATATTTACATGTACTACTGTTATCTGTAGTTACATATAGTTACATGTATGTATATGTACCTGTACAGAACATCTCATTTAAATGAAATCCCTATATCTAGATTTGACAGAAAAATGTATGTGTATCTGCAGGATCAATATTTTTAATTTTTCAAAGAGAAAACATAACATACTTTAATAGGTCACAGCTAATAAATACTTACATGATCACAGCAGAACAGAAATAATTTCATTGTCATCAAATGGTCTGCTGTTATTCCTCCACTTAAAGAATTACACTGAGGTACATATATATGTTCTGGTAAGTTCTAGCTTTCTTTCCGCCTTTTCATTTGCATTGATTGATTTGAGTAATGTTTAGGTATAACACAGAAGTGTAGTGTATATGAATACATTCAGTCTTCCTTCAGTATTTCTAGAGGAACATGTCTGACCCCCCTCGCAAACCAGATCACAACCTGATATTATACTTGCGCTGATTAATATTTTATTGGTGTAAATATTTTTTAACTGTTAAATGGATTTAATTCATTGATTTCTTAGGATACCAATACTAAATTCATTGAATTATAGAATTAAAAAAAAAACAACGTGTTAATAGAATCTAAAACACTGTGCGCTATTTTTGTCAGCATAATTTGGCTGCTCCAATGGCTCCTCTGTTAATTGCGCATTACTCGTTGAATAAGGCATATAATTTTAAAAACTAATGATATTTGCAGAAAGGGAATAACTAATAAAATTTGTATGCACACACCGTTGCAGTTATGAGACCACATCTTTCAAAAAATAATGATTCAATGCTAAATTAAGTAGTCAATTTCAACAAATAATGTGTGTACAGTGAAACATATTTCTCAATACTGACACCCCAGATAACTAGAAACTCCTCCAATCAAGTCAATTTTTAAAGTCCCAGCCATCCAACCTCCTACTATTTAATATGAAATACAAATGTAAACAGGCCCCATTCAATATTTTGTAATAATTAATTGTTGGGGGAGGGGGTGGTTATGAAACTGACCTAGGACTAGCTACATTGTATTTGTCTCAAGTTAATTTTCAGGCCCAATGAAAGTTTTTTAATAAGACAGACTCCATATTTTATGCTCCTTATGAAAAAAAGGATAAATTTTAAGTGTAGGGATTTTGACAGTACATGTACAATATGTTTATAAGAATGAACATTTAATTGTCCATCTGGATTTGTTGCATTTTTTCAGGACAATCCGGCTTAGATACTCATATTAAAACATCCTACACCCATTTTCCTTACAATTGAAATGTTCAATGTTTCTTTTGCTATTTTTATACCCGCAGTTCGGGTATATTGTTGTTACCATGTTCCGTTCGTCCATCCGTCCGTCTGTCTGTCACGTTTTACTTTCTCAAACTGCTCTTACATCTTATAAACCAGCAAACTGAACTCTTGGAGTTTGATTTGGGGTGTCATGTTGTTTTGTAAACAGGTTTCAAAAATTCTCTGGTAGTCTTGAGGGTCAAACAATTGGTAAAAAAATGATGTTTTTTCACAAAAAACCTTCATCCTCAAACTCCTCCAACATTTTTAGGGTATCCTATAGATGCGCAATAAGGTTTCGGAAATTTCAATTTTGTCCTGGGGGTTATTTAATGGCTGAAAAATGACGTTTTTTTTTTTTTCTTTTTTTTGCAGTAGCAAAATGATCTTCTAGAATATGATTGGGGTGTCATATTGAAGCGTGATCAGGTTCCAGAATTTTTTTTTTATTAAGGGGATCAATGGGCAACAAAAAATAACAATGTTAGACCCCATACCCTTTTGACCCCCCCCCCCCCCCCCCCCCCCCCCCCGATGAGTGGTTGTCTAACCCCAAATGAGAAAAATCAAACTAGGGTACACAACTAGATATGCAGGCCTATCCTAGAGTCTTGTCCAATTCTGTTCAGCCATCTCTGAGAAACAAGTTCAGAGCAGGAAAGAAGAGAAAGAAGAACTAGATCGTTCTCGTTGCGAGCCATAAGTGGGTCTTCCGTTCGATTTTTGTGTAAATGAGATAAAATCCTTCACTTTTAAGACAAAATTGTTAATCAATGCAATAAAATTGGGAAAAAAAAATTCGGCACCGGGGGTTTGAACCCGGGTTGCCTGGGCACATGTCCACAACCCAACGACTGAGCTACTCAGACTCTTACTTTAGAACTTTGATGCTCAATATCTTGAGAATGCATTGATCGATTTTAAAACAAATTACATATACGTAAAAGGGTCACTATCATCTTTTTGGGAAAAAAATTATAAAACCAAAAAGTTTAAAATTTTCATTTTTTAAATCTGCTTCCGGTGACAACCAGAAGTGACGGCGGACATTCTCCTGACCAAAGTACACCAGAAAAATGATAGATCTATCATCTCTGAAAATTTCAGCCCTCTATCGTTACACGTTTTTGAGAAATGTCGCAGACAAAATTTTCTGTTAAAAAGTAAAACGACGATAACTTCCCACTGGAAGTGAGATTTCAAAAATTGTCTAGGCAGTGTAAAATTTAGATGACGAGGCATCAGCCCTGAAAATTTGATGGAAATCAAACGAGCCATCTTCGAGAAATCGTCTGCACAAAATTTGAAAGACAAAAAAGATTAATAACTAGAACAAAGCTCGTTGCAAAGCAATGAGTGGGTCTTTCATTAGTGACGAGAGTAAAGCTTGATGTTCCTGCAAGAAGCAGAGTTCTAAATCAATAACAAGACAAACTTTACAAAAAAGATAAAAAAAATTTGAATAATTGTTGGTATGACTTAACAAAATCCCAATGGTTTTAAGCATGATTTAACAAAATCCTTTACGATTTCAAGATTGACTCACCGTATTGTATCATGTATAATATGCACTCCCCAAAAGTTGTCCAAAAAATGGCAAAAAAAGCAGGTTCTATGTATAACACGCACCCAAAAAATGATGAAATCAAGGGCCACCATTTCCCCCAAAACTATCGATGTTTCACGATAACTTTATAATCCATGCGCAATTTCTTTAGTTTTGTGATCGGAACATAGCACAGCGATGAAAATCGTCGGCCGCCGTTTTTTTCAAATA
This sequence comes from Magallana angulata, assembly GCF_025612915.1. Taxonomy (NCBI): domain Eukaryota; kingdom Metazoa; phylum Mollusca; class Bivalvia; order Ostreida; family Ostreidae; genus Magallana; species Magallana angulata. The sequence goes on from NC_069117.1 coordinate 11,307,706, forward strand.
ACTATCGATGTTTTTTATAATTTTGTAACCCAATTGCAATTACTACAATTTTACTTAAAAAGGCCGGCATGATTTACATGGGATGTATCAAATATCATTAGACACTATGTAAAGAGTTTCTTATACAACGGCGGAGAAGTTGAAGATCATCATACGCACAGAAGAACGACAACCGAGCTTAGTGTTAAAAGTAATAATGTTTGCAGATATAAACCAAATCAACATCAAAAGAAATGATTAAATTGATTAAATATAGTCAAACTCATTGATTATTGTTAAATAAACATTGTGAAGAAATGTATGTATGTCGTATATCGTCATTATCAAGTAGTACAAATGATTGATGTATTTTTAGCAGTGTCTCAGGGCTCTACATTAACTTTTTTTCCTACTTGTCCATTCGGACAAGTGACCAAGATATTTACTTGTCCGAACTTCAACTTCACTTGTCCAAGATTTTTTCAATATTAAAGATCAAATATTGTCCACTTGAAAACTACAGTTCTGTATTACTAAAATAAAGTCATTTATTGATTATTCTTGCCATAATTAATAGCCTGACTTCTTAAATGGAAACTTAAAGTGTCTTTCCTAAATGTATTGGTTCCATATAACATTAAACATGATTTGTCAGCTGTAGCTTTGTCATGGCAAATTACAAGACATTTTAAATTTAGCATCAGGTCTTAAAATACATGTAACTCTTATATTGATTTCTCATCTGTTTTTTAAACTAAACATGGAAAGTCATCATAGTCTATCAATGATGAATGAAACCTAATATAAATTACATTTCTTTCCATAATCCTTAAGTTTATCTTTGCTACCTGTTCTTCTTTTCTTTTTGATAACATGTGTGTTTGGTACTGTGTAAGAACTTAGATCCACACCTTTACAGTTCAATATTGAAAGATGTTTGTAATTAGTGAACTTCAATCCCGATCAAGAGTAACTCAGTTGCATTTCAATTTGAAGTCGGGATCGAAATTCAAAATAACAAATCGATAAACTTATAACGGGACTACAGATAAACTTATCACAAAACTTTCTTTACTTTTTAAAATGTTGGAGACTTCTTTACATAAAAATGCACTTGTCCAGTCGGACAAGTGGCAAGCAATATTCACTTGTCCGTATATTTTTTAAACTGGTACCGGACAAGCGGACAAGCGTTAATGTCGAGCCCTGATTAACAGTCTGTGTAAAGCAACAACGTTTTACTGCATAACTGGAAACGAAGTAATCAAGTTTAATAAAATCAGAATAATTGCTAATCTTCATTCGCTTCAAAACACCCTGTGAAGTCCGACACAAGACAGGTGCATGATTCTGACATTGAAAATTGTTAAACAAACATTGACCATGTGCCGAGTAAACAGGTGGCTGCTTACGTAATGGCCAATGCACTCATGACTGGCGTTATTTAAACTTGTTTGATGCAAGAAATAGTGTTGAGAGCGGATAAATATTTCAATACATGGAAATAAAACTTAGAATAAGGTATTTCTGATGCAGTAAATATAGTATACACTGATACAACTTACATAATACGCTATATCGGGAGTCACTACTCCCGTGGTATTAAGAATCGCAGCTTGAAAAAATGGGGTAAATGTTAGATAGTACGACTTAACAAAAATCGAACTGTTTTTGGTACAAATTAATTTCACTTTGAACATTAGGCTATTTTTTAAACCAAGAACACAGAATCAAAATTTGCAGAAAAATCAGTTTTTAAACCCCGATATCTCTGTAATGCATCGTTTAATTTTCAAACAGTTTTCAACGTCAGATTCAGCCTATTATTTTGTACAAAATACATATACGTTTCTGTTTTGATCAAAAATTCAAATTTTCGAAAAATAAGATTCACTTCCGGTTTCGACCGGAAGTGTCGGATTTTCATTCCCAGCCTTATTACAGAGGCAAAATGACGAATGTATAAGCACAAAAAATTTTAAGCCACTATCTTGAAGCATTTTTTAACAAAGCTGTGGACAAAATGACTTTTTGAAAATATTAAAAATGACGTAATGAAGTGATGTAGTCAAGAAAACTATAACATTCTTGAGGCATTATTGTTGCACATAACCTTTGAAAGTTTCATTTAATTTGGTTGAAAACTTTTAGAGTTATAAAATCGAAAAGGAGTCAGAAAAAAAAGGAAAAGTATAACAATAATAACTAGACCTGTTTTTGTCTTCAACAAAAAGGAAGGGGTTTTCGACAGCCCTTTGACCCCTTTTTTAAATTCTTTTTTTCTCTCTCAAAAACTGTATATGATAAAATGAGGACAAATGTCATAAACTTAAAATTAAATTATTAAACCTATACCCACACATTAACTTATAAGAAATTAAATGTCCAAAGAAAGACAACTCCAGAATTTTTTATCAAAATATATCTTTTTTTTCTTGAAGAAAAATTTTAAAAATTCATACGTAAGAAAGTACTCATTTATGATTCAAGACTTTTGGTATGAAATGCTATTTATTCATAGAGCAGAGCGAGATAAGTCTTGAAATTTATTTTTTTTTAATTGTGATAAAGTTATCATTTTCAGACCCTTGAAACCCCTATAAGGAGTCAAAAAGTGGCCCCTCGGACCATAATTTTTAAATTGTACTAATTAGTCTGAAATATTTACCGAAAAGATTTTGAAAATCCGACTACAAATCAAAAAGTTACAGCTAAGGCCAAAATTAAAAATGTTTATGTTTCCCCTAACACAACCGACCCAATTTAATCCCGCCGACTGAATTGTTTTTTTCACCACATTGAAAATACATTTTTTTTTTAAAGTAACCTAATTTTACCCAAAATGGTTTTTAGGAGACCCACTTTTTTTAGCTCACCTGAGCCAAAGGCTCAAGTGAGCTTTTCTTATCACAATTTGTCCGTTGTCTGTCGTTGTCGTCGTCGTTAACTTTTCACATTTTCATCTTCTTCTCAAGAACCACTGGGCAGATTTCAACCAAATTTGGCACAAAGCACCACTAGGTGAAGGGGATTCAAGTTTGTTCAAATGAACGGCCACGCCCTCTTTAAAGGGGAGATAATTGAGAATTATTGAAAATTTGTTGGTATTTTTCAAAAATCTTCTTCTCAAAAACTATAAGGCCTGAAAAACTAAAACTTGTGTGGAGGCATCCTCAAGTAGTGTAGATTCAAGTTTGTTCAAATCATGGTCCCCGGGGGTAGGGAGGGGCCACAAAAAGAGGATCTAGTTTTACATAGGAATATAAAGAGAAAATCTTTAAAAATCTTCTTCTCAAAAACTATTGGGCCAGGAATGCTCAAATTAAAATGGAAGCATCCACAGGTAGTGTAGATTCAAGTTTGTTCAAATCATGGTCCCTGGGGGTAGGGTGGGGCCACAATTGGGGAATCAAGTTTTACATAGGAATATATAGAGAAAATCTTTAAAAATCTTCTTCTCAAAAACTATTGGGCCACAAAAGCTCAAACTAAAATGGGAGCATCCACAGGTAGTGTAGATTCAAGTTCGTTCAAATCATGGTCCCCGGGGGTAGGGTGGGGCCACAATAGGGGGATGAATTTTTACATAGGAATATATAGAGAAAATCTTTAAAAATCTCCTTATCAAAAACTATTAGGCCAGGAAAGCTCAAATTTAAGTGGAAGCATCCTCAGATAGTGTAGATTCAAGTTCGTTAAAATCATGGTCCCCGGGGGTAGGGTGGGGCCACAATAGGGGGATGAATTTTTACATAGGAATATATAGAGAAAATCTTAAAAAATCTTCTTCTTAAAAACAATTAGGCCAGAAAAGATCAAATTAAAATTGAAGCATCCTCAGGTAGTGTAGATTCAAGTTTGTTCAAATCATAGTCCCTGGGGGTAGGGCGGGGCCACAATGGGGGGGATCAATTTTTACATAGGAATATATATTAAAAATCTCCTTATCAAAAACTATTACGCCAGAAAGCTCAAATTTGAATGGAAGCATCCTCAGGTAGTGTAGATTCAAGTTTGTTCAAATCATGATCCCTGGGGGTAGGGTGGGGCCACAATTGGGGGATCAAGTTTTACATAGGAATATATAGAGAAAATCTTTAAAAATCTTCTTTTTAAAGACCATTTGGCCAGAAAAGCTTTAACTTGTGTAGAGGCATCCTCGGGTAGTGTAAATTCAAAATCACAGTCCCTAGTGGTAGGGAGGGGCCGTGATGGCGGTTTGAATTTTTACATATATAGAGAAAATCTTTAAAAATATTCTGGGAAAGTTTTTCCAAAACTCAGTACTTAGTGTGAAAGCACAGGTTATGTAGATATAAGTTTGATGAAACCATGATACCCTAGAGAAAAGTGGGGCAACAAAATGGGGGGGGGGGTATATAGGAAAAGAGAAAAATCATCTTACAGGTACAAAAACAAAAGGGACTTGGTATTTACCAAAAGAAAGAGGTGGATAAAAATTGGCAGATTTTCAATTTTTTTTAGCAAGATCTACTGTCTTTAGGCCCTAGTTGTCAAGATATTTTGATACTGTAATGCTAATTTGATCAGAATTAAGGCAATTGTTGCTCAGGTGAGCGATGTGGCCCCTGGGCCTCTTGTTTCGTTTTCCAATCATTTTGAAAGCCTCAATCATTAACATGGGCTATTCTCTTTTGAGAAGTGGACAGGCATAGGCTATGCCTGTCCACTTCTCATAAGAGAATATAACATGGGCGAAATACTCGCTTAATATGATCGGTAACTTCGCCGGAATTTCCTCAAAAAGAGAATTTGTTCTGAGTTCACGATCGTATAAATTAACCCCAGAGACATTAAAATAATGATCATTTAATCAATAGATGTTTTCACAGCCTCAGTTAACCACTGTTTTGATTAATCGATTGTCTTATCTTTTATGGGTACAAATACGAGTGATGCAACATGTAACATTAGCCAGCCTACTCTGCATTGAAAATTACAACCGATGTTTATTACTTTTAGTGTTATATGAAAATTAGTTGATAACTTTTAATTAGTTAATAACTCTACCAAATTAATGCTTAAATAATCATAAAACCATCTGTCTACAGTTAACTTATGATCCTCTACACAATGGTTGTAATTAGGTCAAAAGGTTGGACTAATACCTCCAAAATACGCAGAAGTACAGAGACTGATTTTATTTGTCATTTAGCTAACACAATTACAAAACATTTCATCTATAATATGTATGAATACATCAAATTAATGAAAGTTAATAGATTGGATAATTTTTTTTGAACTTTTAGAAGTTGTTTTATTTTTTATTAACTTGCTTAAAGTTTAATCCAATTTTAATCAAGGTTGAATCTGTGTATATCATCATTCCTGTAGGTTATGCTGTATCAAATACATTGTATTGACAGTCTCCCTGATGTTAAACTTCTCCCTACTTTTCTGTTAGGGAGAAATAAATCTCCCAAAAATTAGGTTGGTGCCTGTATGATAAAAGACTCTTTACGTTTTGAAAAATTCAAACAGTTCTCTTAACTTCGTCAAATTTCAAATCAACGGATACAAAAGAGTTGGTTTTGGTTATGACTATAATTAAAATGAAATTGCATGTACAAAAATATTAGCATCTGAATATTTTTTCTTCTCTAGTATGATGTTTCAAATTTGGGTTAAAATTTCCTTGTCAAAGAAGATCATTCTCTGCAAGTGTAGTGATTTTGTGTAACCTTACTGTTGTAGAATCATTAAATATGACTCCATGAATATTAACATTAATTACATTACCTTAAGTTTATCAAATATTATTGTTTTGATATACTTTTAGCCATTTTATATAAAGTCTTTAGAGCGATCGGCGACAGTAGCAACACCTTCTTTAAGAATGTGAACAAATGTTTATAATGTAGCTGTTCTTTTTTATAGTTTCTCAAGTAGTTTAGTAGTAGCTTTAGATTTTGTTTTCTTTGTCTTGTACTCATGTAATTTATTTTTTGGTCCTGAAGAAGGAACTGGTTGTCCCGAAAATTTGACAATTTCTATTGTTCGTGTCGTTAGCCATTTTTAGTGCATATATATATATATATATAGAATAAAGAATAAGTCCAATGCTCAAACAACTTTTATCTATAGCGCTTTCGCCCTACCGGGCTCTTCAGTAGATTTAAACAAAGTAAACAAGAACATTATGATGTCAATCTCGTGACGTTAGGTAGGCAACGTTATACAAACAAAGTGTTGAAGACGTGATTATGACGTCAAAACATAGTGACGTCAAAACATTATACAGTGCATAAAAAGAATCAACACAATTATAATGATAAAAGTCCAGTGTCTCTTGTACATAATTATATACATGTATACATATGCTAAAGATATATTATATGCAGATGTTAAAAATACATAATATTTAAGAATTTAACTTAGGTTTAAACAGTTTTACAAAATGATTTTCTTTAGCTTTACGCGATTGTTCATTGTTTTCTTTCACTTTATAAAAAGGGAAAATATAAAACATTCCTTTCCGCATATATCGAAATGGCCACTGCATGGTGTGTTTGGCACAGATGGGTCTCTAATCTGCTGCTTGTTGACGCGCACTCTATCTGCAAGTTTGGTTCCAGTTTGTCCTATATAGTTGTCACCACAAGTAGGGCACGTCATGCAGTAAATCGGGTTCTTGGATTTGCAATTCATTGTAGAATTAGCGTTAAAATGCATACCGTTCTTGAACATTATGGATGGGCCGGTTTGATGAAAAGGACATGTCCTGCACCGTGGATCCTCGCATTTACATACAGTTGGTTTGACGGGGTTTGAAGTGAATTTGGCTTTGGCAAGAGTGTTCTTCAGATTTGGAGGTTGACGTCTGCTGTGAATTATATCATTAGGCTGGATCAGTTCTTGTAAGTTTTCCGATTGTTGAAGAATAGGGAAAAACTGTTTGGCTGATTTAAACATGTTGTGATTCCTCGGGTTGTGGGTGAGAACAAAAGGAATTTTGGTATTGTTGCTTTCCTCACGTTGTTTTATTGATCTAAGTTCTGCAATTGGTGTTTCTGGTGCCTTACGTATTGCTGATTTGATGAGCTGTATAGGATATTTTTGTGTAGTAAGAAATATTTTAAGTTCGGACAGTCTTGTTTTCCTCCGTTCTTCAGCTATAACAATGGTACAGATTTGCCGAGCCATATTTAAAGGGATGATTTGTTTAAATTTGTATGAGAAGGATACATGAATCAAAGTTCAAATATTGGTGAGAGTCTGTCTTCTTGTAGAAAAGATCCATAGTAATTTTCATTCCCTCTTTTATCACTAAAATGTCCAAAAATGGTAATTCTTTTTCACTAATATCTATTGTAAATTGTAGGCTGTCATGTAGAGAATTTAGAATTTTGTGGAAATTTTTTTAAGTCGTCCAGTGACTTTGTCCAAAAAATGAAACAATCGTCTATGTAGCGTTTCCAGTTGTTTTTGATGTTAGGGCACATTCTTCTCCAAAAAATGATTTGCAATTTGAAGTAAATTTTTCTTCGAGGTAACCAAGAATCAAATTGGCGTAAGTGGGGGCAACCTTCGTTCCCATGGCTGTTCCTTTTGTCTGTAGAAAATATTTGTCATCAAAGAAAAAATGATTATTTTCCAGTACAAGTGTAATTCCCTCAAGAATAAATTCATTCGAAAATCTTGATTGTAGAATGCTTTCATTTTTATTTATCCAGTAGTCAATGGCCTCAACGCCCAGGTTGTGAGGTATGTTGGTATATAGACTAGTTACATTGAAACTCACTAGATGTGTATTATCTTTGACGGTATTTGGTATATTATTTAAAAAGTCCATGTCATCCCGAATATAGCTCGGTATTAATTTACAGAGTGGTTTAAGTATAATGTCTTGGAAATTGCTAAGTCTTTGTGTTGGACAGGAAGGACCAGCCACGATTGGACGAAGTTTCAAGTCTGTTGGACGCGGTAGTTCAATTTAAGGTTCACATAAGTTTTGTATTCCAGTTTGAATTTGTTTTGACTTGTGGATTTATGGTAAACCGTAAAAGTTACAGGTTCTCACCTCAAAGTTGAGTAGAAAATCTTCTTTGTCTGTTAGATTTTAAGAAAACTTTGTAACATATTTCTTAATTCTAGACAAGGTTTTGCTGTCTTGGTTTGATGGTAGTTCTTGGTAAAAATGTATATCATTTAATTGTTCTAGTACCATTTCTTTGTTGTGGTCTTCATCCATGATGACGATTGCTCAGTCTTTGTCAGCTTCCTTTATAATAATGGTATAATTATCACTTCTAATATTTTCTAATGCTTTTCTTTCTAATATTGTGATGTTATCTCGTACACGGACATCAGTCTCAAGATTATTTGAGCTGCGGTTTTTAAGCAGTTGATATAATCTTCTAATTATTTGTCTCTGTTTGAGTTGGGTTTAAAATTACTTTTGTTTCTCACCAATGATTCATCGCTGTTTTCCGAGTTTTGAAAAAACTATATAAGTCTGTGTTTCCTACAAAATTCTTTGGTATCTTTGATAACATCCATGTCGTTCTTTTTAAGAGTTGGAGTAAATTTAATTAAGACCCCGTTTAAGTAAGTCTATCTTATGTGTAGAGAAATTTCTTCGAGAAATATTAATTATTTTAGAGTCCACATGTGCCATTTCTTCTAGAGATGTTTGAAGCGAAACGTTTTCATGTGATGTTTGTGAAACTGGTCTCTCCACAAAAAAGAATCACTTCGTTGTTGGTTTTGGTTTGTTTTTCTTTGATTCCAATCGTTGATGGTATTTAGTTTAGGTTGATTGAATTAAGTGATCTGATTTTCTCCTATTACCAGCCCATCCATAATGTTCATGAATGGTATGCATTTTAATGTTAATTCTACAATGAATTGCAAATCCAAGAACCTGAATTACTGCATGATATGCCCTACTTGTGGTGACAACTATATAGGACAAACTGGAACCAAACTTGCAGATAGAGTGCGCGTCCACAAGCAGCAGATTAGAGACCCATCTGTGGCAAACACACCATGCAGTGGCCATTTTGATATATATGCGGAAAGGAATGTTTTATATTTTCCCTTTTTATAAAGTGAAAGAAAACAATGAACAATTGCGTAAAGCTAAAGAAAATCATTTTGTTAAACTGTTTAAACCTAAGTTAAATTCTTAATATTATGTATTTCTAACATCTGCATATAATATATCTTTAGCATATGTATTCATGTATATTATTGGGGCCCCGCAAGGATTTGCGGGTGCCCTATAGTAATCACTCTGTCCGTCCGTCCTTCTGTCTGTCCGTCTGTCACTCTTCCGTTCACAAATTTTCTGTTTTTTTCTAATAACTTTTTTCATGGTTGCCCAATCAAGTTCAAATTTGGTATGGTAGTTCAGTAGGTAGAAATACATATTTTGATGCTAAGTTTGGTTCTCTATGTCTTCTGGTTTGGAGCTGGGGTGGTGGGGTAGATTCCTTAACTATGCATAAGAATGAATGGGCAAAGAGAGATAACTGCTGAGAATGTTACCATTGTATAAATTGGAAGGCTGTGCAATATTTGTCCTTTGGGATTAATTAACCTTACACAAGAAGAAAATCCTAAGCTTTATCTTTATCTGTCACATTGAGATTAATTACTGCACTGCCTGTGTCTGCAAATGAACTTTGTTTTGAAGTTAAGGTCAATTATGAATGATGTGTAGTATTGTGTACATTCTTTGAAATATGGATTTAAAATATATAATATTCATACTTTATTTTGGTTAAAATACCGTACACAATGATTTATGATAATTTTATTGATTTCTAAAATCAAGATGTATATTAAGATATCCTTTTTCACTATTTTATTCTTCAATTATTAATTTTATTTTTTTCTGCCTTTATGCTGTTAATTTTAACAGGTAATCAGATAATAACCCCATTCTGTAATTTCTGAAGAAAAAAAATCTTATTGTAAATTTAGAAGAAAAGGATGAGAGAGCAGAACAATTAATCCCCTGGGATTAATTATCTTGCCTGCTGCAGAAAATTTCGAGGCTTATCTCTATCTGTCATATGAAGATTAATGAACACCTTTGTCTGCAACTGATGTTTGTTTTGAAGTTGAGGTGTTGACTCTTTTTATGCACTGTATAATGTTTTGACGTCACTATGTTTTGACGTCATAATCACGTCTTCAACACTTTGTTTGTATAACGTTGCCTACCTAACGTCACGCGATTGACATCATAATGTTCTTGTTTACTTTGTTTAAATCTACTGAAGAGCCCGGTAGGGCGAAAGCGCTATAGAAAAAGTTGTTTGAGCATTGGACTTATTCTTTGTGTTTGTTCATACCCGGCACCAAAAAAAAGGATTTATTGAATAAATATATATATATATATATCCAAATCACAAAAGTATTTTCTCAGTGTCCGGTAAGATATATATATATATAAGGCACAAAGAAATTCACCTTATTGGACCTCCACCTCCGCCCCGGCCAGGGCTTGAACTCACGAACTCTGGAACCCATTCCCCTAGCAGTGAGCGGCCACCTCGCTGACCACTGGGCCATCTAGGCAAAACAAAAATCTTGCTATTGATGACCAAGGGAAACTAGCATGCTGGTTGCTCACTTCTAGGTCTTTTGAGATACAAGTGAATTGATTAAACGGCAATTTGAGAGGATCGGATTGATACACATTGCATAGATATATACATATACATGTATTAAGCACAAACATTGCAATAATTCTCAAATTGACATATACCGCCCATAGTGAATGATAAAGATATACATAAAGCACAGAGAAATTCACTTATTGGACCTCCACCTCCGCCCTGGCGTGGCTTGAACTCACGACCTCTGAAACCCATTTTCCTAGCAGTGAGCGGCCACCGCTCTTACCACTGGGCCATCTAGGCAAGACAAAAATCTTGCTTTCGATGATGAAGGGAAACTAGCGCGCTGGTCACTCACTACACGGTCGTTTGAGATACAGGTGAATACAGTTAAATGGCAATTTGAGAGGATCGGAACGATACACATTGCATAGATATGTACATATAATAATATAGATATATACATATAATAAGTACAAACATTGCAATAACTCTCAAATTTACATATACCTGCCCATAGTGAATGATAAAGATATACATAAAGAACAGTGGTTAGCGCGGTGGCCGCTCACTGCTAGGAGAATGGGTTCCAGAGGTCGTGAGTTCAAGCCCCGGCCAGGGCAGAAGTGGAGGTCCAGTAAGGTGAATTTCTCTGTGCTTTATGTATATCTACATTACATTACATTGAAGCGCAATGGGTTAGAGCAATTACATGTCTGTTGGGGCATTGGAGTCCGAGGTGTATTTTTGGTAATTTTACTATTACTATTGATAAATTAAATGAATTTTCATGGGGGGGGGGGGGGTGGTCTGGACCCCTCACTCAATTTAATTTTTTTTTGTAATAATTATAAAGACCATTGTACTTTCTATGACATGAAATGTTAAGATTATTGATTAACTTAAAATTTACATGCAAACAGTTTAACCCCAAATTGCACATTGCTTATGTGTATTATCATATGGGAAGGGATCTCATCCTTCAGTTATAAAAATTATAATTTTTAAATGAATTACCGGAACTTGCATGTGGTCTTCATTTTTAATTAAACTGGTACAAAACAGTGTTATTTAGGGGCAAACACTTGGTGCGGGTATTACTGTCTAATGACAGCATCTAGTCTTATTTGTTTTTAATCTGATTTTTTCAGATCTCAGAAGAAACATTAATGTCACAATAAAAAGGACTGACTTGATTCGATTAGAAAAATTTTTGGTTATGGAATTGGATTCTTTCGAATTGAGTGATATTCTCTTCGAAGAAAGTGTCCTGACAGTTACTGATCATGACGTAATTGAAGAGCAGGGAAGCTTAAGGAAAAGGAATGAGATTTTGTTAAGACATCTGAAAGACCAACCTGAAGATCAATTGTATCTTTTTGTGTATGCTTTGATGGAGGGTAAACAAGATTATATATTAGAAGAGATAAAAAAACAGCAAACAGAACACAGTGATCAATTTTCAGGTATTATTTTATTATGTTCTGCAAGGTAGTTTAAGGAATAGAGTTTCTGAACAGTTTTCAATTTGATTGAAATGCCTATTTAGATACATGTATATGATATTTTCCTGCCATTTTTGCATATTGATAACAGGTTATTTCAAGCAGTTAATTTTCTTTCAGAAAACATAAAGCTGAGGCTTAAACAAACACATATTTTTATTAAAGATTTGCATAAAATAAAAAGTTAAGAAAAATGCTTGTGTTTGGCTGATTTTTAATGAATTGCAAAAATAGTTTATTTTAAAAACTTCTTTTATTATGTATTTCCAATGAGAGCACATAACTGAAAAATAACAAATAATCTATGATATATCTGAATCACATTAAAAATTTGGGATTCATCTCAGCCAAATTTAATTAACTCTTATCATATATAGTTCTTTAAGCTTCATTGTAAATACATGTAGTACAATAATGATGAATAATATCAATGGTGTTTAACTGTGTACATGTATTTAAATAATATTTGTGCAATATTTGTGCAATTAAACTAGTTTGCATTCTTATCCACAAAAAATTTACAGCATTATTGGTTTCTATTTTAGCTCCTGTAAGTTCTAAATCACAGATTTCTCTTACGGTTGATAAAGGAGTTCCATGTTTAATAGCAAAAGGTATGATTGAAAACTTGTACAACTCTCACCATCATATATGTTCATTTCTGTCTATATGTCTTAAATTTCCTATCATTTCTAATCATGATTGTACATTATTTTGTTTAAGGAGGTATTCGGAATATGGACATTAAAATGATAATAGAAGAAAAGGATAATCCGGACTCAAATATCAAAGGAATCGTCCAAGTCATCAACAGTGACCCAAGTTTGAAGATTGTGGTTGTAGAGGACACACACATGGTAGTCAAAGAGGCAACGACCGGCTCTATTATCATTCATTTATGTCCATTGACAGACAATGCTGTCCACAGATTTTTAGGAAAAGATGGCAGTATAATACAGAATATGATAGAAAAGTTGTTCACATCTGCAGGATTAGATAAACTGCTGAAGAAAAGAAGAGAATTAGAAATTGTAGTAAAAGTCATTGAAAAAGATCCAAGTCCTGATGAGAAAGGTACTGTATAGCGTATACCCAGTAGTTCTTTGTTTTACATCAAAGAATTCCTGTTCCTTTCACAGATTGTTAAAGCAGATTTATTATTCAAACAATTTTTACCATTAATATATCCCTTATGATATAATTATTACTTCCTTTAACCTTGGCAAATAAACATTTGTGATCATGGAAATTATAGCTTGGTTTTATGTTTCCAGTAAGTCGCTCTCAGGAGCCAGATGATATAACAAGAAGAAAGATCCAGAAAAATGAGACGTTTCTGGTCGATGAGTTAGAGCCCTCCCAGCTCATGACCTATTTACTTCAGAAAAAGTGTTTAACACCTGAAAACAAGTCAGAAATTGAGCGTGAGGGAGGGAGGAAAAAAAGAGGAATAAAATTGCTTCAAACAATTCGAACATCAGAAAACAAAGAAATCTTGAGTTCTTTCATAAAGTACCTGCAGTCTATTTCAAGAGATGACCTCGTGGAAATGGTTCAAGCCACTTTGAAAGATAAAGACATTCACAAAAAAGCAGGCATGTCATGTTTGAATAAAAATGCATATTTTCCTTAAATTTTTGTAAAATCCATAACTCCAAACAAAAATGGTTTACTGGCAATTTAATTTTAAAAAATATTGGGAAGAATGCAAAACAAGAAGTTGATAAAAAAGTTTTACAATTTAGTTTGTTTTTTTTTAATGAAATTTACTCTTAGAATAAGCAAATAAACTTACGGTTTGATATCTTTCTTTTTAGAAAAAATAAAGGAAGCACTCTTGCTAAACTTTAAAGACATAGTGGATGAAATTGAGGTCAATGTCATGAATGAAACATTGCAGAAATTCAAAACAATTCATGACCTACAGGAAGACATGAAAACTTTTCTCCCGGATTCTGGAAAATCAAGGTCTGAGAGAGCACACAATTTTTTGACATTTGTCTTCAAACATGACGAGTATGTGATTGAGCTGGAAAATGTCTTAAGAAAAAATAACATGGATCATTTGCTGGAAGTAAAAGGAAAGATGGAAGGTAAACGTATGAAAGAATTTGAATTGAATCTAATTTACAAATACCTATGTCATCAGCCCTAAGTCATGGTCATATGCCAGGGGCATATTAGCAACTATCGAAAGTCTTTGGTGTTGCAATTTTTTATATACACATGTATCAGTTTTCTTTTATTCTATTGAAAACAATAACACAATATCCCTTAAAAAATCCCTTAAAAAATAAGGAATATGTTACTTTATTTCATTCCTGTATAGGATCATACTTACCATGATTAAATTCTCATATACCCTGGTACTCCATGTTGACAATGACGTTAGAATCCTTTCTCATGCATTTTTGACATATAATGTAGCCAATGCACGCATTCTTTCCAATGAATGTACTAAATCTACATTGCAATACTTCTCCCAAAATGGTACAATTTCCCAAAGTTGTTTTTGAATGGTAATACAGCAGTTTTTGCTCGGCATTATTTTTCTATTTGGCACCTGTCTCGAGTAACACAGAGTGAATGATTTTTGTCCTCGAACAAAGCATGCTTACACTAAGGTGTAGTTCTGGTTGATTGCTTTTAAGTGTGATTAAGTTTGATTGTAGTTAAGTATATACATTTTCCATTGATATCTTTAATTCAAGAAACATATGTGCATTTAGGAAGAAGATCAAAGTTAAATATACAAAATGCACAATTCTGCATAAAAAAATAAAACAGTGTTTATAAATGCAATTAATTTTAAAAAAATGATAAAGTATGCCAAAAGATAGAGTCAAACCAGGGCACAAAAAACATCATGTGTGACATATCCGGGCGCCTGTAAAGTGCGAAATGAAATATATTTTTTTGTATATATTTTGCTATGTGATGTGGCTGATAAGTTTTAAGGCATCTCTCTCTCTCTCTCTCTCTCTCTCCCTCCCTCTCCCAAACTTGCGTATATATTTTGCTATGTGATGTCGCTGATAAGTTTTAAGGCATCTCTCTCTCTCTCTAAACGTCTGAATATCATTTAATGAAACAAATTAGAAACATTAAAAGGTATAGGAATGTACATCAGTTATTTACATAATTATATAATTTTTGCAAATTTCGGATAATCGGCTCAAAAATTTACAGCGGCAATCTGAAACATACAGGTAGTTATATTTTATGGTTTAAAAATTTATTTCAATGAATTTATTTATAGTTCATTTATAATGAATTTATTTTCACTTTTATGTACCGGTAGTCAAAATTGATATTAGTTTTGTTTAAATTCCGTTTCGTTTCGAATTTTGGTTATGTTTCGTTTTGTTTCGATTGGTTTCGTTTCGTTTCGATTGGTTTCGTTTCGTTTCGTTCAATTTCGTTTCGTTTCGTTTCGATTTCGTTTCGCACTTTACAGGCACCCGACATAGCCAGCAGTTTAAACTACTGAGCTATCCAGAACTTACACGTTTTGATTCTTGGAACTTAGGGCTTTTAAGAAAATTGCCCTTAGATAGACTAACTTAGACAAGTAACATGAATTTTTATTGTTTGATGTGTTCGTTTTAACTAACTTAGTCAACTAACATGAATTTTCCTGACGTGTCTAACTAAGGTCAATTCTTCTGTTATTTGTAATAGAATTGTTTGTTTTGAGACAACTAAGCTAATTTCAACCAAACTTGGTATACGCTGCTTTCTGTCAATTTGAAGGACCAGACCCCCTTCCAGTGGGTATGATTGGAAAATAATGAAAAAAGGGTGTGGTGTTTTAATTAATTTTTTCATAATGCAAAAATCCAGAGATGAAAAAAAAGTTTAATGTTAGTTTCCTGTTGGTGTAAATTTATTCAAACTACCGGTGTCATATACTATTTTGAACCCCGCGATATATTGAACCCAGGTTCAAAATATTGCTGCGTTATATTGAAATATTGAACCCCAGGTTATGGCTGCTATATATATATATATAAAACCCCTTACCTATTTCCAATTCCTATTGGAGAGGGGGTTCAAAATATTTTGGCCACGATATTTTGAGCCCCCCTCTATTTTTCATTGCTATTGGAGAGGGGGTTCAATATATTGCAGCCATAATATTTTGGAATCCCCTTATTTTTCATTGCTATTGGAGAGGGGGTTTAAAATATTATGGCTGTGATATTTTGAACCCCCCTCTATTTTTCATTGCTATTGGAGAAGGTTTCAAAATATTATGGCTGCTATATATATTTAAAACACCTTACCTATTTCCAATTCCTATTGGAGAGGGGATTCAAAATATTTTGGCCACAATATTTTGAACCCCCTTTATTTTTCATTGCTTTTGGAGAGAGGGTTCAAAATATTATGGCTGTGATATATTGAACCCCCTACCTATATCCAATTACCATTGGAGAGGGGGTTCAAAATGTTATGGCTGCAATATTTTGAACCCCACCCCCTTCTAGTTTTCAGTGGTATTGGAGAGGGGGTTCAAAATATTATGGCTGCAATTCATGTTTATTGAAACCCCTACCTATTTCCAATTCCCATTGGAGAGGGGGTTCAAAATATCGCAGCCATAATATTTTCAACCCCCTTTCCAAAGGGAATTGGAAATAGGAGAGGGGTTCAATATATAATGCAGCCGTAATATTTTAACCCCCTCTTAAATAGCAATGAAATTTAGAGGGGGTTTCAAAATACTATGGCCATAATACTGTAAACCAACTTTTATTTGCGAGGCTAGCGAGAGCCTTGTCATTCTGAATATTTCTGGCCACGAATCAATCTTTTGTCTATAGTTTTTATAACAATAAAGGTCTTGATGAGGCTTGGTCGCAAACATTAGGCGTCGTGAACCAGTTTATCAGCAGTTAATCGCAAAATAAAGTCGCGGCAATAAAAAAATTGGTTTACAGTATTTTGAACCCCTCTCCAAACGGAATTGGATATAGGAGGGGGGTTCAAAATATCGCAGCCATAATATTTTGGGAAGGGAATTGGAAATAGTAGGGGGTTCAATGTATTGGTCATAATATTTTAAACCCCCTCTTCAATACCATAGCAATGAAAATTAGAGGGGGTTTCAAAATATAGCGGCCATAATGTTTTGAACCCAGGGTTCAATATTTTATGGGGGGGGGGGGGGGGGTTCAATATATCGCAGCGATATTTTGAACCCAGGTTTATAATATCGCATAATGTATTGAACCCAGATTCAATATTTCGCGGTATTATTTACTATTAAGCAAGCAAGGTTTTTGTACCTGACTGAAGTCAGAAAAAAGCATTTGTGGTATATACAAGTTTCAAGTTTCTTTGAACAGTGAGAGTATACATAGGACTAGAGTTGAGCATAGTTGCTCAGGTAAAAAATAAATGTGGCCCATGGAGAAGAATTGGCAAAAAAAAATACTTGTATCTTTTTGTTGGATTGTTAGGTGAAATTGATACACAAATACAAATTCAATTGTTGTATTGAATTTGATTTAGCTAATTTTGTCAGAATTTGGCTAACTTTGTCAGAATTAGTCAGTGGTCCATTGCATAGCCTCTTGTTTCATGTGTCACTGATTATATGATCTCCCATTAACATAGGAAAGTCAATACCACTTTTTTATTTCTTTTTAACATTCTTGAATTTATTGGTAAAATCATTTTTATTTGCATTTTGATTACCTATTTCCTATTTCATTCAAAAAGGAAAAGAGGATGTTAAGGAAAATTTGCCATTCACGGAGAAAGGTGACAAAGAATTGAGTTTGAGTACCAAACCACCAAAAATTCCAAGACTTTCAAAATCAGAGAATATTTTGCCAGGCAAGTATATGTCATTGTAACAATAGAAAGTCATAAGACTCATCAGTGGTTTTGTTTATGCCATTTATTTGGTTAAAATTGGCAAAGACATATGTAGTAAGATACAGGGATACAACTGTACAAAGATACATGTATATTGTAATGTTTGGATAATTTTTAGAAAAAAAAAATACTTTGGCATTCTTCATGATATGAATTCTACTTAGGAAAAAACGCATATTTTATCTGTCAATGAAATTTTTTCAGACTCCAAAGAAAAAAACCCACAGGAAGCAAAACTCCTGAAGGAAGGAGTATTGTTCGACTGCACATTCAAAGTTGTTTTGGGGAAGGAGGGGGAAAAAAGGAAACGATTATATGATATACCTTTCCAAGGACCATTGGGTAGGTAGATTATAACAAGACTTCAGATGATGCTGAAAATATGTAATACAGATAAAAAAAATTCAAGACATTACACTGGGACAAAGGATGTGGTTATAAAGTCACTTTAAAGTTGATATAAAATTACATAAAAAAAAAATTAAATTTTGCCCACTTTTATGGCTTGGATAATCAAATCTTGTCAGTTAAATGATGCATCTTGGGATTTGAAGATTTTTTGACCCAAAGGTTGCTCACAGTTACTTTATTGTTTAATTTTACACCTTTTTTTCAAATTTGTTTTGGATGCATATCTTTAGCAAGTTAAGGCCAGGGATTATTAAACTTTGTCAGTTTATGCATCTCAAGGTCTCGGGGTCTAAGAGTAAAAATGAAGATTACAATGACCTACTTTCATAATTTTATGGCATTTCATTTAAAAGTAGTTAAACTAAGTACTGATAACCAGTATGACCCACATCACACGTTAACTCTGTCATTTATGCGAAAGTCTACCGCTTTTTAACTCTCCCACATACCACTTATATTGAAAAATCTATTGCACTTTTCAAAATATGTTAGTTGTTCCTTGGAAGTCATTGTGGTCCATAAATCTCATGGGTTTTGAAATTAGCTGGTGACTTGAATAGCATGTGTTTTACATTGACCAACGAAAGAAGCCACTTCCAGTGATTACATTAGTTACAAGACATGTCGATATTATCCTCGCCAAAGAAAAAGAGGCATTACCATTCCACACATGATTTATCAATGACTTAAAATATCATTTAACTTGGCCATAACAGTAGACTTGACTTGCTTTCATTGCAAAATTGCATGATTTGAGATAAGCATGTAAAAAAATTTTAATGAAAAAGAATATATAATTCACTAATAGTTCTTACTTTTATGTATATTAATGTAAATTTTGGCAACTTAACTTATTTTTACTGAACAATGGCAATTGTTAAAGTCTCTGCACACAAAGATATTTTTCCTCCAAAAAAAAAAGCTTAGAACCATTTTAATATGACCTTGGACTTACAAGTGAAAAGTGACCCTGGTTTAAATTGAAATATACAGTAAAAAATGATTATAGAAGACACATGATGAGTTTACGCTTACAGCAAAGTGATTAAATCCCCGTGACTTTATTACATGTTGTAAACATGGTGAATATAAAAAATTCTGCTTATAACGAAGTAAAATTACTTGTTCCTGGCAAAATAAGTGTGTTTTACTCTACACAAATTGCTAAGTCGTAGCTTAAAGCCAGACAAATCATATTGATTTCAAAAAGCAATGGCAGAGTGGCCTACAATGAAATAAACAGGTCTATATACGCTGCTGTTCAACACAATTACCTCAAGTCCAAGCTTTTGTTCAAATGGTTCAAATAAATTTGATGGTAAATGCATGCAAACTTTTTTTGCATATATTGATATTGCTAAATATTATAAAGTCTATTATGTTATAGCTGATATCTTTACTTACTAATCAGAAACCCTATCTACATATATAGTATATGAAAATATGTGCTTTAAAATATACACGGAAAAGGCTACCTCATTTGGGTTCTTTTTCCCCACTGGAGGGTAGTATGTATGCCTACATTCTGATTAAATTTTGTTGCAAATTAATAATAAATAATTCAACCTATTTGTTTTGAATACTATGACTTGAAGGATCAACAAATTTTAACAATTGATTCAACTTAAGGTGTCAAGATGTGTCGCTTTGAAAATTTGAACAAATTTTTTATTTATTTATTTTCTTTTTTTTTGGGGGGGGGGGGTATCTTCTCGTAATTTATAGTCATATCTGTATTTATAACATAGTTTGGGATCATCAAAACTTACTAGCTGGTGCATCTTAAAACTGCAAATATGTTTACCCAAAAGTAGGTCAATGTGAGCTTCTTTTTGGTCTTTATCATTGTCAATTTTTTTTCTTTGATACAGAGAGGCCTTTTAAAATTAGTATAATAAAAATTGTCAGTTGATGCATCTTTGACCTTTGGGTGAATTGTTCCCAAAGTAGGTAATGGTGACCTTCATTTTAATATGCATTGTCAAATTTTAGAATACATTGTATAGATAAGGATTTTAGCCTGTTCCACAATTTATCAGAAGAATGTTTCTAGGCAACCATGTTTCTTCAATGGTATCCTGTCAGTTTTGTGATTCAGTTTTTCTAATGGAATTTGATCGTTAGTAACTATTATGTCTATTTAACAAAGTAAAATATCATTCTTAGCAATTTTTTTTTGGCACATTGAGTAACCTTTTTCTTTTTCATTCATAAATAAAAAGAAATGCATATTGAGGAAGATTTACCCTTCACAAAGAAAGGTGACAAAGAATTGAGTGCAGTTGGTCGCGTACGTGGACATGCACATCTCACCAAATCCGCACAATGTCCAAGAGATGAGACCTTGCAAGGCAAGTACATGTCAATATATTCTGACCTATCTGATTAATTTATAATTCAGTTTAGAGTTGAAATGGACCAATAATATATATGTTGTTGCATTCAATGAATATTCCTAGAAAATGACCAATGGTTTAGGAATCCCCTCTCTTTTTTCAATTTGGAGTTTGACTATATGTCAACCACTTTAAGTCCAAGCTCTTGTTAAAATGGCTCAATAAATAGATCACTTAATTATCATAGCAAATAATCATGAAGTGTCATATTACTCTAGGGTTTGTTGATACATATGATATGATATATGATTGATTGGCAATTAGTTCATTTGTATTAGTAATGCTGCTCGAATCCAACTATTGGTCACATAAACTGAATATTTTCATTTTTACTGGTAACCCTCTCAAAATGAAAATACAAAAGGTTTTTCATTACACTAAAAAAGCAGATGATTTTTGCAGCTTTTCTCAAATACTTTTAAGTATACATGCTTCTGATATGTGTTAGAGGCTTCTGTCAAAATAGTGAGGGTAGTGTGACACTTTTGCCTACCGGTAAATTGTTCACATGCACATCTGACAGAAGAAAGGCTAACAAATACATAGAGTAAAAATGGTTATAGCTGCTTACATTATAACATATGTTGAAATAAAATCTATGTCTTTATTATCCTGATTATTTCTTTACTGACAACCAGATAAATTTTTTGATATCTGTTTTAAATGTTATATTTAATATCTTTTACACTATACTCTGATGAGTGGTCTCTGGATTTATCCGATGAGTCTCCTTTCTTAAATATTTAAAACATGCTTGTGGCATCATCGATGATTATAATATATGAAACAGTGAAACTGAATATATATTTATTAACTGAGTTTTCAATAATGTATTACTCCTGTAGTTAATGTAATTTTGTCTACAAGTTTAGTCACATTTAATACTTATGTAAGCTCTGTGGCTCTCAAGCCTGTTATTTAATACTTTTTTAAAACTAACTAAAACATTTTTACAGAGGATGAAAAGATTGTTGTGGCAATTGACTTTGGTACTACATACTCTGGTTTTGCGTACTCTCGAACAAAAACTTCAGAAGTCATCCTTCAAAAATGGGATCCTAAGGCTGGGGATAAGGTGGATGCTTCTCTCAAAACACCCACCTCCTTGCTCCTGGATAATAAAAACAATTTTGTCGCTTTTGGATTCGATGCTGAAAAATTGTACAAGGAATATGCTGAAGATGAACAACATGAAAGTTTTAGATTTTTTAGAAACTTCAAAATGAAACTTCTGAAGAAAGAGGTATGTTTTTATGGAAATGATTAACTACCGTAATAAATCTAATGTGAATTTTGAGCCAACTCTTTACCTGAATATACATTGTGCATCATCTTCTTGACATGAGTTACTAGATATTTATATTATTAATAGTTGTAATTTTTTAGCTTCTTCTCAGAAACTACTAGATTTATCATGACCAAATTTGATGTGTATTGTGATAGTGTGTACATAAAGGCTCATTTCTGCCATGCTCCTTCTAGCACTAGCTAGTGGGTTAACCCTTTAGGCAAGAGAAATTTAATTTTTAGTTTTACGGATTTTGTTGTAAAAAATTTGGGTCGGAGGAGGGAAAATAAAAAAAAAAAAAAAAAAGTGGGCAAACTTTTATTAATCAAAATTACATATTATTTGCTTGAACTTATAGCGAGCGCAGCTCGCCGGCGCACAGCGCCGGCTAGCGAAGCGAGCTCTAAGAACCAGTGTGCGCGGGAAAAAGAACGAGCTAAACCTACAGTTCATCAAACAAATTTTTTTGTCTACGTCCCATAATGCTCTCTAATGTTTTCACCCGTGGTGCTATGCCAAAAATGGCCGACTTTTAACTCGTAATTTACGGTGTCTTAAGGTTTGAAGACACGTTTTGAGTACCACATTAGCTTTGGCGAGACTCAGAAGATTTGTTACATGCTTCCATACCTTCGTATTGAGTCGAGAAACGTAAACAAAGACGAACAAAGTCATTGATGACGTCACACTGCACTCGCGCTATATTTCCCGCGATAAATTTAGAGGTGGATCAAACATCTGTAATGAGTCTACTGGCTATTTCAGTATAGTCTCCGACACATGCCTCATTGACATATCTTTTTTTAATATAGAGATTTTATATATATATACTAGCAAGAGCCATACTTTACTGCCATATCGATCCATTTTTAAACTAATTGTGCATGCATGTACAGTAGGCAGGTAAGTATATGAGTAGGGAGGAAATAAACAATAGGACATTTTGAACTAAATAAAAAGGAATAAAAAAAAAAAAAAAATAAACAGGTAAAAAAATTATGTAGATATTGCATATAGTCAGACCATTAAATTTAAAAGTGGGAAATTACACACCTACAAACAGGTACAGGGCTCTCTCTCTCTGGGTAGGGGGTTGCGCTGTATGTATCATAACCATTAAAATTAGTACCTTTGGCATACTTAATGTAGAGCAATACTCTCTCAAAAATTCTTTGACGTTCGTTGATACCTAAAACTATAAGTTGACAATGATGCAAGGTACAGTATGTGTAATTCTTGCTGCGCTCGCCAGAACGGTAGCACCGTAAAACATATTAATATTAAGTTTAATTTGTCCACTATCCACTGTGTACTTTGTGTTTGTTTCAAGATCATTGGTATTAACCTTAAAACTTGTTCAGGATAACATTTTCTTTGCTTTTCATAAAAACTTTTAAGCCAAACCTTGCATGGCTGACCTCCATCTTAAATACTCCATGTTATAGAGACGCTTACACTTGATTTTAAAAGCTCCCTTTGTCAAACGTTTTGCAGATTTCAAATCAAATAAAGTAATTTTAAAACCAAGATCGGTCAAACTTGAAAATTCCGGAAAAATTTCCGAAGATACGAATTTTTTTTCATTATTTTTTTTTTTACAAAATCGGAAAAATTGGGTCGGCGGATCCGTAAAACTAAAAATTTAATTTCTCTCGCCTTAGTTCAGTTGGTTTAAACTGAAGGATCTTGAGTTTGAGCATAGTTCATAGCCAGCCAAGCAAGCTCTTAGATCCAGTGTGTGCGGGAAAAGGAACGAACTAAACCCACAGATTCTTCCAACAAAATTTTTTGTCTACGTCCAATAATGCTCTCTAATGTTTTCACCTGTGGTGCTATGCCAAAAATGGCCGACATTTAATTCGTAATTTTTGGTGTCTTGAGGTTTAAAGACATGTTTTGAGTACCACACAAGCTTTGGGAGACCCAAGAGATTTGTTACATGCTTCAATACCTTCTTTTTGAGTCGAAATACGTAACAAACACAAAAAAGGTCATGGATGACTTCACAGTGCTCTCACGCTATATTTCCTGTGATAAATTTAGAGGTGGATCAAACATATGTAATGCGTGTACTAGCAATTTTAGTATAGACTGCGATACCTGCCTCATTGACATATAAATTCCTTTAATTTTTTTTATATAGAGATTATATAAATATATACTATCAAGAGCCATACTTTACTGTCATATTGATCCATTTTTAAGCTAATTGTGCATGCATGTACAGTAGGCAGGTAAGTATATGAGTAGGGAGGAAATAAACAATAGAACATTTTGAACTAAATAAAAGGAATAAAGAGAAAAAATAGACAGTTAAAAAATTTATGCAGATATTGCATATAGTTAAACCATTAAATTTGAAAGTGGAAAATTACACACCTACAAAGAGGGACCAGTCTCTCTCTCTCTCTCTCTCTCTCTCTCTCTCTCTCTCTCTCTCTCTCTCTCTCTCTTAGTCATCTTTTTTCAGTTCTGTAGTTATTTATCTATGATGTCACAAAAGCAAGCAACTTTTTGCAATAATTAATGAACAACTTGCCAGCCTTTTGGGTGTCTTGCTTTCTATCATGTTAAAGTTAATTTCTATTTTTATGAACATCCACTTACATTTTGTTGATGTATTAAGATTTCTAGATAAAGATGTTGTGTTACAGACATTGGGAAGCTCAATGGAAATAAAAGACCATATGGGAAAGCCATTGGCTGCATTAGAAGTCTTTTCTAAATCTCTTGAGTACATGAAGGAAATGGTTTTGGAAAAGATTCAAGAAAAATATGAAGATCTTGTAATTAAAGCAGAGAGGATACATTGGATTGTGACTGTACCAGCTATATGGGATGAATTTGCGAAACAGTTCATGAGAGAAGCTGCTGAGAAAGTAAGAATATATTTTTCTGCTTTTTTTGTTACTGTAAAAGTTTAAGTACTATAATGAAAAACTCAGGGATCATTTACTAGACAGTAATGTCTTAACACTTTCAGTCGTTTAATGAAAGTTATCCAATTAATTTTCTTGTAAGTTGTTCTTTAAGAATAACTATATTTCACTTATACATGTACTATAATATATTCATTACAAGATTTATTTTCTTAAAACCTCTTTCTTTCAATTAAATATTTCATTATTCCTATCCCCATGCATGCACACTCTGGGATGTATCCGAGTTGGGGGGGGGGGGTAACATTTACATAATTGTGCAATTCTCCCCATACCTAGCAAAAACAAAACACACCACAAATGTTTTTAGCTATATTCTCTTTATTCAATAACACATCACGCATTTTCAAAATGAATTTCAAAAAGTTTTAATATAATGTTCATAAATATTTACATACCTCAGAAATCTTCAACAATGTCGATATAGGTGGATTTTTGTTGTTGTTAGTGTATATATACCCCGGTAGATAGAAAACAATGAACACACATATCTATTTGTATACATTAACTTAGCAAAAAAAAGAAAAGTCTTATCTGGGATAATTTTAATTGATCTAATCTTAATTTGAATTTTTCTTTCTGGGCATAAACCCCACTTGATTCATTCTCTGAAGTCATTTGGCAATGCTTTGTCTTGCTCTCATGAATTGGGATCTTCTCATATTTGCTGATTATATACTTACAGATGAAATAAAATGTTTTCAATCGCTTTAACTTGTTTAGCAAATAAGATATGCTGAGGTGGATTGAAAATACATTTCTTATAACTACAGTTTCAATCCAATGCTTTAATTCTCAGACGTCTGCGTCAATTTGTTCCCACCCATTTCAAATGTTTTTACTTTAACAGGTGAAATTGGCGTTAGCTGTATGTTTCCAATTTTGTCAGTTAATGTTCCGCTGTCTTATCTATTAATGATTTTATATATAATAACAAAACCAAAATAATGATAACAATTGTAAATTCCTGCTGAGTACTGTGGAATCATTAAAATTCGTGGGGGTAAATTTTTCATGGATTAATTGCTTAAATTTTACAGGTTCATAGGGATGTAATTTCATGTATTTTCGTATACATACAAGAGGAATGTGACTTTATAGCCCTAACTTATTAATTTGTGGGGGAATGTTAACTCGTGGATGAGAGGTACCCACGAATTTCATGAAAATTGAGCCACTAAGAAATCTAATGATATATATATATAGATCTCCAAAAAAAAAATCCCTAACAAAAACCATCATCAAAAATCATCATAAAAAATCCCCCCCCCCATCCTACCATACAGAAATGTCAGCCTACCTTGGGGAAAGTCCTAGGGTATCATACAAAATTCCCTTTCAATAAAATCTAACACCTGACTTTAAGTTTACAGGCCGAAAATAATTTAACAGAAGCTAGCAAATGATGCAGACAAAATGATCAAAGTATTTTCCTAACTGGTGCAATTCTCAAAATGCATAGCTGAATATTTAGCTCAGGAATAAAAAATCTAAACTGTACTGGATATTTAGGATGCCATATCTTTAAATCACTGTCCCAAATGAGAAATTCAGATAAAGGACTGCCATTAGAAGAGGGTGCCTACCCCCAACCTCCCTAATTTATCTTCATACATCATTTTATTAATTAAGAGTTAAGCTTAGAACACAATCTGTTCCTTGTTTACAAATTAATATCTATGGTTTACTACCCATCTGTCGTGGTTTAAAGATGCATGAAATCTAAAAAACGCTAGTGTATACATAATATGTATTACGGTGCGACCGTTGGGGCGAGCGCAGCATGTGATAAAATGATGATTGAATTATGATAAAACAAAAAAGTAGCGACATAAAGTAAATGAATTTGGATGCAGAATAAAATAAACCTGCCTATTTTTTCCAGTAAATTTTCATTATTCATAATTCATAAGATTTTGTTATCTATTTATATATAGAATTTATCTCGGATAAAATGTGTTGAATAATAATGATTTTAACATAATGTACATTACAGTTTATTTCCTCTTTTCTTGCAGCAGACATTTTTCTTAAACTTACATAAAAACAACTGACTTATCACAGAGTCCCCCGTTTAAAAAAAATCAAAGACACTATTGAGCAGCTAAAGAGCTAAAGGCATACTACGCACTCCCAATTCTTCACCCGGATTAGAATTTTCCTGATTTTGAGAATTTCTTTTTCATTTTGCTTGCGAAGATTTTTTGAATGATGTTGCCATGCCCCCTTTTAAAAAACATTCCTGGAAATTACCGTAAATATAGTGAATAAAATAAATGTGAGCATTCATCCAAATGAGAGCAAGTTACAGCTGTTTCCTATCTTTGAAGAAATGTCCCCATTCGTTAGCTCTGCAAGATTTTGAGAAGATTTTGGTATTTATATTTCAGCAGATTTACAATTACTACTTAGAGTAATTTCCCCTTATTGTGACATCAAAGTTCACGTCAGTCAAGTGTCGTCTGTCTCTTAAAAAAAAAACTACGCGAAATATACTGTTTTGTTTACTTAAAAGCATTATGTTCTTGAAATTACATAATTTATCTGTTTCTAAAAAGTTCCACTTTGATTCTTGCGAGTTGGTATCCAGTCTAGTTAGATCGACCGACATTGAGGAATTGCATTGTGGGTCAAAATTTACTGACGCCGAAAAATTATGTTGGATCAATGTGTAAGAAATCCACTGTGACGTCACTCGAAAGGACGATAACTCCGTTCGTCTTATGTAATGGATTTTGCATAGTGTCAGCAGTATATTTACAATGCATGTACATAGTCTTTTATCTTGTTCTCGTGAGAGTGTGAAATGGGAAACTATAATTACAGGGAACTACTGGGAAGATTAAAACAAGGTATTACTGGTCCGATTTACTGACGCCAAAAAATTCCGTTGAATGAATTTGCAAATAGTCCAAATTTTCTATTCACACACGCCTTGCCAGTAAAGCTCGCTTCGCTATTAATTTGCATTTATTAAACCAAAGTTGCCATATCAAAAGTATTTGCCCGATGTTTAATTCGGGATGGTTTAAAAGTATTCCGGGACATATGTCCCGGACATATGTCCCGCGATGTCCCAATTTTCTATTTCGCGTCTAACTTATTTTCCAGTTACTTTTTTCAAAAACCGTTAATCAGATATCAAATGGTATCTTAATTTAAGTCGATGGTATTCTTTCTGCTTCTTAAAAAACACTAATAAGTTAAAAATCGCCAATTTTCCTTTGTCGAAAGTGTAAATGTAGTCCCGAGAAATCGACAATGTTTTTTTGATTTCCGGTTTTTGTTTTGCCTTTGTATATACATTAAATATACATATTTCTATGTGTTTTTTCTTGTTGTCGTCTCTTTATTATTTGTTTATGGTAGAAATATTAATTATTTATCATCTTTTAACCTTAAAAGCAGTTATTTACACTTTTCCCTGCGGGACATTGAAGTTTACGTACAGCTGAAAAGATATAGTACAATTGGAAACCCAACAAAGTTACATGTAAGAGTTCCGAATAAAATTCACGTTTATCAATAATTTCAAATAATATTGAGATGAATTGAAAAATATGTCTTTGTAAGCCAATATTAGTATTATTATTAATAGTAATTTTATTTATATTACTTTGATACAAGAAAATGCGTTCAATCATTAATTAAAGGATTCCGATAGCAATTATCTTCTCAAAATCATTGAATACCGGTAATTATTTGATTATTTTACTTGTTGTTACAATAATTATTGTTTCAATATTAGAATTAAGATTCTCTACTGTCATTTAATGATGAGATGTGCAATTAAATGCGCGGACATATGAAAATGTATTGGATTATTTTGAAAATGGCCCACCCCCTTAAGCAATTTTAAATGTGCGCGCAACCTAATTGCATCTGGTATGACCACAATTGGGCTAAAATTGTAACAATTATTGTCTCATCATTAATTTTTCTCGTTAAAATACCTTGTACCAAGGTCGGCATCGAAGCGTAGGCTGGAATTTTTAAAGTACCGCCACTATGTTGGGTATCTTTAACTTTCTCGCGGGTCGGCTTGGTTTTTCGAGGTAATAAAACAATGAATAAAACTTCTTTTTTTTTTACAGTATCATCGTTCTGGCAATGGGATATCTTGTACTGTTCGAAGTCCATTTTTAAACTCTTAATCAATAAATTTGCATAATATAATATAATCGAGGCCTCCACGTGGCAAAAGCTGGGCAACGGTATACGATATATATAAATGATATACCGGCTAACGTCCTTTACAGAATCATTATACGGAATTGTATATAATAGCCCTGTTGGGTTTTCGGTTTTACTTTTTCTTTTCTGTTTCTTGTGAACTGCGAAGTCCCGCGAAGAATTGTGTAAACAATTATCTTAGGGATTGAGAATGACTTAATAATTATGTTTATATTATAAAACAATATTTGATATTCAAATACAGTATATAAACATATAGAAATATGTATATTTAATGTATATACAAAGGCAAAACAAAAACCGGAAATTAAAAAACATTGTCGATTTCTCGGGACTACATTTACACTCTCGACGAAGGAAAATTGGCGATTTTTAACTTATTAGTGTTTTTTAAGAAGCAGAAAGAATACCATTGACTTAAATTAAGATGCCATTTGATATCTGATTAACAGTTTTTGAAAAAAGTAACTGGAAAATATGTTAGACGCGAAATAGAAAATTGGGACATCGCGGGACATATGTCCGGGACATATGTCCCGGACTACTTTTACACCATCCCGTTTAATTCGCCCTACACTTTCTTCTATGGTGTAAATTAGTCAAACCACGTACCTAGGGACCCCGTTATGGAAAAAAATTCTTTTGATCGAAACTGAAATTGCATTAAATTGTTCCATTTTATTCATTTAACTTTTTTTGTATTCATCAAAGATATCCCATCCACGATATAATATCTGCCAGCGATACATGAGGAACCCTGGCCCTTCTATACTTTTCCCCATGAGGTTAATTAGTCAAACCGCATTCTTGGTTACCCCGTTCGGAAAAATTCTATTCCATTCTCTCCAGAGGTCATGCTTCGCTAGCTTCTTTCAATTAAAACTAAAATCGCACATTCAAGAAACAAATTCAGTGTTTTTAAAATCTTAACTGCTGTGTATAATCCAAGTAAGTTCCTAATAAATATATTCTCCGTTTATATCATCATTTAATATTATTTCATTGCAAGAATAATATTCTTATGCCAACTCCCGCTAGCTTGGATCCGCCAAAGCATGTCCACCTCCTTACTTTTATTTTTGCTATTTCGGGCTTATGTATCAAAAATAAAAGTAGTTTTTTAGTTTATTTCTCAATAATTATTCATCAGATAAAATTTAATTAAACCTTATGGACATTATATTACATGTGTTGAAATACCAAAGGTATAAGCAGTTACTCTGGTTCAGGGGTTTTGTAGTTTATCGACAAAAAGTCTTAATTTATGAATATAGATAGGGAGTTTATAATTTGAATTGAACCCATTCCTGTTACATTCCTCTTAAAAGCAAGGCTTAGATGTTAAAATAAAATTGCTCAAATTTTATAGGTTTAGGTTTTTAGGAATGATTTTAAGTTCACCAAACTTAAGCACTGTGATGAAACATCAACAGGTGATAAATGGATCAACACACATATCTATCTATCTATCTATCTATCTATCTATCTATATGAATTATATTCACATTAATGTACTTTTAGGCAAGTATTCCAAGCAAACATTTACATCTTGCCCTTGAGCCAGAATGTGCTGCTGTCTATGTGTTATCTGGAGCAAAATTGAAACTATCTGGTGACCAGTCCGAGAAGACAGTTGGAGAACAAATATTTGTGGCTGATCTTGGAGGTAATGAGATTGCAATATTATTTGAAATGAGCTATGGGAACACTTTTTTACCTGCATCCATTTGTCCGTCTGTACATCCATTTATAGACTGTCCATCTGTACATCCATTTATAGACTGTCGGTCTGTACATCCATTTATAGACTGTCCGTCTGTTCATCCAATTATAGACTGTCTGTCTGTACATCCATTTATAGACTGTCCGTCTGTACATCCATTTATAGACTGTCCGTCTGTACATCCATTTATAGACTGTCCGTCTGTACATCCATTTATAGACTGTCTGTCTGTACATCCATTTATAGACTGTCCGTCTGTACATCCATTTATAGACTGTCCGTCTGTACATCCATTTATAGACTGTCTGTCTATACATCCATTTATAGACTGTAAACTTTTCACTTTTTTGACTTTTAAGGATCACTTTCCCAATTTTAACTAAACTTGGCACAAAGCATGCCTATGTGAAGGGGATTCAAGTTTGTTAAAATGAAGGGATTGATTGAAAATTTGTTGGCATTTTTTAGCGTATGAAAAAAAAACAAAGGTTCAAGTGAGATGTTTTGATCACCTTTTGTCCATTGTCCATCTGTCCATATGTAAACTTTTCACATTTTTGATTTCTTCTCTAGAAGTGTTAGGCCAAATTAAATCAAACTTAGTACAAAGCATCGTAAGATCAGGGGATTCTTAAATTTTTAAATGAAGGGCCTTCTTGCTCTTAAAGGACAGTGAAAATAGTGTGGTGTCATAAAAAAAATCTTCCTCTCACGTACCACTGCACCAAAAATGCCAATATTAACACCAAAGCTAATGTATATGAAAGAATAAATAGATAAAAATCGGTAAAAAATTTCTTCTCAGAAACTAATATCATCGTCGCCAGAAAAGCTGTAACTTGTATGGAAGCATTAATTAAAATTAGATTTTTCAGGCAAATGGAGTGTGAAGAATGTAAAGGATGACTGCACTTAAGGACATGCGATATTTGGGAGAAAATAAACCTTTGAAAGAAGATTTTTTCTTTCAACTACAGAAATGCTCAACATCTAAACTGCACTTTATGTACTTGCGTTAAATAATAGTATGCTGTTACCACGTACGAATTTGTTTTCATAGGCAGGGGTCATCACAATTTCTTCAATCTCCATGCAATAATGATGACGTCCACTCTTATACTGACTTCATACATAGTCAGCACATGTTTGTCTATTGTTCTCCGTTTAACAGTAAAGTTGTACATTTACATTATCAAAGTTATGTCAAAGGGATATTAATAGACAAACATGTGCTCATGGTTTAAATGAGAAAAAAACTGCTTCTTCTTACTTTTGCTTTCCCTGTTGTAACCAAGGGCTGATGCATGTTGAATATTATAATTCACCACATGATTTCTTATCTCAGGTAACTTTGTGAATACAAAATGCTATCATTTGACGTGTAAGGTAGCATGTAATGAGCTAACTAGGACAATGTTTCCGAACACGTTAAGTTGTCAAGCATTGATTTAAAGACTTCTTACATGGACATGGTCTAATTGTTAAAGTGATAGTAAATAGTATACTTATACCATATAGAATAGATAGGGTTATGGTGAAAGAGTGATCACATAAATTTTATACATGGCATTACTGTAAACGTGGTTATATTGACGAGTTCAAAATTTGACGATTTTTTAGTAAGAGACAATTGGCGAGGTTTAATTTTGATGAAATTTTGAATAAGAGTAAGAGTTATCTATCTTTGATTTCTTATAATGCCAGTTCTTGCGAACTCTTTTACAAGCATTGGTATTAATAAAATTTAACTTTGATTGAAAAAATTCTGTACAGATTTTATGGAATAAAATTGTTCTTTGTATTTTGTTTTTATTTACTATATGATATTGCCTGAGGTATTAAAGTAGGTCAAACACGGCATGATAATTACGCACGCAAAGTTATTATAGAATGTTGTGACGATTGAGTGATAATTGCATTTAAAACAATGCTTGTTTAGATTTTATGGGTTTTTTCAATTCTAATTACGTGTTTTTATAACTATTTACATAAATGAATCATTAACTTTGACTAGTCCTAACGGGATAATGCGGATAAAAAATTCTGGTATTAATACGCTATATATATGATGTGAAGATTGGCGAGTGGAAATTTTGACGAGAAAATAAAAATCGCCAACAAAGTCAAAATTAACACATCGTCAAAATTTCCACGTTTACAGTATTATTCATGCTAGTCTAATTTTAGTACCATTCTGATAATGTCAGCTCCACCTCTCATGCATAGTAATATATATCTTATGTTCGATCAAGGGCAGATAAGCAAAAATTCTACTTTTTCCGAAAGTTGTAAGGGGAAAAACATAGAATGAGCTTATTGTATCACAGTCTAAAATCACAATTGATGTTGGAAAGTGACTAGACTCTTTAAAAAATTTAACAAAGTGATATTAGGTTAAGAAATATTTAACGCAACAGAAGCTTTTATTAGATTGGAAGCATCCTCAGATAATGTAGACAAAAGTTTGTTCAAATCATGATCTCCAGGGGTGGGGCTACATCTTGGGCGTTGAATTTTTACATAGAAATAAACAGCCTCAGGAAGTTTAGCTAAATGTTTGGAAACAGTTCTAGATAAATTAATGAATAAGGATCAGACTGGATACAAATGTATATGATATTGAATAATATGATATTTCATTACATCATATACTTAAAGAAAATATACTATTTTCCGCCTTGTGCAATATAAACCAGAAATTTGCCTACTATGTGATTATAATAAACCCTAGGGATGTGATATTATTACTTATTAGGTTAGTTACTGACTCACTACGGAAATATATTGGGTTGATCAATCTCATAGATGGCGAGGCGAAGCCGAGCCTTCTATGGGATTGATCAACCCAATATATTTCCGTAGTGAGTCAGTAACTAACCTAATAAGTGTTTTGTTTTCTCGAGGACTATCAAACGACATATTTATTCACAAATAGCGATGACCTACGCAAAGCCATGTACAAGATGCCTTACATCTCGTCCAATTTAACTCATTTAAACTCTTCAAAATTTCAATCTCGCTTTTCAAATACTCTTTCAAAATCTTTGCTTCACCCATGTTTACTACAATGTTTTGTTGCTATTCAATTTTAAATGTTTTCTCCTTTTCCTCTGCAGAGATTTGAGCAAATTTCGACGCTGCCATTTTGTTCTGCTCCAGACAAAACAATGTGACGTCAATATTCTAAGGGCAACTACTCTAACTTTAAAGAATTTCAAAGGGCAACTACAAATACTTTAGGAACTTACGGCATGCAGTTTATGTATAAAATACTATGAAATGTCGAAATGAGTAAGCGAAGCGTCGACCAATGACGGCCATATTGCCTAATATTATTTCTCACAGAACAAATATAGAGATATATGAAGCAATCACGTGCTATGTTTAAACCAATGAAAATGTGACATTTCAGTCCAAGGGAAAACAAAAGATTTATATCGCACTCCTCCCATGCAATTTTCGAATGTTATATCGCACCCATTAATCATCGGCTATTATGATGTAGAGCTCAGTATGCATCGTTAAACTCTTATCCCTAGTCAAAGCAACCTCATATAGTGTAAATTCAATTTTGTGAATGTCATGATCATTGCGGGTAAGGTAGGGCCACTATGTTGGGGGTGTCAAATTTTTAGATATATTTATAAACATGTGCAGAGAAATTTTTTTAAATCTTTAGACCATTTGCCTTGAGATCTGTTACTTTAATGAAAGTAACCTCAGATAGTGTTAGTTTGTCAAAATCATGATCTTTTGGGGTAGGGTGAGGCTACAATAAGGGGGTCCAATTTTCCAGAGGAAAAAAAATTTAATTATTTTCAAAAACTCAAATGCTATGATATATGGTACTTGTACTTCTTTTATGCAAGCATGTTGACTTATTGTTGATTTTTGATTGTTTGAACTGTGGCCCCTGTAATTCTTGGGCCCCACAAGGTTAAGATCTTCTTTAGTCTGATTAAACACACCCCCTTCTCCTTACACTTATCAGGGTCTGACAGATATGGATAGGAGATCACTCTCACATGACCTTTACTTCTGACCCATCAAAGAAAGGTTTTCTCTGCTTTAGAAAATCTATTGAAACTCTTCCAAAGGAGAAAGTAAAAATCAATTCATACTTGTTTTCTATGTAACCTCCAGTATTGAAGAGTTTCATCTCTCATAAAACAGAAAATAAAAAAGCATGTCTGTGATTGGATGGGATATAAAGGTAGATATTGGTATCTCAAACATGGGATATCTCAAATAACCCACTTCATCTTCCGCTGATACCATCTGTTTTTCTTATGTAAATGATCTGAAAACTCCAGGATATCTTGAATATCTTGAATATTGTAATCTCAAATATTTCACTTATGTCATGATATTTTGAAGGGCTGAAACTCTTATTTTACGTAAGACATAGTGAAACTTGATGTGGAGTCAGGTCAGTTAAACTACATGTAGTTAATAGTGTCATTACTTCACACATTTCTGCCCGCTGCAATTTTCACACCTTTCGACACCAGCGTTAGCTCAAACTTGTGCAATGTAAGTTTATTAAGGTGGCTGCTTGAGTGTTTCATGCAGTTTTCTTCCTCTTTATAGGATTTACATTAAAACACAGCCATGATTACTGATAATGTGTTTAATATGACAAACCGACAGTTCACAGAGGATCAATGATAGTTGCCAATTTTATAAAACAAGTAATAACAGAATAAGTTTATTTTTTAAAGGGGTATGGTCACAATTTGATCATATTTTCTTTTTCTTTTTTTATTGTTTACAATGCTTTAGAAATGCATTTCTATTGATCAACCAAAATTTGAGTGTCAGTCGTATATTGATTAGCAAGATATAGAGCTCACAATTCTTTGCCATGTAAACAAGGCTCGTGCCCTGTTTTTGTTTACCATATTTTCCCAACAAATCGTTGATGCGGACGACTAGTCGAATTGCCCATTTTTAGCCAAAATTTCAACAAAATCCTACATTACGTCGATTCAGACCATACGTTGATCTTATCACTTCAAAATGGCGTATAAAACTGCAGTAACATTATCAGCTAGTGTATAATGCCATGATGTCCCTGATATTGCTACCAATTATTATTATAATGAATAACATTTGAACAATTACACTTTATACTTATGCATCATATTTTCAAATACCGGCACCATCTACTAAATCGCTTGCATTTTAAACAATTCCTGATATCGCGTGTTATGCAAAACTAAACTTACCTTGTCAGAAATATTTTATTCCCATGTGTTAAAATAATTATCCACTCTGACCATCGCCAGTGTATTCACCATTACGTAACCAGCCACCTGTTGACTCGGGGCATGGTCAATGCATGCACCTGTCTCGTGTCGGACTTCAAAGGGAGATCTCAAGTGCAGAAAGCTTAGCAATTACTATGATTTGATAAAACTTGTTTACTTTGTATCCAGTAATGCAGTTACACGCTATTGTTTTACATAGACACTGTTAGAAATAGATCGATCATTTGTACGACTTGAAAATGACGATATATACGACATACATACGTTTCTTAAAATGTTTATTTAACAATAATCAAAGAATTGGACAGTAATTAATCAATGAACTATAATCACTCTTTACACACACAGGGAGTGCAATTGCCGTAAAGCAATCAGCCTTAGGGCAAGATTATTAACACAACCGGTGTCAGCCTATTGTAAAAAAAGTAGTATTGATAATTGCCGATTACGTATTTTAAGATTGAATTTGACCATAAAATATTTCTTATTTATACTTTCTACTAACAACTCTTTACTAATAAAATAATAAAACTTAAAGAAACATTCCCAGGACCAACTGCAATATTTTTTTCCATTCAAATTTGGTTTCAATTTTACTGCGCAATGTTATTCCCATTAGTGATATATGCATGGAACCATGTGATGATGTGTTTATGAAAACGGAATGATAAAACTTTTAATTGATTAAAGACAATGTACCATTTTTTAATAACTCTTATTATTATGTATTTTAGTGTTAACAGATGAGTGAAAATGATAATTATTAAAGATGAACAGTGAATTCAACAACGTAATTTTCAATCACACAGCCAACTCAAGATGATTAAAACCAAGATTTTTGATGCTATTTTTAACAATTTTCTGACCTCGAGCCTACGATAAGTCAAACAACACAATAAGTCGGGTGCTCTGCTTCAGAAAAAAAAAATACCGTCTAATCGTCCGAAAAATATGGTACATATGTTTAGTGCACCGGTAAAAGTTGTTTGGAGGCTAATTACTCTCTTTTCTGTCTCATACTTAGCATAAATAAATAGTTCCTAGCATTTATTACAATCCTTTTAGGTCTTAAACTTGAATTTTCACTTCAACATCCAAAAGATAAACAAAAACAGGGCACAAGCTTTGTTTATATGACAAAGAATTGTAA
This sequence comes from Magallana angulata, assembly GCF_025612915.1. NCBI lineage: Eukaryota > Metazoa > Mollusca > Bivalvia > Ostreida > Ostreidae > Magallana > Magallana angulata. The sequence goes on from NC_069117.1 coordinate 11,345,036, forward strand.
GCTCTGTATCTATTTTATAAGGCAACAATTGACTATTAGAAAAACCTTATTAAAGCACTGTAAACATAAAAAACGTGAAAACATTTTTTTACCAAAATTGTGACCATGCCCCTTAAAGCTGATTTTATTATGGTGTTTGTTGCTCAGGTGGGCGATGTGGCCTATGGGCTTCTTGTATAATCTGCTTTGAAGTACAGGAAATTACTATTTCCTATATGTTTCTAATAAATGTACCTGTATATTGAGATGATCCCTAAGAAGAACATGATGGTAGATTTTCTAGAAATTTCGTAAATATATTAGAGTTGGTGTAAATTACATATGGTAAAAAATTTAAATACATGAGTTTTTACGAAAAAAATAAAAAACAAATATGGTAGGCCTCCTTAAGAACCCTTTTCATGGGTACTGGTTGAGTTTTATTTCAGTTTAGTTAACAGTGTTTACATTATGATCAATAGATAGGAAAAAAATCGAGAACTGCTGGTATGCAACTCTTTATATTATTTTTTATTTAATAGGTGGAACGGCTGATTTCAGTGTTGTTGAGATTACAGAAAAGCATACATTGAAACATCTTCATTATGCCAGTGGAGGAGAGTGGGGAGGGAAGAATGTCAACAAAGAAATTTTTGATATATTTGAGAGTATCTTTGGTGCAAAAGTCATGAAAAAATTCAGTGACATGAAAGCAGAAATTTTACAGATGGAAAATGACATTGAATTGAAAAAGAGAGATATGAAGACAGAGGACAAATTATCGTTCAGCTTATTACCAAGTTTATCATCTTTATGCCGAGATGTTTATAATGAAAACTTCAAAGATATGATAGAAAAATCAGGGTACAAAAATGTCGTATATAAAACAGGAAAAATAATTTTTGATGCATCTCTTGTAAAACGTATCTTTGGGACCGTTGTTAGTAAGATAGCAGGTCACATGAAATCAGTTCTAGCACAGCAACCCAAAGCAAATGATATAAAAACAATAATCCTTGTTGGAGGTTTTGCAAAAAGTGACTTTGTTTATGAATATATAAAAAAGGAATTTTCTGATAAAGAAGTCATTGTTCCTATTGATCCAGATCTTGCTGTATTAAAAGGGGCTGTAAAGTTTGGACATTTGGATGGGATAATTGAAATGCGAGTGTGTAATTATACCTATGGTGTAGAGACTAACAGGTATCGTTTGGCCTCAGATCCACCGGATAAAATCAAATATATAGGGGATAAACACCAATGCACACAGGTGTTTGAAAAACTGATTACCATTGGGGACAAAGTTTTGGTCAAGGATAAAGTTGTGAGAAAGTTTAATGCATCCACTGCGGATATGACAAAAATGAAGATCAACATTTATAGGTCCAAAGAGAAAAGTCCACTGTTTGTTACAGATGAGGGGTGTGAACTATTTGCTACAATGACAGTACAGATGCCAGACACCGAAGGAGGGATAGAAAGGGCGGTAACAATCTCCATAGAATTTGGAAAAACTGAAATCTTTTTTTCAGGAAAAGATGAGAGTACTGGTGCAGAAATTAAGGTAACCATGGAAATGATTTGGTGAATCTGCATATTGTCATGATTCTGTGTGTATTGTGTGAGGTTGAAAGTTTATGGATATTGCTTGTCTTTGCCATTTTATTACTTTTGTTAAGTATAAATTAATCAGCTTTACTTGATATATTGAAGATGATATTCATGCAGTTTTTTGTCCCCCGCCGCAACACGGAGCGGGGACATAAAAATGCTGGGCGTGGGTCCGTGCGTCCATGTTTCCGTCCGTCACACTTTTTTGTAAGCGCTCTCATGCCTACAAAATTTGACGGATTTTCATGAAATTTATACCAAATGTTTATACCACTAATACCTTGGTCAAGTTCCTAAATCAGCCGTGGTCGATACTAGTATACTGCTTGACCGGCGGGGGACCCAGGAATTCTATTCTTGTTTAAAATTTGTTCTTGATGAGCAAAATGTTATAAATTTATTTTTGATTTGGGACAGCTTACACTTGAATTGTAAGAAATTTTTAAAAAAATTTTTTATCATTGTAACAGAATTATATGATGTTAAATGAAATATTATGAATTTGTTTAGAGTAAATGGTTTATTTTCTCAATGATGCGTAGCTGGATGCTGTCATTATGTCTATAATTATATTTATGGCTCCTCGAGGAGGAGATAAAATAAATTATATTCAAGAAAACTGTAATATCAATGCCTTTGAAATTTTAAACATAATGTTTTATTTCAGTATGTGTGAAACTTGCTGAATTAATATATTTGAAATAAGTTTTTCTTTGGACATGACAAATATGTTTTGCAATCTAGTGCTGGTTTTTATTACAGATGCATAAATTATTGTATAGTGGGAATATTAGCTTACAATATGTTTGAATTGATTGATGACTACTTTATGTATTACAATAGAAATATATGCATATCTGTCTGTAGAAAACATGGTATCAATCATACCTTATAGCATGTAACCTATAAAAATAGAAACATCCCCTTTAGAGGAAGGAATGTAGTAGCTGAGGCTACCATATATGGACCAGCAAAACTGGCCAGGAAACTCAGTTGTAGAGCTCCTAAATTAAACAGGGGTCCTGGGTTTGATTCCCTGTCCAGTCACTTACTTTGCCTCTTCTTTTACAGTTGTGTTTACATTAACAGTCGAAACTCTTTCTCAATGTATTTTGTTTATTATTTCCTTTATGTTTTATGATGCACAGGTATATATGTTTGTTTCAATATGCTGTCAAATATAAATTGTATATTCAAGTTTTTACATTTGCAATGATTTTTCAATGGATTTGATGTTATAATGATTTATGGTGGAATGCCACACAAAAATTTTATTTTATGGATGTTCAAGTATCATTTATGAAACATGATTTTGTTGATTGAAGAAGGATATATACAAGATATTAACTCCTACTCCCTTGGGGAAAGAGATAAATCATTGAAATTTCACCAGAAAGTAAACCAATATACTCTTTATTTACTTGAAAATTTTGAAGTTAATGACTTCATTTGTTCTTTCCTGGTAAGCTAACAAACTTGCCTACATCAATTGACCCAGAGCAACCACAAATTCATTGCAACGTCATTTTAATGTTTCTTCTTGCTCCTATATTTTAAACACCTTACATTTGAACGGAAAACATGAAGTATTCTTCATTTTTCATCTTTTCTTTTTATTTCAAAATTGAAATGGTGACACATTCTCTCCATTCTTGATTTTTATGAAATTCGCAAAAAATCAAGTTATTTTTTCCCAAAAGTCAACTTACTGTGAAATGTTAAATTCATTCTGTACACCAGTATATCTTACAAAAGTTGAAATCAGTTTGTGTGTAAAAAGTACTTGATATTTTGTCCCTTTGTTTTAATTCTTTTAAACAATCAGTAAATACATGTAAACCCGATTTACTATTTAAGCTTTATACCCCTTTCCATTGTATAATTATTGTTCAAGCAATTTCTTGGCTAGAAAAGGTTTCTTCCCAGATTCCCACAAATTTGATGTATTTTTGCTGCGCCACCATGACGTCAAAATTTAAAAAATCATTTCAGTCAGATTTCTATTGCTTGGTACATTTTTTGTACTATTTCTGAATTTTAAATCGAACACTAGTGAAACTTGCACAGAAGTTAGTAACAATAAATAGCAAAATGATTTTTATTTAATATCAAGAATTGTAGGTCTATCGATCAACACTTAAAACGCAGATGATTAAGTTATTCAAGCTCCAAGTTTGGGCCTGCATCAGATACCCCGGCCACCAACTTGTTTATGTACTGTTGTAAACAAATTATCTGTTATTTTGTAATACTACTTTGCTCTATTAATTGTTTAGGTTTCCTCAATGTTTATGCCAATTTTCACTAAAATTCGTTACTTAGAAAGGGAAATATCTGTGTTGTCTCAATAATTTCTGAACAAGCCACATATTCTTAATTGTTTAATTTTTGTTTTAATGAGAAAGTGGAAAATCTGTTTCGGCTGCAAGTAACACTCTATAGAGATACAAGATTAACAATTTTGATACAATACGATATTGTTTATATGGTTCAATATCTTGGGAATCATGTAATAGGAATTGCATGCATATTTTATATACCAACAAACACATCCATCAAGCAAGTTTGAGATAGGGCCAGGTTTTCATAGCATCTTTGATAAAAGAGATCAGGCTCTGTGTTTCAAGCTAACCTTATGTTTCAAATCCAAAGTTACATGAACCATGAAAATGAGCTCAGGCTCTGTGTTTCAAGCTAACCTTATGTTTCAAATCCAAAGTTACATGAACCATGAAAAATAGTCAGGACAGCATTTTTTACAAACATTCAAACCGGCTTTGAACTACAGTACTTCAAAAACTTATATCGCCTCCAGCATCAGTATAATCAAGATCAAGATAAAATATACCTTGAAATCATATTTTTATCATTGGTTTTATCATTCTCTAAAATTTGAAAACATTTTTAAGGATAGCTGGTTCATGAAATGATTTGGTTCAATAAATTTGCTGATATCTGCTAAATATTCAAACCATAAAAAACCTTTTTTATCAATACAATGTTATATATATGTATTTATATCTATATAGATTGGTTAATCAGTTCAAATTTTCCACTACTGTCTTTTGTGTTAGATTTTACTACCTGGTATATACTTTTGTTTATTCTTTAAAGTATTCAATGTATAACAAAGGGATATTGAACAATTTTGAATCATTTTCAACTAGTTAAATATATATTGCTAGATAACTATGAAAGTGAAAAGAATCAAATTCACATGACAGACAACATATAAAGGGCTGGTCATTTTAATTGCACCTTAAGATTTTTTAAAGAGTTATCTCCCCTTGATAAAAATAATTTCGCCAAAATATCTGCGGTAAATGTTTAATTTTATTTCATACATGTATTTTAATAAAGAGGCAGTTTATGCAGGTATTAACCAAAAGAGTTTTACTAATCATCAGTTACCTCTTACAATATCTTGATAAAACATATGTTTCCCATAGATTTCAATGCAAAATTCAAGGTGTAATTAGTAGGATCATTATCAACATTTTGAAAATTCCTTTGGTGGAGTATTTTATTTTGAAAACACCTTCAAAATGATATCATGGTTAAGATTATCGCACCATTCATTTATTAGGTACAAAATGTGGTTGTTATACATCGAATACCTGAAGTTCCAAAGTTCCAGGAATGGATCAAGGATATTTTTACAAATAAGTCCTCATTTTCCTCCTTCCCCTTCCCCTTCAAAAGCAGAAAGATTTTAAAAAAAACCAATTTAACCATTCCCAAAGGCAAAATCTTCTTATTGTTTTTGTGTGTGTTTTGTTTTTGATTTTTTGGGGGGGGGGATGAGGGAGGGAGGGAGAGGATTTACAGCCTTTATTTTCATGAATTAATCACTAATTAATGGGTCCATGTCTTTGCAAAGGGGCAGGAGAACTGTTTATTTCTCATGATTTTAAATTTTACTATGTAAACTTATTACATGTAACCATGAGTCTGGAAATACACCCCCCCCTCTCAAATCCAGTGAATGGCATAGGATTTCTATTAAAATATCTCCTGGTAACATTGTGTAGATATATAATAACATTGTTTTAATTTATATTTTAACAAAATACTGTAAATTCCTAGTTAAAGGCGAGGAATTAATATCCGCGAAAAATCGCTAGAAGCCCGTCTCGCGAATTTTAAAATCTCGCTTTTAATTTTCAATCATATGTAAACTACATGAAACTATGCTAAAATTTCGATATTCACGATTTTATGTTCTCGCGATTTGATAGAAAATCGTTGAATTGCGGAATTAAGTACTCGCGTAAAATAAGGAATTTACAGTACTTTTATTTCATAATGATTAACATATACATTTTTGTATATAAAATAACTCTTTTAAGATTGTTTTTGTTTGTATTAAAGGTTTTAATTGCTTCCTTTTATATATATATATTTTTGCACTTTCCAAAATCATTGGAGAGAGAGAGAGAGAAAGAGAGGATTTAATCATTTTTATTTGGTATTTTTTCTAGCAGTATAGTGGTAAATAAAACATGTTACTCATAAAACTCTTGTATTGTTTTGTTTGATTTCTTATAATTTCTTCTTTAAATTCCTGGATTTTTAGCTCACCGAGACGAAGTCAAGGAGAGCTTATGCTATACCCTCGGCGTCGGCGTCCGGACCTGGTTAAAGTTTTTGTTGCAGGTCCTGTATCTAAGCTATTACTTGTCCTATCTTCACCAAACTTGCATGGATGATGCATCTGGACCTACTTATGGACTTGAAAGACTTGGATGCTGAATCTGGGTCCTAAATTTCAGATGCTGGAGGAGGTTAAGGTTGTTGGACCAGGTTAAAGTTTTTGTTGCAGGTGCCCTTTGATAGCAATATCTTAGTTACTGCTGGTCCGTACTTCACCAAACTTGCATGGATGGTGTGTCTTATGATACTGATGCACCAGACAGGCTTAGGTGCTGAATCTGAGCTATAGGTTTCGGATGCTGGAGGAGGTTAAGGTTTTTGGAGCAGGTTAAAGTTTTTGTTGCAGGTGCCCATTGATAGCAATATCTAAGTTACTACTGGTCCTAACTTAACCGAACTTGTATGGATGATGTGTCTTATGATACTGATGCACCTGACAAGCTTGAATGCTGAATCTGAGCAATAGGTTTTGGATGCTGGAAGAGGTTAAGGTTTTTAGAGCTGGTTAAAGTTTTTGTTGCAGGTGTCCTCTGATGATTATATCTTAGTTGCTACTGGTCCTAACTTCACCAAACTTGTATGGATGGTGCGTATTATGATACTGATGCACCTGACAAGCTTGAATGCTGAATCTGAGCAATAGGTTTCGGATGCTGGAGGAGGTTAAGGTTTTAAGAGCTGGTTAAATAAAGTTTTTGAAACAGGTGCCCTCTGATGATGATATCTTAGTTATTACTTGTCCTTACTTCACCAGACTTCAATGGATGGTGTGTCTTATGATACTGATGCACCTGACAGGCTTGAATGCTGAGTCTGAGCCATAGGTTTATGATGCTGGATAAAGTTAAGTTTTTTGGAACAGGTCACATTTTTAATAGATGATAGTACTACGGTTGTAAATTATAGTTTACGAATGATAATATAAATTTGTCTGTAAATAACGTTAACGATAGATTTTTCTGATGAATATAGATTCACATCTGTAAACTATAATTTACATTCGTTAACTATAATTAAGAGTTGTCATTGTTTCACACGTGTGAAACTATATTTATCAGATATACTATGTTTTGCAATCGAAATGGTTGTTTTTCAGTGTTAATTACAGTTTTAAACTTCTGAAGCATTGATCGCGGTAACTAGGTTTACAGATGTAAAACATAGTCGTTAAATATAGTTCTCTGTCCGTAAACTATAGTGTGCAACCGTTAAACCTAGTTTATTGACTGTGAAACTATGATTAGCTCATTTTTGTGAATTTGGCGTGCCATACAAATCGGTGGGAATCTCGAAAGTAGGACATGCAATCGCTTAATCAAAACTATATACACTGTAAAGGTATAAGAATGTCATTTTATCGGATTATTATTCAATGTTTAACCAGAATTTAACTTTTTACACTTACACAGAACTAATGTCAACAGTTCTAAAATATATGTACCCAATGGCTGGAAGAGACGTTTCACAGAAAGTTGTAGGTAAAAGTAACATGATTTAAAAAACTGTCCAAAACTAAGGAGCAGGGAAACGCGTTAAAATGACGTTGCGGAGAGTTTTGGGTTGTCCCGAGACACTGGACTTCAGTAAATTTGTCAGCTTACCAGGAATGATCGAACTGGATTTTTTTTTACATTATTAAACGGTATTCTGGTATTTTATTATTGTTGATAAAAGGGGTTTATCTTTTTCTCCAAGGGAGTAAGAGTAAATGTCCCAATAATTTCCGAACGTCCCTTGTATATAGCACGTGCATTTTGATATTTTAAGGTAAAGATCTAGTATATGAAAGGTGCCTACAGGTTTATGAAATTTAAGATATAAATTCTTTCAATGATGCTTCATAAAAATATCTTTCTTTCATAGGGTGTACCGGGGCTTAAATTTTTGGTAAACACATTGTGTACTCTTTCAAAATATGGTAGAATATGGTAGAATAATACACAAAGTCCAGAGATATGACAATGTTGTTCCGAATACTGCTTAATACCACACTGAATGAAGTTTGGCATGGCTCACTCGTTTCGTCCTGCATGGATTAGTGAATAAAGACAAGTAGTGTTTGGATATATTGCAATGTGCCGAACGTTATTGATTCCTGCTATAATCACACTATTTTCTGTTCTTATTACTAGTATATTATGATATACAGTACAACTGATATAACTGCTATTAAAATGATAAGCATTGACATTTCTAATGTAACTTTTTATCAATTTAAACCTCATTATGCTTTTTAAAATCTTGTGAGTTTTCCTATTTCATGTAGAAGAAATATACAGCATTGTACTTCAACAATGATTTTGTAAACTTACAATCCTATGTGCCCACACACACACACACACGTATGTATAATTGTTTGCTTTATAACAGCGTGTGTGTGGGGAGGGGGGGGGGTCAATGAATATTGGTAATCTTGCCAAAAAAAACGAAAGAAATAATGAGATAAAGTATTATTTTATAATATCGTCTTTTCCGAAATTGTTACCTATTAGCACGGCGCAATGGATGAGATTGTACACTTTTAAAAGAAGTCAGTTTTAAAAATATAGTTTTGGTAAAATATTATGAAATTTGAAAATTCTAAACTGGTAAAAGTATTTTGATTATAATATACTTTTATCCACACATAATGATTAATATCGACAGGTGTCTTTTACCACCTTGACATCTTCCGGACACATTCCTTCATTTCAGTGAATCTTCTAAGCCGTATACCATTTCAAAAATTGAATGAATGGTTTGTTAATCTTAACCATGATTTCTTTTTGAAGTAGTAATCAAGAAGAAATACTCCAACAAAGGAATTTTCATAATTTTGATTATTGTCCAATGAATTCTACCTTGAATTTTACATTGAAGTATATTGACAATGCATGTTTTATAAAGATATTATATAAAGTAACTTCAAATTTACATAGAAATCTCTCGGTGAATGTTTGCATACACTTTCTTTTTAAAAAAATATGAAATAAAGTGAATTATTTACCACAGGTAAGTTGACAATTTTTTTGTTTTGTTTCTTCTTTACATCAAGGGAAGATAAATCTTCAAAAAAAGGTTTAGGTTCAAAATGACCACCTTCTGATATATGTTAATTGTCAATCATGTAAATTTCTAATTTAGTCCGTTTTAAAGAGGTGTTATGGTCAAGATTTTGGTCAAAAATTATTTTCCCGATCGTAATGTTCACAATGCTTCACTGAGGCATTTTTAATAGTCATTTAAAACTTTGGTGCATTTCGTTGAGTTATAAGCGAGTTTCAGAGCTTGCATTTCTTTGCTATGCAAACAAAGCTTATGTTTAAATTTTGAATGTTGAAATGAAAATTCCAATTTTAGACCTAAAATGAATGTGTTAAACGTTAGGAACTGTAAAAATATGGTTATTAACTTAAAATGAATTAGAAGACAGACAAATCATTTTAAAAAAGATTTTTATTGGTCAGTATATTGAACCTATGTAAACAAAAACAGGGCACGAGCCTTGTTTACATGACAAGGAATTATGAGCCCTTTATCTGGCTTATAACTGTACGAATGGCTCTCAATTTTTACTTGATCACTAGAAATGCATTCCTTATTAATTATAATTTAATAAAAACAGAAAATTATAATTTGACCAAAATCGTGACCATGTCCCTTTAAAAGGGTGCGTCGATTTACCCAAATGGACCCAAATGGCGACCCAAATGGACCCAAATGGCGATTAAAGTGGAAAACAATTATAATAAAATCCTTATTACTAATATTATCACTTGTTTTAGTCATTTCATGGGGTTGTTAACCGTTATTAAGAAAAATAAAGACCCAAATGGCGACCCATTTTTTTTATTTTTAATTTGAAGATATTTTTTATTTGCTGTATGACATGCATGTGATGCAACATAAAACGACAGAAAATTGATAAGACCCCTACTTTTACAGTAACACACGTTTATGAAATGAAGTACGTAATATTTATTCCGGGAAAAGTATGATTACTTGTTGGCTTTTCATTTGACATTTCGTTTCCGGTTTCCGGTATTTCCAACGCGGGAACAATGGTGATAACAAAATCCAAAACAATACAAAAAATGATCATTTCTTTCTTTGATCTTTAAGCAAATGAAGATTTGATAACACGTTGAATATATTTTCAAGTCATAACATTATTTTATTCCTTGATTATGTCGACTAGAGGTGTCAAATTCTTGTTCGCCATGGGGGAATACGTTCTATGTTTTGAACCAGATCCCACCAAAGCCCGTGTTTTGTACGAAGCCAAGGTACGTGTGATAAATGTATCATGTTCAGTACATTTCACTTTCTATATCTGAGCCATAAAGCAACGTTATTTAACCCGATCGTTTCAAAACATGAATGCATCTAGTAAGTCAATGACATATCGAAAATCTATCAAATCTTCTGTTGTTATAAATTGTTTGCTTGTATATTTTTTCAAAAATAGGTTCTTGACACAACAACTACAAAAGATATATCTGGTGCCAAGATCCCAGCATACCATGTACATTTCCAGGGTTGGAACAACAGGTATAACTGAATTGACTATAGAGCTTATCTGTCTGCCTGTGTGTTATGAGAAGACCACTTTATGAAGACTTATATTTTCCCAGGATGTCACTCTGTACAAGTACAACACACTGACATAATACCTGTTTTGCTTTATAAAAAAAAAACCCAGTATCAATATTTAATATCTGCAACTTGCCTAGATGATCAATTAAGAAGAGTTATTTCCCTTTGCAGGCCAATCTAATTTCTCACCAAAACTATACCAACTTAAGGCAACTTGGCAACTTTTAAGAAACTGGATGGTCATGGCCATTTTTAGATTGTCTTAGTCTTTTTTTTTTAAAGAAAAGCTCTATATGAAGATGTAGGAAAATAATCATATTTAAAAGCTAAGATTTCAAGTTTTTTCCTTGACTAAATGATACATGTAGTTTATAGCTAAACCAATCATATCTGAAAGTTTAAGTTATATTTAATGGTTAATATTGTTGACTATCCAGCCTCCTCATGGAAATATCTGAAAAATGATAACTGCATGTTAAGTTAACTTTAACGGAAAATTGTTTACTATTTTTACTGAATGTCTGTACTTTTAGTCCATCAAAATTGTAGGAAAGTATGGATAAAACTTAGATGTTTTTAAGGTGTCCATCCATAACTATCATATTTCATATCTAATAGATTGCAAGTTTGATCACTAAAATCTTAGTGTGATTTTAAGGAGTTTATTAAATAATAAATTTTCACCTTTGAAATCTTTAAAAAAAAATTAATTTTTAAAATAACTTAAAAGTGCAAATGCCTCATTTGAAAACTTTTTATTGGTTCTTTTATTTGTATACAGATAACCCAATATCTGTTTTCTGAATCCAGATTCAGCTATGAAATTAAAATTTGGTCTGTTGAAACACAAAATATTTTTTTTGTACAGTTGGGACAGAATTGTACCAGAAACATATGTTTTAAAAAACACAGACGAAAATAAACAGTTGATGAAAAAATTAGCGGACACCACAAAGAAATAGTAAGTTTTAAGAAATGATTTGTTAACATTTACAATAAAATTAAAGAAAATTGACAATTTTTTTTTAGTTCTGAATAGCCATTCCTGTGCAGAGCTAATTTGGTTTGAAGGAAGTACAAACAGGAATTTAAAAAAAATTATTTATTGTTAAAGTTAAATTTGAATCTTGTCCTTTTAATAATATGTTTTTGAGAGCATAGCAGATATATTTGTAAACCCCTTCATTCTTTCAGTCGAATAAACAGTGCACGAAATAGGAGAATTGACAGAATTCTAAGAAAAGCTTTCAGAGGGCGACCTCCCTTGTTTGAAGATGACGGCGACAGTCCATATGAAGACAATGATTACATTTCCTCAGAAAGTGATGATGAAAAAACTGATGACGATCAGAAGAAAGAGGATAAGGAAAGTCAAGAGAACTTTGAACAGATACACAATGGTTCAGCCCAGGATTCTGACAATAGGGTATGTCATCATGGAAACACAATTAAAGGAAAATCGCTCTGCATGATTATAATTTTTAATATTCCATTCTAAAAGGTCTTGGAGTAAAATTAAATGATAAGGCGAGAGAAATTTAATTTTTAGTTTTACGGATTTTGTTGTAAAAAATTGGGGTCGGAGGAGGGAAAATAAAAAAAAAAAAAACTGGGGGCAAACTTTTATTAATCAAAATTACATATTATTTGCTTGAACTTATATTAAGTTTAATTTTTTCACTATCCATTGTGTACTTTGTGTTTGTTTCAAGATCATTGGTATTAACCTTACTAAACTTGTTCAGGATGACATATTTTCTTTGCTTTTCATAAAAACTTTTAAGCCAAACCATGCATGGCTGACCTCCATCTTAAATACTCCATGTTATAGAGACGCGTACACTTGATTTTAAAAGCTCCCTTTGTCAAACGTTTTGCAGATTTCAAATAAAATAAAGTAATTTTAAAACCAAGATCGGTCAAACTTGAAAATTCCGGAAAAATTTCCGAAGATACGAATTTTTTTTCATTATTTTTTTTTTACAAAATCGGAAAAATTTGGTCGGCGGATCCGTAAAACTAAAAATTAAATTTCTCTCGCCTAACTAGTAATGCTATTGACCAGTTTGTTTAGTGCTAGAAAATTTATGATGGTTTTTGTAAACGATACATGTGTACATTAACATTGTCATGACAGAAGTAGTTGTAGCTGAGTTAGTGAACTTCAAAATTTTCCATTCAGAGTACCAACAGTAGTGACGATGGTGGGAGTAGCTATAGTAACAAGTCTGAGGACAGAAAGGTCAAATTCTCAAATGTTGTGTGTGATGAATTTTTTCTGTGAACATTTTGAATGAAGGAATTTGCACCTATGTTTTGTAGCATTGTAAATGTTTGATGTCATAATTTTCTTCTTTAATTCTTACAGAGAAAGGTTAATGTGGAAATAGATCTACCACCTCTACTGAAAGAAGAACTGGAAAAAGATTACTTGGCTGTAAACAAGCATAATATGGTACTTAACTTTATTGTTTCATAAACCAGATAGACCTAAATACTCTCAAAGTGATATCTTTTAAAATTCATCATGAAAAAAGTAAATACTCTGAAATCATTAGAATTCTTGGTGATTTTATTTTTATAGATTGTGTTATTACTTCTCCCCAATAAATCTATACCTATATACTTGCAAGAAAACAAAATATCACCATTATCACACCAACTGACAATGGATGCACATTGACATAGATGACATAGATTAAAATGATTCCATGTTATGTTGAATTTGAAAAAGATTGTCAAGCATTACAAGTTCACGTATCAAGTAGAATTGTCAGGGCTCGACATTAACGCTTGTCCGGTACCAGTTAAAAAAATATACGGACAAGTGAATATTGCTTGCCACTTGTCAGACTGGACAAGTGCATTTTTATGTAAAGAAGTCTCCAACATTTTAAAAAGTAAAGAAAGTTTTGTGATAAATTTATCTGTAGTCCCGTTATAAGTTTATCGATTAGTTATTTTGAATTTGATCCCGACTTCAAATTGAATCAATTGAGTTACTCTTGATCGGGATTGAAGTTCACTAATTACAAACAACTTTCAATATTGATCTGTAAAGATGTGGATCTTAGTTCTTACACAGTACCAAACACACATGTTATCAAAAAGAAAGGAAGAATAGGTAGCAAAGATAAACTTAAAAGGATTATGGAAAGAAATGTAATTTATATTAGGTTTCATTCATCATTGATAGACTATGATGACTTTTTATGTTTAGTTTAAAAAACAGATGAGAAATCAATTTAAGAGTTACATGTATTTTAAAATTTAAAATGTCTTGTAATTTGCCATGACAAAGCTACAGCTGACAAATCATGTTTAATGTTATATGGAACCAATACATTTAGGAAAGACACTTTAAGTTTCCATTTAAGAAGTCAGGTTATTAATTATGGCAAGAATAATCGATAAATGACTTTATTTTAGTAATAAAAAATTGTAGTTTTCAAGTTGACAATATTTGATCTTTATAGCGAATTACAGAATACCGGTAGAGTTATCAATAGCTTGTTGGATTGCTCAATAGGGTATTCAATTTGGTCAGCAAGGTATCACATTAGGTTTAAATCTAGGTCATGTGATTACTCAGGTATGACCGCGATAAAGTGAGTTAATCTAGTAAACATTTGCACATTTGGGCCTTTTTTGTTTCTCCCCGTTGTCCTACATTACTGCTATAAAAGTCTGAACTAATTAAGCAGTCACAGCACAAAAATACTCTTAGTGCTGTATGTTGCACCAGGAATTGGGGAACCAAAATGTCTAATGATTTTTTGCAGGAAAAAAATATCTCCGTAATTCTTAAAGTTATGCTTTTCTCTTTTGTTTGTTTCTTCAGAAATGTCTTTTGAATTATATTTTTTGAAAAACAAAATTCAAATTACTCCAAGCAGAATTGATGCTCTATAGAATCCAGTGCTGTCCAGGTGAACATTCTTTTTAAAGGTCTATGAATAGAATAGCTAACAATAGGAGAGAGTGTTCTAGAGGTTTTCTTTGTGCCAAATGAATTGGTTGAATGCAAAATAACAATCTACACTTGGGTAACCACAGGACCTAGATTTAAACCTGATGTGATACCTTGCTGACCAAATTGAATACCCTATTGAGCAATCCAACAAGCTATTGATAACTCTACCGGTATTCTGTAATTCGCTGTAATACTGAAAAATTTTTGGACAAGTGAAGTTGAAGTTCGGACAAGTAAAATATCTTGGTCACTTGTCCGAATGGACAAGTAGGAAAAAAAGTTAATGTAGAGCCCTGATTGTTCAAAATTTAATTCTTACCATTGTATTGATTGTAAAAGTTAATTTAGAAAAATGGTAATGTTTACTTAAAGCAATAAGTAATAAGTAAGCAATCCTTTTCTCATGTTTTGTTTTTAGCTATTGAATCTACCAGCTCAGCCAAACATTGTGTCAATACTGGAGGAATTTGTGAAATCTTTTTGTGTAAACATCCTCTTCAGTAATTCAGCAAAAAGCACTGCACCGAGCAAAGAAGGATCCTCGTTTGTCCCTGTAGAGAGAAAGTAAGATTTCAAAAGTAAAACTTGAGCATTGTGAATTTTGTATGGAAAAATAATTGCTTTGATAAGGATTTTAGTAAAGTTTAAGCCTTGCTTCTTCCTCATAAAAAAATATGTTTGATTATTAAGGAGTTAATATGCATAGTTTAGCATGGTCAAATGATTATACAACCTTCTGACTTTCAGATTACTTTGTCGAGGAGAAAATGTAAGTTTATGTGTGGGTTTTTTTTTTGCTTTTAGTATTCCTTTGTGTAAGGAAATGGCTGATGGATTACGCATCTGCTTTGATTACACTCTGCCTTTGATCCTCCTGTATGCATCAGAGAAGGCCCAACTAGACAGGTTAATATCCACACACAAACAAAAGTCCCAAACCAGCAATAGGTGTGTATATATAGATAGAAAAATAATACATGTAAAGATGATAAACCATGCAGTTCCAAAAATATTTTTAAATAAGTTAACATTAAGAGGTATGCTATTATTATTGAATTTAATGGAACAGAATGGAATAGAAGGAAAAAATTTGTATAATGTGGTTTTTAGATTAGAAAATTGTTTACTTCAGTGTTGTCCACTCACCTACAGCCAAAAAGTCCCCTGTGAAACGCAAACATGGATTGAGAGCAAGTACAAATTTATCTTCCAATGGAAATCTTTCTCCAAAGATTCCCAAACTATCCCCCGAGATTTTTAAGGACAAGTTAGAGTTTGAAGCCGCAGAACAAGATGAGTTAGCCCCAAGGAGGCTCACCAGACAATCAGTGTTAGATAATGCTAAAAAAGGAGCAGATGCAAAGCAAGCATCTAGTGAAAGTTTACCTCATTCAGAGGAAAATAACAGAGAAGAACAAAAAGCAGACAGTGTCAGGAAGAAAGAAACTCGTAGAAGTCGCAGGTACAGCTCAAGTCACCAGTCGTGTTCAACAGCTATAGTTAAAACAGAACCTTCAGACACTGGGGCTGAGGCACAGTCCCCAAAGGACACAGAGGATGCACCGCCACCCCTCCTTATTCCGAGTTCAATATCTAGTCAGAAGCCATCTGATAATGGCAGTCAGGACAGCAAGGGAAGCAGTGGGGCTTCCTCGGAGTCCTGTAAGGAGGATATTCTGGACAGAATTCTGTCCTGGCAGCTCTTACCCCCAGAGAAAATACAGGCCAACCCGACCGCGCCGTCCCTGCTGTACGGGGCTCACCATCTCCTCAGACTGTTCGGTATGTCTGTATATGAAGTTCATGTAGTACTAGCAACATATTGTTGCATCAGAGTTTATTGATAGAAATATTGAACCAGAAATCAAAAATCTTTGTAAAGAACAATCAATGGTGATAACAAAACACAAAAAGAAGTCTGGTACAGAATTTCAAAAAAAAATATTATTTTGCATAAATATGGCTGAATTATTGATTTTATAAAGCACATGATTTTATTTGATGTTTATTTCAATATCCATACTTACCTGCATCAACTATTTGTAATGTGCCTGGGCTCCTACGATCATGCTCGAACATTAAAAACATTAGAGTTATCTGCCCCTACTTGGAACTCTCCTTTACTACTTCTGTTCAGTTTATGTTCGGGCACCGCCATGTTTGGCGGTTTTTTGTAGCGTGGTCAGACAATAAATTTTATTTATTGTTCTTTTCGTAACCTACGGTCGTGTAAAGTATTAAATATGGATAATTACAAGAAGTGTTCACAGTGTTCGCGGGAAATGAACGTTATAGACGATCACCCAGAGTGTTTTCGTCACAGATTGTGTACCGAAGTATTTACTTGTGAAATTTGTAAGGCCTGGACGCCGGGGCGATGGACCGCGTATACCAAGATGGTGGATAAGGCCTTAGCGAAGGCAAACAAGCCTGGAGAAACCGCGGCATCTAGCGAGATGAGAGAACAGCCGACGGTTGGTGAGAATATTATGTCGTCGCCGTCTCCGAGCGGCATGGGAGACAGAACTCGGCCAACACCGCCTCCGAGCGGACAAATAAGGGCCTCACAAGTTCAGTCCTTGCCTCCGAGCGGACAAGGGAACCCGCACACAGCTTTTGTGTCCATTAATTCTGCACAATTGACGTCTCTGAACGGCCAAGCGCAGATGCCAGTCGTTCCGGTAGCACCTCCGAGTGCACAACCAAATTTTATGAATTGGTCAGAGCAAGCATTTAATGCTTTTATTGACAGCAGAATAAAGCTCATGACTCAACAGAACGTTTCTCCTGGCGTGACTTCTACTGGTTCTAAAACCACAGGTGAGTCTGTGAATGCAGATACAAATAGAAATGCAAGTAACAGACGGTTTAACAGATTTGAGAGAGAAACGAGGTCAGTTAGCCCTGACGTTCTGGATCTTGCAGATGCCAGAGACGATCAGTTTGTAGATGATGATGATCAGTCCTTGGATGATTCGAGATCTCAGTCGAATGACAAGTGTGATGAGACCGAATCTACAATTGCATCTGTAGAAGGCTCAGGTTCTTGGAAGAACTTTATAACAAAAATGGCATCAGATCTGAAAGTTCCTTTAGAGGCCGATAAGCCAGAACAGGAGTATGCCTCGTATGTATCGCAACATTTACAGTGCAACAAGGAGTCTTCTAAGATTAGGCCTCCGTTGGAGGGATCTTCTATTCAAGCCTTCATGAATGTAGATAAAGAATGGCAGACTAGAGGCAAAATCCGTGCTTTCAGAGCAAGAGATGATGAAAAATATGCCGTAGCAGCTGATCATTTTGCAAAATTCTGTAAAGTGCCAAGTCTCGACTCTAATATTGAAGAGGGCATTACAGATAGCAAGACTCAGTCGGGTAAGGGTCAGACAGGAAATGTCAAGGGTCGTTTCAGATTTAGGGACAAGCATAATGCTGCTTATAATTCAGAGTTTCGCAAGGTAGGTATGAGAGCGAGACTGTTGTTAAGACAAATATCTTACGGATCAATGATTACGTCTTACTTGGATACAGTTCAGTCTGATGAAGATAAGACTGAGGCTTTGCAAGCTCTTGTGCAGTTGTTTAATTCAATGGCTGATGTGACATCGAGAGTTATTGTAACAGCCGTAGGAGCCAGACGAGGTCTGTATTTGCAGGACATGGCCTTCAAGAATAAGGCTACTGAGTCAAAGTTACAGAATTTGTCAACAATTGGCTCTGATCTTTTCCTCGGAAAGTATTTTGATGTATTGCATTCTAGTGCAGAAAACATAAGAGATGCGAAAGAGACCCAACATTTAAGGGGTAAGGATATTTATGCAGCTTCCAAGAAGCGCAAGTTTGATCAGAGAGGAGATGCAAGACTGAATGAAGCAAGTGCATCTAAGGTTCCTAGGAGAACAGGCAGTAAGGGTACTGAAAACAGGTACTTTAAGAAGAGAAATAATTATCATGACAAGTCAGCAGCAGCTCCGAAGAAGTCTGATAATAATCAGTTGGGGTTTCGAGCCCCCAAGTATTAAGTACGGAATCACTGCCAGTAGAACCTTGCAGGCAAACCAGGAAGTTAGCCAGGGTTTCTCCCCAGGTAGGGGCAAGATTACCAAATTTTGTGGACAGTTGGAAAATGATTACCAACGACAAATGGGTATTGAACATTGTCCAGGAAGGACTTCGTCTTCAGTTCAAAGAGTTACCGGCAGAAAGCGGAACAAGAACTACAGTTATAATAGATGCAAAGAAGCAACAATTTATATCAGAAGAGGTTCTAAGCTTATTAGAAAAAAATGCAATAGAACCAGTCCCGTCAGACCAGATAGGCCAGGGATTTTACAGCACTTTCTTCCTAGTCCCAAAGAAGGACGGAGGATTTCGACCTATTCTGAATCTCAGAGTTCTGAATACATACCTAAAAGTACCTCATTTCAAAATGGAGACATTAAGAAGCATAGTGAGAGCCATAGACCCCGGAGATTGGGCACTATCTCTAGATCTAAAGGATGCTTACCTTCACATAGCCATGTTTCCAGCAGATCGCAAATTTCTGAGATTCTGTTGGCAGGGTCAGCATTACCAATTCAAGGCAATGCCATTCGGGTTGGCAATAGCGCCGAGAATTTTTACCAAACTGATGGCAGTTATTGGGAGTTACTTCAGAAAGAGGCAGATTCAAGTTTTCATGTACTTGGACGATTGGCTGATCAAGAGTCAAGACAGGACATTACTGTTGAGGCAATTAGAAGAGACCCTTCAGTTAATCCAGAATTTGGGTCTTATTGTCAATGTACAGAAGTCGAACATGAACCCGTCACAAGTTGTACTTTATCTGGGGTCAGTGTTCAACACAAGAAGGGGTCTGGTCCTTCCTTCAGAGGAGAGGTTTCAGAAAATAGTAGAGGAGATAGCTACTATTTCAGAAATGAAGTGTGTGGTAGCTCAGAAGGTTTTACGACTACTGGGGTTAATGGCATCAGTCATCGATTTGACCCCTTTTGCCAGATTACATATGCGCCCAATACAGTTTTACCTGTTGTCTTTTTGGCGCCCACACAAAGACAGTTTAATGCAGTCTATACCAGTGAAGGATACATTACTGCACCATCTGGAATGGTGGAGACAAGCAGAGAACATTTTTCAGGGAGTGTCCCTACAAGAGAAGCAGCCACACAGTGTGACATTGTGGACAGATGCTTCAACACAAGGCTGGGGAGCTCACCTGGAAGATCATCAGATCTCGGGTGTCTGGAGTACCAGGGAGAGAGATTGCCACATAAACTGGTTAGAAATGCGAGCAGTTCAATTAGCTCTGATTCATTTCGAAAGCATACTACTGAACAAGAGAGTTTTGTTGAGATGCGACAACTCGACAGTCGTGTCATATGTCAACAGGGAAGGGGGAACAAAGTCCTTTCAACTGTGTTGCCTGGTTTGGGAGATATTCAACTGGTGCAAAATCAGGAAGATTGTAATACGAGCTGCTCACATACCAGGGAAAAAGAATGTGTTAGCAGACGATCTGTCAAGGGGTCGACAGGGAGTTCGGATAACAGAGTGGAGTCTGAAACAAGAGTTAGTGAACCAGATTTTTCTGAGGTTCTCCACTCCGAACATAGACCTGTTTGCAACGAGGGAGAACAAGAAGTTGCCAGTGTTCTGCTCCCCCTTTCCGGATCAGTTGGCTTGGGCAGTAGATGCACTCAGTGTACCTTGGAAAGGAATGTTTGCATATGCGTTTCCCCCGCCAGTATTGATACCTCAGGTATTACAGAAAGTGCGGAAGGAGCCATGTTTGCTGGTGTTGGTTGCTCCACACTCTCCAAGACAGTCATGGTATCCAATCCTGTTGGATCTTCTGGTAGACATTCCAAGAAAACTACCAATCACGGAAGACATGCTGACTCAAAAGAAGGGTCAGATAAGGCATGCCGATCCCGAGTCTCTAGATCTGGTGGTATGGAAAATTTCCAGTCTTCCTCCAGTAAGAGAAAGTTTTCTTCAAAAGCTAAGGAGTACATTAAACAGGCAAGAAGAGCCTCAACACAGAGGATGTACCAAGCAAGAATTGCAATTTACAGAAGCTGGTGTAATAGACGGCATATTTGTCCATATTCAGCCTCTGTAGAAGAGTTAGCTAATTTTTTCATTTATTTGCAGGAAGAGAGAGGTTGCAAGGCAAATACTGTAGCCGGGTATAGAGCAGCCATAGCTACTGTTCATGCAGGATGGAGAGGAAGATCAGTCAGTTCTAACACAGACCTTTCAAGCTTGATAAAAGGCATTTTTAATAGTAACCCATGTGTTAAACCTTTATTACCTAACTGGGACTTGCCGTCCGTCTTGTTAGCTTTATGCGAATCTCCATTCGAGCCATTAGCAGCATGTAATTTGAAATATCTTGCCTGGAAAACAGTTTTCTTACTTGCAATGGCAACAGCAGCTAGAGTTAGTGAACTTCAGGCTCTTTCAGTTAATACCAATAATTTGCGAATTGAAAGAGCAGGGATACGTCTCCTTCCAGATTTACAGTTTTTAGCAAAGACTCAGAGGGCAAACAAGGCTTGGAAGCCTATGTTCATTCCTAGATTTAACCGTTTAGCCACAGATGAGAAGGACTTGTTGTTGTGTCCATGCAGATGTTTGGAGGAATATTTAAAGAGGACTAAAGATTTACGTCAGATGACTGAAAATCTCTTTATTACATACCAATCGGGTATGCACAAAGCGGCAGCTAAGTCTACACTTTCCAGATGGATTGTGTCCCTGATTCAGCAGGTTTACAATGACTCACCAGATTTGACATTGGGTGATGTTAGGGCTCATGACACTCGACGTCTTGCTACCTCATGGGCCTTGTTTAATGGTGCCTCTCTTCAAGAGATTATTCAAGCAGCACATTGGGCCTCAGAGACAACTTTCACTACCTTTTATCTGAAGGATGTGGGCTCAGAGGACAGCTTCGCCAGAGCATCAGTGTTGGAGACAGCTCATTGGGCGAAGAAAAAGAGGAGGAAATAAGCAGTTGGTGAGTAATTAATTTAATTACTTGTATAACCTTCCCTCCTCCCTTGTCTTGTGTTCTACAAATTCTATTTATTGCAAATAGTTGATGCAGGTAAGTATGGATATTGAAATAAACTGTGGGTTTTTAAATGTAAAACCCCTGTTTATAAGATATCCATACTTACCTGCATCCCCGCCCACCTCCCCTTCTAAGGTTATATGGAGGTGGATAAATTAGGGTGTCGTCCCTCACATAAACTGAACGGAAGTAGTAAAGGAGAGTTCCAAGTAGGGGCAGATAACTCTAATGTTTTTAATGTTCGAGCATGATCGTAGGAGCCCGGGCACATTGCAAATAGTTGATGCAGGTAAGTATGGATATCTTATAAACAGGGGTTTTACATTTAAAAACCCACATTCTGTTTGGATGCAGTCAAACTTCCTGACCTCATCACCAGTATGGATATGGAAGACCACAAAGTCAAAGCCCTCCTCTCCCTTTTACATTGTTTCCTAGAGTAAGTACAGCAGCTTTTTTTTTTAATTGCTTTCTTTCTTTTGTGTAGAATACTTTAAGCGTTTAAGTAAAAATGAGAGATTACATCACCATTCTTTTTTGGGGGGTTTGCAAGATGTTCATACTAATCTGTACAAGGGAAAAAATGTTACCCTAAAATTTTTGTGTTACCATATGTGAAAGTTTATTTGTACTAAGTAATGATCTCCAAGTAAATTTTCATCAGCTATTTGCTGATATATAACATGTGTTACACATATATTTCCTGTAATTTTGATCCTTTTATTTATCCTCTGTAATCTAAAGATGACAGATACATTTACTAGTTTTATTACCCATGATTTGGATTCTCAGTGGATGTAGGTTTTTTAAAAGAAATGTAATGCAATACTGAGGAATCATATAATTTCCTTGGGGCCAATTTTCGTGGAATGTGGGATTTCTGCTTATTCATGGGGATGTAATTTTGTGGATGCGACGGTTTTCAGTTTCAGTACGAAAACTAAACATTTTATAATAGGTTTTCATTGAGGATGTAAATTTGTTGGTGAGGGCTACCTACAAATACATGTACCACGAAAATTGAGCCACCACAAATTCTAATGATTCCACAATAACAGAAAGAAGAATTTAAGTTGAAACTGTAGTTATTACATTGATGGTCCTTGTTCATCACTGAATTTTGCAGCTACCTTATGGAGAGAAGAGAGGAAGTTTTCAAGGAGTCCCTTTACGTTCAGCAAAGTGATGAATGAAAAACTGGAGAATTGGATTTAGTGTTAGATTATGTATTTAGCAGCAGAACATTTTTCTCTAAAGGATAGGGTTTGGAAAATATGCGATACCAAAGTGACATAATGTGTCCTGTACCAAGAATATTGCCATGCTGTTTAATTAAGTGAATAAATAGATTGTTGTTTTTAATAATGTTGCTCTCAGTATTGTAAATTAATTGGATGTTTGACAGACATTTTTAAATGCTTATAAAGCATGGTAGATGTATATGCATTGTACAGCTATGAACAAAACACTGAAATTTTTACATATCTTTATTTACATAAATGTAATGTAATTTTATCGTTTTGTTAAGATTTTCCTACTTGTATTTTCCTACATGTATTTCAGCAGCTGCATGTAAGATATGTTGTTCAATTAAATTTAAATATAGTTTTTTTTTTTTATTTTTAACTTACAATATTTTTGATCTGTTTACATGTGTCACCACTCAAAAAGTTTATTTAAATATATGTACATCTATAAATAAAGATCAACAGATAACACTTTGCTTGGCCTTATGACAGTGTATGTAGTTTACCCAGTATTTAACATATATCTTTAAAAACAAGGACTGCTAAAACTACAGTTCAGTATTTGGTATGGGATGTACTTGTATGTTATTTTTCATGTCAGTGATTAGTAAAATTATGGGCATAATGATTTCAATGCTGTCTTCACTGTAAATTATCTTAATTGTAAATATACATGAATCGTGTAAATTAGCAATGCCTATAACATTAATCTACTTTTACTGTAGAGGTATTGCTGAATAAATGTTGTATTATATGGAAAGCTTAATTTCCTTGACAATTTTCATAAAAAGAAAATGTGACACCTATGAGGGACGAGGAGGCGCCCCTTACAAATCCCAGCGTCATGTCAATACTATCTTGCCATGAAACAATAGTAAGCTAGAGTAGGGATGGTCATACTCTTGGTTTGATTTCAAGTGTAGGCTATCAACTTTTTCAAAGGGAGGATGGATTAAATTATTTTTATGTCACCTTAAAATAAAGGTTCAAGTGAAGTGAGCTTTTCTCATCACTTGTTGTTTATCTGAAAACTTTTCACGTTTTTGACTTCTCCTCTAGAACCACTAAATTCCCAATTTAGTACAATCATCCTTATGGGAAGAGGACTCTAAAATGTTAAAATATTAAAGGACAGTTCTGTTTTTATAAAGGGAGGTAATTGTGAAAATAGAGCATGTGTTTTAAGGAGACTAGATGCTCAATAGATTTACCATCAGATGTGCTTAGATATCTATTAAATAGTTAAAAATTATATTTGTGATCCCAGACTAATACTGGGGCACCAAGATAGATTCAAAGTTTAACATAGAAATATATGGGGAAAATGTTTTGAATCTTCTTAAGAACAAACTATAGGTATGTACAAATTATGAGATTAATATGCAAGCATAGTAAGATAATGATAAATTCTAAATTGTTAAAATCGTGATCCCTGGGTTAATACTATATTCGCAAGAGGGGTTCATATTTCTGTATAGAAATATATATGTATTGGGAAAATATTTTAAAACAAGAAATTTACGATATCTGAGATTACTCTGAAAGCATCCTAAGATGGTGTAGATTCTAATAAGTTAAAATTGCGCCCTCAGTCTAATACTGGGGCCCCAAAGGAGTTCAAAGAACAACATAAAAACCATGCATTATAAACATACAATATTTTTAAGGTGGTATGGGACACTTCCATGTTGTGACGTATTGTTTATCGAAATAAACAGTGAAATTATGTAAGTAGTTTCATTCCCAGTATTGTCACATAACAGCGTAGCGCAGTTGGTTTACAAATCTGTAGGTCATGAGTTCGAATCCCGCAGTGGGTTTTATTACTTTTACCTCTCCAAATATTCGTACAAGCTATTTTTGGGTTTAATATTGTAGAATTTGAAAATTCTAAACAGGTAAAAGTATTTCAATTATAATATATTTTAATCCACTTCAATATCGACATGTGTCCCATGCCACCTTAAATAGTTTCATTTTTTTAAATTTCAAAATGAAATGATACAAGGATTCGTAGTTTAGGTGAGCAATACGGCCCATAAACCTCTTTTAAAAAAATATCGATGTTCAAAAATGACGGTTTTTCAAACGGGGGAAGGGGCTGGTTTCCTCTGTTGATTCACGTGCATGAATCAAGTAAATTTATATACGATCTTGGCTACTCTTTCAATTATTATATGACCCGTTAAAAAAACAATAAATTTTTGGCGTCCAGGTACGTTTATATGATTATTAAGAATACAGTTTTTCCTAGGACAAACGCGCAGTTAAGCTTTAGTGGTAAGGTTTTAATCGATTTACAAATAAATACCTTCTATGGGATTATAATATGAATCTTTTTTTTAAAAAATGTATGTTCCTTATACAAAAAGGAACAAGTTTGGGTCACACATTTTGTTCGTGACCAAAATATATCCGTACTTGTTTCATTAAATCAACTCATCTATTATTCTATTGAGAACGTTTTCAATCTTTTTTTTTTTCTTTTTTTTTTTTGGTTAATTAAATATTGGCACTAATGCGACATCGTAGTTTTTAAAAATCTTGTTCAAACGTTTTGCCGAATCAGAATAAGTGCAGATATGGCGTCTTTAACAACATGGGCATTGGAAAGGGACGGGCAGCTCTAGAATGTTACAGAAAATTGCAGGAGATACGTGATTGAGTTTGTGATACAGTTACTGCAATATTTGTCTATAGTCCTTCGGACAGTGTGTATGTGGACACTATTGAATTTATCTTTCATTGATACACTCGGTTTTATCAACTTATTGGACATCTTTTATAGACATTAACTTAATGTAAAATCTTTTATACTCAGATTTGTCTTGCGTTTACACCAATTAATCTCTATAGAATATCATCATTTGTTTGCTTTCAGAATAATGGCGCTTGCAGAAAATTTAAACCGGGCCATTGTAAAAGGAGATTTAAATCTCGTTCAAAAACTTGTTGCAGAAGGTGCTGCGATGGATTTCATGTTAGGCATGCGCGGAACAGCCCTATGTGCAGCTTTATCAGCCAATCAGACCGACATTGCACAGTTCCTAATCGAGGCTGGATGTGGAGTGAATGTGGAGGATTACGACAAGGAACCTCCCATATTTCTTGCAATTAGCAAAAAGTGTTTCGATGTGGTTCATAGATTAACACGACATCCAAAGTGTAACCTTAATAAATACGATCCTTTAACTAATGTTTCGCCATTGGCTCTTGCCGTAAAGAACAACCATCAAGATGTCGTTAAATGGTTTATAGAGGCGGGAGCGGATCTCAATGTTACCGATCATACCGACAGTACTGCATTGCACATAGCAATACAGGACCGTAATTACGACATGATGGATATGCTGGTGAAAGGCGGCTGTGATTTATCGAAAAATGATTCCACTGGGAGGTACCCGATACACATAATTGCTAGTAAAGGTGACGAAAGAGGTCTAAAAATCTTATTGCAAAAATGGATTGATGTCTCTGATAAACTACCGACCGAGTTTTACATGTATTCTTTTCTTTCTACGATAGATCAGGTAAACGTTAGGCAACTTCTCAATAAAACTACAAAGGCAGGTCTTATTACCAGTACTCCTTTACATTTTGCAATTTCGAATGGTCACAGTTCGATGTCTCAATTCTTGCTCAGATATGGCTCTTCGCCTAATGGACCAGAGGACAGGCTTGCCGAGTCGCCGCTTTTATCGGCAATATCGGCGGCATCCTGCCACAATGGCCAGATCGATGCCTTTTTGGTGTCATGGTTGCTACAGGCAGGGGCGAACCCAAATGCATGTGGTAAATTAACATCGACGACTCTGTTCACATACGTCGAAAGCCCCATCATGCTAGCCTGTCGGCTCAATAATGTTGAAGTCTTTGAACTCCTTATCCAGCATGGTGCTGACTTGGATATGAAACATGCAGACATTGGACGTGTCAACAGAAAGTCGCTACTTACTATCGCCTTCTCTCACAGTGCAATAGAAATAGCTAAATGTCTTCTTTACAGATATAAAGTATTGGACGTCGAAGTAGACGACACAGAATCTTGCTTGGAAGAAAATTTGTTAATGTCTCTAAGCGATTTATACCATCCGGAAGTGGAGGAGTTTGCCAAAACCGTTCTATCCTATGAAAAACCCAGTGAAAACACTTTGCATGACTGTCTATCAAATTCAATCATAAAAAACAATATTCATTTTGCTCTTGCTTTGTTGCGACATGGAGATGTAGATGTAAATCATTTAAATGCAGACGGATTCGGCCCAATTCATAACTGCATCAGAGGCTCAAGTGCGAATAAAGATTTTCTGTTAAAACTTCTCCAGTCAGGAAGCGATATCAACATGCTTTCCGCCGAAGGTTTAACTCCTCTGGAAATGTGTTTGGAATATTTTGATGAAGACCATTTGGATTTGGCTTATTTTTTGATCGAGGCTGGCTGTGTATTACCAAACAAGTTCCAAACTTCAATGGAGATGGAAAGCGGTGATAAGCTGTCTGATTCCGACGATTCTGATGATTCAGACGTCGACAATGAAGATTTTTACGATGACGCCGATTGTCCGGCAGCCTTCACTGAAGACAGGAAGTTGCAAAAAATAGTGACATCTTTGCAGCGGCACCCACAATCTCTGTTACAGCGATGCTTGCACGTTTTGCGCATGCATTTTGCACACAATCGTCTCGCATTTGAATCGATCAATCTGCTTCCGTTACCTCGAAAACTTTTGGAAATGCTTATGTTTAAAAGATTTCAACATAATTTAAGAATTTCATAGACTATATTTTTCGTTGTGGCTGACAAAATTTATTCCAGAGTGGTTTTGTTTGTTGGTGTTTGTGCCTTTAGATTCTAGAAAAAGATTTCAAGTCTTGTTATGATATTTTATTTCAAAGTCTTCATTTTCCAGAATTCCGAGTGCGTATCGTTTAATTCAGAAGAAAGAGGAAAAAATAAAATAATGTAACGTGTGAAAGGCCCTGTCACACCAAGCTGCGTCCCCACGGCGTGTTCAAGGCGTTGTAAAATCATTGAATCGCCGTAGGATCGCAAGGAAAATTCAGAAAAATGTACAGTTTTATTTGAAAATTTTACAAGTGGAGATGTCACGACGACCGAGGCGTTCTTACGGAGCTCCCACGGAGTTCTACTTGGCGATTAACTGCGCTCTCGCTGAGTCTCCGCCGAGCGCTCATGACGTGCTAGGAGTTTTTACTGCGGGACCACGGCGTGCTCTGCGCGCTAGCTGATTGCCTGCACAAGACGTTCTTTACTTCTTGGTAGGTTAATATTAATTTGTACAATTATATGGAAAACAAACAAGAATTTACAACTGGTAAATAAATGATTAAATAACTGTTTTGATTTTATGAAAAGGTACATTGTAATTGAAACATAACTTCTTATAAATTGTGAAGGACTAGTAAAAACTATTAGTAGTCAGGTCTACAAAAAAGATCCGTTATTAGTTGTTAGGAAACATAGAAAAGATGTGAAAACATCAGAACCAAATGGCATGAATTCCATCAACGTCCATTGATAGGTCTTGGAATTTTAGCAAATGCTACTTTTTACAGAGTCATCTACATCCAGTTTGATAATTATTATATCGCTTGCTATTGTACAAGACCCATTTTCGCGTTTTTGTGGTCTTGATGACAACGCACTAGAAACGCCGTGGGAGCGCGGTATAAACGCAGAAGAAACGCCACGAGAGCGCGATGAACGCAGCAACAGCTCTTTGGGGTCGCTGTGTGAACGCAGCCAAATGAAAAACAACTTGTTCAAACGCTGTGGATGCGCAGTGAGAGCGCGATAGAGACGCAGTGAGATCCCGAAGGACTCCGTGAGGTCTCCGTGCAAGCGCAATTGACTTATCAATGCGTCTACACTGCGATTAGCTGCGTTCCTTGAGCGCGCCTACGGAGCTCTCGTGACGCTGTTGGAGATCTTACGGCACTGTCACGGCGACCTCGCTACGCTTCTACGGTGTATTTTTCAGAACGCAGAGCCACGGCGCGTACTTTGTGCATGTTCAAAGTGCGCACCGTCGCATGGTGTTATTTAATGTTCAAGGCGATCCCACCGCGACGGACGAAGATGCCGTTGCGTTGTTACGGCGCTGTAGGGCATTCTACTGCGTTTACCTTGGCGTTTTACATTATTTAAGGACGTAGCGGGATCGCCGTGAGAACGCAGCTCCAGTGTGACGGGGGTTTTAATAACCGTTAATATAAAACATTAAGACATCTATTTAAGCATTTTAGATGTTTGTAAAAAGAGTTAAAAAGATTTTTTAATAGGTCAAGTGTTTTGAGACTGAACATTGAGAATTAATTCTTTACAAAATACGATGCAATGCTTGATTACATAATATAGACAGAGCCTAGATAAATTGCATTTGACTTCATATGTCTGAGAATAACTCCATGTAGAATATTTTAGATTAAAAAAAACAAACAAAATAGTGTGGCAGAATCCTTATATATAATATATATATGATAAGTGTATTGTTATTATAATGTATTCTATATAGGCTTATATATTTGTGTGTGTGTGTGTGTGTATATATATATATACACACACATGTAATGTAAAGTTATCTCCCTTGTAATTCATTGAATTATAATACTGATATTGTATATCAGAATTCAAGTATAGTAATATGTCTATTTTATGTTATTTAAAGCCCGATATATGTTTTACAATTGTTGCAGGGTCTTCTAAACTCTTAATACATGAAGCCAAGTTTGAACCCTTAACAGTCTTGACTTATTTATGCTCATGCAAGGACTGTTACAATAGCATACAAAGCTCCTTTATTTGAATTACAACAGGTATTCTATTACACATCAGTATTGCAGCTGTCTTACATACTCACACAAGTATAGTTTTTAATTTGGGAATGAAAAAAAATACTGTAAAATCTATAATATCGATGCGTCTTTGTCATTAAATAATTTACAGCATCCAGTCATTGCTTTTAATCAGTATTGGGACCTGTATGCTTTCTGTAACAGGTGTCCAAATCATAATCCCTTACCTCTCGCACCCGTGATTTTTGGATGGGATAAACCCCACCGCTTAACCACCTTGACCGACACATTTATATATTTGTTGTTTAAAATCATTTCAGACATGCATATACTGTTTTTGGTTGTTTGTTTGAGGTTTAGTTGGGGGAGGTGGTGTTATTTTTAAACAAATGTTAGCTGGTGTTTCCAAAAAAATAAAATACAATTATACAAGAATTTCTATGTACATATATGCGGTTGAGCGATTTGAACAAGGAAGAGAGTTCCCACAAATAGACACGGTCAGTTTGATGTACCGTGCGACGCCCAGAGGGGGGCACGCGGACAGATTTTCTCGACCAGGATGTCCTCGGATACTTAATACCCATTTTCTGATATTTATCAGATGATTTATAGATCAATAAATTTTAAAGGGATTACTACGGTAAATATTTAAGATATGTTAGTAGTTATTATACGCAATAAATTATAGTGAATAAAGAAAACATGAATAGTTTAATTTCATTTATTGATGGAGAAAATATTACAAATCGTCATTAACAACATTCAATACAAAATTAGCGTATTCAAGCACTTAGAGTTGTATGATTGCAAATAAAGTTCTTCACTAATATATTCATTTTTTCATCTTTGTGGTATTATAAATGTAAAATAAGTTATTAGATTCTTTCACGTAAAAGAATACCAAATTCCTCCAAAACCAGAAGTAAGTTCAAGAATTGAACAGAAATCTTTATTCGGATCTACATGTAAGTCGGAAACCCAGAAGAAGTCGTCTGTCCTTGCTCTGGTAACATATCCGGGTGTTACATGTCCTCACCCCAGGGCGACAGTACCTGGACGACTAAAGTTCAAAGGCACACCATGCAGTTAGTCAACTTAGTATTGGAGAAAAAGGCACGCGTGTTATAAAGATGGAAGCGAAATATGGACTGCTGGTATTGACTTTTTATGTGGCCATTTTTACAGGCGCTAAATGTGATATATATACTTCCATACAAAAAATAACAGCGTTGGCTGAAATGGAGGATAAGTTGTTCAAGGAGTTTGAGATCTTTTTGCAGACATCGGACACAAAGGGAGAAATTGTTCCGGATACAGTGATAAGGTAACTAAAATGTAAACCTTGATGTGACTTAAACTGGTGCTGTTTAAAGATTTAATGAAATAAAGAAAATTAATGGTTTTAATTGTCTTTCTTTAACATGAATTTGATATTATAAGAGATTGAAATGATTAACGATTATATCACCATAATGTCCGTCGATTTTTTTCAATAATTACAATCTTTGTTTGTGTCATACGTTTTGTGTTTTTAGTCATATGGGGAATTCCTAAAAGCAAATAAATAATTCAAAATTTCATATACATGTGTCAATTATACAGCAAGTCCAGTACAGTACGGATTAACTTCAAAGCGAACTGCACGACTTTGTCCTATTTTCACAATATTTTTATTTTTTTTTACAGATTTTACAATGAAAGGAAAACTGATGGGCATCTTGACAAGTGTTTAGATATGGCTCACCCTGTTCGAGCATTCTATATACAACACAGGGTCTACAACGAATGGGGTGCCATGATCGAAGACCTGAAAGCCAACAAAACAATTGCTTTACAACCAACGGTAGCAGGTAATTGTTTAATTCGGCATGGCTCTTTCCTGGTATACTTTATTAAAATTGCTAAACTTTATAGATAGTTCCGTGTTATATTTACTTTGTTTATTTGAAAAGTAAAAATGTCTTTTAAAAATAATCCACAAACAAGAAATTTGATACTTCAGATCTGACTCTATATTTTCCCTTCAGGTTTCCTACATAAATACAAGTCAGTGATGACGTCATTGGGATTTTGGCCCGCCCTGGGAGACGTGGCTGGAGCAGCCGACAATATCCTCCGTCTGTGGAACGTATACGATCTCAACGTCAAAGACATCATCAACGGTGAAATTGCTTCGACCATGTCGAGACCTTTGAAGAAAAATGAGATTGAATTCATTACAGGCACAGCAAAAAATTTAGAAATGGTGTATTACCACCTGTCCTTGTTATCGGAGCTTTATAATAGAACCCAAGACGAGGCAGAAAAGGAAAACTATCGAAAACGGTTAAATAAGGAATACTATCTGGTATGTTCTTCAAAGCTATTCAAATGAATGTTAAAACACCACATCTCATAACTCTTTAGAAGAAAATTTTATCATTGGTATTATGGTACTAATTTGAAGTGTTTATTAATACTTGAAGGGAAAGATGTGTGTCGTTATATTTACGTTCATCTATCCCATTACAATTTAATCTTTACCATCAATTATATCAGGGACGTATATATACCGGTACATCTCACGAGGTGCGAGATTTCGCCCAGAATCCTATGGAAAAGCATAGAGTTGCCAATCCCGTTAGTATATACGTCCCTGCTATATTCAACGACGAAGAATTCACGGAACTGTTTAGATTTTTACAGTTTGGTTGCAAACATCGTCTCAAGCCACGGGTTTTGTGTCCATTCTATTTCGTTTGTGGAAATAGAATGGATACAAAACCCATGGCTTGAGACGATATATTGCAAAATCCAGTTAGTATATACATCCACGTTGGTACAAGAAAATGGAATGCTGTTTACTTGAGTACCTATTTCGATGTGCAATTTTGTGAATACTCGTATAGATGCCGGCGGGAATCGGCTACTCGATTCCAAACACAGCTAAATAGCAAATAAATATAGTACATGCATGAACATAATGGTCCGCAGTGCAATCGGCCCATATCGCTGACGTTGAGTGATCGTACTGTACCCCTTATCCATCCTTATACAATGTTTATAATCACCAGTAATATTTGGTATAGAAGTCAGTATGAGACGGGAGTTGATTCCGCTAAACCGGAGTCATAGAGGGAATGGCTGTGGCTTCATCACTAATAAAATAGGTACCACGCTCAGTGTCCACCTTAAAGTAACCTGCTTCGAAGATAGTGCGTGTATGAATCTAGTTTGGGGCTTCTATGCTGTGAAAAAAGTCTATTTCACTGACTTATTTTGTTCTTTTTTTTATGGAAAAAAAGTGCATGACTTAAAAATTTCTTTTCTATATCAATTTGTTTCTGTAGAATAGTATAGATATGCTTGTATAGATAGTCTTTGTTGTTCAGTCTGTCTCAATATTTTTATGCAGCACGTTTGGACGGATTTTAATTAAAATACACATACCTGTGAAAGAAGTGCAATGAAAAGGAAAATATCCGAGATATCTTCATTAACACGT
The DNA here is from genome assembly GCF_025612915.1 of Magallana angulata. NCBI lineage: Eukaryota > Metazoa > Mollusca > Bivalvia > Ostreida > Ostreidae > Magallana > Magallana angulata. The sequence goes on from NC_069117.1 coordinate 11,378,455, forward strand.
TATTGTTTTTCACTTGAAAAAATTCACAGAAACAAAAACTGATTTGTTACGGAGATTTTTAATGGAAAATGTTGACACCTTTTCTGCATTCGGGCGTCACTCGGAATACCTCGCACACTTTTTTACGTTATCACTTGGGTACTTTTATTTCGCTTGCAATGCAGATTCCCCATAGGCTTTTTATTTTGAACCGTGTATTCAAACCTGACAAGGCTGAAGCTATATAAATGGGCCATTTCAGAGGAGAAATTTTGAGATGTTTTTTATACTATCGAATGAACATCGTTTGAACACTGGGGGTATTTATAAATATTGAATAATGCTGCATAAATATCTTGGGACAGACTATAGTAATCAAATAATTATGTATTTTAGGTATATCATTTAAAAATACGAGTTATATTTCAAAGAAACAAATTAACGCCCCTCATTCTATGGAGAAAAAGCAAACAGATATATACATGTACAGATCTCTTATTTTGATTTCAGATAAAAACAAGAACTTCTTCTACTTTGTTAGCTCCAACACTGGCGTATACAGGTAACCCCCTCCCCCCATATCTCTCTCTCTCTCTCTCTCTCTCTCTCTCTCTCTCTCTCTCTCTCTCTCTCTTAATTTATTGTTATATGGTATAATGTATTTTGGAATTTTAATCATTTTTCAAAATTGTTTTAAAAATTGATACAAATTGAGGTTCTATTGAAATGAAATCTTACTGCATCAGTGCATGACTGATCTAATAAATATTACGCCAATATTTTGGTGGAAAATTATAAAGTAATTTATGAATGGAATTTACAGATTTCCAGCGATTTCAAGCGCACAATCTAGTTATCAAAGAGGCAACGAGAAGTTCCATTTCCCAAGATGACATAAACAGCTTCTTTGCACCGCCTAACACATTCATGAAACTCTGTCGCGGACCTGCAAAGGTATAATACAGTACAATGCGTTGACCAACTAATGTGGTATTTCATTATACATGTAAATATTAATATGATTACTTTTCTTTTTGGATTAATTCTTATTTCATAAGATACCGAAATATACACTGCATGCTGCAATTGTCTTTATTTTTGTCACAGTCAAAGATAGTGGAGTCAAAACTTCGCTGTTTCTTAAGAAAGACGGCCATTCCAATCTACATGGCCAAAGAGGAAGTTGTTAATTATACCCCGCGTATTTCCCTGTTTCATGACGTCATATCAAACGATGATATACGGCAATTAAAGAAAGCAGGCACTAAGAAGGTAATTTTATTGTGCAATGAGTAATAAGGTTAAAAATAATACCAGTATCAATACTTTATAGTATTATATTCATTAAATGAAACATTCTGTTAAATCAGTGTTTGCGATTTCTATGCAAAGATATAGGCGTTATTTTTTTAAAGTGTAATTTCATGTATATTCTTTCCCTTTAGCTAACTCATTCAAGAACCGGAGGCGGTTATGTTACTAGACTTAGAGTCAGTCAGACGTAAGTATTTACATATTTAGGTTTTTTTTTGTATACACTCTTTCTAAAATTACCCTAATTGCTTGGTAAAAATTAAAAAGCTTCGTTGTTTTGGGGGTTTTGTTGTTGTTTTTTTTGTTTTGTTTTTTTTTTTGGGGGGGGGGGGTGTTTTTGTTTTGTTTTTGTGAGGGAAACAATACTTTTAAATTCAAATATCATCTGCCAAAATGTAAAAAAAAAAAAAAACTAATCTAGAATGATGCTCTTCGGTGGCATTAATAGGTTTCCGACAACATTTCATACATTCGCTGCAGATGAACTTCGTTGTTAGGACATATTGCAGCATGTCCTTCACTCGATCAATAAAGAACTCTTTATCGTATAAGTTTGTCATCTGTTTCATTCTTTTTACTCCTGAAGAGGCTGGGTGTATGATCAAGCTATTCCACAAGTGTCCAGGCGCCTCGCTCGCCGGATTGCTAACATTGTGAACTTAGACACAACCTTTAGATCCAAGGCGTCTCCAGTAGAGCCATGGCAGGTAAGATTGGAGAACATTGATCCACCGTCAGGGATACTGTACGTTACTGATCGTCCTCCTCGTATTTATACAAACAGTTAAAAATGTGTATATTGTGTAAGCTGCAGAAATGTAGCTCTAAGCGAATTTTGGTGAAGCTATGTACAGTTTCATTCAAAAGACTATGCAGTATTTATTGGACACAACGGTCCGTCGACCCATTCTTCCCGCTGAGCTATAGTCCTGCAGATATATATTGTATGTGATGTGAATAGCTGATTTGCATTGTTATTGAATCTTTAGAGAGAGAGAGAGAGAGAGAGAGAGAGAGAGAGAGAGAGAGAGAGAGATAAGGGCATAATCAGAATCAACACTTGGTTTGTAACGACATATGAACTCTTGGGTGGTGGTATTCAAATGTCATAAGTGTTGTTTTGAGAAATATTTTTTTCCTCGACAAACTCCCAAAATGTCCAATGGAATGAACGGCACAAGTAACGTTATAATATTTCCCTAAAGACGTATAGCACAAAACAAACAAAACAAACATTAATTTTAAGATGTTTGAAAGTATTGTTTTGTTTAAATATTTTTTGTCTGTTGCTTGCCAGGTTTTGAGCTACACGACTGGTGGATATTACGGCGAACATATTGATCCCGACGTAAGTCTTATTCTGTCATTACATTCATCGAAAGTAGCAAGATCAGTTACATAAGATTACATAAAATTTGATTGATGAGAGGAAGTTGAAATTAACAAAAGAAATGTTCATCTGGTAAACAGATATAGTTGTCGTTGTTTCGGAATAATGATTTGGTGAAGGATATATGAAAAAATGTGTCTTCTTTGGGGAAATCAACCTTTATTTTTCCCTCACCATCGTGCAATAAATGTATTAACAAAAGCAATGTTAAAAAACAATTTGGAAAAGGGTCAACGTTAAGAACTGAATGTTAGATAAGCATTTTTTTTTTCATTTCCCAGTTTGAAGTGAAATATTATGACTAGTTTTGTTCAACAACTGATAAAATATGTGCACTCTTATGTAGCGTGGTATTGCATACTAGATATCGTTTGTTTCAGATTGGTGATGAGTTTTTATGGAACATGACAGAGGCGGTTCAGGGCCCTCGGGCTTTGTGGAGAAAACACACTGGACAAAGAATTGCTACCTGGATGTTTTATGTACGTACAAGTTTTTCTGTTGTGTTTTGCCTTCTTTTGGATGGTTTCGTTTTATACATTTACACTTGACAACGCAATGTGTTTCGTAATAGACGAATAAGTATGATTTGGAGCAACTTTAATGTGGCTTACCGCACCTTGAAAATCTAATCAAGTTCATATAGTTTCTCAAATCAGCAGAAAATTATTGGTAAATAATATGATGCATAAGAAGTATATATACAATTTTGGATAAAGAAAGTATTCAAATCTGTGATCTGTGGTTCACAAGCCCGATAATTTAACCATTTAGCTATTAAGATATTCAACCAAATCGATTGATTCAAAAAATTCAAGAAAACAGTTTCATCACCATTTTTTGAGTATTGTCTTAAAAAGTATATGTCTAGATTTAGTGAGGTACCTTAATTCTGTTTTATGTTCAGCTTAGTGACGTAGAAGCAGGAGGAGCAACTGTGTTTCCAAAATTAGAAGCTCGCGTTCCAGTGGTCAAGGTTTGTTTCTATGGATCTTTTATTTTAATGATAATAACAGGTTTAAGGAATGATTGATCAACATTTTCATCTTTACGTTTTTAAAATCTGTTGATTATAATACAAATACGTCAGTTATTTCAAACATTACAATACATGTTATGTACATGTATCTAAAATATTCTTTTTCTATAAACCTGAATCTTTTACAATTTTAAATGCATCCCATCATTTACATGTACATTGTGAAAAATTACAATGACAAACCGTCAACCATCTCAAAAATCCATAAAACGAAATACAAATTCAACTACTTAAAAAACAAATCTTAATGAAAATTTGTTTTTAAAAACATTGTATTTTATAATTCCCTTAATTCACCAAAAATATCGTTCACATAGAAAGAATACACCTGCTATTCAAATTTTAAAGCTAATTATAAGAGTTTAGCTTTACATTTAAAAGATCACATTGTTACACACAGATTGACTTAAACTCGTATCTTTTTCACGTACATTCTTTTAATCATGCATTGTTTATAAAAATCATTTTCGTGATTTTATCAAACTATTGTCAGTGTATTGAGCATACTCATGTTGACATTTGATTTGGATAGCTTCGCTTTGATTGAATGGCAGGTTGTGATAAACCTGAGAAGGAGAAAGTCATAACTGCTTTTGATGAAAAAATTGAACAGCAATTTGCTATATGGTACATACTAAGAACAATGCTTACAGTGCGATTCTTCCAAAACTAAACTACAAACAACACAAAAGGTGTTTTGTTCCAGATATCTTTAAAAATGTAATTCAGAGCATTTAGTATCCATCAAGTGTCAATACTAGTAGTATCGAATGAATATCGTTGAATTCAAAATAATGTTAGACCACTAAACGGTTCTTTGTTCTTCTTAGGGAGCAGCAGCTTTTTGGTACAACTTGACGCCGAGCGGGAAGATAGACCGGAGAACCCAACACGCAGGCTGTCCCGTCATCCTCGGCTCAAAATGGGGTATACAGTGTTTATAACAAGAATTGTCATTCGAATATTTTTTAGATAAAAAAATCAATCCTTTCTGCTTTAATTTGATGAGATTTTGTTTTAATAACTTAATATTCTTTTGCAGTGTGTAATAAATGGATTCACGAAGTTAGTCAGGAATTCAAGCGACCTTGCGGGAAAACTGTCGCCTCAGAAGATTTTTATGAAGATGAATATATGCCACCTTATTAATTCATGTGACAGTATATAATTTTGTGCATTTGTTGTATGTCAGAAACCAATAATCCTGGTATTTGAGATATACGTATTATATAAATTATGTGTTTATGGTTATTATTAAATTATTTACAACTACGTTTTGTCACTATCTCATTATTATGTGTGGAGGAACATGTAAGATTGTTGTGCTGGACCCTTTCACAATACAAGGTAGATAATTAAGGTGGCATTGGACACCTCCATATTATGACGAATTTCCTATGGAAATACACAATAAAATCATTAATATATTTTTTATCCTTTCGTAAACTTGTTACCCTAAAGAGTAGAGAGCGATGAGTAAGGACTTTAACAACCAATATGTATGTCATCAGTTCGAACCCCGCTTGGGGCTTTTATAATTAATACCTTTCCAAAAAAAATTAAAACATTTTTTGGTCAAAATACTATAAAACTTATAAATTTTAAACCTATAAAAGTATTTTATCATAATGCATCTTAACCCTATCACATCGATAGATATCGAATATAACATTAAATTACATAGATTAAACAATTGCAATTTTTTCATTCAATGAATAATGTCACTAATCAGATTCCATAAGATACAGGGTTCAAATGACCTTTGAATTTCTTTTCATGCGTGATTTGGTTCATATTCTATTTATGGCCGTTTATATGACCATGTTTCATCATCGAATACTCGTTTGAGAAGCTGATATATATAACCCCTACTCGAGATACTGTACGAAAATATGACTAATAAGTCATCATCCAATAAGACTGAAATTAGAGGCTACATTAAGCAAGTGTCAGACTAGGTAAAGACTCTAAATTTGAGAAAGATTCAAAGAACTGAGTGGTGTGTATGAAAACACGTGTACACCATTGAGACAAGTTTACAGGTGGGTCAGCAAATTCAAAAATGGCCAAACAGCAACGTTCTGGAGCACCTCATACGGCTTCTACGGATGCATTACTTCAAAAAATAACCGATATCATTACTAATGATGGTCGATTAACCATTAAACAAATAGCAATTTCTACATCATATTTCTTTGTTGCTGCTGTTTTTTGCATACATTTGTTACTTGAATCCAAGTTTTCCAACTACAAGGAAAAAATCAAATGCAGCATCTGCTCCTGTCGTTGCTCTTACATCTAAAAGTGATCTTCTAAACTGGGCACTGATAAATATTACATTATTTATTTAGTTCTGTGTACGATGGTCAAGATATACCCAGGCGGTTTTATGAGTATTCTTATGTGGAAATATTGCATCACGTTTGACTAGGCTAGGTTGATTATCTGCTCAAAAATACACAAAAGCTGACCGTATAAATTCGCGTTGCCGCATGATTCTTTCATATTCGTGGTTGTCAGTACAACTTGAATTGAAGATTGTCAGTTCCCTTTTCTTTTTCCAAGCTGTAATACGATATAAATTTGGCCCTTCTTAATCTCCTCTACATCGTTAGTTGGGGCATAACACATGATATGTTTCTTTTATTTGATGTTGAAGGTCTAAAACTGAACCATATCCTTATTCGAAATATTGGTTCCAGCCCAATCAGTGTATTTTCTGCTTGCTCGAATAGCATCATTGCAACCCCAGCATGTTGCATTTTCTTCCTCATTGCCTTCATATATAACATGATTTATCTTGGTTCTTCCTGTCTGTGACCCAAACGCCCAATACCTCGAGAATGTATCTTTTCGTGATTGTTTTTCCCGTACGCCTCTCGTAGTCCTTGCATTCCAATGGCGAAATCTAATATATTCCGGAGTTCTGAGGCAGTTCCGCTGCATAACAAAAACTGATTATTCTAGCTCTACATTGGCAGTATATAACCATAACTGAAGACATGCCTACTTTCAAACAATACCTAATCCACAGAGGATGGAGTATATTCCTTGCATGACGAGCCGAAAATGTCATCTTCAAGAGATAACGATGGAAAGTAATGACATACCATAGCTTCATAACTTCCTTCATCTTTAAAAAATGTTCCTTGTTTTCTGCATGGCTATTTTTGAAGTTTCCAAGTGTGATGGCTCGCAAGTCATCAAGTGAGAGAACAAAAGACCCATCCACTTGGGATGAGGAGGCATCAATAGCCGATTAAACAAAACGACAAGCTCGTAAATTGTTTTCTTCTACAAGTATTAGACATTTTAACTTTCTCCAACAACTGCTAGCAGCTTTAGGTTTTGGCCCATGTTCCCAAGACAGGGGCTGAATTCACAGACTGTCAAAAAAGTGTTTTAGCCAAAGGCTGCTCTCTTGAGTAAAACCGACGCAGTTTAGATTGAAATAAACATCCCTAGATGAAGTAGAACAAGTGTCACTGCATTCAATGAATGCAATATCTTTTAGCCAATGCTGGACAGTTAAACATGAGGACATCATTACTTCATCAATTCGGAGTTTTCTATGTACTGCCCAAACTCAAAGCTCTTGTTAAAATGGCTCTAGATTCAAGTGGGCTTAAACCCTATTCAAAAGACATTTACCCCTTTGTCTTAACAATCTAAAATATCCTCACCATTAAGATGCTTTGTACTAAGTATATTTACTTTTGCCCAAGCGGTTCTTGAGAAGAAGTAAAACATGTGAAAATTCCACAGACGGATGGTCAGATGGACGACGGACAAAAGGTGACCAGAAAAGCTCATTTGTCAATGAACCTTCTGTCCAGGTAAAAAGTCACTATAATTGTGACTTCATACAAAAAATAACTTTCACTCTAATCAATTTCATGACCAATGCTCTTTTATTTTGGTGATTAACAAAAACAATCCGTTAACAAGTTTAACAGAATAAAATCATTATGCTAAAGGAACAATTACATTCATAGATAAAAGAACACACATGGGATAGAAATAAGTTATCTTTTTTAAAATATTCAATTGCTTTAATTAAAACCCAGAAAAGCTCACTTGTAAATGAACCTTCTGTCCAGGTAAAAAGTCATTATAATTGTGACTTCATACAAAAAATAACTTTCACTCTTATCAATTTCATGACCAATGCTTTTTTATTTTGGTGATTAACAAAAACAATCCGCTAACAAGTTTATTAGAATAAAATCATTATGCTAAAGGAACAATTACATTCATAGATAAAAGAACACACATGGGATAGAAATAAGTTATCTTTTTTAAAATATTCAATTGTTTTAATTAAAATCCAGAAAACAGTGTGTTGATTTCTACAGGTGTTTCAAAGTTTACAGAACAATAATACTGGTCCCAGAGGTTCACAACCCCCGACTTTAATCGATGTGACACTTTCCCATCTGCATTGTTCCTCTCCATGTCTGCGATGGCTAGTATTTCTGTATTGCTATGCTTTGGTAGGACACCCTCAGCTGTAGCAATGGTCAGATGAGCAGTACTGCCTTTAGGGTAGCACAATTTGTCTTTTAGTCTGCCATCAGTATTTTCTTCTGGTTTGTCATATATCATAAGCAATTCTTCAGATGACAATTTTATTCGAGCAGCCACTACAGCTGATGTGACAATCATTCCAGTCATGGTTATTTTGAAGCTTTTGCCGCAAGCTTCCTGCACTTCTGTGCTCTGGTGGTATTCCAACCTTCTCACGGTACCACTTTTCGGGCCTCCCAAGAACTTGGCTGTGCAATGGTACAGAGAATGGGGCATCTCGGACAACCTGAAGTACTCCAAAAACTCCTCCACACTGCAGTCTATGATAAAAAATAAAATATTTAATTGTATAATACAGATGAAGTTATGCTTTCAAACTGAAAGTCAGATGAAGACTTTATTTTATCTCAACCTTGATCAAAAGATACAATAGTTTTAAAGGTGACTTCAAATATTGATCTTCCTTCATTCGAATATCAAAGGGGGCTAATTGTATTATATTTCTTGATGTGTTGGGTATTACCTTTATCTAATACAAAGGAGCAAAATCCTGGAACATTTTTTATACAATCCCTCAAGGTGTTGCAGCATTTGTTGTAAACCATTGTACTGTCAGTTCTGTTCAAAAACCAAGCATAATAGAATGGAACATAATCTTCAAAAGCTTTGATCTTTTTTCGTATTGTGTTTTCGTCAACATCATGAATATTCCGAGATGCTAAAAGACTGGGATTATTTCTCCAGTCTAATTTAGGTTCCACAATCACTGTACGATAAAGATGCTGCCTAGCTAGATCCATGTAAAATTTCATTTCCCAGCGTTTGACATTGGTATTATCAATAATGATTACATTGCTGTCTTTTCTTACCGCTTCCTCTGCAAGTCTCTGGCAGTACTTATGAGCACTTTCCAAATCATCGGCACTAAAATGGTATTCCCCCTCTCTCATGAAGTAATCGTCAGCACTACACAAAACAGCAGAGGGATAAACTTTCTGTATGGCCCTTGCAATGGTAGATTTACCAGATCCAGAAACACCCCTCATTATGAATACTGTTTTAAATGATTTTATATATGTTATTGTTTTTGGATCCCTAAGAAATGGAAAATCTAAAGAAGGATCTTTCGTGGAAATTGTCACCTCCGACAAAGATGAAACAAGTGAGTTCACTGTTGGTTCTATAACATCTTCTTCCTTAGTTGGAAAAGAAAAAGAAACATATTATAATAGAAAGTCAGGAAAATAATTTAGGTTTTATAGATTTTATAAAAAAGTAATTGAGTAAATAATGTTGAAACATGTTCTGTTGGATATATAATGCCGTGTATAATAATGTAGCCATTTTATGTGAATTTTAACTACAAATATTAAAATTCAAATGTGTTATTATTTAAATGGCAGCCAGTTTTAAGGATCCAAGCAGGTAACTGTCTGGTACAAGTGTCGTGGGGAAAACGATACTCATAACGTTCTGTCTAGCTGTCCCTGGTTCAATCAGTCTCAGTCTGCAGGACATGACAATTTTATCTATCATGATAATGACGATATATCGTAAACAACATCTTGAGCTTTGCAAGCGTATCGAGTTCGTGAAGCTCATAGAGGTTTTTTTTTTTACTATAAAACGGTCAACAGTGGTCAAGTCCCGTGGTCTGTCAATGTAAACAAACTAAGCTGTCATAGTTACCAGATTTGTATATTCAGTACTCTCGATTGGTTGATTTCCGTCTACACTTGACCTTTCATCATTTTTAGTGTTTGTTTCATCCAACCCCTCATATTTGTCACAACAACTACGACAGCTTGATGAAAATATGTTACCCATTTTTTACTTTTTTTTTTTTAAAATTCGAAAGTAGAGTTATAATAGGTGAATGTCAAACCCGATATTAATTGGTGGGTAATAACGTGAATACCCTCAAAAGTCCGTAAAGGAAACGATGTGATTAACTGATGAACCAGTAAGGAATTTATCACATGATATACATGTATTCCTAAATTAATTTATTAAGTATAAAACCGCGCGCAAATTTTTGTGGCAATTAACTTTTTTTGTATGGACGCAACTGTAGCTCCACGGTCCGCTAACCGAAATTTCCCGTGTAGCTACAGTTCTGCAGGTAATATAAACCAGTCAAACTAAATTTAGTACCGTCAATAAATAACATGTTCTATATAAATAGTGCCTGTTTGGGAGGGTAACAGTTGAAATTGACACCCCGAGAAACCATTGTCAACCGACGCGAAGCGGAGGTTGAAATGGTTTTCGAGGGGTGTCAATTTCAACTGTTATCCTCCCAAACAGGCACTATTTATTTTGTTATACTGAATGTCTTTTTTAAAATTTTAAAGAAAATTTTACTGCTTTTATATAGGAATAACGTGAATTCTACAGCGAACCGTACGCGCATAATTTTCGCGCATGTAACATTTTTTAATGTTACCCGTTGCCAAGTGCGTTGCTAACGCTGAGGGTAATAGTAAATATTATTAACTGCGTCTTAACCAATCAGATTTCAGTATTTAACATGAAAGTATAACAATATTATACACCTACGGAAGGGGAGGGCTTCAGGGCAGGCCCAGAAATGTATATGGGGGGGGGGGGGGTGAGGGGAGGGGGTGTTATGGTCTATTTCTTGCTAAAAATTGAATTCTTGTAATTTTCAAACCATTAGATATTAAAACATCGTTTTAGATACATGTATATTTTTGGTATGTTTTAACCGACAATTGAGAGCTCTTTTTCATTATCGTAATATGTATAGTACATCGCATATAGAAACTAAAATGGACCGCATTTTCTTTAGTACTTTCAGCAGTAAACTACAACAATGTGACTGTATAAATAATTGAACAAGCAAACCTCGCTTGTGCCCCAATCATACGTCATTTAAATTTATTAGACTGTATACTAGTGTATAGTGTTTAGAACAAAATCAATACTCAGTGTTAACACAGGGAAGGACACTGAAAAAATGTGCATATTGTAAAATAACCAGGCGCGTCCATGCATATATTTGTTCATTATATTTTTTTTTAAATACATGTATATGGGGGGGGGGGGGCGGGGCGGGGGGGGGCTATATGTTACCATGTTATAATTATTCTAAGGTGTATGTCTTCCAAATAATAAAGAAATTGATTCAAAATTGAATTAGTTTAGGATTAAAATGTGCAACCAACGGTGCAGACAACGAGAAACACAGTTTAATCAGAAAAGTCCAACATTGGCTCAGACGAGCTAAAACCATAAACGGGAATTAAAATGAGGTTTTCCATATTAATAAATGAAATGTCTGGTCCTACAGCTTTTTAATTTCTCTTAGATTGACCAAATCAATTAATTTATAAACAAAAGTCATAAGCTAGTAAAATTATACGTACCATATCTGTAGATATGTGAATGTTAGTTCCAGATCCATTTAATCTTCCTTGTGCAGTATATAACCGTTCATGAAAAATGTTCTACAAATGGATTATATAAGTATGTATTATTTATAGTCAACTGTTTTCCGGGAAGCTTTTGACAATTAATGATCTATATTTACATTTCCCAGTGTCTTTGCCTGTGATAACACTACGTATCGATTTTGTACTATAAAACCCATAACTACAAATTGGGGCGCCAGCGGGGTTTTCTTAGTTATATTTAAACAGTTCATCGTACAATGGCTTAAAATTATATAAATATAAGTAATAAGGAATCATTGTTTGAATATCATGATGTGATAATTCCGGTCGGGACGTGATCAAATCTATCATAAAGCCCTTCGGGCTTTATTGGATTTGATCACGCCCCGACCGAAATTATCACCTCATAATACTCAAAGAATGATTCCTTATTCCTTATGTAATTTACTTTGCTCTGTGCGTGATGTTGAACATGTCGTAAATTTTAAAAATGGACTGATAAATAAAACATGCACCTTCCATTTCAGTACTCGTCTAACACACCTGCTGTATTGGCGGGTTGTTTGTTTTGGTTTTTTCGGTTGTTAGGTTTTTTGTTCAAATTGTATACCGGCCTATTGACGTAACGCTCGAGTGTAGAATTATATAAGACAAGAGTTTTACTTTATTTCTATATCACATTCATCTTGCTATATAATATATTTGTCGAAGGGAGTTGTGTTTTAAAAAAATCGATGAGCTAACCAAATTATAGCGTGTAGCGCCGGTAATAATAATTGAACCCCCTCCCCCGCCCCTATCTCATGCTGCCCTGTGTTTATCATTTTATACTGAAATGTCCCTATTACTGTAACTTAAGAGAATATTAAACCCTCTGTCTTTAAATTAATTCTATTATTGTCAACACAAAATGTAAAGGATGTGTGCAATATAGGTAAATATATTAAGAATGCTTTTGTTTTCAGAAAACTTCATGTATAAACTTGCCTTTTTCAAGTGACCAGTATATGTACTGTAACATGTGTATATTAATTGTATATGTCTATGAGCGGTACACCTGTTGACCAATACAATATACTGATAAGAGATTGCACATTGCTAATTACCTCCAGTTTGTCCTTTCTTTTCTCTTTCCATTTGCATTGGACTGTTTGTACGACTAATTATGTCGTGCGAATACATGTTTAAAAACCCAACAATAAACAAATGTTAATTAACTTCCTACTTCCATAATTTATTTGACAACCAATGAAAGGTCAAAGCGCGGGAAAATTTGACAAAAAAAAAACCCATTTCAAGCAGAGAGAGAGAGAGAGAGAGAGAGAAAGAGAGAGATGGTCCAAGTAGCGCAGATGACAAAACACTCGCTTCTAACCGCTAGGACCAAAGTTCGACCACCACGATCGACAGTGGTTGTATGTGAGAGGGTATGGTGGTCGCCAGTTAGGACTGACACGTGGGTTTTCTAAGGGGCACTCCGTCTTCCTCCCATATCAATCATGAATGACCCCTATGCTGTAAAATAAATAAAGTTCAGTTCAAGCTGAGAGAGAGAAAGAGAGAGCATCGCCGACTTCCGACTTTCCAAAAAATAAAAAGTAAAACCATACAAAAGTCTTTTCATTTTTAGACAGTGTTAAATATTAACACATATTAAGTAAATCTACACGACTCAGGAATTTACTGTGCATCCCTTCCAAACCTTTGAAAATTTGCATAATATGGTTGCCCCCCTTCCAACACACTTAATTTCAAACAGCATGTACTTGCTATTAACCTCATAGGCGTCGGAACCGGGGGGCTAGGGGGGGGGGGGGGGGCTTAGCCCCCCCCCACCCCCCACTTTTTTTGCAAAGTTATACCTAACCATTAGAAACATAGCATGATAGAGGGTTCAGCCCCCGCACTTTTTCTCGCAAGAAAGATTATTGTTCCTAAATTTACCTTGAAAGATTGAGAAATTGGATTCAGAAACATCATTTTGGAGGGGGAAAAGTTTGGGTAAGTTTTTATTTTCTTATGGAAGTATAGGTATACCCCCCCCCCCCCCCCCACGGATTAGGATTTCCTTGATTTTGGGAATTAATTTTTTCTCAATACTTCTGAGGATTAGTCTAGCCCCCCCCCCCCCCCCACTTTCAATTTGCTTCCGACGCCAGTGAACCTGATAACTATATAATTCCTTTATACGGCGACCACAAACGAGATCAGCGGGGGTAACAATCCGAGTTACTCTGATTAAAGACAAAAGGGAACTACCCCCGTCGAGCGAAACCTTTCGCGAATGCCAGCATAGCGTGGCACCTAGTTCAACACAGCTTGGCGCCAAACCCATCGAAGCGGAAATCACGTGATGTAAACAGCATCCTATGCATTTAGAAGCATGTGAAGACCATTCTCCTGAGAAAGATGTCAGACTTCAACAACAACTCGCTGTCGGCTGGACGAGGAAAGGCATTGATAAATGCAATTACGTTTATTAAAACAATTGAAAGAAGTTCTCCAGCGAAGGTAAATTTCCCTTGCATTGCAGCAGTTCAAAACTTTCGCCAGCTCACTGACCTGAGTGACGACAAGCATGATATCGACATTACGCCAATCCCGTAATTTGAGTAAAAATATTTTGTTTAAAATTTTGCATGCACTTGAATGCATATTTATTCATATTATCAAAAGTCGCATTAATATACTTTGTTACTGAAAAAAAAACCCGAAAAAATGGACGAATGACCCTGGAAATGTCAGGATTTGCTAGAATCTATACTCTGTCTCATGACACCTTTGCATCACATTTTGCTTTATAGCCCACTGCATGAATTTGATGCACCATTATTTTATCCTAATCAAAAGCATCACTGCTACTTCAAAACTGCTTTACAAAATCTATGAAAACTGATGCCTTGAAAATTGATAAAACTACTGCATGTCACTGTTTTTAACTTGTTTCAGCTGTGTAGTTAACCTTTTGACCTTGTAGGAGACTGCCCCCCTCACCTGTATCTGTGACCGGAAGGTGATGACAGTTCTGTGCAGATCCTGTGGCATGACATTCCAGGGTCGAGTCCGACAAAGATGCTTATTCCACCCAAACAGTATTCATCTCATGGACCTAGAATGCTGTCCAAACTGTCGGGCAACCCAGATCAAAGAGTTCACAGAAACAGAAGAAAAGCGCAATATTTAGTGGTAAGTCAAGAGATGGACAGTATTGTGCACTTGCTTGGAGTTAAGATTATGTTTAGGACTTGTTTTTAACATATACCTGGTACCTTGATTATATTAGACTTATGTATGTGCTTGCACATGTATACACACACAATATATCCAGTTAGTCAAATTTTCTTTTGTAGAAACACAAATGAAATGTAGAGGTCCCACTTTATAACTGAACACTACTTGTAAAAGGCATTGTCCCCCCCCCCATACCAGTGTTTATTTTTCCTTGTGGCTATCCTTACAATCCATATCTAAGCCGCAGACCTCTTCCCATTTCCAAGACATTGGCTGTAGAGGTTTCTCCTGTGTAGATGTACATTTAGTATTGTTGTGTTACATGGTCCTTTGGAAATTTATAATCTAAATATATGCAATAATTTTAAGATAGGACAAAATCCGACAAATGTCCACAAAAGAAATACTATATAGGTCTATTTTAAGGTTTAGGTATGAAATTGATTGTAAGGAAATCAAAGGGCTTACATTCCCACTTACTGGTGCCAATTATGAGTTCATAAGTTTATGAGTTCAGCTTTAATATAAGCATGGCCTGCTATCAAATAATTCCAGGAAAAGACATAAAGTAATGAAAAGAAATGTTTGGATGCCCACTGCCACTATATATGCTCCCCAAGTCTTACTTGCAATATTCAGACTACACAACTTGGATTTGTTTTAATAGTTGTAAAATCACTCCTAGTTCCCTTGATATTGATTATCTCTTAGTGTAGACTTGGATAAGTGATAAAGCATTGGAACTTTTGTTCTTTAATAACGTTCCTTAGATTTTTGGGCTAGTGAAGATAGAAAGTCGGCACATATCAGTTTTAAAGAAAATTCTAAGACCTTCTGTATTTTTGGATAAATGATACAGGTTTTTATTTCTTTTTCAGGTTCCTGAAACTTATGGATAGTGCTACTTTCTTTATAGCTGTGATCAAGTTTATCATAGAGTTAGCATTATCAGGGACTGCATTTCCATTCTGCTTGCATTCCATGAAAATGCTGCATGCATCTGTAAATATAACTCATGATGTCCATTGTAAATTGTATTAACTTTGTGAAATGTTCATACGGAGTTGAACTGGGATTTTTTTTATATCATTTGTCATAGTAGTGCAACCATGTCAGTTACAGGCAAAGACATTTTAAACCCACTAGTTTGATTTTTTAATAATATGGAATTTTTGACTACTGGTATTTCTTATTTAAAAAAAAATGAACATACCCCCAGTAAACTAAAAACCGACCCATTTGCAAATACATGTATAAAATTGAAATAAACTTATAGTTTATTGAAAAAATTATGAAATCTTCATAAGTGCAGTATGATATAGACCCTATAACTACTGCATTGATCTTTTGCAGATCAAATTGGCATTGTTTGGTAAAATATGGTGTTAAACAGCATTAACCGGTATTAACTACCAACCAAAACTTCGTCAAACTATTATAAATTTGCTGTGCAAAAAAGCAGTGCTGCAGTTACAGTGAAAGATTGAAATTTAGGATTGTAAGGGAAAGGAAAACATTATACTCCAACAAGTAATGCGGGGGTTGATATTTTTAACCAATCTCAATCAGTTCCTTAGTTTGTCAGTCCTGATTTTATCAGCACAACTCCTGTTAAAGGGATATGTTTATGATTTTGGTCAAATTATATTTTTTGATTTTGATTGTTTACAATTCTTTAGTACATGTAATACATTTCTAATGATCAACCATATTTTGAGTGCCAGTTGAAGAGATATAGGCGAGATACAGAGTTCACAATTCTTTATTATGGAAACAAGGCTTGTGCCATGTTTTTGTTTAATTGGTTCAATATATTGCTAAAAGTTTTTTTCAAGCTGATTTTTCTATCTGCTAATTCGTTTTGATCATAAATAAACAGTTCAAAGCGTTTGTCACATTCATCTTAGATCTAAACCTGGATTTTTACTTTTAAATCTCAAATGTAAACAAAAAACATGACCTGAGCTTTGTTTACATAACAAATAATTGTGAGCTCTCTATTCCATTTATACATGTAACTCAACAACACTTAAATTTTGGTTGACTATTAGAGTGCCTTACTGAGGCAGTGTAAACATTCATAATGGAAAAATAAATTTGACCAAAATCATGACCATGCCTCTTAACCACAGAGAGGAATTTACAATTATAGTATATTTTATGAAACTTCTGATGATAATGACATATTGTGTCGATGTTAATATTAAATTTAAAGTTGATTATAATTAAAGTTTTAATTACCAGTAAGATTGTTTTGGGAAGTTTTGCCTCAAACAAACTTTAAAGTCTGGCCATCCAGTATGTATTAAATATACATGTATAACTGACACAGTTCATTTGAGTAATTACTCTGAATTCCCTGAACAGAATATCTAAGAGTTAAAAGGACACTGTGAATCTGCATATTTTTTTTTTTAGAAATTCAGGTTTTAATTTTATTGGGGGGGGGGGGGGGGGTTGACAAACAACAAAGGTACCGTTCACAAAACTTTTCAGTGATAACTTTATTGGGATATTTAAAAATTGGGAAACTCCAAACTATTTATTGAAAATATGTACGGTAGATGATATGCATTGTAGAATTTAGGTAGCTGTGGAACTGGAAGCACTCAAGTTGGCCTTCATGTGTCCTACAGTGAGATGTGGTAGCTTAGTGTAAATTAGTTTAGTCCTATAATGCTTGTACTTTTTTAAATTTCTTTTTGACTGATTAATGTCGCCAGAGACCGGCAAACTCAATGATTTTGTTTTATTTTATTTTCTCCAGTAACATGATTAACAGTGTAGTAGTTTGCACCATTTTGTTTAATTAATAGTTGATAGTGCACCATTTTGTTTAATTAATAGTTGATAGTGCACCATTTTGTCTAATTAATAGTTGATAGATGTACAGAAGAAGTAGCAGTTGCCTTTATACATGTATTATGTATACTTTGTTTCTTTTTGTATGTGATGTAGGAAAATAACATTTTCATTGGATTCACTTAATATCATGTACTTTTCATCCGATAACACAGAAAAAAAAAACTTAAGGGTGTTGTTTACTCAGGGTTTGAGTTCTCAAATTCAGATTCTTATAAAGTTTAATGTCATGAGTAAAATTTGTTTTAAACACAAAAAGTATTTATGAAATGAATTATTATTGACATAACATTCGATATTTCTACTATATTTTTGAATTAGGTTAAAACAAAAATAGACTTTTAGCCAAACAAAGGAAATTCGGACTAAATTTTGCAGATTTTGTTTTCCGCTAAATCATTTTTGGCAGTACTCTAGTATAATAAGTTAAGATTTTATATTTTATTCTTTATAATTTTGCATGTTTTCTGTTGGTTTTACTTTACTTATTCAATAACATAATCGTTTGGCACGAATTACAAAAATATTGAAAAATGCTTAAAAACGATAAAAGACACCATATCTCAAAATTTTGATCATTGACCTCATAAAAATTCCATACCAGCAGAGAAAGGTCAATATACTTAGTTTAATACTATTAATGTTTTAGCATTATCATCATTCAGTTTTTTGTTATATTGAATCAAAAAAGGGTAGTAATTTTAAAACTGATAGAGGAAATTCGGACTAGAATATCTAAAAGAATTGTGAATGAAAACTTAATGCTTTGTATCTATTTAATGGCACTACCATTCATAAACTATATTTCATTTGTTAAAGAGTTAAGCAATTTGTATTATTTTCACAATTAAGAAAATCTCAATCATAGTGTAAAATTTTTATGGATTTTTCTTAAATTTTCAAAAAAATATTCAATGGCCATTAACTCAAAAAGTAGGTCATTGACCTACTTTTTTGAAAGTGAAGAATAACACTACCATGTAAGGTCTTTAACACACAATAGTTGGTTTTTCATTATCATCAGTGGAATTATTTTTCATTCTGAGTAAACGTCATCCTTAAGGATTAGAACCAGACCAAAAGTTGCGTTGAATTGTGTTTATTTAATCAATGAATGGTGACAGTATTTTCCATTTTTAATAATCAAATTTTAAATTGTCTAATTCTTGTGTCAAGAATTGAACAAATTCATCCCATTTTCTCCCTGATTGCTTGATTATTTCGAAAACTACCTGGTATTTTCATCACTACCTTTGACTTCATCTCTGTCATTGTCATTTTCTGACATATTTGATGTATGTAGGTTTATGTATTAAGGCGAATAGAATGCTCAAACAATGAGTTATCGTTAAAATAGTTGCTAAACTTTACATATACTCTGTTGGTTTTACCAAGAGAGATGCCTTAATAAACTTGTTAATAAAACTGTTTTCTTTAAAAGTAACAACATTGTTTCTTTGTTCATTCCACATTTCATTAACAGTTTCTGAGGGAGTAAAATGGGCAGTTTATTGTCAATTTATAAACTGGGCATGGCTCAATTAATACTAAATTGAGAGTGAGACAACAATGAAGACTTTTCTACATAGTTGATTTCATTAGCTTTTGTAAAGTTCGCAGATCTTTATTTCTATGTAGTGTAACCAGTATTATAAGCTGACACTGGGAAGGTTACTATTAGTAGGGAAATGTTCAAGCCTCTTGAAGAAAATCATTGAAGGAGATGCAATTCAGTTAGCTTTCTAAAAGGACCAAGTCATGTACTCCTCAAATTTCTGCAATCTTTAGCCCCTGTAAGTGTCTACACAACAAATATGACTGACACTAGTCAAAAAATTTGATTTCCCATTAGAGGCACATAGTACAATGTTACTGGAAATCTTGATTCAGAAGTAATGTAAATTGTTAAACCCTTGTTTATAATTCTGCAGAGCAACTAACATATGATTACAAACCATCTGTCAAACACATAGCATTAGAGCTGAACACTGCTCTTAAATAGGCACCGTCACACAGATAACTGGTATATAAACCCTTCGATTTCGTTACACCCAATTGCACACCTGAAACTCGTCGCCGACATGTAATATTCCTCTCGTGGTCTTTGGATTTTATGCATTTAATTCTTATTTTATATGCATATTCCGTTTGTAAATTATATTTTGACAGTTTATTTTATGTTAGTATTCTCCTGGCTTGAAAAAAGTGTGTAAAACTTTATACATGTAATTTCATTGCGATCAAGTAATACGGCAAGGCAAGATGTACGTCCACACAGGTGAGACCTCTACAGCAAAATACTTTAAACTGCTATGAGGTTTGCAGCTTATATAGGGGTTGTAGGGATAACGGTGGTGAGAGAGAAATATGGCAGACAGTGCCTATTTACGAGCGGTGTTCAGCTTTAAGGTTGAATTCGTGCCGTTCTTTTTTGCCATTTAAAAATGAATGTATATAAAAGAGAACAACAAAGATTTTTCAAAATGAAATGTATTTATGAAGTCATGAACAACAAACAAAAGTGCATAACTTACAGTAACTGTATATTGCAGGATGTATATGAATATGGTTTATGGTTTCTCAGAAATGTATAAGATGTGCTTGACAATCATTAACAAAAAGATGCTTCCCTGAAAAACATCACACTCATTTACTGGGGTATGATAAATGATACGTTCCTGGTAATGTCCTGGTTTTCAAAAGATGAAAGACTTTGGAGGAATTTTTTTGCCAGAGTTTTTTTTGCCAGAGTTTTAAACAGGTGCTTCTCGGGGCTCTATAAGGATTTCATTTACTCCTACGTAATCAGGTTGTGTGGTAGCATAAATCACAGCATTGGCAATGTCTGAAGGCTCCAAGATCTTGCAGTTACTGCTTCCATCATAAACTGCTTTTGCCTGGAATTGAAATTAATTCCATAACAATGGTTTAAAATAGGCATGCCTGATAACTTGAAAATGAAGTTATCTGAAAATCAACTTCTCAAAATGCCCTGTCTTTCCTTAAAACAGTGTTACAGTACTGGTATATGTAAAACTAAGGATCATTATCTCTTTAGCATCAGACTCGAGAAGTAAGCATATCTTAGATGGTTTCTGAGGCATGTTCTGCAGAGTAGGTGCTTGCATGTGTTCACCATAATTTATGTTGAAGAGACAATAAAATTTTGGAAAGTGCCTCCAACGTTAAGCAATGACCCTACCTCTGTATCGGTGGTGTGAGACAACAGTTCTGTCTTTACATCTCCTGGCTGGATACAAGTGACTCTGATTCCTTCACCGCTCACTTCCTGTCGCAATGCCTGAGAGAGTCCTTCTACATAAAACTTAGTACCTGAATACACAGCAAGACCAGGAAACCCCTGTAAGAAATTCAACAATACTGTAAATAAATTTTAACAGTTTAGTGCTCATCTATCTTGTTATCTGATACATTTAAAAAATCTCCTCCAAGCCATTAGACTTATAGAGGCTAGAGCTCATTTTTTGTCTTCGTAATGCTAAGCAGATGTGAGTCATCAACTCCCCCTGGATGGGCCCCTAGTACATTGAAGGTTAGCCTCCAGCTTAAACTGCTACCAATATTAGCTGGGTGGACTGAGACAATGTAGATTAAGTACATGTATATCATTCAAGAATTCTACGCACAATGTCCACATGGATTTTGATCCAGCAACCTTTCTGTTACTGGCCCAATCTGAGCTAGAAACCAGTAGCTATGCCTATTTCTGACCACTATACTGCATTAGTTTATATATATAAAATGACTTTCAACTTAAGTTGGCTGAGTAGACTACCTGTTGACCATCATACCTTTCTTCCAGCATCAGAGGAGAGATTTACTATATGGCCTGAATTCCTCTTCAGCATTCCATCCAACACACCACCAATGCAGTTTGTTATTCCCTAAAATATCAGTTGAAAATACATGTAATGAAAATATTAGGAGGAAAAATAAAATTCTGAAACTGTGTAACAAATTTCTGTCTTCCTGCTTTTAGTCTTATGGTGGAATAATTTTGTACTTTCATTAAAAAAAGGACTTTAAAATAAGCCCAATTTTAATGGTGGGTATCATGTATAATGTCTGCATATATCTGTAAATATATCCCCCAGGGTACAATTTTATTCTCAATTCTGACAGACCATTTTTTGGTACACACAAGCCAGATTATGAAAAATAAATACAAGCTCAATCTAAGTAAAATTAGAACTTCCATCGGCACCTTGGGTTTCACATCTTCGCTAGCCAAGAGTTTTCGGTCCACTACGCTCCCCATAAACCCTTGGCTCCCCATAAACCTGTTTATGGGGAGCGAAATCGACCGAAAACCCCTGGCTAGCGAAGATGTGGGTTTCGGTAGTCCTATGGAAGAGATTTGATTGTTGTTTGATTTTCCATGCGACGTATTGAAAACTGAAAAGCGAATGGAAGTTCTAAGTTTAATTAGACTGATACAAGCTCACCTTGCAGTTAAGATCAATTTGTCTCTCCCACTGGTCTTCTTTCAAGTTTTTCATCATGGTGTAGTACATGACTCCTGCATTGTTAACCAGTATGTCAATTGGTCCCAATACAGACTCGGTGTGTCTAACTAATTCTTTGACCTTCAGTATAAAATCTTAAGCATCTCATGAATGACAGAATTTTATAATTATGCATTTCGAATGATAGTAGCTTAAAAAGTATTGTTATCTTGATACATTTCTTTTGAATGAATCATGAAAACACTAGAAGTGAACTAAATCTGTCAAGCATCCATCGTTTAATTTCTCATCTGACTGGCAACTCAAATTTGGATAATTATTGACTTACCTCCTCTCTTTTCGTCACATCGGTTTGAATGCAAACAGCGATGCCCCCCTCTCCCTCGATCTGTTTCTTGAGATCCTCCAGGCGCTCTATTCGTCGAGCTGCTAGCGCTACCTTTGCTCCCTCTGATGCCAGTCCTTTGGCTATTGCCTCGCCTATACCACTGGATGCTCCCGTGACTATAGCTACTTTACCACTTAGTCTCTTGCCTGAAAATCATACATTTTAAATTATATCGTTAAAAGTCCATAGAGTTTTGATTATATTAGCTCTGGAATATACAAGTCTTTGTATATGTTAACAATGTATTTTTTGTAGTCATTTTTAATGCCCAAGCAAAGCTAGAGTGTCATTTGTCCAGTTACAAGCATGAAACAGAGTTGATAACAATCATTGCTTTGAGTTGTACAAGAATTTATAATGCCTATATAAATTAAGATTCATGAAAATAGTATATTCAGTTTTTACCTTAAAAGAATATACCGGTAAACGAAAACAATGTAAAATGAATGAAGAGTCTGCATATCTGATGAGTGTCTTAAAACAAAGCATCAGAGAACAAAAAACCGATGACCTAAAATATTTTTTAATTTTATCCATATAATTTGTTAAAGATCTAATTTATTATAACCATAGTCAGATATCGTAGTCACAGGGTCTATTAAATGATTGGCAAGCTGAAATCCAACGCGTATTTATATCTACTGAAGATCTTAGTGCCTATCAGCTGCTGTCAACATATGACGTCTCTTTAATTTTTAGTAATATAGACTATTGTAGAGCAATCACAACATTTATAGTAATGCATGTAAACATTACATGCAGCCATCTCATATCAAATTAAAGTTCAGTCACAAGTTCAAAGAGGAAAGTTAATACATGTATAATGCAAGATTAATTAAATATTTACTACATATTTTACCTGTGACATGTGCATTGCTCATTTTTGCCAGTAAATAATTTTAGAGTGATCTCCTCTTGAGTTGACTGGTTTTAGAGTTATCTACCCATGAAATGAAGAGTTATTCCCTCTTGCTCTGACTAACAGATCATTCAGTGTGTTATTTTGAGTCAACAGTAAAGACCAGAAAGACTCTCCTCTTATTTAAAAAAAAAGTGTAGAGAGACCTGTTAATTGATATACGGATATGATCCTGATTTTGTGTGTAATTGTAAATATTTAATATATATATGAAACATAGCACAGGAAAATTGTTGCTGACATTTTATAGAGAAGTACCTCTCACTGTGGTTTTGGATGCCAATGGTGTAATTATTTTCTGTCGAGTTAGCTGCAGGAAAAAATGACTAAGCATGGCGCTGTCAGTGTAGGGAAACTCCATCTGTAGGGATTTTAGGGCTCTCTGGAAGTTGTCTGTTTTGTAGGTACTCAGTTTGGAGAAAAAGTCTGATTCACTGTGGGAGAGAAAAGTCTACTTTAAAAAGCCTTTATTTGTTGAAAGTGCACTGCAGTAATTGTCTCAAAGTAAAAATATTTTCTCGCCCAGTTGATATTTTTTATCTTACCTTGCATAAGATTCCACTATTCTCTGCAGATTTTTATGTACTTTACCCGTGATAGCATCTTCTTTCAGTACCCTGATAAAACAATGAAATACAGGTGTATACCATACTAAAATGGATGGCATTTCAGTATTTCCACCCCAGGGTCACAGTTTTAATTCATTTTATCTATTTTACCTTTGCATGTACATTACACAGTAATCTAAACCACCTATGTGGTGAATATACATACTGTAAATTCCTACAGTAATTAAACGCGAGGAATTATTATCTGCGTAAAATCGCGAGAAGCACTTCTCGCGTATTTTAAAATCCTGCTTTTATTTTTTTCCGACAGATGTAAACAATCTGGAATTATGAAAATAATTCAGCGTAAACGATTTTATACTCTCACAATTTGATGCAAAACCTTTGAATCGCGGGTACTGCATTTGAAATTCAGATGGTGATTTGATATTGAAGCATCCAATGTCTCTTAAAATGATGGTAAGTAAAAGTACCTTTCTTTCCAGTCTTTAAAGCTGATAAGTTGAATAGGATAGCCATGGGCATTCATCCACTCAAACACCCATCTGTAATTATACATTCCCCAATTACTACTCCTCATTTTAGAATATTAAGTTTTATATCTTGTATAATAAAAAATTTAACTTCACCTTGACTGCAATGGTTTGTCATTAACAACATGGAAAGTTTTCCCCAGAGACAGAGATAGATTGTAAGTCATTCTGACAATAAACTCTGCAGCAAAGTCTACTGGTGTCATCTCCATTTCCCAGTCTACAATAGGAGCAAGTCCTAGTCCTACACAAGCCTGCAGGATCATCAAAGTGAAGTCCTGGGGGTTCCAGTGAGCACTGACTCTGTCTCCACTCATGTTACCTGGTACAAGATATCAAAGTTAAGTTTCCTTTTATTTAAATGAGTGTTATTAGTGTTCTGTTCAGAATATGATTTTCTCTATCAAAGGCAACCCAAACTCAAGAATGACATGCTTTTATACCTAGCCTGTATATGGCTGCTGGGATTCCCCTTTTTCTGGCACTGGTGATGATCTGCTCTGCTACCCATTTGGACTGTGAGTATCCATCTGTCAGTTTGTCATTTAGGTCTGATATGTCAGCTTCTTCCTCACAGTTCTGCATTCCATTGGGAAATACAGCATCAGTGCTAAAAAGTCACAATGCTTTATGAGAAATAGATAGTAGTGCTATCATAAACAACATAGCTGAAAACCCTTAGTCATGTACTGGTAAATGCATATATTTAATGATCACGGGGCCAGTTTACACACTGAAATTTCCTCTGTTTCAGATATTATTGATGAAATATTCATAATTTGCATTCCCCAATGAGATTGTGAACCTTAAGTTTTGAGGGGAAAATGTTTGAAAGTTTTGAAAACATGCTACTGTTTATAAGCAATGTTTATAAAAATGATGGTTAGTTTTCTTCACAATAGTGTGAAAGAGCCAAACAGAATGAGGCAAGAATTAATCCTGAAACCAAGAATTGTTAATTAAGTTGGCCCATGGTTAGTTATTATATGCAAGACTTGCTATAGGTTTCTGATGATATGCAAACAGAAGTATTTAGTGTTCTTGGAGCTATTTTTCTACAAAGGAGTTATACCGGTATATATATTGCATGTAGGTATTTAAAATTTAACTAGAAACAACCCTTTGTAAAATATAAAGCTGATAATTCACATGTCTATTTAAATGGAAAAAGAGAAGAAATCATACTTTTTAGCGCTTGGAATATATTGTCAAGGCATACACATCAGTGATTTTTTAAAAATCTCGATTGAAAATTTCTTTATTTTTTTGGTGCATATTATTCATAGAAACACCAGTTTTTTCAGCATTTTTCACCCCACCTTTTTGGGTACGTATAATGCACAAGTGCATGCTATTGTATACCTAATATAATGGATAGGTTTAATCTTTCCTGTACAAGCAAACTGGACAACATTAGCAGTTCCTCTCACATTGGCTCCATGTAAAGCCTATAAAAAAACATGCACACTAAAAAACGAATTCAGACACATGGCATATTTAGACTTTGCTCTTTAAAAGACAGTATTTAGAAGAATTTACATAGTACATATTGCAAGTAACTTAAAATGTGATCTTTGCTTCCTGACCCCCAAAAGCCAGAATTTAGACCTTGTAATAATAATGAACTTTATCCATGACTTCAGCTTTTCCCTTTCAAAAGTTAGAAGTTACTTCAAATTGCTACACAATATCTATATACTTATCAGTGTTCCTTTAAACTATTCTGAAGAGTTCAGTCAGATTGGATTGATGATGGAAGCCATTTTCTCCTCTCAAGACCGTATGCTAAGAACGCTTACTTTGTTAAAATCAAGTACAAAGTCTGTGTTTCTGTATTTATAACATTTAGAAGGTTGTAACTTACACTGTAGGGATAGACCAGATTAACGGCGGCTGCTGCGTGGATGATAAAGTCTGTGTCTGTACACAGGTAGTTGAAGTCATCGTCATTCATACCAAGGTTCACTAGAGCTACTTCACCTGTCAATGGTATCAAAAGTTATATCAAATGTTCAAAGTTCAAGCAGTGAGGAAGACCTACCATACTTAAAACTACACAAAGTATAAGCAAAATATATATACTTTATACCGGTTATTTAAGCCCTGAGTTATTTTCGCCTTCTACACTTGCAAACAGTTTTGCCCCATCTTGATTTCGCCCAAACAAAGTTGTGTTTAAGAGAGATAATTTGAGACATTGGAATTCGACCAGTCTTAAATTTGCCTGCTGACAATGAGGCGAAAGGTGCGGAAATAAAACAGGAGCAAATATTTTCTTGCATACAGTACTCTGCCAAAATTGTCCAGTATTGTATGCTTTCAGACTCCTTTTCACTTGCAAAAAAGATTACAAAAACCCAACAGATTTATGCCATATAAACAAATTTTGTGACACATGAAAAATACCTGATATACAGTATTTCAATGAAAAAATTCATCAATGAAAAAATTCCTTTGAATATGGCTGAACATCATTTGTATCTTATCTTATAAACACATTTCTCTACTATACCCTGAACAACATGGACATTGCTCTGGAATAACTTAGCAAGAGCTGTTTGCTCTTTAGTTGGAGAAGCAATGGAGGCCAGAATTCCAAACTGTTTCAATGTGTTCTCCAGTCTCTGTTGTCCAGATAGTCCAGGCACCTCCCGAACTAGACAGGTGACTGAACACTGAAAAGACAAGTCATTGTCAAAATTTTTAATCTTCCAACATGGTCATGATTCTCATCAAATCAAAAACAAGAATTTAACCATTTAAACCTTTGTCTGCAGAAGAAGTTCTTTCAGAAGGAAAGCTCCCAGAAAGCCAGTGGCTCCTGTCAACAGCACTCGAGCTTTCCTGAATCGACTTTTATTATCTAGATTAGATATTCTCCAAAAGGCTCTCAACTGCATATCAATGCTGCAAACAGAACAGAATAAAATAGTTCCCTAGAGATTACAAATAAAGTGCTTCTGTTCTATTACTTTGTTAAAAGTGTCCTAAAAGCATGGTTTTACAGGAAGGCTTGCTTAAAATTGCCTTGAACAAGGCTTGAGATTAAAGCACTTACTTGACTTTTACTTGGCTGTGAACTTGAACTTCATTCTCCAGGTTAACATCTTGAATCTGAGGTGAGTTAACGTCCTCAGATTTGTTTAGTTTTGAGTCGATTAGTTTACTGATGGATGAAATTGTGGGAAACAGAAACAGGTCCTTCACGGCAATGTCAATGTCAAATTTCTCTCTGATGTGATTCAGTAGCTCTGTGGCAAGGAGTGAATGCCTGAAATATTAAAAATATCATCATTACAGTGCATCCCAAAGTTTGTTCCAGAATTTCATTATGATCTGCTGATATATTTCTCAGTGAATAAGCTTTCCAAGCACCTGAAATAGTTGTCTGATTTTTTCTAACAATTATGATAGATAAGAAATCAGATTTATTTACCCCCCTAAATCAAAGAAGCTTTCCTCAGTGTCCACATGTCTGATCTTCAGAACTTTGGTCCACATGGCTGCCACTGATTTCTCGGTCTCTGTTGACGGTAGCAGTCCACTATCAGCATCTCCCTCTGACTCCTTCTCAAAGGGAGGTAATGCATTCTTGTCAAGTTTTCCTGTGGCCTGAACAATGGGAATGCTTGAAAACATGATGAGATATGTCTGATCAAATCAATCAATATTTCTGATACATTCTACAATGCCTTGAATTTTGTATCAAACTTAAATTCTCTTGCAACTGAACACACAGCTACAAGAAAAGCTTGTTCAACAGTAAGTCAACAAATATTTGCTACACAACTCGATTCACCTTCATCGCGATCATCTGAATGCATGAATAGCAGTAGAAAACTGATCTAAAGAACTGTGATTGTTCTCAATTATTCTGCCATAACTTTGCATTTATAGTATATTTTGTGATGATCAAACTTCATAGGCTATGAAACATGTTTAAAATTATGTAAACATAGCAAAGGGAGATAATACAGTATGAAGGTAGAAAGAAGGGGGGTAAATTTATATACCTTAGCAGAAAATGCACATTACCTGGACAGGAAGATAAAGTAGGAGGGGATCATGTAGAATGGCAGCCTCTGTTTCAGAGCCGTCCTGACCTCTTTCTTGGTGGTTTGACCTTTAGGGACAATGTAGGACACCAGAAATTTGTCCTCCCCTTCCGCTCCCTTCACTAGCACCAGAGCAGCATTAATCATGGGAAGTTCCATCAAGGCTGCTTCAACCGCCTTCAGTGCAATGAAAACCTCTTTTAATTTTGAATCTTTTCATGTACCTTCATATATGACAGCATATTATGAAATCTTATGTTTCATCACCATCATTGTCACTTTCTTATAAACATATTTCATTACTCATACCTGTACTTCTATAGAGTATCCTCTGATTTTGACCATAGAGTCACATCTTCCACATATTTCCAGTCTCCCGTCTGACAACATGTACCCCCAGTCCCCTGTCCTGTATAGCCTGTCCCCACAGGATGCTGGCACACTCTCCGGCCTCTGGATAAACCTTGCAGCCGTCATCTCAGGTCTCTTCAGATAACCCCGTGCCAAAGTGGGCCCCCCAACATATATCTGAAAGTTCAGTTGAATTTAAGTTGAACAAAACTCATTGAATTGCAAACTAAGTTTGAATCAGTTTTTTGGGATAAAGTTAATATGCTTATTGGTATGTGAAAAGCAGCAAACTCTAACTACCCCTGTTACCTTTGGATTATAACTTAAGTTTAAACCTATGAAAAACTTAAAGACATACTGATACAGTTTAAAGTAAAAATATTTTACTTTTCAGATAATTCTCTTTTTCCTTTTATTCTCTTAAATACTGAGGATACATCTGATTACCTCCCCTGATGATCCCACTGGTTGGGGTTTTCCCTCCTCATCCATGATGACAATAGAAACTCCAGGAAGGATCCGACCAGCAGGGCAAAATTTCCTCTTTTCCAAAGCATCCTATAAATAGAGCCAATGGTACACGAATATGTAAATGTAAACCATAAATGAAATGAGATATTCTAATACATACATATTACAGCTCTCTCTCTCTCTCTCTCTCTCTCTCTCTCTCTCTCTTAAACATATTACAGCTAGCTCTGTCTGTCTGTCTGTCTGTCTGTCTCTCTCTCTCTCTCTCTCTCTCACCTTGTGATCTGTGAAGTACTGGGACAGATCTTCACAAGCTACATCATGACACTCTGATATACTGTAAAGATTGATGAACCGGATCCATGGCAACAGATTGATACATCTCTGCATCAAAGCTGTGGTAACAACTTCTCCACAAAACCAAATCTGTCTATAATGAAGAAAGGAAGCATTTAGATTCATTTTTTCTTTCTCTGTTGAAAATGCTAGAAGATAGTAAAGCATAGAACTCACTTGAATGACTTAAACATGTCTGTGAGTTGGAGGCCGGGCGAGTTGAGTATGGCCTCTAGGAGAGAGGGGGTGAACAGCATGCGGGTGATGGCGTGGTCCTTGATGAACTGACACAGGAGGGGCGGGTCATAGATCACTGTGTTAGGAATAACGTACATCGGAATCCCTGTACCAAACATAAACACAGAACATGTCATAGTTATTCAACTTAATTCAATACATAAAATCCCTTCCTAGATCAGAAACAAGCATTGCATTTAATCCAATTTGCCAGTTGGAAATTTGTTATTTGAATTCATAGATAAACACAGATCAAATATAGTAAAATTGTTTTAAAATTCTTACTTTATTATAACAATATTATTTCTTGAAATGTTACAACACTATTACATGTTTTCAGAAACAATATTTTTAACAATAAAACAAAAAAGTCCTTATTGCAGTTGTTTAACAGCCAAGGCACATGATGTGGACAATTAAGTGGGATGATACGTTTACCTTTCAGTAGGGGCCTCAACATTTCCCAGGTGAAGAAGATGTTGCAGGCCTCCCTGTCCTCCATTTGATAGGGAAAAGTCACATGTCTGTGATGATACGAGAACACGGACCCTCTGTGGGGACACATTATACCTAAATCAAACATTAACAAATACTAGAAACATATCATACAGGGCACCAGCATGCTTGGATGTAAATCTTATTAAAAAAAAAAAAAAGCAACAGAAGAAGATCATACTAGTATATATAATTATATTAATTTTTCTCAATCCTTATTTTTAAAAAATATCTTAAGTGGAGAGTAATGACCGATTCTTTTTACAGATCATTCATATTTTCAAGATATTATTCCTCTTATCTAATTTATTACGGTCCTCACCTTTAGGACGTCCCGTTGTTCCTGAGGAATACACAACATAAGCTAGATTGTCCAAGGTCATCTCTAAAGGAGCATCTTTAAAGTCCTTATTTTCTTCCTGCTGCCTCTTCTGCCAACCATCATCCAACAGAATGATATTCTTTACTCCTGATAAAACACCAACATTTATCTGGTATCTTCTCAAAACTATTCTCTCTTGATTTATCTTCAAATGATAATACATGTACATTATTTACTGATAAACATCAGAGAATATGGCTCACCCTTTATCTAAATACTAGCTTGAAACTAAGCTGCTCTACTGTATTTTGTGCATGTGAATTATGTAAAACAGAGAGATCAATTTTTTGAAGAGATAAAGAATTCCTATGATATAAAATGAACCTTCAATGCTGTGTGCAAGATCAGGGGAAGTAACTACAGCTACAGGCTCTGCATCCGTAAGCACGGACTCCATCAATGAGGCCGGATAGCTCACATCAAGGGGCAAGTATGCTCCGCCTTAATAAACAAATAGTGTATAACCAAATTTATTTGCTAAAAAACTACATGACTACTTTATGTTTCATGCATACTTTTGCAAATGTTCAGGCTAAACGGGTCCTGTTGAATTCTAGGGATGTTTACATGTAATCGCACATTATTTCAAAGATGCTTATAATATCAGAGTTGTTTCCCTTTAAAGAACTGAATGGTTTTGTGTTAAGATTCTGCATGAAAAATCCATCAATTAATTAGATTAAACCATGTCAAGAATTCAGAAAAGCTAAAGCAACTAATATGTTTGCATGCATAATTATCTTACTTTTCATTCCATTATAAACTGTACCTGCTTTTAATATAGCAATGTAAGTTACAGAGAACTCAATGCTTTTGTCAAGGTAAATTCCCACGCATGAATCTGATTGGACACCGATTCTTTTCAAGGTTTTTGCCAGTACGTCAGAATCTCCATGTAAGTCTCGGAAAGTTAACTGTTTCCCTCCAGGTTCAACGATAGCGATTTTGTCTGGAGTGGCCTCCGCTTGCCGTATCAACATTTCATGAAGAAGTCCTTCATTTTCGTAGTCCATTTTGAGATCTTTCAATCAATGAAAAGTATCAATTTGATGCTTAAAAAGAGTTTGATGAAAGCAGAAAAATTTAACTTATCAAAAGCAAAAATAAATTTCATTATTTTGATTGCTTGCCTCTTGTTCTAGCATTGGAAATAAAGAAAATCACTTGTCAATTGACTCAGAAAAATATTATTACATGTATATGGAAAAGACTTGTTAAAATAACTTGCCCAATGACATTTAGTATTCTTCGCAAAGCACAATTGCAAATTTAAAATTTACCGGTCACGACCAGAGAGCTATTAATTATTTCACGCCCTGTATTTAACATTTAGGACTTATAGTATATACATCACACATAAGAAAGGTACCAATAAATGGGATGATCAGAAAATGCTTTCAACCAAATATATTACAGCAAAACTCGAATATAACGAACACGGATATAGCGAATTTACGGCTATAACGAATTATTATTCATGTCCCGGCAAAATTCTTATATAAACCTACAGAAAATTGATGTATATAACGAATTTACGGCTATAACGAAGTAATTTAAAGACCCCCTTTGGCAAAATTTTAACGTATCTTATCATTTTTATAACGAACTTTTTCCATTTCAAATTTCATTGAAGAAACATGCAATTTTAAGATGCATAATTTATATAAAATACTCAAATTCAAATAGTATACGGAATTTTTTAAAAATTGAAATGAAATGGTTATATTGACAGTTTTTGTAAATGACGGTAATAATAATTTTATAACTTACGATAGTTTAGAAAACTGTAAAAGCCGAAAAAAAAAACTTAATTATTTTATAACGAATTCGCTATAATATTTATTACGAAGTCGTTATAAACGTATAACTAATTACGGCTATAACGAATTTTTTTCTATGGTCCCTTGAAATTCGTTATAAACGAGTTTTGCTGTATAGCCTAACTAAAAATCCCACATGGAGAAAAAAAAGGTACTGCAAAAAATACCTGTTAATTCAACTCTTCCTTTGCTGGGAACAAGAACTTTTCTGGGTCAGTTTCTGCACATTGTCCTCACTATTTATACATGGGGATAAACATTGAATTTTTTTGCCAAATGTTTCATTCACAATCAGTGATGGAGCTGATGTTGAGCAAAGTCCAATCATAGCGAGATAAAAGGATAAGTGGTGTATCTTGACAACAGGGTGACATCATCTTGACAGGCTGTGTAAACAGAGTATGTTGTGTATAGTACCAAGTCTAGAGTACTAAGTCACTGACCCAGTCCAACCTACCTGTACTGTGTGGACGATGTTTATGTTGTGTACTTCCATTAGGATTATCTTTGTCATCATCAATTTGAAACATCATGTCAAATTAATAGAAGGAAATACTTGAAATACAATTTCATAGATATGAACCATCCACTCTTGAATAATTCTATTGACAAATAATTCGTTACATGACTTCTACTTTACTATTGAGCAGGGATTCCATGATCAATGAACATAACACCCTTCATTCTTCTTTCCACTCTTAAGCTCTTCAAAATTGTTGAGTCCGATTTCTCCGAGAGGCTGGATGCATGCCATGGTCAAAAAATTGACCATCACATTTTAAGCAATAAACTTTTTATTTACTTATTTTATCAGTTAAGTAAAATTCCTAATACTCTGATATTTTCCTAAATCTCTATACAAAGCTCTCTTTCATAAGGAGAATAATGGTTTAAACACAGCCATGGCCACCTAGCCTCACTTGGTTCAGTAACTGGTATAATGCATGACAAATTCATCATCTACCAACATTTAAATTCTACAAAAACAGCAACCAAATCATGATTGGTACATTACTAAATTCATTATCCCCTTGCTTTTTAGTTAAGTAAAAATTAGATGCATTCAATCTTTAATTTTAATTTTTTCAATTTCTTAAGGATGACTAAATGAAAAAAATGAATTTATTGCCTCCGAGATCATACTGCAGAATTTGGTAAAAAAAAAAAATAGCACCTGTAAAAGTCAATGATAAAACATGTACGGTACAGCAAGACTCAGCTGCCAGTATATCAGCTTTCTATACAGAACTGGTATTATGAATTCATTCACATTAATCCTGAAAGTTCAGTTCAGATAGAACCTATACTTTAAAAGAAGACATATTTTTAAGCACCCCTTTGAAGGAGGGAAGGCATATTGCTTTGTTGCTGTCCATCTGTCTCTCTGTCTGCCTGCCAGTCAGTCGGTCCACCAACAGTTTCCGTTCATTTTCTTCCCAGAGTATGCACATATTGGAA
Organism: Magallana angulata; assembly: GCF_025612915.1. NCBI lineage: Eukaryota > Metazoa > Mollusca > Bivalvia > Ostreida > Ostreidae > Magallana > Magallana angulata. The sequence continues at coordinate 11,412,714 of NC_069117.1, forward strand.
TGAAATTTGATATACAGATTTATCATAATAATATCACGTTCATTTTTGGGTACAAATAAGCAATTTATTACATAATTATGCCTCAAGGACTTAAAAAAATTCCAATTAAGTTTCTGTTCATTTTCTTCACAGAGGTTGAACTTACTGAAATGAAATTTGGTATACAGATTTATCAAAATATCTAGGTCAAGTTCAATTTTGGGTATGATCGAGCAATTTGTGAAAGAGGCATGTGCCTTCGTCGTAGATAAATTCCAATCATTTGCAGTTTCTGATCATTTTCTTCACGTTTCCAAGGGAAGGGGCAGAAGTGCTTCACAAACATCTCTTGTTAAAGCTTAAGTTGTTCAATAGTTCTAAAACACAATTCAAATTCAGCATATGAACCAAGATTGGTATAAAGCATCCCAATATGCATCATTTAAGCTTCAGAAGGTCTCATGAAATATTGGTCACAGACAATACCAAGCATGTGTGGTATTGTGTCTTCAGATGCCCCGTTCTTGCATTTCTGATCTAATTAGGGCCTATAGATGACCTGTTACTACATGTAACAATTTTAACATTCTTACAAACCCAACTTATTTTAAAAAAGAATTTTTATATGGTCATTCATCTATCAAACATTGGATACAAATGCAGCAAGTAAGACTAGGTTTGTAAAGTGAAATCCTGGATACATAATCCAGACGACTGGATGATCCATGCAACTCTGGTCTGCATAATCAATGCAACTGGCTCCATAATCCATGCATTTTTGGTCAGAATAAGGAACAGGGTTACCAATACCGGTATTTAGAAATAGATCTGCTTCTAAGACAAACTCAGGCTGCTGGCTCGCACTACCATCCCTTGGATCTATGTAAAAACAATTTACCCAGTTTGCAAATGCGTATTTAAGGATGATCTTTAAATGACTTTTGAGTAGTAAAGAAAGGCTTCAAAATCGTTTTAAAATCAAAGAGTCGTTGGATCTCATTTCCACTGTCTTAATCAATCTTTGTTGCAGTCACTGTCATTTTGAACACATAACATTCAGATTTTGATATCCCATGGAAAAGCAAAACAAATTCTTGTGCAAATATTTCTGCTCATTTATTTTGTAAAGACTACTTCAATTCTTTTGCAAATAAATGATTCTTTAATGTAGCACATGTATTAACAAGTCCACATTGTCTCTCCATAGCAACAGTGTATTTTTGTACACATTGAATTCCTTAAGCTTGAACCATCAACTTTCCAGTGATAAAGTTCATGTATCTTTAAACAATTGTTCTTTGCAAATATAGGTTCCAGCAATGTAGACACATTATAGATACCTAAATCAATATATGTACATGTACTAAATTTTAGTACATTTTAAGAATTTTGCAATTGCAAGGATAGTAAGCATGCAGAAATCTTGTCTATGTAAAAATCCTCTATCTATGCAATATCCTTCATTGAAACTGCTTACTTGACTGTCATTAAAACAAATATGAAAAATAACCTTTTATTTCACATCTAAATTTTGACACTTGCAGTATTTTCTTTCAAAATGAAAGCAAAAACAGAATATAAATTTATCACATGTACAAGATCCTTTAATGGAATAAGAGAATGTGCCAGTAAATTGAAAATTTGATACTTTAATTCAATACCTCAGATCAAGTTTAAGGCAATACTTCCATTAATTCTGAATTGAGTTATTGTTTAATTTTGAAGGTGATTTGAAGAATTCAAAATATTTTTAAAAATGTTTATTACTTTAACCATCAATTCTCAACATTGCAATAATAGTAACTGGTGAGATTATTTACTGCAATTATAAGGGAAAAATGTCACAATTCTGATACATGTATCACCAGAAAAAATTGCTGATATACACATTAAAATACACATACAGAAATACACATACTATCTGCAAATTAGAAATACTGAAATTAAAATATCTAGTTTATACTGTACGTTGTCTGACGGAGTAACTAGCTAGGCAGTTATCCATTCCACTTGTACAAGTTTCTCTCTCATCCAATAATAACTGACTTTTTGAAAAGACGCAATATCCAGTACATGGTGAACTAAACAGTGGACTTCTTGTCTTTAAATTTCATGGCATTCCAAAAATTACAAGACCTGAGTTATCTTGGTACAGAAGAATATTACACATTTTTCTGTATTTAGAAGTTTACATACTGCAATAAATAGTGATCACTAAACATCAGCATACTCCCTCCATGCAAGATAATAGCATAATTGATTACTTCCTTCAAATGCTGAAGCAGCTGGTTTCTCAAAACCATACAACAAGTACACAAAGTATGTAACATTCTTCAAAAACAACAATAGTACAGAATTTTTCTTAAACTGAAAAAATAAAAGTAAATGAAAAGACACCATCAACACATTGCTCGAACAGAACAAAAATCATTGACAGAGAAAGATGTAGAAATTCTTCTTCTTGTGTTTATGGTAGTCTAAGATGGGTCTATTAATTCACAGAAAAGTATGATGCCAATATACACAGCACTTTAACTGAAAGCAAATGGTGTATAGAAAGTATAAATTATAAATTCTACATCATCAATCCACTTCCATTTCCTGTTTACTCTCTGGCTTGGCTTCACTCTCCGCGGAATTATTGGCAGATTTTTCGCTCGCGGCGGAGTCTTTTTGACCGTCCTTATTTCCCTCTTTGTTCTCTTTCTTTTCTTCCTTAGGTGGTTCTACTTTTGGTTTGGGTTTGTTTATGATGGGATTGCACACTGAATCTAAGGACTGTAAGTAGAAATGACATGTCATGTACTTCACATTTTATCAAGGTTTTATTTGAATTTTTAAAAAAAATATGTGATGTATACATTGCATTTTAAAATAAATGACTATTTCCATCTAGTACATATGTTTACAATGTAAAAGATGAAATTTGCATGAAAACTACATTATTTAATGCCAACTAAACCTTGTACATTTCTAAAAATCTTCCAAGATCATAAAATGCAGGACTACAAATACTTATAAACTGAGAGTATTCATCACACCAAAATAATCAGAAAAATTAATAAAGGTAGAATGACTTTCACATACCTTCTTTGTGGACATAATCTGAGATGCTAACACAGTTGGGTTTTCGAAGAGTTTCAGCTGGTTCTGTGCATTCATGTTTTTCTCATACCACTCCGACTTCTCGTTCAGACACTTCTTCACTTTGTCAACATCCCCAGTCTCTATGTGATCGTATTTCTCGTCCTACAAATACATTTAAACACTCAAGATAAAAATAAATTAGTGATTTCATTAATGGTCTTTACCATACATCTTTGTGGATTTTGCATTTAAAACATGCAGTTTTGCTATAAGTGGGTTTTACATGTTATTATTTTGATTACATTCAAAAGCTGCAAAGGCTTCTTTTAAAATGTAATTCTTTTTTTCAAAACTTACCTTATTTGCCACTAGATCCAAAAACTTGCGGATATGTGTGATGGATTTTCCCAACTCCTCAAAAGCAATTGGCCTCTCACAATGCTCTCTATAACGATCTTCGACAGGACTGCCGTGTTTCTACAAAATCACAGACCCAACTTATATTTAAAAGATATCAGATGCTATATCGATAGCCAATTTTTTTGGGAGTTGATTTTAATCAACTCTCCTATGCAGTTACTCTGGCAAACCGAAAGTGAAACAGTGTTTGGACCTCAGCACAAATAATTACCGCTGACAAGACTTAGTTCTTGAAAATAATAGAAAAATTCGACGTAATGTATGCTGAAGCATTGTTTTTCAAGGAAACTTATCTATATACACTTTGAAAATAGTCAAATTTTATATAATACGAACAATTTAGATATATTTTTGTAGTTTAATGTATTCTTACGCCAGAGTTTAATATAGTCTCGTTCAACCAAGCTGTCTCCGTAAATCTCCAACAAGCAGAGAGGCTCTCTTGCTTACCGGAGATTAACGGAGACAGCCGAGCTTCTGATTGAAGGAGACTATAGTTTGATATCAATAGTACTTGGATCCTTACATTTTTTAGAATTGTTTCGATTACTAATACATAGTTTAAAATCTTTCTTTGAATATTACACATCATGATTCATATGGGGTTTCTCGAAATTTTTGTCGGAAAAGTCTAAAAATTCATATTTTAAAAAAGTGCGTAATTCAAATACAGACTAGAAACTAATTGCCATGCAAGCTAAGTTGATTTTAAAATAAATGATAACAGATAAAATCAACTCCCGTCAGTACTTCAGTACTTTGATTTATTACATGTATTGCAATTGTAAGAGAGAAGAGTGAGGAAAGTTGAACCAGACAAATCTCCCCAAAAGCTCTCAGTTTATCTGGCACACTTGGTGAATGTTGACTCACACAGAGAGAGTAACAGCAGGAAGGTGCATTTGTAGCTTACTAAAGTAAGTCCTTTTAAATTCTTCACTCTTATTTAAAAGATTAGAGAAATTTCTACTGGATTGTGGACTTTCTGTATGATATATTGATTATCTAGTTCATCACAAAAACCAGTTGAAGTTGATGCTGGCCTCAGGTGAAAAAAGCACTGAATACTGGGAACATCTCAGAAGCAGATATGTATTGTCACAAAATCTATTTCCCATTGATTGAATCGCTAGCAATGATATAGGCAAATTTATATCGAATTGACTTTTGACATAGACTACTAAAAGTCCATTGTCTTATTAACATGGTTACATCAACATAAAGGAGGACATGTCATATTTGACTATCTTCAGAGTAAGACATGCATGTATTACAATTAATGAAATAACCATAATGATGAATAGGCACACAGCAGAACTAATCCTCTGTATTCTGATGGAGGATGTGTAAGAGAGAAGAGTGAGGAAAGCTGTACAAGACAAATCTCCCCAAAAGCTCTCGGTTTATCTGGCACACTTGGTGAATGTTGACTCACACAGAGAGAGTAACAGCAGGAAGGTGCATTGTATAAATCAGTACATGTACTAATGATTTAAAACATATACTGCTAATGAAAAGGATATAAACTGATAAGTAGTCAAGAGAATGTGAATCATTTGTCAGATTAATTGTATCACATATGGGCCATGATTTGAACTTTCAATCACATCAATTGATTATTTAATACTGTTTTCATTGTCTCTACATATCAACCATCAACGGAATCTGTTCATAAAGATCCATAATTATGACATTGTAAAATCATTTTTATCAGTATCAGACATTTGGTTTGACAGTCATAAAGATCTTGACCACATATGGTAACTTTCTGTTTCATCAAATAACTTTAAATTTTAAATGTTCTTTTGTGTACAATTGTCATAAGTGTTGATAATTTCACACTACAATCTAGGATTGTAAGAGAGAAGAGTGAGGAAAGTTGTACCAGACAAATCTCCCCAAAAGCTCTCAGTTTATCTGGCACACTTGGTGAATGTTGACTCACACAGAGAGAGTAACAGCAGGAAGGTGCATAAATGTTAACATAATGGTTCAGTACAAAAACGTTTCCATTCAAATGAACAACTGCCATCTAAGTACCTATTCTCAGAACACTGTATAATGATACATATCTGATTCTCACCTTAAGTTCCTTTAGCTTGTCTATATAGACCTGCTTCAGCTGGTCGTCTCCCTCGTCATAGAGCCAGTCCTCGGTCTGTGTTAGTAGACTCCCAAACTTCTCTGCATCCTGAAATAGTGAAAACAAAAAAATTCTGAAATTGCATGTACATTTCATATATACCTAATACGTACATGTATAAACATATGAAGAAAAGTCACAATACTGAACATGAGCAGAATGGAATTTAAACAATACAAAAAGCAATTTTATAAATTAAACTGCACTTGCTCTCTCTGTGTGAGCCAACAGTATTTTCCAGCCAAAAATAATCTCTAAATATAGAAAATTGCTCAAGTTCAAAAGTATCTTAATACAAATTACAGAATTATTTCATTGAAATTTTGATGTTTAATCCTTTGATTTTTCTAATTATTTAGTTTTGTTGAAGTTGTGATAAGATCTGACCTCTTCCTTGATGAACTGAGCCAGAACGTTGGCAATCTTGTCTCTCATCTCGTAGACATACTCCTCCACCGCGTTCTTGGCATCACATCTCTCCTTCTCCAGCTTGTCCTGCATCATCATCTCTCCCTGAGTGAACATGACAAATCGCTCAGATAAGATCAAGGTCATACATGTACATAGCCTTGTCTGCTACACATTAACCACACTCTTACTGTATCAAATAGAATTGTAAATCACATAGGGAAGAACCTAGTCATACCCTTGTCTGCTGTAGATAAACCTCACTCTTACTGTATCAAATAGTTTTGTAAATCACATACATAAGCACCAACTCTTAAAACCCTTGTTTGCTACTATGGAATCACTTTTATTTGTGAGGGTCTCTGTTCGTGGGCAACCAAAATTTTCCTGGTTCGTGAGGATGTATTGGTCCCCCACACTGATGATTCCACAGAATGCAGTTACAGCACATCCTTACTGTCTAGGACAGATTTGTATTAAATTTTAGAGAAATAACAACTGACCTCTTTTTCCACAAGTCGGAGAATTTCCTCCGGAGGAAGTTGTGGGACAAGTTCTTCAACAGGAAGTTCAGTTTTCTTAACTTTTTTCTTTGTTGCTTTTTTTGCATCTTTATCATCTTTGCCCTTTATGAAAAAAAAAACTTTAAACTTAAAAATAAAAGAAACTGTTGAAACTAACCTTAGATCACAATGACTTGATTTTCACTACACTAGAGATAAACAGATACATCTGTATGCAGCAAGAAACTTTTTGCATGCAAACTTATCTTTTATAATCTTCAAGATATACAATTCTCACTAGATTTTCGAGAACATCACAAAATTTTCTTGCATGCAAATAAAGTTGGTCAACTCTATTAAAATTAAAAATGTTTTAAGTTAAATATTTATACAACCAATTACCTCCTCTTTCTTTGCATCTTCACCTCCTTCACTTTTCTCTCCCGTTTTGTTTTCCCCTGTTTGATCTGTCTGCATGGGTGTCTGATAAAAATATGGAATAAAAGCTGTTAAAAAGTAGTATCGCCTAAATTCCAGCATTTATTAAATTACAATAAAGAGTAATGACATAGCCTTTATCTTCTTCAAATTAAAATCAAGGCTGTGTTTCAGAAATACTATTTATTTGCTGTACATCATCTAGCTAAGGAGGAAATACCTCTCCATTCACCTGGGCTTCTGCAGTAGGTGTGGCATCAGCTTTTTTCTCTGTGTCAACATCCATGTTTTCTTCCTCCTTCCCATCATCTTCTAGCTGTTCTGTTTGTGTGGCTGACATCACAGAGAAAATGCCGTGGCTATTGACCCGTACTTTCACTTTTACTTTGGCACTTTCCCCATTGGCAGCTGGAGTGACCTTCTGGATATTGAAGCATCCTGAAAGATAAATATTTCCAAGGTATTTGCATTTACATTTTGATGATTTTTATAAATTCTCCAATAAAAAATCTTCCTTGACTTCCATACCTATAAGGCTCTCTTTGTGAGGCACAATCTCCGGTGATGTGTATCTGGCTTCTAACTGGAATGGTTCTTTACGATAAAATGTCAACATCTTGGAGAAAGGAATTTGATGAAACCTTGGGAACACCTCCAAGGACCTGCAAGCAACAGAGACACATTAGTAAACTTTGAGAATATCATGCTGATCTTTATTTAACTGAGTTCCCAATTTATATTTCAGAGATATCTGAACCATAGTAAGAGTAAATCAACAAGGTCAACTGTCACTGAACAAGAATGCATGACAATTTAAAATTGTGGAATTTAATGCAATTTTTTGCACATGATAATAGATCTACATGCATTGGAAATCAATTTATTGTTATAAGATCTACATTCATTTGAAAACTAATGTGGAATTGTAAAAATTTGTGGGGGTCAATTTTTGTGGATTGCTTGAAATTTACAAGTTCGTGGGGACATAATTTTGTGTATTCTCTTATACCTACAAAAGGAGTAATGACTTTGAAAACCTAATTTATTAATTTGTGGAGGATGTTAATTCATTGATGAGAGATACCCACAAAGTCCATGAAAACTGAGCCACCACGAAATCTACTGATTTCACGGTATATAATCTACATGACATTTAATTTTTTTTTTTAAAACAACAAAAACTACAATACACAATGAACTTACGAATCATTTTCCACACCGCCTTGCCAGCACAGAGTGATGGGGTAAGGCTGAGTATCCACAATGGAGAAGTCTCTCACTCGGAACGTTGGAGACAGGATGGCACATTGAAGTGCACAACCTCGAGCCACGGCTTCATCAGCATTCAGAGTTGTGCTTGGTTCCTTGCCAAATATTTCCGTAACCATATTCTTCAGAGATGGGATACGAGATGAACCTCCCACAATTTCAACAGAATACACGTCTTCTGTTATGAAAAATTTTAAAAAACAATCTTAGTTAATTTTCTTCATACCAATAGCTATTAGTTGTCAACAATACTGGGTCTCTGCAATATAGTAAATACTAATTTTTGTGGATTTCGTTGTTGAAATGATCCATGATATTTAATGTTCAGTGAAGTTCCAAGTTCAAACAAGAGAAAAGATGGCAATGTGAAAGCAAACCAGGATCTCTTTGTGTGAACAGTATCCATAATCCTTGTCAACCCTGAATTCATGAACTAATTTAACACTACCCTATCCAGAGAAATTGTGTATTCTATATGCAATATTTTGCCAAATATTAAGTTCAATAGGTAGTCTGTTTTCATAGATTACCAAAATTCAAAATCAAATATACACCTCTCTGATATATATATACCGTATTTTCGGAAATTAGGTCGATACTTTTTTTTCCTGACATGTGGACCTCGCCCTATTCATCGTTTCGATGTTTTTTTGTTGTTGAAAAATTTGATATGAAATTTTGCAAAAATTTATGCAACCCTCCAATTAAATCATGTGTTTACTATAATACTGATTGAATTTCTGTGTAAAAATCGTATGGATTTTAATCAATATATTGTAGAAATTTATCATTTAAACAAATTAAACATGTTAAATGTGAATAAATTTATTTCTTCTTACATTTCTTACTTAGATCGCTGACTGAATCATCTTTTGATCATTATTACATGCTGTCATGCATTTTGATCGTGTGCTTACCATAAACAGGAAATTGATATCGCTTGGTAAAAGTAAAATGAGAACCGTACAAAGGGTAATTACAGGGGAAAATATCGTCGGGAAGAAATAAAAAAAAAAATTTGTGTTTTTTCTGTATATTCAAAATAAATCTCTTGATGAAATCTTGGCCAGGTGTCTCTGAAATCAGTCTGGGTAGCGCCTACTTTGTTTATACAAAGTTGAACTCTTGGCACTTGCTAATCATGCCCGCAGGCTTCGATATGTTGACTCGTGTGTATATACACAGTAAAAAGTCACACAGACACAGGGTGGCATGTGCTACTGTAGTCATGCCTCCAGGCTAGGTTACTATCCCCCGGTTTACACCAGTTTGTACACATGGCAGAGAAGTAATAAAAAATGATCTTAAATTAACCCGGCCGTACTGAATTAATAGGTTTGAAAATTTTGATGCAATTTCAGACATTTCTTACGATGTTTTTAAGAAATGCATTTTATTTCCCTTTTGTTTAAAACTGTGAAATATGATTAAAGGCTACCATATGATAACGTTATTGGTTTAAACCATTTATTCATTAAAATTAGCGGTAATTTTTCGACCAATTCTTCGAAGTCGACCTATTTATACTTTTTTTTCTTTTTTGGCTAAAAACGGCCTCCTTCGCCCAATAAACCGTATCAACCTAATTTTTGAAAAATTGGGTATGTACAATTGATCTATAAAACAACCACTTCCAAACTTGATTATGAAATGATAATGAAAACTGTACAAGAAGATATCTATACAATAGGGGCTCTCTTCATTGTATTGAAGCATTTATTATCCATAAATTTACATATCTTTAAACTGTGATAGTTATTTAACCCACAAAAATTGATGCCAACAAATATTGATGAAACCCCAGTATTATATTCCCTCCAATCCTTCAGATGATCCCCTCTTCTCATGGGTATTCCTTGCTTTTTGAGATTATATGGCATTGCTGCATTTTGTCAAGTGCTACCACAATGATTAATTTCACTGTGATGGATAGCTTGGTCCTTTCTTGCAATAAAACAAAGTAAAATCCCTGTCTACCACATCATCCTTCGAAGTTTGTGGCCTTTATGGTTACTAAATATCATTTTATTTTTTAAGTTTTCCATTTGGATACAGCCATAAACTTGGAAAAAAAATAACTGAATGAAATAACATAATACTTACTGCATTCATTTTTCATTTTTGTGAACAATGTCCTTGCTTTCTCTATCAACCCTTCAGACAACTCTTCAAACTTTGCCCTGCAACAATAGTTTTGTTATAATAATTACATATAGTTCAGAAAACATATCTTTCAAATAAAAAGAGATAATTCTGATCTCACTAAGAAATGAGCATAATCAACAATTAAATTCACTGTTCTACATGTACCTTCCTGAAGAACTTTTATCCTTACCTATCCATCTTTCCTGTCACATCCTTATCATTCATAAAGCACTCAATATTCAGAGGAATATTGGTGGAATTTGCACTCATTAGCTTTTTCAGTTTTTCACATTCTTGTGTCAATCTCATGTAAGCTTTCAAATTACTACGCACATCAAGTTTGTAACGTGTTTTGAAATCATCAACAAAATAGTCAACAAGCACTTTGTCAAAGTCTCTTCCTCCTAAACATGGATCCGATTCCACAGCCAACATCTGGATAAAGATATTGAAAAATCTCATTAGTTAAGGTAAAAAATAAACCAGTTCAATTTCAAATCTTTTGTAATTTACAGAATATGTAGTTATCCCGAGTCATATATGTACCAAACATCTCTTAATTGCCGTAAAAATGCAATATACAAAATTGTTCATCATTTATTGATGTTCAAGCCAGAGAGGACTTCTCAAATCTATTGAAAGTTTCAGAGGTCAACTAAAATATGGTTATAGTGAATCCTTAGGGGTGTTCAATATGATTTGTTATAAAAAATATAACGTTATATCCAAAGTTCAGAATATTATTTCAAGATAAAGGGAATGAAAATTTCTTCATCGCAAACTTGGGTTTTTTTATTTACTTTAAGCAAAACTTGTTACATACATGTTCTCGACAACCCTGTATTACTGTAAAAAGTATCCAAATCTAAGACTACTTAGGAAGTTTGTTTAAAGTAAGTCCACTGCTGGAGGTGATCAGTTTTACCTTGAGTTTGCCTTTATTGAATGCAACGGCTGCCACCTGCGTGGTGGAGTAGCCTATGTCCACAAAGATCACATTCCTGGGCTTCTCATTCTCTGCTGGCAGATCTTGTTTGTAGATACCATATGCCAACGATACTAAAATGAACAAATAAGACAAGTTTGAAGTCCAATTCAAAATCAAATTGTTTTTTTAAAAGGCTTGACCATAAGTACCTAACACAAATCACTACATTGAAGAGTTTGTGAAACAGCATCTAAGCAGAGCCCTATGGAACTAAATTTGACTATTGACCTGTATCAATGACCTTCACCCTTTAATGACTAAAGTCCCTTCCATCTTACACTCTACCAAACATGATGTAGACTTTCTCAATTAAGTCTCACTGTATCATTTCTTTAACATTTGATCAACTTTTGTAGGTACAATCAAAGTGAGGAAATTTCAGTTAAAAATTTTAAATTTTAGATTCAAATTTCTGCTTTCTTCCATTGTTAGTGTAACCAAACATAAAATCTATGTTTGGCATCATTAAAAAGACTTAAAATCATAGAGACTTTAGCAAGTCTACACAAGATGTATCTGCCTAATATTACTCAAACATATTGTAAAGAATAAGTTGCTAACAGAGAGAGACAAATTAAAAAATACCCCCTCACACCTTTCTCCCAGAGAACATAAAAATATGGATTTAGTACCTAGCGAATATGAATTATTTCAAAGTAAAAATTTCCAGACAGTTTTGAGCCCTATTTACCCGCAGTGGAATCATTCATGAGTTTGAGACAATTTAATCCACCGATCAGACAGGAATCCATCATAGCTCTCCGCTCCACATCTGTGAAAAAGGTGGGCACCTACAAATAAACAAAATGACCAAAATTACAAAACTAAGCTGTGTCACAGTCCACATCACATAAAAACTTCATCATCACACAAGTTGTAAAAAGTATTACATATCTAGGCATGAGAAATCGGCTCATTAAATGTAAAATCAATGACATAAAATATATATTGCTCAAAATATTTGATAAATACCAATCGATGTAGATTTTTAAAAAAATACATATCAGCTTATCTTTAGGTAATTATTTTCAAATTACTATTTGCAAAATCCATTAAATTTCATTTGACCATAACTTTAATAAAAGACCTTGGGTCAGAGGTATGCCACAACTGTGAGTCATCAACTTGAGCACAAACTGAATATGTTCCACGCAATGTTAATGGACAGGATTAAAATGAGAGACAGCCGAATACCATATAAGAACAGACACATTTCTCTCCCAATTCAACAACAGAAAAGAAAAATTGTGGGGTATACAAACAGGTTGTCCATTTTAAACCATTTAATGCTCATTCTGATATAGCATTCAACCGAATAAACTTTAAGTGCCTAAAACACATGTAGGGAATTATTTACCTTTCATAATAAGAGACATTTATTTAAATAGCAAGGCTTAATTTCAGTTCTTAAAAGTAATCTTACCATTATTTTACAGAACAGAGTTATCTGGTCTTTATATGAAATATATAAGTATATCTAATTTAAAACAATACATAATTTTAGAAATCAAATTTACTTTTAAGAGAATTTTATATAAAATAATACATCAAAAAGTTAATAAAATTTATCTTAATAAGGAAATATCATAGAAAATGACGATGTTCTAAATTCTGAACTGCTATATCCCAGTAGAGCGTTCAACACTTACAGACACCACCACATCAACTACTTTAGTCTTCAGGTTGTTTTCTGCCGTCTCTTTGATCTTTGTCAGCAACATAGCTGTAATCTGTTCCGGTGTAAACGAGTGCACTTCTCCCATGTACCTTGCCTACAAAATAAAGAGAAATCTGCTTAGTCTAGTAATTTAACAAATTCATTGTCATCATGTTAAAAAAAAAAGTTTGCACTGGTCAATTATCATTTTTTTAAAAAGTTGTTAACAAAATTTAAGAGGTCAACAAACTACCAATCAGAAATTTGTTAATTTTTTAAAAATTGATTTGTTTAGCTTTAAACTATCATTTTAATAGTATAGAAAAAAATCATACATATTCTAACTTTAAAATTTGAATGTTTGTAACCCATCTCTTTATACAGTGCTCATATCAAGGAGATTTATATCATCTAAAAATTGCTATGACCATTCAGCCAATTGATGTCTTTCTAAGAATTTTCTTGGAACAAGTAAAACTGACTTTAATTTTCTTCCTCTTTCTCTTCTAACTCAAATAACTAACTAGCTTTTCTCCATGTACCCAGTTTAAAAGACACAAAACAATTACCTGTCTATAGATATTAATTTCTGGTAAGTTTTGGTGACCAAAATGGTAAAAAAAAATATTCACTGATCTTGAACATAGAAGTTGTTAACAAGTAAAGTATTTTGGTGCCTATTCATAAGATTTCAGGCAGACTTTTTTGCATTGATTTCCTTATTTACTTGAAAGCTCTTCACCCAAGGATGCTTTATTTTTTGCTCAGATATTTTGAGAAATAATGTGAAAATTTAAACACATAATGTCAACAACTTCAAATACCAACCACAGCTTGATCAAAAAAGCCTTAGTTATCTAAAAAAGTGGATATTACTAACCTGCAGCAGAATGCCTCCTGAAGGACTTGGTGCAACTGTGTAGGGTTTGGGATAATCTGTGAGCTCTTTCTGCACAAGAGGATCATCGAATTGCCTTCCGATAAATCTCTTGAAACACGAGAATGTATTTTTCAAATTTGTGATGCACTGATTTTTAGCAGATACTCCAATGGCTCTTGTCTTCTCGCTCATAGACACATATGCTCTACAAAAATAAAAAGTTTATTGAAGTTTTGAGTATTATATACATTAAACAACCATTTCAATAGATTAGTATACACATAATAACTTTCAGAACGTTTGCTACTCAAACCTTTTTTCCATATAATTCAGAACTATGAATATAAGAAATTTGCTGGATTTTGTAACAAAATATAATGACCAGACCGGTTTGATTGAAGGTACCAGTTAGCTTAGTTGATGGAACACCTGACTAGAAATTCAAGGGGCTCGGGTTCATATCTTGGTCTGTTCTGTCATTATTTCTACCCTCCATAATTACATTTGGTGCCATGACCAAACTCTGCAACTGACAGTTTAATAACTCCTGCTAGGGGAAAGACCCTGGGATGTTGATCTTTGGGGGCGAAGATCATTAAGGGAAGGAATGGGGTGGTTTGACGGCTAGTCAGTGCTGAGAGATCAGTTGGCGGATTAAGACGGACCTGGTTCGAATCCAAGTCTAAAATCATTATTTCTCCCATTCCATTACACTATTGATATTTCCTAGAAGGCAACAACACTTCAAAGACATGGAACTACATGGACCTCTGAACTTAAAGCATTACAAATCACACAACGGTATCTACTTTAGTTTAATCAATATATATCTGTATATAAACGGCAAAATGTCTCTTTTATGATTTGTTAAATTGTTAGCATTTATGACTTCACTTATGATGCTAAAAGGTTGTGAATCACAGAAAACTATGTATTTTTTCATAATTGAATATGATGTCAACAACTTTAATAAAAATCCTGAAAAAATTGCTATACTCACGGTGTGCACCGATCGCTGTACTCGTTAGCGATGGTTTCTATTCCACCAGTTCTAGCTACCCCAATAAAGCAAGTGAGGCTTCCAACGTCTACCCCAACGACCGACATTTTTGCTCTTTCTGGTTACAAATTGATACAGCGTATAATGAAGTATGTACGATTTTCTAGAAAACACGTGAATTTTCAGTCGGCAAAACGCCTCAAAGAATCTGTAGGTTACTGTCCCGCAGAAAATTCGAGAATTTTCAAGGAAATGACGTAATATGGATAAAAATGATTTGATCGGAAATGCCCTATAGTATAAATAAAAATACTTATTCAACTATTTTCACGGATAGGCCTATATATTGGGCGAATCTCTGGTGTCTCATGCATCGGAAGTGTGTTACTTCCAACCAACTTTTTAGCTCGCCTGAGCCTAAATTTGCATAACGTTACACCGTGACGCTCCTTTTTCCTAATATTTCATCTTAGATCCGCTCACGAGGATCTAGAATATAACCTAAAACTTTTTATCACGTAAGGAACTGTAGCTCCCAGGGCTTTTTTTTAGACCGAGAGCTACAAACCTATTTAAACGTTGGTAATTCGAGATCATGCGGGATATAAAGGTTGGCGACATTGCAGAAAAAATACATAACCCGCTTTAGGATTATGTTTTTATTTGCAATGATCGCTACCTTCACAACCCGCACGAATCATCAAATAACTTTAATTGTTTATTTTTACATCTTTCTTTTAACAAATTAATAAATTGGTTGTAAAAAGTAAGTTAAATTAACTAAATTACTGTTAATTTACATCAGTACGTTAGATAATAAAAACGGCCAAATCATCTCCAATGGGAATTTGAGTTTGACATCATTGTAATTTTTTCTTGCAGTCCTTGATTTCTCTTGGGTCGCTTCAGCCTAATAGGTTTTGACCAATCGATAAACGGGTCGTGTATATTTCAGTCTGGCTGTTTCTAGAGACCTATATGAATTAAAATTTTAAGTTTCCGAAAGAAGTAGACTGAGGGAGTAATACTTGGTAGATGTAGACATATATCAATACAGTTTCTATATCAAATCAAATCAATGATTTCAACTATAAAATTATGTTAAATACTATTGTGATGAATGGAGTATAAAAGGTTTTAGCTGTATATAGCGCCCCAGCCCTTCCCGTAACAAATTAAACTTTCAATCATTGCCGTGGACGGAAGCTTTTGACCATTATTATCACTTTGATAATTTATGTAGGGCCCAATACTCAAACAAATAAATTTTATTATTTTTTTTTCTTTTAGTTTGGAGAGAGAAATAAATTTTGAAAATGAAAGCGATAGTAAATTGGGAGGGGTTTTTTTAAAAATAACGTATGTTTGTTTTTTTACTGTATTCTATGACATAAAGTATTCAGATTGTGATAATGCAAATATCATCAGGAATTGTTTGATTTCAAAATAAGTAGTTGAATAATATGCACGAGTTGATATCCAAATATCTATTTGTGGGGGGGGGGGGTATCAAAAATTATAGTTGATTTCTTTACTTTTATATCAAACATCGAATTCTTGATAACAAACAAAATCGATTTCTTGATACCAGAAAATCATTTTTCTATAATATCAAAAAATTATGGGCAGCGGAAAAAGCAAAAAATACATTTTTACAAAATCAACGATAAACTAAATTCAGTAATCTAAAATAATATTATCAATGACCATAAGTGCAAAACCAACAGTCTCTGCAAAATAAATTTACATAAAACCAACCAAAGATATCTAAATACAAATCAAACACAAAATGTAAAACCAACAGACATAAATGTAAAACGAACACACAAGCGGACGCATAAACGCCAGGTGGCGTTTTTGGGGAAGCAATATGCGTCATCGATTATTGGAATCCGCGATGGTTCGCACCTATTCTGTTTTGCCTTGAGATGTTTCGCACCTGCCTCGGAGCGAAACATCTCACTGTATTATAATGTAATGTAATGGAGTGTTTATGTAATTACAAATTAAATGTATATATAGTTAGCATAGATCTATTTTGGGGATCATTTAATTACATAAATTACCAGTATCTGCTTGAACTTTACATTACCCAACTGCATCCACTATTTAAGTACGATTTTTACCAGTCTTATTCTTATAGCAAAAGTAGGGTTTAATATTTTTTCCATACCCATATATTTATTATGATTTATAAAAAATTATAAATAATATTTTAATGACCTGTTTATACTCGTATATTTGTTTCAAATATTCATATTCGGATAAAAACATATGCATAATCAACTATCGTACAGTATTCTATAAAGGAAAAAGCGTCATTTAATTGTTATCCATAAACATGATGATGTACAAAAATCTGAATGAAACATTTTCAAAATGCTACACGACACATGTACATTGTAAACAAAAACAGGACACGAGCCTTTTTTACATGACAAATAATTGTCAGCCCTGTATCTTGCTTTTAACCTAATATAATCTAGTGTATGCAAATTTATGTTTCACAGCGATCTGTATACATGTATATTGTTGGCATGGACGCCGATACTGGCGTTGACCACATCGCCGACAACAATGACATTGTGGGTTGAGCTGATATCGATATGAAAGATGATGATAATAATATTGCGTTGCCGGTGCTGATGGCGTTGTTACCTGATGTGGTACAACAGTTCTAATAACTGTATAAACTATATCAAGCTTGCCAGTCTTAAATCAGTTGAAAGCTCAAAACGAACTACCCCAGTGTTTGTAGCTACAAATAACTGATTATAAACACACCCACTGCAGTCCAATGTAATGGCATATAACACAGGCACATAGCATCGTTTTTAAAGGGGACAGACTCATCCAAAAAATCTTGACAAGCAAAAAACAAACAAAAAACAAAAAAAGATTACTTTCCCAAATCCTGAAATTCCTAGTGGAGGGGGGGGGATACCTTTAGCTTCAATTTCACTGTTTATTTCCTTTATCTTCATTTCAATTTTTTACATGGCACCATAAAAGTGTGGGGGGGGGGGGGGGCAATTCCATGTCAATGCAATTTTTGGTATGTAAATTTAAGAAAAATCTTTGCTGCGCAAAAGAGTGGGGGCCAGCCCCCCCCTCAACCCTGCCCCCCCCCCCCCCACCCTGATGCTATGTGCCTGCACCAGTCTTAACTTATTTCTAAAATAAATATCCAATACATGCATATACCTGCAATTATGTTATAGAAGCTAGACATCCTTCGTTCAACAAAAAGCTTAATATACTTCATGCATCAAGAAGCTAGCCATACTTCATTCAACAAGAAGATAGATATACTAAATACAACTATTATCGGTATAACGAAGCTAGTTGTAAGCTATATACACCTCATACAACAAAACGCTTTCTACAATGCATACAACAAAAAGATTTTTATACTGTATACAAGAAGAAGCTAGCCCTACTTCATACAACAAGAAGCTTTATGCACTGCATACAACAAAAAGCTTTATATTCTGCATACGACAAGAATCTAGCTATACTTTTTATAACAAGCAGTTAGATACACTGCATACAACAAAAAAGCTTTATATACTGCAAAAAACAAGAAGCATTATATACTGCATTCAAGTAAAAGCTTTATATACTGCATACAACAAGAAGCTTTATATACTGCATAAAACAAGAAGTTATATACTGCATACAAGAAAATGCTTTATATACTGAATACAACAAGAAGCTTTATATACTACTGCATACAAGAGAAGGCTTTATATACTGTATACAACAAGAAGCTTTATATACTGCATACAATAAGAAGCTAGATATACTGCATAAAAAAAAAGCTTTACATACTGCATACAATAAGAAGGTAGACGTACTTCATGCATCAAGGAGCTAGCCATACTTCATACAACAAGAATCTAGACATACTTCATACACCAAGAAGCTAGATATACTACATACAACTAGTATCGGTATAATGAAGCTAGATATAAGCTAGATACACTTCATACAAAAAGAAACTTTATAAACTGCATACAAAAAGAAGCTTTATATACTGAATACAACAAGAAGCGTTGTATACTTCATCCACCAAGAAGCTATACATACTTCATACAACAAGAAGCTAAACATGCTTAATACAACAAGAAACTAGACATGCTTCATACACCAAGAAGGTAGACCTACTTCATACAACAAAAAGCTTTATATACTTCATACAACAAGAAGCTAGATATATTGCGTACATCAAAAAGTTGCCATACTTCATATAACAATAAGCTAGATTGTGACAAGGAGCATATAGCGGGTGCGACTGGTCAGCAGAGGATGCTCACTCCTCCTAGGCACCTGATGCTATCTCTGTCTTTTTAGAGGTCCGTGTTGCTCTGCTTTGAAATTGTATTTCGTTTTATAAATTTTTGAGATGGTTGACAGTTTGTTATTGTCATTTTTTATTCATATACTGCATGCAGCAATGAGCTATACTGCATACAACAAGAAACTAGACATACTTTATACAACAAGAAGCTAGATATACTGCATACAACAAGAAGCTAGATATACTGCATGCAACAAAAAGCTAGATATGCCGCATACAACTAGTATTGGTATAACGAAGCAAGATATATATACTGCTTTAAATACTACATCTACTAGTAAATGCAGATAGATATGCTGCATACAATGATGAGACGGTAATTATAATGAATTTCCATACAATCCCAAAGAAATTCCTTCTTTTTTTAAAAAAAGTGTCACATTCCATATCTACAAATATAAGCAAAGTAGAAGACATGTAAAAAAAAATTAATAAATAAACACAAAATTTAAAAAAATACACCCAAGAACGTTGCGATTTGTAACATTGCTGCATGGTATAGCTAAAGCTCTGTATAGGTTATCGCAGGAACAGCATCCATGATTACGTGATGATGAAAGTTGAGTTAGTCACATCTTTCACTGAGAACCAAAGTAAAATTAGGGAGCGTATGAAATATTCTCGATTGAGACATAAAACAACAATTAAATAGTATAAACCAATCAACAACTGAACAAATGTATTTTATATATTTTTTTTGGTAATGGCCCGCAACTACCATAAATGGAATTCTTTAGACCGATCACTGGAGGCATTGAGGCGACGTCGGTTCATGTCGTAACTATCATCAATTGGGCTTTCCGTTCATAATGGTAAATTATTTCATCATGTATACAATCATGTACAAAAATGAATAATGTGTGTAACTATTAATTTCCAGAGACCAACAGATGATGATGACAACTACATTGACAACGGTGATGATGATGATGATGATGATGATGATGATGATAACAACGAAGAATTCAAGATGGAGACGCGATTAAAATGTTGATGACCAAGACGGAAAAAAGAGGGAACTGAATATAAAGATGCATGTAGTGTGGTAGAGATGGTGTCGATTAAGGCCGGATGGATTGCATTTAATAATTCATGTCTAACGGTATTAGACAGGGAGAGTCCAATATTCGAGGATAAGCTTTCATATTTTTTTTTCTTTTAGATTGGAGAGAGAGAAAAAAACCCACTCGTTTTGTTCCGTTTTGGTTTTGGTATAAAACAGCACCGAATCCTTGTAAACTTGCGTCAGTGTGTACCTCGAACGGTTGAGAGTAGTCTGGAAAACCCAGGATTGGCGGTGATGCTAAACAGTCTTTCAGTCTCTTAAAAGCTTCCTCTTCTGTGTTACCCCATTTCCATTTCTGTTGCGCTGATTGCTTCCCCTTCTTTTTGTCATTTGGTATTGGCATGAGCGCTGTTAATGGCTTGGCTATCTTGCTAAAATTTTTAATGAATCGACGATAATAGCCAATGATAATGATGGCTATACTCATTCTATTGTTGGTGGGGACGCCAATACTGGCGTTGACCACATCGCCGACAACGATGACATTGATGGTTGAGCTGATATGGAAGACGATGATGTTTATTGCGATAATGATGGCGATGCTGGTGTTGATGGCGTTATCTGATGGGGTACAACAGAGTCCTGATAACAATTTCAACTATAATAAGCTTTGCCAGTTTTGAATCAGTTCACAGCTCAAAAACAGACCAATGCAACAGTATTTTTTTATATTAGATTTTGAAGCTACAAAACTGATTCAAAAAGCACCTGTCAGTCCAATATAATGGCAACTGTCTTAACATATTTCTAGGAAATATATCACAGATACTAGATATACTGCATACATGATGTTTACCCAAGAGAGTTGAGACGAGTTTGCGCAGGAAACGAGTCTCTGCCCTCTTGGGTATCCATTATTTACAAAATGAAATGAATCATTTTTACAAGACCTTGGGCTTTGTAGGACGTAACTATTTCTTGCGTCAGTTTAAAATGACACTGGTTGAAGCGAAATATACACAGATTGCGTAGTCTAAGCTCAAAAGCAAGACAAATCTTGTTGATTTGAAAGA
This sequence comes from Magallana angulata, assembly GCF_025612915.1. Taxonomy (NCBI): domain Eukaryota; kingdom Metazoa; phylum Mollusca; class Bivalvia; order Ostreida; family Ostreidae; genus Magallana; species Magallana angulata. Next base: position 11,434,070 of record NC_069117.1, read on the forward strand.
TGGCTTATAATGAAATAAACAGGCCTACGTCACATTGCTCTTTGACACCAACCACCCAAAGTTCATGCTCTTGTAAAATGGTTCTATCTATTCTATGTATCAAGTACAACTAGTATCTGTATAACTTAGCTAAATTATATATTTACTGCTTTAGTATTAATAAATGTAGATATTTATGCTGCATACGTACAATGAGACGGTCTTTCTGATGAGTTTCCATTCCAAAGAATTTTTTTTATCAACAAAAGTGTCATATTCCATACCTACAAATTTAAGAAAAGTCGGAGAAATGTAAAAACAAACACAATAAATAAAATTAAAAAAAAATACATCCAAGACGTTGCGATATGTAATATTATATATTATACTTCCATGTTAAATACTGAAATCTGATTGGTTTAGACGCAGTTGGTAATCCGTTCTATTACCCTCAGCGTTAGCAACACACTTGGCAACGGGTAACACAACGAATTGTTACATGCGCGTAAATTATGCGCGTACGGTTCGCCGTAGAATTCACTTCATTTCTATATCAAAGAAGTAAAATTTTCTTTAAAAATAAGACATTCAGTATAATAAAATAAATAGTGCCTGTTTGGGAGGGTAACTGTTGAAATTGACACCTCTCGAAAACCATTGTCAACCTCCGCTTCGCGTCGGTTGACAATGGTTTTCTCGGGGTGTCAATTTCAACAGTTACCCTCCCAAACAGGCACTATTTATAAGCTGCATGGTATAGCTTAAGCTCTGTACAGTAAATATATCAATAACATAATATATATATATTTTTTTTTTTTGGGGGGGGGGGGGGGGGGGCTTTCAATTGATTCACAATGGTAAATAGTTTCATCTTGTATACACGTACAAAAATAAGTAAATTCTTAAATTCCAGACACCAAAAGAAGAAGAAGATGATGAGGATGAGGATGATGACGACGATATGGTTACGATGATGATGATGATGATGATGATGATGATGATGATGAGGATGATGACGACGACAACGATGATGTGGAAGATAGTGATGATGATGATGATAATAACAGCGAAGATGGAGACGATTAAAATGTTGATGACAAAGACGGAAAACAGAGGGGGGCTTTCTATGAAGGAATTACATGTAGTGTGGTGGTGATGTCGATTAAGAGGATTTTTTTAAAGCTAGGAATAATGATGTATAAGTCATTGATAGAATTAATCTTTGCTGCGAAAAGATAGATGATGACGGTGATAAGACAATGTGACGAGGATTGACATTATTAAGTGTGTTCGACGGGTGCCTCCCGCAGATATAAACATGTATTCCAAAATATATTCAAATCACTGCGTCAACTGTACGCTTCCTCCACTTCTGCTTGCGGTGCACCTTAATGTCTGTGCTCTCCTTGTGTGATGCCTTATGCATTTCAATTTCATGTTTCACAAAACATGCAAGAGGCAATAGATCGCTAGCATTCTTTAATATGTATCGTTCTTTGCAGCGATTCTTAATGTGCACACAACGCAGCTCAGATTTGTTGAAAGCTTCAAAAGATCTGACATACAATTAAGAATAATTAGCATTCACTGTGATGTTTTGCCGAAAAACGTGTGTCTTGCGTTTTGGCAAAAATGAAAACAAAATGGATCTCGTAACACTATGTTACTTCATTGGTCGGATTATGGTTACTACGGTAAACCATAACGTTAGAATATTTTTTATAAAATATTGTCCGAATGTTGTTTCATACTTACGTTACATTTCCGGAAATATCCGTTTATCATTTTTCTACGAAAACGAGCTAAATATAAATTAAAACGTTATATAGAATTAAAACATAATTGATGTAAAGTATATTATTAATAATAAATGTATATATAAAAGAAAAGAATGTAGACTTGTATAATAAAATAATAAGATTTTTTTTATCTTCTGCTCCTTGCTTCTGATTTGGTGCGGACTTAATGTTTTCAAGTTGAAGCGCGTTCATGAACTATTTCAAATCAACAAACCGGGGCAAAATGTGAAACTTGGATCTATTTCATGAATGTGCTTATGAATGAACTAAAAGTAGGCGATCTGCTAAAGGGGACACTTAGGTGCCATACGAAGGATGGCTGATGCATTCAGCATGGGAGAAAGTATCGACGTAAGTAAAATATGAGGAATCACGCGTACAGACTCCGTGGTATCCAGCGTGTCTGGTCCTGTTACTGTTAGTGTTACTCCGATCATTTATCAGAACGTTACAACAATTCTTTCATGATATTTTACATAAGTGTGTAGTAGTTATGTGATATTCACATGTGTTGAAGTTTGATATAGTACTTTTCCCAAAGGTCCCAATAACACTGTTATAACACCCCCCCCCCCCCCCCCCATGAAATGTCAACACCAATGTATGATTGTTATATCAGCCTCGCTGCGCTCTCGCAACCCTATTTGGTTATTTGGGCTTGCTCATTGAAGTCCATACTTCCCAAATGGAATACATAATCCAAAAGGGATTTATATATACACATAAAAGAGATTCCACTAAAATACCACTTATCAAGCATCGACTTTCAGTAAACAAATTTTTCTCTATGACCATTATCGAAAAATCAAGTTTAGCCCCCCACATGGTAGATAATGAGCCCACAAATGATTTTTCTTAGTTCTGGCTGGTTCTGTAGCTCCTGGTCTGAAAAGTTCAGATGGGTGACTTATATGAGGGAGTAGCACTACTATGAGCTACAGTTTTGTACATATTAAAAAGTTGCATTATACAGCACACAAAAAGTGCCCTATTTGGGGACTGATTAACCTTATTTCCACACAAATTCTGTGGAAAAAATTAGTACCATTTTAACAAGAGCTTGGACTTTGGGTAGTTGTGTCAATCGGCATTGTGACGTAGGCGTGTCTTTTTCATTGTAGGCCACTCAGTCATGGCAATTTGAAATCAACAAGATTTGTCTGGCTTTTGAGCGAAGACTACACAATCGGTGTAAATTTTGCTTAAAACTAGCATCATTTTAACTTGATTGATGCAAAAAATAGATAGTTACATCCTACTGAAAGTCCAAGGCCTTGTTAAAATGATTCTAAACTCCTCGAGCAATTTACTGATATTGTCACTTAACTTGCCTCAGACTTTCTATTAAATATGCTAACCGACCTCAGAAATTAGTATGTTAAATTCATGTGAAGATCTAGAGTCACATTTACATGTAAACAACTTGCACCACTTCTGATCACTTCATAGGACTGGTGATGGTATTTAAAAGAATATCATAAGAAAGTCAAGTGACGATATCTGTAGTATAATTGTCCAGGGAATTTTTCAGAATCAAATATTTGTACAGAATTTGTGTAAAAATAACTTAATCTAGCGCAATTTTTTTTCTTCGTAAATTGCAACCTTTTAACATATAAGGAACCGTAGCTCCCAAGTTGTTCATCTGAATTATTTCAGACCAGAAGCTACAGACCAGCAGCTATCTCAATTTATGAAAATCATTCCTGTTTTATATATAGATCGGCTCCTTCACACTTTCATCATAGAAATATCACACCATATATATTCTTTCTCATGCATTCATGTTGACAACTGCATGCTTTAATAACTATCATTATCTTCATCTTCATATTAAAAAGTTCAGTTTTAAATACCTATTAGTGGATTTATATGTAGATGAGAAAAGTTCAATGAGTTGACCCATTGTTAATGTTGATATAAGCATATAATGCAAGACCCATTGAAGGCTGCTCTTAGGTTTAAGACAATGCTGTTTGAGAGAAAGTTCTTTAGCCAAAACTTTTTGAATTCAATCATTCAACAGAGGTCGAGTCATGCAATCTTCACTTAAACCTCTGTATACTTGATGTATGAAATGTGATGTCATAATTGTAGGCTGAGCATTCGATGTAAATTAGTTTAATTTTGGCTAAACGTTATGCTTTGGGTAGGCCATTTTTCTAAATAAATGTTTTATATACTTCAATGATCAAAATTTTAATTTCCATGGGTATCAAGGAATGGCATTTATATTAGTAGATGCCTCATGCATACACATATATAATGGGTGAGGAGGGTAATTTATACTCTATAAACTGAAAAAAGCATCAACAGTTTCAACCCAGTTTATATGATTATAAATGTAGTTTCAAGAGAGCTATTGAATTTATTTCTTATTGTTTAATATTCTGCCAAGAAGTAAAAAATTAAGGCAATTTGACCTTTGAAATGACATAAAACTGTGTGATTTTATTGTTACTTATGTTGATCTAATATATTATCTAAAATAGGTTTTTAAACCAATCAAATACTAGTAGCTCATTTCAAAACCCAAATTAAATTCTTGGAAGAAAGATATTTTAAATATTTGAAATTGCACAAATATTAAATACTTTTAGTTGTAGATATGTGGAAATTTGAATTCAACATACATGTATATCACACTTGTATTGTTTTGAAATACAAACATAAACCAAAAGTCTTTAAGCTTTTTACTGATTGTTCTCTCCTTTTTCCCTTTGCATTTAAAGCTTTGTTGTTGTTATACATTTGACATAAGAAGCACATTCAAGATATTCTTTTGTGATCTTAAAGTATTTGGAACAGGTATCTATGTAAGGTAGATTTGTGGGGAGATTTTCTAATGTAAGTGACCACAGATATATGTAAAACTAGAAATGGAAATAATAAACATTAAACCCCTAAACCAGATGTCTTAAATCATCAAATCCTTAGTATTTAAAACAACATAAGTACCAGTTATTTTATACATGAACAAAATGTGACAAAGGGGTTTTGTTGGGTAACATACATTGCGTGATGTTTTAAGGGACCAAATCCATCTTAATTTTGTATGAATATCTCTTTTTTTGAGACTGACATTTGTGACTATTATTTTTAATTTTGAAATTTCATAAACTTATTCACAAAATTAATGAGCAGCTGCAGGCATTTTATCTCAGTTTTACATTGTTAGGTTGAGAAATCCCTACATATGTTTGATTCAAATGAAAAAATAGAGGTATGATGATGTGTCATTCCCTGTAGTGTTGTTGTGGGCTACAATTATTTATCATGTCCACTGTTGACATAAAGCATACACATATTAATTAACAATCACCTTGGTTATGTGTTACTTAATGGTTGCATATATTGTTTTTAAAAGTCATTAATTAACTGATTGGTTCAATGAATTGAGGATTATAAGTATATAATTAACTTTGTTGTTTACTAATTTTGACACATTGCAATTAAGTGATTATTGCTACTGATTGGTTCAAGCACTGACTTGGAATGGGCACATTCACTTAATCCTCTCACAGCAACAGGCAAAAACCTGTACACAGGGATTAGTGGATCAGATTATTTAGTCTCTATTGGGGGTGTATATCTATATATACAGGTCTTTAAATATTTTCAAACAGTTATGAATGTGTGGTCCTCCTAACTGTAAGGATGTGTCAGTTAACTGATACTACAGAACTTAGTCCTACTTCATCTTTGAAATGTCAAGCATTTACAGACTCTAAAGAAAATGACCCTTTTATATCAAAGGCTAATGGAGATATTGAGGTTAACATAATGCTTTTTTACTAGTTTTATAATATAGTTATTCAATTTGTGTCCTTCATCTACAAATTTATGTCTAAGTGTACAGTATTTTAACTCCCAAAGTATACTATTCAATAATTGTTTCTATCAAAATTTGTCTGTAGCACTTACAAAAATGTTATTTTGACAGAAATAACAAATTATTTCTATATTTAACAATATGGATTTAATATGCATTTTATTTTCTAACTTGCTGAAAGTGAAAACAAAGCATCATCATTTTATGTGCTTATTTGTAGGATTACCAAGTGCTTAACCTCCTTGGCAAGGGTGGTTTCGCATGTGTCTACAGAGCCCGCTCAAACAAAACTGGGATGGAAGTGGCCATCAAAATGGTATTTATTATTGCACATAAAATGATATTTTAGCCTAGCATAGAACACCAATATTTTTGTTGATATTTATGATAGTTTGTTATGGTGTTGTTTTTTTTCTTATTTCAGATTGACAAAAAGTTAATGAAAGCACATGGAATGGTAGCTCGGGTTAGGAAAGAAGTAGAAATTCACTCCAGATTAAAACATCCTTCTATATTAGAGGTATTTGTTTCCTCTTTCGCTGGAAAGTTGATACAATTTTAATTGTCAATATATGTATATATATGTCTCTATAAACTGTGGATTAATGATCAATAATCTTTGCATCTTAGCTGTTCAACTACTTTGAGGACAATAACTATGTGTACTTGGTGCTAGAAATCTGCATGAACGGAGAACTCAACCGATACCTGAAGGCAAACTGCAAGGTTCTTACAGAGGATGAAGGTAAGCAGCGAGGCATTGTTAATGTGATACTGCCTGATACAGGGCCGGTATAAATCAAATGGAACCATCAGAGATAATCAATATTTGAGGTTAAGTTTACTTTGGCGAGGGGATTTGTATTATTTTCCATCAATTAATTGGCAATCTGGTTTTTTTTAGCTCAACATTTCATGAGACAGATTGTGGAAGGAATGCTCTATCTTCACTCACATGGTATTCTGCACAGAGACCTGACTTTGGCCAACCTTCTACTGACTAGAAATATGAATGTGGTTAGTTTTCTTTTTCTCCTATTATCAGTCATTGACAATAATACATACATGTGTAATCTGCAGTTGATGATTACTTTTAATAATCTGCTTGTACATTTGTATGTCAGAAAGGAGTAAATATAAGTATTCAAAGGTGTGATGCTTTTCTTTGATAAAATTTTAGAACCTTTAATGAATGGTTTTTACTTTATATTCAGAAAATTGCTGATTTTGGATTGGCTACCCAGCTAACAGTTCCAGATGAGAAACACTTCACCATGTGTGGAACTCCTAATTACATCTCTCCGTATGTAATTAATAAAATATACAATGAATATTAAAGTTCTTTGATATTTCCTAAGGGAGGAAATAAAGAAAGAATGAATGAATGAATGAAGTGTAAAATTCATATAATTTTTGTCAACATGCAAAGACTTGAATATTTTTACTGTTGTTTCTTTAATTAAGTAATTAAGGGAGCAGACAAATGCATAGCAACATCAATGGAAAAGTTTTTCCAATTATGTAATTAGTGCACAGCAGTTAATTAATCCAATTATTGATTTTTTTTCAACAGGGAAATAGCTATGAGATCAGCCCATGGTCTAGAGGCAGATGTTTGGTCCCTTGGTTGCATGCTGTACACATTCTTAGTAGGCAAGCCCCCATTTGATACGGAGGCTGTCAAAAGCACACTGAACAGAGTCATTCATGCTGACTTTGACTTACCAAGTCACCTGTCAGAAGATGCCAAAAATCTGATTCAGTCCTTGCTAAAGAAGAATCCCAAAGAGAGGCTCTCTCTGCCTGGTATGATATCTGTATGATTTGATTTGAGTATTGATCATCCATTTACATGTAGGTCTGAATTATGATTTAAAAAACTGTTAACATTTTGAAGGATGAATTTATTTATCTTTCAGATATTTTAAGGCACCCTTTCATGACCTATGATAAAGAGGCATATAGGAAAGTTTCGAAGGTTTGTATACATTTGGTTTCTCTCTCTCTCTTACAGCACAATCTTGCATGCATACTAAGAAAAAATAAAGTATATAAAAGCCTTCTGTAATAGAGAAGGAAATAAACTTTCTGTTTTATTTTGCAGAATTTGGGTGATACATCAATTGATAGTGGACGATACACCATGGCAACCTTGACAACTTCTACCTCCTCAAAGATGACCAACAACCTCAAGCCCCGCCCCTTCCAAGCATTTCCTTTAGAGTCCAACATAGCTGAAGATGCGGAGAGAATTTTCCAAAGTAAGAAACAGAGTTCTGAAGAGAGTGAAGTTGCCAACATCTTCAACCAAAGAGTTCCAACCAGCTCAGCCATTTCCAGGCATCCACCATCACCTCCAGTCCGATTAAGGGACAGGTAAATTTATAATAAATCCTCCCTATATCACATCACATTGATAAGAAATCAACAGTGGATTTGAATTTACATCTGAATATATGATTTTGTTTTGAGTCTGAAACTTTACAATTAATGTTGAAATTTGTCTTGCAGTGAAAGAGTCACAGAGAGACAACAGTTTCTGAGGAGCAATAGCCAAGACAAGAGTAGAAGTATGGAGCATTATTCTGTGGAGCGCAGCTTGGAGGAAATCCATGGAGTCAAGCAGAACAACAGGCCTGCCCCGCAGTTTGACCCTGCCAAATACCAGGACAATCGCTCCAACACCCCGAGCAACTCCTCAGGGTGGTCCTGTAGTTTATCCCTTCACAGCAACGATCCCAAGAATGTGGCTAGTCCTGCTGTCCATGGTTATAGTGACACCAGTAGTCATGGAGTCAGCAAACCGTCTGCCAGTGACCTGTCTTCCCAAAGTAGTGAATTTAGTCTTTATAACACAAAGAAGGTGCTAAACTTTGAAAGTGACAGCCTCCATGAGAAGTCCCGACATAAAGATGGCCAGGACTATGAGTCTTCTTCCTCGCACTGCAGCGCCAAGCACTCTTACTCCCAGCAGGGATATGTGGGTCAGTATGGAAGGAGCAAGTCCGTGGATGATTTCCTGGATAGTGATATTGACACTAATGCTAACTGCAATAGCAAGTCAGAACAGTTAAACAAGACTGAGGTGACCAGAAGTGTGAAAAGTTCCACTGCATCGTCATCTGAAGAAGGGAAAGGAAACAAAGGAATCGGCGACTCTGTTCAACCTCTCTCTGCAGTCAGGCTGTGTCCAATTCGCCAAAAGACAAGAAATGCTGTTGTAAGTTGAAGATATATACCTGTAGTTAATATTTAGCACTGTGTTGAACTATTTTGTCCAACTTTTATTTTTTATTTTTTTTTGAAAAAGAAATCTTATTTACCATTTATTTTCCAGGTCAACATTATGGAAAATGGGGAAGTTTGCCTGGAGTTTGTGAAACAGAAGCAGAAGGTTGAAAAGGTGATGGAGGTCTTTGTCATCTCCCCCGATGGTATGAGTGTAAAGATCTACCAGCCAAACCATGGCAAGGGGGAGCCCATCTCGGACCACCCTCTCCCACTCCCTGAGTCACCCACCAAACAGTTCACCTTCGATGAGCTCCCAGAGAAATACTGGAAAAAATACCAGTATGCTGCAAGGTTAGTCCTTTCTCTCTATTATCATATATTTCTAAATCATTTTAACCGTGTGTCTTACATGAAAATTAGAAATAGAACTTGAATTTGACATAAATACTTCTTTCTCTCAGGTTTGTGAAACTGGTCAGGTCCAAGACCCCTAAAGTAACCATTTACACTAGCAAAGCTAAGTGTATGTTGATGGAGAACTCACCAAACCATGACTTTGAAGCAGTATTCTATGATGGTAGGCACTTGTTTATCTCCTTGTTTCTTCTTTCCAAGATTTGTTGATTTTTCAAACTGCCTCAATAATACATGTACATGTAGTCAGAGTGAATAACTTTTATTATATTCAAGTCTCTTACATGCCATTTTTTCTGTCAGAGTGTATTTTTACCTATGTGACACTTTAATAAATGATGCCTTTTATGAATATACTTCAAAAACACACATTTTTGCCTAGTATTTAATATAAAAATGAATGTCTAAAATGACAAGGGAACTGATTTCTGTGAATTTTATAACAAGGCAATTTTCCTGGAGATGACCAAACTAATTTCTGTGATGATTGTTTCCCATGGAGTAAGTTTGTTGTGTAGCAGCTTCCTGTCACCTTTTTAAAGCACTCATACTACAACTTTAGCCTAATAACACCTTTTGCTGTGTATCTAAAAAATATTTATTTACTTGTAGTCAAAGGAAGTAATACGTGATAAAAACATTTCAGCTCATCTTTATCTCATCTAACTTTTATGAACTTCATTCTTCTTTGATGGATATTATTAATGATAATCTTATAAGTGAATCTAAAATCTAAAGATTATAATGAAGCTTTATTTTTATTTTTTTTGGCTTCCTTTTTTTAAAAGGTAGTTATTAAATGGGTATATACCCATTCATGTATCTATTTAGTGAAAGAATATCAGTAGATTTTTTAATGAAGCTTTGTTGTTTTTTGTCTTTTTTAAAAGATAGTTTATGGATAAATATAAGTATAATTAAGGCAAATTTAGTTTTGGAAGTAGCACCAGATTTTGTTTTTTCATTCCTCTTTATCTTTGTAAGAGACAATGTACATTTTGTTATCTTAATGTTGCAATTTGTGCTGCAATTTGAATTTTGCTGAGACTTTTCAGTGTTGTGAGCATTTTTTTTTTCATTCTAATATTTGTGCATTTGTTGCAAAAAATATGCTAAATACACATAAGAAATGATTGCAATGGTTGAAACAAATTTTATTTGCATTACAGGTGCTAAATTCACAATGAACTCCACAAACATTCGAATCATAGAGAAGACAGGGACATCGCTGGTGTTGGAGTCTGAGGACACGCGACAGCGACTGGCTGAGGAGACACAGCACTTATTGGAGTACGTGAAGCAGTGCAGACAGCAGTGCCTTGAGCTGGAGTCTGTCATAGAGTCTGTTCAGCAGCGCTGTAGCACCAAGGGCCAGCAGTTTTTTCCAGTCATCGTGGGCCGACGCCCCAATGTCAACCTGAATGATTCCCAGCGGTCCCATTCCACCAGTGACCCTCCCAGTTCTCTGGGCATGGACAATGTCAGTACTCCCTCCTCTGGTTCTGGAAGACCCCCCACTGTAAGTTTCGGAAGAGTTTGCTTTCTTTTCTTTTTCCTCTTAAATTAGATGATGTCCATAGGTTTATACATTGTTGTTTTGATTGTTGTTTTAGATGTCATCATTTGATGGAACTGTTGTCAGTACAGTGACAGAGTGTGTGGATCCCTCCTCTGCTTCAAGACTGACAGACGACTCTCATGACCAGACACTGAGAGCCCAGCAGATCGCAGAGCGCCTCGGTAACATTAGTCCCACCTCAACTCTGCAGAGTGAGAGGTTGAACAATGTGAGTCCTACATCTAGTCATGGTAGCAGCACTCAGCTACGCAAGTCCACAGTGTTACGCAGTGTTTTTGTCAAAGACATTGGATGGGCATCACAGGTAAATTGATATTTCTTTGTGAAATTACATTTGTCTAGCTAGTGCCAGAAGATCAATTAGAAATATTTGAATTAGCTTACAGATAAGTTACCATACATGTACATGTATAATCAAAATTGTTCTGTTCATTTTCAGCTGTCTAATGGAGAAATATGGGTAAAATTTGATGATGGAACCCAAATAGGAGTAAAGCCAACCACTACCACAGTTAAATATGTGGATCTTCAAGGAAAACTTTTTAGGTATGAATTTGGCATTTCTTAAGTTCTTTGAAAATCACATTATTCTTCATTGTTATCTAATACATTATCTCTATGTAATATATAATTTCAGTAAAAATTAAAATATGTTTTTCTTGTTGGCAGATTTCAAAGAACTGACATTCTTCCAGAAGCAGTCAAACTTAGACTGGGGAAAGTCCCTGTGGTGCTAGAGACCCTCATGCAGGAGGCCCCTCCCACCTCCACCCCCTCCAGCACCTACCACTGAGGAAACACACGCAGTGAAGCAAAAATCTCAACCATGTTTATCTGTGATAGTGCCATAATGAATCCATTACTCATTTTTTCTTAGTGCTGTGATAACCTGTAGGCAGCTGATGTTGTTCTGTGTAGAAGTGTTTCATGGATCTGATCGGGTGTTGACAATTACCTAAATATGAAATCTGTACAGAGTTATACCATATGTAGATATCAGATTAAAAGTACAGTTTTACCAATAGATTGTACATGACATAGATGTATATAGTCTAGATTTTAGATAAGAAAGTCTCAGCTTCAGAGAAATTACTGCTGTTATAGTTTATGTTTCTAGTTTAGTGCTATTGGCTATGGTAGGATGTCTTGTTTGTGCTATATTTTACAATGAGGTTCATAAATTATCAGAAAGATATTTATTTTAATGACGGTAGAATTGTGTTCATTCTTTTGTGTGTCTTTTTTTAATATCAAGTTTGTTTTTTCTTACACAACGAAAAACAGCATTGCAATTTCTGTTTACACATTGTTATTTTTACAAAATTTTATTTTGCACAGATTTTTTTATCCCACTTTGAGAGTTTTAAGTCATTACGCACATGCAAAAATACACAGCTCCTATGTTGATTCACTTTACACAGGTAATGAAATGAGATTTTATTTCAAAAGATACAATTATCAAAACCGAAACAGATAGAGTAAAAAGAATTGATTTTATATTTTAACTGATATGATTCAATTTTTTAAAGTCTTTTTTTTATTAATTATTTGCATTTTGATATTAGTTTTATTTGTGGGTAATTAGTGACATTGAATATTAGTATTTATTGTTGAGTACCATAGCCAATTTCATGCTTATATTGTTAATTATTTAACTAGTCTTCATATATATTATAGTTATATGATATAAATAAAGAATTAAAAATCTTTACTGGTGTCTTGTGCATTTCAATTTGAAAAATACATGTACATTGTATTATGATAGCCATTCATACAGTCAATCCTTGTTTTCCCTGTCTTGGTGTGACAGAGAAAAATCTTGAGATATTCAAGGATTCAATATAAGAGTTGAAAAGACCTTAGTTGGGACTTTCAACTTTTATACTTGTATTATATTATTCTTAGTATTTGAAATGTTGTTGGAAATATTAAAGTATAACTGTATATAAGAAAATTGAATTTTATGAGTGCAAGAACATAATATTGTGAAATTGAAATTGGAAAGGCTCTTAAATTCTTCATCATCCTTTGACAGTAATTAACCTTTGCTCACATTCAGACATGGAGAAATGAGAGTTGTTTGCACGTGATAGTTATTTTGACCTTTTGTGATATGAAATATGCTGCACAAAGGATGATCCGTCGTCGTGTGACGTGTGTTGTCCGTCGTGCATTAACAATTTTACATTTTTAACTTCTTCTTAAAAACTACAAGGCTAATTGTTACCATTTTGGTGTGAGGCATCTTTATGGTAAGAGGAATCTAAATTGTGAAATCCGTGGCTCTACCACCCCAGGGCACCACAAGTGTGGCCAAAAAAAGAGCCAAATTTTTAAACATCTTATTCTCTACTCCAACACATGTGAGGAAAAAACTGGTTGCATGGTTATGATGTCCATGAAGCTTTCTACCAAATTTGTGAAATTCATAGCCCCTGGGTCAGGGGTTCTGGCTCTAGGGTGGGGCCAATATGGCTATATAGTAAAAATGTATTAAATCTTAGAAAATCTTCTTCTCTACTCCCATATATATTTGTTAAAAACTAAATGCATGATTATGATGTCCATGAAGCCCTATACCAAAATTGTGAAATTCATGAACCCTGTGTCAGGGGTTCAGGCTCTAGGATGGGGCCTATGTGGCCATTTGTTTTCCCTTGGACTGAAATGTCACACTTTCATTGGTTTAAACATACCACGTGATTGCCTCATATATCTCTATATTTGGTCAATGAGAAATAATATTAGGCAATATGGCCATCATTGGCCGATGCTTCGCTTACTTTTTTCGACATTTCATAGTATTTAATACATAAACCGCATGCCGTAAGTTCTTAAAGTATTTGGAGTAGTTGCCCTTTGAAATTCTTTAAAATTAGAGTAGTTGCCCTTAAAATATTGACGTCACATTGTTTTGTCTGGAACAGAACAAAATGGCAGCGTCGAAATTTGCTTAAATCTCTGCAGAGAAGGGAGAAAACATTTAGAATTGAATAGCAACAAAACATTGTAAGTGAACAAGGGTGAAGCATAGATTTTAAAAGAGTATTTGAAAGATGAGATTGAAAATTTTGAAGATTTTAAATTGAGTTAAATTTGACGAGATGTTAGGCATCTTGTACATGGCTTTGCGTAGGTCATTTTTGAATAAATATGTCACTTGATAGTCCTCAGGAAAACAAAACACATATTAGGTTGGTTACTGACTCACTACGGAAATATATTGGGTTGATCAATCTCATAGCTCTCTACCAAATTTGTGAAATTCGTGGCCCCTGGGTCAGGGGTTCTGGCTCTAGGGTAACTAACCTAATAAGTAATAATAGTAAAAAATATATTACCACGGTTAATGTTAGAAAATCTTCTTCTCTACTCCCTTATATATTTCTTAAAAACTAAATGCATGATTATGATGTCCATGATGCCCTCTACCAAATTTGTGAAATTCATTACCCCTGTGTCAGGGGTTCAGGCTCTAGGGTGGGGCCCATATGGCCATATAGTAAAAATGTATTAAATCTTAGAAAATCTTCTTCTCTACTCCCATATATATTTGTTAAAAACTAAATGCATGATTATGATGTCCACTAACTCCTCTACCTAAATTGTGAAATTCATGGCCCCTGGGTCAGGGGTTCAGGACATTGGGGGGGGGGGGGAGAGGGGGGGGGGGCAATATGGCAATATAGTGTTAATGCATATAATGTTTTAAAATCTTCTTCCCTATTTTCACACATCTGTATGAAAAACTGACTTCATAATTATGTTTACCAGGAAGTCCTCTACTAAAATTTGAAATTTCATGTCACACGAGTTATGGGCTGCGTTCAAGATCGTAGCAGCTAGCCTAGCTGCAGGGTCGTAGATATCTAGGTCTATTGAACGGACTGTTAGATTTCAGATTTGAAGTTGGAAATATTCAACTAAAGACATAATTTGTTAATTTCAAGCGGAAATATGTTTAATATAAAATAAAATATGTGTTTAAATTTATTATAACTTAAAGGATGAACAAAATATCACTAAGTAAATAGATTTCATGTTTTTTTACAAAGTGGTAACTAAGGTTGCCATTTTGAATTGGATGCTTAGCATAAAAAATTTAGCCTACGAATATCTACGTAGCAGCTAGGCTAGATTATTGTTCAACTACGTAGCAGCTACAATCTTGAATGCAGCCCAGATAGCATTATGTTTTCAAAACTAATTTAAAAATCAGACTTGTTAAACTGCTCGTCCATGATATGCTATACAATTGTCATGTCCATACAAGGAAAATTAAGTCCTGGTTTAATGTGTTTTTTAACATTTTCTAGGAAGTTGAAGTCCTGGTTTTTATGTGAATGATAACAGGCTTTTTAACATTTTCTAGAAACTCGGGTAAAAGATGAAAACAATGAAGATCATTGTAAAAAGTTCAGGTTGATTTTCCTTATGATACTACCTTTTATAAATACATGTACTGGTATATGCATTTTGTTCAGAGGCAAACATCTAGTTTAGAAAAAGCTAGTACACGTACTATAGACTTGTAAAAATTCTCCTCTATAGTACACTTTAAAATCAAACTAAAATTAGATTTGTAAAATCATTCTTCTATGATATGTTCAATACAATCTGATTAAAATTAGACTTGTAAAATTGCTCCTCTATAATTTGCTATATGATTGTACATTAAGCATTTATATATAAATGCAATATATCATAAGGAAAATCAAGCTGAACTTTTTAACTATCTGTCATCTTGAGCTTTGAGTTCCCTCCTGAGTGGCTGTATTACGCGTTAGATGGTAAGTTACCGGTAAATGAACTCTTCCTCCAGAATAACTTTCCAACAAGATTGTCATGCTGTCTCTGTCTAGGGGGTTAGGATTAAATCTGTCGCGTCTATCACCTGCCTCCTCAATCTGTCGATCAATATCCACAGTTAAATGCTACATCATTTTACTTCAACATTATACCAATTAACTATTGCAATTCGTCCACTTAATGAATGCTTACACAACCACTATGCCTAATCTACTGAATCACAGATAATGAGTCAAACATTGTGGTTTTCTTGGAACGGTATTTTTAAGAATCCTTGTGTCATATGCTCCTTCCCATATACACAATATGTGAGCAGCCAATTTTAAATCATTCAAGATATTTATGTTCCACTGATTTTGAAACCTTTGCAGTAAGGACCTATCTTGACACAGGGGTTATAGTCTTATTATGAAAATTTGTGAAATATTGTCCTCATTAAATATATTCACAGATAATTGCCTTAATTTTTGCAAGAATAATTTTATCATTTTATAAAAATTAGATTCTACTTACCAGTGTGTGGCCCTCAAAATTTACTAAAGTTTATAATTTTTCAAACTTGCTTGCTAATGCTTCCATTTTCTCCAGAAATTTCTGTTCTCTGTATATCAAAATGAATTTTTTTTTTACTTCATTTTATGTACGAATCAATATATTTTAAAGGATTTGAGACATGAAATTCATATGACATCACTGTTGTATAATATGACCACATGTAATAGCCCAAATTGAAGCAAGGTCTAACAAGAGGCCCAGGGACCACATTGCTCACATGAGCAACAATAGCAAACTGACATGATTTTGATTCAAACACCTTCAATAAATCAAAATCAAGGATTTTATATATAATTCTGCTATGATCTTAACCTTAGACCTAGAAACATGGTTCAAGGTAACTGCACACCCTTTACCCAAAGGGACTCTGTGGGTGAAGTACCCATATGAGGCAGATTGGGGCAAGGGGAGAGATGATATGCTCCAGACAAGCGATCTTGGACGTAAGGACGGACAGACAGATGGAGACTGATCACTGTAGGGCACCTACAGAGCAAGGCCCTTGTTAGTGACTATTGGTAAATATGCTGAATATGAATATGATGCCGATTCAGAATGGGTTTAAAGGTAAACGGATGTACTCCTTCACTACTTTAATGTTCTAGCCTAATCTTATTTTTTGTAAACTGTTTTATTTGATAATTTACATAAAAACATGACACAAAGCATACTTCTCACATAATATCATTGAAACATTAAGGCAGTGTAACAATTCACAAATAAACAAAACAGTTTTTCAACAAATCTATAAAAACAAGGGATTATTGCAAAAGCAAAAAATATAAATTCTATGACAATGAATAGGTACATACAATAATGCAAGACAACCTAGATATTAATTCATTTGTAGCTTAAATGGATTTCATAAAAAGGAAGACTTTACAAAAAAAGGTTACTACAATAAAATCAACAAAATTATGAACTAAAAAGTTGTAGGATTTACATATTGTGATAATAGTCAAGTGGTTTTCTTTTTTCAGTTTTGCTGACTCCTAATTATGGCGTTCTCTATGAACTATCTTGACTGTTGATTCTTTCATCCGATAATGTTCTTATTGCACAATTATTTTCCTGGTTTCTTTTTCCCAGCCCTGCAAATAACACATACAACATTTTATTATTTTTTTTTCCCCATTTTTAGTTGCTTTTTAGAGCTCGTTTTCAAAATACCATCGATTTTCCCACTTGGTGACAGTCTTGTTTTTGTCAACAGCTCGCTACATCAAGATGTCCGTTGCTTTGCAAGTATCACTTGCTGCCGAAACTCCCACACAGTACGACCACATTACAGCTGGCTAGCTCACTTTGCCGGGATCAAAGAAATGCAGCTATCTTAACAATAACTCAACATGACTTTTAAAAGGAAGACTGTTTAGTATTTATTCAATAGATATACCTATATAATGCATGCATATATACATGCGTTTACAAACAAATGTTCTTTATATATTGATTTCCTGAACACTGTAGGTCACAGATATTCACATGATACATTTACTTCTTTACTTCCTTACTCTCTCTTCTCTCTCTCATTTAAGTCTCGAGCGGTAAATGCTCAGTCTAAATACTCAGACTTGAGGCTAAGTATTGAATTCAGAAAAGTTGTTGACTGTGGGGCCTGATGAAGCCCTATTTCATTTAGCCAGCTGTGTGTTCTCTCTCTCTCTTTTCATATACCAGTATTGGAATAAAGTCATTCCAAAAACACAAGTATAATTTCAAATATTAGTATTTAAAAGGGAAATTGTTGTTTTCTGATCTGCAGTACATTATTTTTAATGCAATTGCGTTGTTGTGGCGGCGGCATGTTTCTGATGCTGGTGAAGCGACCGGCCGACTGAATCTAGTGAGCTGCTGACAAAAACTTTGACTCTCACTAGGTGGCAGAATTGATGGTATTTTGAAACAAGCTCTATTTTCATTAATCTTGATTTATTGTATAGTACTTAATCTTCCAATGATTACTTGAACAATATTATTTAAAGGGGCAATTGTAAGCCAAAATTTTACCATAATTTGTCAAGTTATATGTGAGATACAATGCTCATATTTCTTTGTTATGTTAACAAAGCTTGACCTTTGTTTTGTTTATAACTAACACTGCATGGTGCAATGCCTCCCTGACTTCATCAAAGTGAGCTAAAAATCACGAAAGATGTTTGAATAAAACAAGTATATGTATGCCTACTTTTTCTTGGATTTTGCATCTGTGGACTGGAACACACTGCTAGCAGCCATCAGGTTTTCTATATACTGCCCGAGGACTTGGTTCTCAGATTTCAGCTTCAAGTTCTCCTCTTTGACCGAGTCCACTCTTGATGACAGATCTATCAGTTAATATGATTCTCTTATTTAAAGTTACACTGTCATATTATGTTACTTTAGTGTTTGTTGTTTATTGTCTACATTTGAAACATAATTGAAAGACAAGAATGACCTGGAACACACAATTATTCAATAATCTAGACTAAAGTGAGTACAGGAAAATGTCAGTATTCATGTAAAAATTTCTTGTGGTAAAAATATAAACACAGTCTACTTCCTATTTATTCTGAGGCTATTAGCCTTGACAGTCACATGATATCTTACAAAATTAAGGTCATAATTACAGTATTCTGGTTTTCACAGATGTGGAAAATACCAGTGGACTTTACCAAGTCTATACACATTATATGATGATACTTTACACTTATATGGAAAAGTATTCCAGCATGAGACTGCATGTTATTATTTTCTTGTTATTTTTTGTTGCAAAAACTTCATTTGATATTTGTAAGTGGTGTGTGTTATGGGGGGGGGGGGGGGACTAAACCAAAGCGGTAGTTCTCTTACCATCCAGAGTGTTTTGCAATTCAAGAACTTGATTAATTAGTCTCTGTTTTTCTTCCAATTCATCAGGATTAGCATCAGGATCAAGACCTGTTTATTAGGAAAATATGTATTCATCATTATGTAAATAATTAAGAACACACTATGGGTACACACAAAAATGATAAAGACAACATACAAGTATGTATATGCAAGAAAAATAATATTATTGTTAATATATTAAATATGTCATAGTTATCATGATGTAAGAAGCACATACTGTTAAAACTTTCACTGGACAGTCCTGTCTGATTATGGAAGTTTTTATTTGATAGTTCACCTATTAAAAAAAACCGCTAATTAAAATTATGACAAAATATAAATTCAGATACATGTAAATATGACTTGATTCATAACAGGTTTTAATAACTGAAGATTTTTTCATAAACTTTCATAGACACACATCTCTTGAAAAATAGCCATTTTTAAGGATCATTTTACACTTTAATTAATCTATTATGATAAGACTTAGATATATATAGAATTAGTTAGAAGGGACTATTTCTCACAATGTGGAGACTGAAGAAAGAGGAGACAATGTAATGAAAAAATCCTATGTAATTCCTCCAGGAAAAGGATTTATTGACCAAAAATTTAAGACATTGGGTTGACCAAAACTATAAATAAATGGGGACATATTGTGAACAGATTGTTGATTAACACAGGTGGCTGATGATGATCATTCTTTGTTATTGAGTTTTGTATATGAGATGATTTGTTAGGGGATGGAATGACTGGTATTCATTAAATTAGTCTTGGTAGATATATTTGACTGGGCTAGATATTTTTGATTGAGTAGCCTGTACCATTGAGGGAGTCAGTCCAATCGTAAAGCCAAGTCCAATTTCTACAAAGATATCTGTCCCAAACAGTAATTTACATGTAATTCTATGCAGGGCTGGGGTAATTTAAGATGGGGGGGGGGGGCACTTAGGATTTCGGGTACGTACCACAGTCACTGTCACTTGAGAGTGGAATACTGTACATGTTGTCCCCTTTATTGTCCGTCATGTTTCTATATTATGGTGATCTGAACACAATTACAAGCCTATGGAACAATGTAAACAACAAACTGTCACTGGCTGAGTTGACCACGATGCTTTACTGGGCTTGTTCACACCCCATCTGTTCAAGAACTTCTACAAACCTACGAATCATATAAAAACAACAGTCGTAACTGCGAATTATGCTACTAAACAAATGTTTTCGTCATATTAAACATGATAATCATACATAATGTACATAATTTCATACTCACATACTTATCTTCCGGTCTCCATAATTTTGCCGAATCACGTGATTGTGACGTCACTGTAAGGTGCTCGTTCACACACGACTTCATTCAAGTTGTCAACAGAGAGGCAAGGTGTAAGAGACAACTGTCAACTACTTGTTCATTATCTAGTGTTCACCTAATTTGAAATGTGACGAAAGTGAAAAAAATCAACCGTCATAATGTGAAAAGTAAGTTTCAAATTTATTGAAATCATTTTTTACATTAATAACTGAAAACTTTTAAATCAGATAGGTAGATATGTCGAATGTATGAATATATAAGGTACCCGGTATTCATGCTTTCAAAAAGTGTGAAGAACCTTATCAGCGTAGGCGGTGTAGAAAATATTTGTCATCAATTAACGCCGATATGTTTAATTTTCAAAGTGCAGGTTGAATATAAATCAAGTATATAATGGAAGAGAATGAATACCAATGGCAGGTACACATGTGTTTTGTATTGATATTGTATGTTAAGAAAAAGTTTTCAAGAACATATCATTTGTATGTTTTCTAGGTTACTGAAAATGGCCTTTCGTTGCATTATATTATACACTGAATAAATCTTGCTCATTTACTTACTAAGCTTATAAATATCAGTTATATGATTTACCTAACAAGAAATGAGTGATATGTGTGTCTTTCAAAATGTGATATTCTTTATATGATTGATAAATGTTAATATGAATTAAACTTTTATTCCAGAATATGTATTCCATCAGTGAATTTTTTGAAGGAATTTTTTCTCAAATCTGCTGAATAAGGTGTATGTGATTGTTGGATTTTTGTGATCTTTTGGATAATTCCATCTACACATGGGGAGATCAGTTTTTAAATAGGAGGTGATGAAGACTCCTCCAGCATGACTGAGGTGCATAGCAATCACCTCCAACGCCTCAACTCAGGGCTCCCTGAAGGATGGGAGGCACGACTGGCTGCAGAGCAGGGCAGAATCTATTACCTCAAGTGAGTATTACACAATATACATGCATGTACTCTATTATACAAAGAAACGAAAGCTATATCCCAGATAATCAAAATGTTTTTTATCAAGTTCATGATTGACTCTTGAAAAAAGAGTTCAAAGTCGTCAATCTTCAATGAACTTTGAGAGAATTCATTACAATTAAGGCAATGAATTATACATGTATAGTCAACGTTGCAGCATGCAGCAGACAGAAATTAATTCACTGCATTCATCAATTGCCCCTAATTCATTAGTAGTTTTTGTTGATGAAATTAAAAGCAAACACTAAATATGAATGGTCCCAAGATAATGAGGAAATTAGTGGAAAAATTCATTTCATTTACATCATTTGTATTGACTGAAGTAGTTTGAGCTACTAGTGTTTATTTCATTTTGGTCTATTTTACATATATGGCAATGGAATGGAATGTGATGTACTGCCTGCCCTAGACTGCCTAGAAAGCTATCTGTAAAAAAAATTGAGTGAATATAACAAAAGTATTGAAAAGGACTTTTACCAATGACTATACGCGTATTAAAAATGGATTTAATTGAAGTAGAATTTGGAGAGAAACTAAAAGCACTCAAATTTTCTAATTGGGAAACACTGGCCAAGTTGGAAGCAATATCCAATTAATACACTAAATCCATGCATAATTGCATATCACTTTGCCATTATATTGAGAATTTCATTTATTAGGAGATTCCCATTACCCCGTAAATGACAATATTTTTGATATAACAGAAAGTCCTTCAAAGAAATCCTCTAGACTTGTTCAAGGGATAAAAGATACAAGATTTTGGTCCTCGCCATTTCAATTTCCACTTCATAACATGGATTGACTGGCCTTTTCATGTGCCAATTCTTTAATATCTCTAGAGTAGTTTAAAAAGGAAATTTCAATAGCTTTTCATAGGCATACAAAAAACCATCATATATCAAGATGTTTCATGCTCATTCTCTGATTATATGAGTGATATCAATTGATAAATTGACCCTCTACCCTATAACCTCCCAAAGCGAAAAAACCTGTCCTATAAAAATGATATTTACTCTCCACCTTTCCATGTCAAGAAGCCAAGACCCTATTTTGGCCACCATTGTGCAGTGAACAATATCAACAATTTCATTTTAATCCATTTTAATATTACTTTTGGTTATTTAACGTTAAGACATACAAGCCGTTCTATTGAAATCAGGCTTAATGGAATGTTTAGATATGGACAGCTAATATTCTGGCACTTAAATATAACATTGTGTGGCTCTACGAGTCAGGTCAATAGAAATGGACATTTGCAAAAACTTGATTTAAGCTGACCATTGCTGTAAATGTCTGAATTCCAATAAAGGGGGATCATGTAGATTATTAGTATGAGCTTGAAAAGGTGATAGGGAGAAAGACAGGGGGCATTCCATTAGTGTTTGATGAAGGTGAAATATTTCAATAAAAGATTTCACCCCCTAGTGGTTTTTCACTGCGTGAAGAGTTGAACTTTAGAAGGAACTGCAAATTTCTTCCGCAAATATTATCCACAACTATAGCATAAGTGTAGAATGGGTGCACAAACATTGTTGGAATCTTTACACACTTGTTGTAAATTTGCTCTTTCTTTCTTGATTGACATAACATACAAATAGAGATTTAAAAAACTTTTGTGACTACAGGTAGGGCCAGGTGAAAATAACAGAGACCGAATTACTTCTCCATTGACTAACATACTCAATATCAACAGCAAGTTACAGACAAATGCAGAGAGAGTCAATACCTTAATTATGAGTGGCAGAATGGCAGAAAAGTTGCCTTCGTTTATCATAAGGCCCAGATGACATTTTACTGTTTTGAATAGACAGAGTTCATTCTACTATGTAATTATAATTGTAAATATCGCCACAAATTCTTATTTAATGAACCAGAATACAAGTGTTGGTTAAACACTACTTCGTTGTAATGTGAGAACTGGACAATGATTAGATTTGAACGAGGATTATTCTCATTGGTAACTGCTCTGTGGTGTAAAGTGGTGGGACCGCATGTCAAATAAACCTGTAACCTTACAACCATTACACATGTAGGTAACACATATACGGAGGATTTACCTATGTAAGCTGTTGTAAAGAAGGTGTGGTGTGTATTGTCTCTAGACTAAATATCCCCCAGCAGTTTGTATTTGATCGCAATTTGAATGGTACCAGTTGATAATTATTTTTAATGGAAAAGATTGTCATACTTTCTCATCAGATAGGAGATATCCCAATCTTTTCCCTCCAGCCACATTTGGATGTACGCTAGAGTGATTGAGGAAAAAGAAAAACTTCAACCCTAGTGTCATATGCTATTGTTTTGTCAAATAATGTTTTGTTTCATTAGCCAGGTGTAAATCAATCAAATATCTTGCCCTTTTTTTTTTTTTTTACCTTGGTGCAGTTTTCTTTTGTATTTACCTGCGCATGCTTGGTTAAAGCAAGCTTACCTGCAAATTGTGTATACACATGAGTAGTAAAAGTTAAGTTTGTGTAAATGGTGTGTCAAGCAGCTTATAGTTCAACCTAGCGGAGATAGAAATCAAAATATTTGTTTGCAGTGTTAGGTCTCCCGAAATCAAACACCCTTGTTGGGCCTCTAGAATGAAACAAACTACCCGCAATCTTGTATGTTTGGCGGAAAGACTCTGTTTGCTGTTTACATGGATTGGATTTTTAGGTGTTGGGAGACTTCAGCTCTATCCATCTCTTAACCATTTTGCACCGGCAGTCTTTCAGGATAAAGCCCGGGGTTTTAACAGCTTTTGTTCCATTATTTATTGAACATTCTTTATAAGTTGAGATAAACTGAGACTGTACATTCCTTTGTTGAGCAACTACCTAAGACACCAATGTAGTAGGTTTATGTGTGCTAATTACTGAAAGAACATCAATTGAATTTCAACCTTTAGTCCTCTTAAGCTTTGTTTGCATTGAAAATTATGTGGAAAGAAAGAGGTCTCATTAGAATTAAGAGGGTTAGGTTTAAAAAACAAACAAACCAACAAGAGAATTTCAAATTATGGCTTAGAATACATGCAGTCACAAAATATGGCATATCATGAATGTTTACCATAACATTTTTCACAGTATTGGTAATCCTAGTACACAAATATACCATTGTTTTTTGCATAATTATAGTCTAAAATTTTATTTGCCAGCTTATACATATTAATATATATTGTTATCTCTTGAAGGTGACAAAAAATAAGAATTGATATCAGTCATAAAAATCTAAATTAAATGATTGAGGTTGCATGATATGGCTAGATTCAAAAAAAGGCAAAATGTTGTGCCTAAATATTAAGAGCCTTTGCTTTGTGAGCAT
Organism: Magallana angulata; assembly: GCF_025612915.1. Taxonomy (NCBI): domain Eukaryota; kingdom Metazoa; phylum Mollusca; class Bivalvia; order Ostreida; family Ostreidae; genus Magallana; species Magallana angulata. Next base: position 11,458,728 of record NC_069117.1, read on the forward strand.
AGCCTAGCTTGTGAAAAGAACTGATTGTTCATTTCCTAAGCATGATAAGGGTTAACCCAGTTGCATTACGTGTACTGCAATACAACAGTTTCAGGTGCACAGAAATGTGTATTGAAAGTACACCTGATCATAAAGATAACTAAGATTTACCCTTGTGCTCTCTCTGTCTGAAAAACTCCCAGGGTTCTATTTGAACATTATCATTGATTATTGCGATAAGACCTCTCCAACCCCTCCAAAGACATGATGAGGGCACCCAAACTTCACCCTGGCTACCAAATGGGGAAGCTTTAGTAGACTGTAGAGCATGGAGGCACTTTATTGTAGTTTAGTACCCATTTCTTTATTTAGGGTAAATGATTGTATATCACTTTGAAGTGGTTTTCTGGAGTAAACGTTTGTCAGGGTTGATAAAGGTAGAGGCTAGCCTTGTCATTCCAACATTAATTCTAACTGTCATCTCAGGTATGCCCTACCTGCCAGGTGAGATGACACAGAAAATGTGCAGCCTTAATGTGCAGCTGTCACTTTGTTTTTCAGGAATGTAAACAATTATGAACCTATTATTGGTCCGTTTTGAGACAGTCACTAGCTAAAACAGATGTTCTGACCCAATTGCAATGGCAGGACAAGTGTTAACATATGAATATTACAGGTTCAACATGTTATCTTAGTTCAAATTTTTGATACAGTGTAATGATGCCCAGGAGACTTATATTCATATTCAGAAATGACCAATCTCCAGAAACATTTGGGCCCCACCTGTCGTCCCAGTCACCTGTAATGGCCAACAAAGGTGTGAAGTAGTAAGTGGGCTCTGTACATAAAACATGCTTATCTTGTCACTCTAAAGGAGGCAGCTTCAGTTCCTTTTTTAACTGATGAGGAATTGTCCAAGACTGTTAATATGTATTTAATTGTTAACATTAAACCACGTAGAAGTTCACCTCCTCTCATCTACCTGAGATGTATCATTATATTTTAATTAACGGTAGTAAAATTACAGTAATATGAAACTGAAGTATGGTACTGTTACATATTAAGGGTAATATGTAATAAGTCTCTAAGAAACTCTATCCTGTGTAGATTCAAGTCAATTGGCATGTACATACATGCAGTGGTTGGGTATAATAGTCATTGTTCATGTTTTACATGTACCACAACATGCAACAGTGATCTAAATGATGCTGAAAGTTTTCCATCAGATGTAATTTGTACAAAGTCCATAGGTTTCTTTTTTGCCCGTTTCTGTATTTTGAGGCCAATGTAATAATGAACCCAATTCTGGAAATTTAACTAATTACTCTTAGTTAATTCGCAGAATGAACTCAATTTGTAGAATGCTATTAAATACACTAAGATAAATTTGCTAAGTACTCCACAGAGAAGTATCTAGCCAAGTAAAGTCATCTCCTTAATAGCACTGTGGCATGTGTAGGGTATATATATTATAATGTGTTTGACTTCTGTGTCTAATTAAATCAGGTTCCTAAAACATTTTTAATCAGGTATTGCCATTCATTGACTGAAAGAGGAATAATATTAGCTTGGCGATATAGTTTGCTGAATGTGCCAATTCTTTGACACTGGAGTAAAATACAATAATTTATTTGCACTGCATGGTATTTGCCACTATTATTTAAGGTACATCTAAATGTACCTGTAGTATAGTGGAAAGTCATAAAATGTGACTTCTGTAAGCATTGAAATGTTTGCAAAATTAGCCTATATGACTCTAGTTTTCACACAGGGAAAAGTAACATACAATGTTTTGATGTTTCATCATCCCAATACACATAATATATGTAGTGATAGAATATTGACATCAAGTCTTTGTATGTTACTATATAGTCCTTGTTCTTTTTCTCTCACCACAGGAATAGTTGTATAAAACAAAAACAGCATTATACTAGAATGAATAACTAAATGACAAAATGTATAGAAATTTACAATAATATTGGACATTGAAATTACCGTTGGGTTTTGTCTCTGTAATTTACAGCCACTGAATAGTAAATGTTTACTAGATACAATATAAAAAAGAGTGTTTGAAAAATTGATAATTTAAAAGCTATGGTAATTATTTTTTATGTCATGATAAGCGATTGGATTTGGAATATGCACCAAATCTGCCTTTTAGTATATATAAATAAATATGGAATAATTATTACAAAAACCAAATATATATGGAATAATTATTACATATACCAAAGCCTTAAGTACAGTTAATGTATTGTTGAATTTCAACCCTCATATCCCCCTTATAGCCTAAATTGAAATGTTAAATTATCATTATTCCTCATAATTTGCTCTTTTATTAAATTGAAGACCTAAGGTGAACAAAATTTTTTGGGGTTAAAAACATTCAAATGGAAAATTGAAAAATAGAATGAAAAGTGACACAACAAAAATCACTGCTTCTTTGACTGTACGAACATTTATTCTTTCTGACCGTTTCCTCACCACCTTCTGTAATCGGCCCTAAGTCCTGGATTAGGATACTCCAGCCAGTAATAGTGGTGTGTATTTATTAAACTGTCCCATTTATTTCTGTTTTAAACCTTCCATTGAAGACGTTGAGTAATATCAGGAAGATTTTCTCTCCATTCACTATTGTCTAACGCGCCTTTCTTACCTTGAACCAAAGCTACGTTTTTTTTTAATCTTGATAAAGGGTTTGACCTAGAACATATTTTTTTGTACACCAGGAAAGGCATTGACAAAGGATATAAGGTTTAAATTAAATTCTGATATCTATCTTGCTTTAATGAAGTGATTTCTTGTGTTGGATTTTATGTAGATATGTAGAGTTTAGCTAGAGTCTTCATTGTATTTGAACATTATGTACAGTAGTGGTCCTTTTTCATATCATAATTGATAAATGCATGTGTATTTATAAACGTTGTCGATTTGCATAAATATAAAACTAAATCTCAAAGTAAAATAAGCCTACCACTTAAACTTGTTCTTAGAATCTACATTAGGAAAAAGAATTCAGATTTTTCAGCAAAGTTGAAAAGGATAAAGAGATCCGTGATGCTTTAGAATTCTGTCATTTGGAATGGATGAAAATGGCATTAAGGTCAGAGACTGGGAATCTTGTCTTTTGAGTTTCCAGAGAAAGCTCTTAATACTGTTGATTTCCTGCATTGTGACCAGATAGTAAAGTGGATAAAACAGTGACTCCTGTTGTCCTGTGGACATATGGAGGAAATAGTTTTTGTCTATTGATTTCCCAGTCAAACAGTCCAATTTTGGCCGGGTAATGAAGTTGTTGAAGAGATGATCAATTTTATAAGTTACGCTAGCAGATACCAGCTTATAATTGACCAATTTACATGTATGTCCTTAAGGAGATATTTCCTCCTGGAGATATATTGCCTTTGTAAGTCAGTGCTACAATACTGCATAATTAAACAGATTCTTATTGGCAGGCCATAGTTCAAACCATATGGAGTGATGGGAACTTTTGCAAAATATTTATTTAGATCACCCAATGTCATGGTAAAAACCAAAAATTTGATACTTCTTGATTGAAAATGAACATCAATATAAACCCAAAATCAGTAGAATTTGAAAACTGCAGTTGCCGTGATCTTTAAAGAAGGGATTGGGGAATTTTTAAAATCCATATCCTCTTGAATTTTGAATTTGATCCAAGTTATACACGGGTGATAAGAAGTATAAATAGGTTACACTGTTACACTGATTTAATAGATGTCCAATTTTCCACAAGTCTTGAAAAGAAATCTCTTTAAAAATTCCAAATCTTGTTTTCTTGTCATCTTAAATGCATTCCATTGCTATACCTAGTCCATTGCTATACCCATTCCATTGATGACGTACATTTAACTTTCAGGTTCGTTTACGTAGGTATTTTTAAAAAATTCACTGTATGTCTGCACAGGAGAGGTGTCATCGTCAGTCGTTGTATAACTATCAATTAAACACGCCTATACTCAAAACAAACCTGCATGGAAAGAGTGATAGGTATGCAAGTTTTGCATTCACTAAGAACTATGGCAATAAATACTGATAACTCTTGGACATGTGATGATTGAAAACATTTTTAGTTTCTTGTGTAAAAAGATTGCAATACAGCTTTTGTTTTCACTTTTTATACACTAGTTTAGACATCTTTTTTCATAAATCCTAGTAAAAGGTGTTAGTTGTATACATGTACATGTAAATAATATTGTTTCACTGTGAGATAGAAAATAAATTAATGGATACATATCTCTCAATCCCTACCCTGGTATGTCTGAATATTCATGACAATTTTAAGCAACTTCAAGTTCAAACTGACAATAAACAGCATGTTTCTAAGGGTAAATATTTCATCACAAAAATCCATGTATGTTCAAAAGATGTACTTCTTTTTTCCAATTTAAAATGAGTTTATTGACCTTGTTGATTTTCCCCAATGAAAAGAATTGTTGATTGAAAGTAATATATGATCTTGTCTATAATTGAAAATAGACTGTGAGCTGGAGTTTAATGTTTTTGCTAAATAAAAGAGTATTCAAAGGAGCATAGGTTGAGGAATGAAGCTAATTCAGATCATTCTATACCCCAGACAAAATGTTAGAGAGGGTAAAATATTTTTTTACCCCTTAGTCAGTCAGTTCTAAGGTCAGTTTGTTGGTCTGTCAGTCCATTAGTCAGTCTGTCAGTTACTTTATCAGAGTCTGTTGGTCAGTCTGTCAGTAAGTCTATTTGTCAGTCCATTAGTCAGTCTCTCAGTCAGTTTATCAGACAGTCTGCTGTTCAGTCTGTCAGTAAGTCCATTTGTCAGTCCATTAGTCAGTCTGTCATTTAGTCCATTAGTCAGCCAGTTCTTCAGTCTGTCAGTAAGTCAATCAGTCTGTCATTGAGTTAGTCTAACAGTCAGTTTAACATTAAGTTTGTCAGTAAGTCCTTCTGTCAGTCTGTCATATAGTCCCTTAGATTGTCGGTTCATTATACAATAAGTCAGTCCATCAGACAGTTTGTTAGTCAGTCAGTCAGTCATTTAGTGGATCAGTTGGCATGTCAGTTAGTCCATCAGTCAGTTTGTCAGTCAGTCCATCTGTCAGTCTGTCATTTAGTTCCTTAGTTTTACAGTTCATTAGACAGTTAGTCAGTCCATCAGATAGTCTGTTAGTCAGTCAGTCAGTTAGTCCATCAGTCATCATGTTATATAGGAGACTAAGGAGAAATGTCAAATTTCAAGTTTTTGGGTGAAAAATAAAACCAAGATCTGTTAAATACTATATACATCCATGCAAGGTCTTTGTGAGCTAGTTAGGAAATTATGCTTACACATGATAAAAATCATGTTTATGATATATTGTTTATGGCATGACAAAAGTGTGACAGTCATTATGACCATGAAATGAAAGAATAATATGGCTAAAAATAAGTAGAGTTCTATTTGTTGACTCTTAAATGTCAGCACAGACTTTTAAGAGTCAACAGTTATGTGCTCTGGACTGATTATATTCAAGCTCTACATAGGTCTTATTTTGACTGGATCTGTAGATTTTTCTTGTCAATGATCAGACCTTTGAATGATCATTAATTCTCAATGAGTCCTTCTCTGGGAAAAATATGCAATACCCTAGCCCTTCTACAGCCATAGTTCTGCAATGGCAATAAGCTCAGCAGATAGGGTAATTTAAAAGTTTGGTAAACAAAACAAGAGGGGATTGTAATGGCATTTATTCTTCCAATACAGCTACTAGTACATGCAAATTTTGAAGTAGCCTAGAAGTCACACTGAGGATTATTAATTGTATATACCCATACCGTAAGTGATTTTTTTTGGATGAGTTTAGGGTCTTTTGTTTTTCTAAACTTGTTTTACGCTACTGGTTCTAATGTTGTCTATTTTTGCAAATGGTAAACAATTCTGTCAAATGTACAATTATTTCCTGCATAAATGAAACAGTGTCATGCTTTACACTTTCTGATTCACTACATAAAGTTTGTAATTTTTCTCACAAGCTCGAAATTTAGCTGTATATCTGGATTTCAAGTGACACTTTTGCGGTGCATTACTTTTCAGTAGATTATAACATTAAATACATGTAGTTAATATTGTGTATTTGTTAATGTTTTTCAATGCCTTAAAACTCACAAGCTCAATGTATTTTGTAAAGGCATAATTGACATTCCATCATAATTGAAGCTAACTCAAGGTATGTAAAAGTCTACTCAACAGTAGGCTGAGAAGTAGGCCTATGTTGAATGCGGACATGTGTCTAACAAAATCCTGTCTTCTTGCTTAATGAGATAGAGAAGCTTGGCCCTATGATAACAAAGACCAATGCCTGCGAGCCACACTCGCTCATGTCCCCTAAGTGAATTTTAAGTGTGATATTTCCAGTTTTTAGTCCTAGAGTAAATAAAGGAACTTGATGAGACGTGGCTTCCCCAAAGTGTTTACCAAGGTTTAGCTGGGAATCCGCTGAATGTATAGACCATGTTAATAATCATACAGAAAGTTTAGAGAGACCTGGTTGTTCATATTCACTCATTTGTAAGAAATGAATTGATAAATTTTAAATTTGCATATTTTACTGTATGAAGCTAAAAAGGTTTGAAAAATCTATAAGATCGATATTAAGATGGTTGAATAACATATTTGATTATTCATTTATCATTGTTAGGAATAAAAGATTGATCTCCATATAAAACAAATGACATAGTATTTATCACATTTCTTTTTTATTCTGCATAAAGTATTCCACTTTCAACTTTAAGCAAGAGAGGTTGATACATTCACTATATTGAATGGTGACACATTATGGGAGGTTGGAGACAAAGAAATGATATTGATAATTAAGCTCAGAGATAAGCCATGGGATTGCACCCCACCCACACTCCTATGCAATAACAAACCATTGAGCGTTGGGTTGAGACAGGTCACTGAGAGCTTCTACCTACAGAACGGTATCCTTTGCTGAGGTAACAGCTAACTTTCTCAGACCCAGAAAGAAACAAACATCTCCAAACACCGAACTAATGCTGGTATTAACGGCGATATCCTCCCATTGCTGGAACGGCCATCAGGGTTGTCTTAAGGCTTTCTCCATGAAGCAGACTTACATTTTGTCTGGAAATTGTATTTGTTGTGGTCCAATGCATCGATTCATGGTCAGATTATTTACGAAGAAAAAATGCAAACCCGGTGAAAGGTAAAATATTGAATGTATGAATTTTCTCGTATTGGATAATTTGATTTTTATGAACTTCAAGCCAACTGACTAATGGAATTGTCACATTATACGGATTAATCCTTGCATGGATTGGTTTGTGGTCCCTATTAGATATTGTGATAAAATTCCTACCAATCAATGACTCGATAAAGTTTGTTTTTTATTCACAAAAGTAAATTTGTTTGAGTTTATAGATATAATGATAGTTGATTTGATACTTCTGGAATTTTTTATGATATTACCTTTAAACTTGGATGAATGAATTATAGCGATGTAAATTGGTTGATGGAAAACCTAGTTATCTTTTGAATATTTTAACATTTTAAACATTTAGTTCTAAAAGTTTTAAACAGACACTGAGACTTTAAAGTACGTAAGTAAGAAGACATTTTGAAAAAGAGAGCATTTTGCTTTCTTTCATGCAGTTCCCATGAATGCATTAATAAATCATTCAACACTGGGTTAGACAATAAATTGTATTTACATGTACTATGGTGTATACCACATGCAACCACCTGTAGAATTTGTCTCTTTTTATTAAATCTTCTCTCTTTGACTCTGAGGTACATATATCTTTTAATTTCTTTATTGTCAACCTTTATAAAAGCTAGAAAATATGCAGCATTCCATGGTAACCTATTTCTTTCACAAGCAGGTGAACCTGCAAGAATGTAACCTAACCCCCCCATGCAATCGGGTACATGTTTTGAAGTTTTGATTTTTTGGAACCTGTTGATTGCATGTTCACCTGTTCCTTTGTAATAGAAATTTTTGAGGTAAAATTTAAGATCTACAATAAAAATTTGTTTACATACTCTGGACTGAGGCCTGGATGTGATGGTCATTTAAAGACCATCCAAAGTTCTTTGTCCTCTTGTCCTTAGTGACATCTAGGTTCCTTTTTAAAGTGCTAATTAAAACCATTAAAAGAGGAAAACTTGAAAAGGCACCTTTTCTTTTTGTTTATGTATGGTAGACACTCCTTGATGAAGATTTGATGGTTGTCATAAAGAGAAGTTTAAGTAGTAAAAAGTCTTTAGAATGTTTTTGAAAATAACAAAAAAGGTAGCTGACTATGACAAATAATTGAAGTAAAACTGCATGAGTGGACATGCAGTACATATACATCCATCCATCTTATTTTCTTTGTGGAATAAATTTTTATTTTAATTCAACCACCACAGGAGGAGGTCTGAATTGATCAAATATCGAGATAGCATGTATAAGGGACCCCAGGGTGAAGTGTACAGTGACTTCATCTTGTCATAAAACTGCTCTAACATGGCAAAGGCTAGTCGATAGGAAAGATAATCAGCTGAGGACCTGACATCTTTGTCTTGTTGACAGAGTTATCTGTCATCTCATCTCCAGGAAGCTTTGTTTTCAATACACAGTTAGTTATATAGCTTGCTGTCTCCACACTAACTTGATATATTAAGGGTTTAGAAGGAACAGGCTGAAATATCACAAAGAAAACCTTGAATAACCATTATGGAGTATATAGTCATTTTCAGAGTATAATTTTTTTATTTTATTTCATTGCACATTATATTATAACATACTGCATCTAGCCTTTTTTCTCAATTGTTAATTGCATTTCATTGTTAATCATTTATGTAGGTTTTTCTCTTCAATAATTGGATCTTTCTGATGATGCGCATATATTAAGCAAAGGTAAAAGTAGCAGAATAACTCAATGATTTTTATTTTTTTTTAAGTCAGGCAAACTCAAGTGAGATAACTCTGTTTTTCTTAATTGGGCTAATTTTGAAATGTTCATTTTTATGATAGATACAATCATAAAGAAATGGGATTCTTTGACAAATTAGTGTGGATGGAAGTACATGATAAATGATATGCACATCTCTTTGTGACATTTTTATTATTTACTATATTTGGCCATAAAATATGCCATTTTGAAATTATAGAAACCCAACCATATTATAGTAAATTATAAGTTGAAGTGCTATAACCAATTGAATGTCACTGAGTGTATGGTATAGAAGATAAAAGAACATGTATATAGGTTAAACCTTATATGTATATATGATTGATTCTTTTGTTCAGTTTGAAAGAAAGTTAGGTGACACCCTTTACTTCATATTAATATACTTTCAAATAATTCAAAGCTTTTTAGATGTACAAGCTAGGAGCAAGAGTTCAAAAGTTTGTGCATAATAGAACATACATCAATACATTGGTTGGAAATCAAGCAAAGCAAATGATTAATGGCTGAAATCAGAACTAAATGATTGCTAGATGTTGACTCAGTGGAGGCAGTAGAGAAATGCCAATCCAATTCTTAATACAATGTATCTGCAATACCCCAAATTTAGAGTTTCTGTATTCTTCATTCCAAGCATGAGATTTGCATATTGGATTCAGCTAGAAAAGATTCGATCATTCAGATTTGCTGTGATGTGAAACAATGAATATTCTGTTTATAAAAAGCAGGAAAAACACTCATAATATATACATATTGTAATGGGATTAAACCTATCTAACTCAAAATTACTGCAATTATGTCATATATGATAGTATATATTACAGTATATTACAGTGAACATATTAAAATGAGGTTTTTTTTATGAGATCTTTGAAATTGTGATCAGGAATAGACTCTAAAATAACTACCGCTATGTGTTTGTATGTTGCTATAAAAACTCTCCCTAACACACATATTAGATTTTTGTAAACTAAATTTTTTCTCTGTATTATTTTTGGCAATACATGTATATAATTAATAGAGAATTAATTGGCAATGATTTGCTACCTTTCTTCATTTTCTTTTATAACAAGAGTAAGTGTTAGGATCGGTGTGTAGTGCAATGGTGTATTGCTTCAGTCTATTGGTCACACAGGTCATGAGTTCAAATACTGCAAGGACTGAATAGCAGTAAAATTTAAAAGTAGATTTTTCCCTGAAATTTAGTTTTTTTTATCATTTTCAAGGCAAACACATGCATGAATTCTGTATCTTTAAGGAACATGTACGAGTAATTTAGAAATTTGGGCTTGTTAGCAGAACTTTTCTCAAAGGGTGCGTCCTCAGGACCTTTAATGAAATGAAAATAAAGACAGATGTTGAATGGAAGAATATTGGGGGGGGGGGGGGGGGGGGGGGAAGGGGATAAGGGGTAAGGGGGGCTCCAAACTCAAAAATGGAGAAAATGTTTGAAATAATACATGTATTTAATTCTCAGCATGCAAAACCATTAAAGGTTTTATCAATATCAAAAGCTAATGTAATGACTATGTCCTGAAAAAGCTATATGTACTCGTACCAAGATAGTTTCAGAGTCTGTAATTACATGTACATACATTAACTAAAGCAAAGTTCACGAACACTCTATAGGCAAACCTATTGCTGCCTGTCAGCATCACTACTTTAGCAGATACAGTACCTCCGTTAGGGGGCTTTATTGCAAAAAAGAGGGAAATTTACAGGACCGTGTGTCAGGATTTTTTTTTCAAATATGGGAAATACACATGCATCCAATAAAGGATTTCAACACTGCAGTTGTTTATGTGCTGGCCAGAAGAAAGCATATCCGAGTGATGCATTGTAAGTATACATCTTAGAAATAAATGAATTTAATGAAAGAGTGGGAGTTCTTCATTAATATTTCCTTCCACTTTTTGAAGGGACTCACGGTTTTTAAAAGTCGAATCTTATTAACGAACTGGCAAGACAAAAATTAATTTGCTGATTTATCACGGTTTTTTCATAGGTCCATTTTAACTTTTCCATTTTTTTTTTTTTTTTTTTGGATAAAAGGTTTTTGCGTTTTTTGGTCTTTTCTTGTGAAAAATATGAAATGATTTTGAAATACTTATATAAAGTAATTATTAAAGTGGATCAGTTTTAGCAGCTGATAGCTGATTTCCTTGCTGGAGTTTGGCTTAGTTGTCTGACTTGAGGTTCCATATGATCTTGCTCACAATGTTAAAGTTGATCTCATGTCCTCTTAATCAAAACATTTCAATTTCTATTTGTTTTGTATACACACTATCTGATCAATAGTTGTACTATTATACATTCTGGGTTTTTTTTAAGTAATTGGTATTCATTAAAGATTAATCTTTTTTATTCAAGAAGAAATGCATGATTCCCAAGTCTATAGCAGGTGGTAGAGGTTACCTTTGAACTGCAAGCTTCCAGTCTTATACATGCTACAGATCATAATCAGATCCCCTAACTAAGCTTTCCTAGGGTTTTCATCAAGTTGTAAGCCAAACTCTTTCATTTTTTCATCAGCATCTCCTATATGACAACCCTTGTTGCATGCATTGATTTAGTCGGCTGAAGGATTACGGAACACTAATCAACTTATTGGAAATTGAAAGCTTCCAAAGAAGATTAGGATGTTAGGAAATGAAGCGTACAATATTTTTTAACAGAAAATTCATCTTGATTGATGGATGGGGCAAGTAGAATCCAAATGAACATGCAGTGATACTTCTAAATTTCAGTACATGTACTACGAATTTATTTACTTGATCTTTTGTAGATAAAATATATCTAATTTCATAATTTTTTCTGTTATTAGTGAAATTTCCTATTTTTGTCTAGAAAAGAAATTTCATTCTGAAGGTTCTATCAGTTATCCATTACACCTGCATAAAATTTGTAACAATTGTACATAAATAAAAAAAAGTCCCTCATCCCCCTCCCCCCAAACTCCCAAATGCCCAATGATTCCTGCCAGCCAGTATAAGTTTTGCTGTAATATAGAGCCCATACTATTGTTGTTTTAAAGGTTTCTTTTTAATCCCTCCAACTTCTGATTCCTGTGATCCATTGATTTTGACCTTTCTCTTATTTATACAGATATACCCAACCAATTCTTGCTGATTAATTTTGACAGTTGCTATCCATGAAAGTCATTTCATTTTCTCAAAGGTTTCCATTTTCCCTGAGTTGGATACTGACAAATATGACAAAACAGCATCATGTTAATTAACATTGGCTTCTGAAATTCTAACGCTTATCTGAAAAGTATCGTGGTCAATGACTTTGCTGTACTTAAGGCGTCACCTAATATGGTTTATGCATGAGACTTACTAAATAAGTATAAATGTAATCGGCCCTATTAGGTCATCTACAAGCTGTGTTACAATATTGTAATATATATATAGCAAAAGGAATTAGTAGGCTAACAGACAATAGATTTCACTACAGTTTGTATCATGTATAGTGTAAAAACTAACTTCTTGTAACAAATAAATAACCAAATTCATAATTTAATTAAATCATGATATGTGTTTTCAGTACTCGCTATCAGGGGTCAAAAAATGGTTACAAGTTCATGATGAAATTGTTGTGTATGGTATATTCTCTTCTTCAATGAGAAAAATCATTCAAGAGTATGAAAACTTTTACAAAAGAATCACTTTCCAAGACTCAATTGTAAAGACAATGCATATTATTGGAGGAGGGTTGGGGTCCATCTCAAATATCCATGTTAAAATAGCAGTATTCATAGATACACCTTGAAAAGACGAGGGTGTACATATTTCAGCAATTTTATGGTAATAATGTTCATATGTTGATCTCTGTTGGCCATCAGAGTTCATAGGCCTTGTGCATTTATTTGGCTCATTGAAGCAAATTTTTACCAACAGATAAGAGAAATACATTATATCACATATATCCACCAATATTTTTATTTTATTTTTTAGCCACACCAGTCAAGTGTCATCCTGGATCCCCCCTCTGGAACATTGGGACCCCGGTACAGCAGAGCAGCCCTACGGCTGGGAATGTGCAATAGACAAAAACGACAAGCCCTACTTCATAAAGTAAGTACAGTAAAACATGCTCATAACGAAGTGCCAGGGAAGGGCAATTTTGCTTCGTTATTAGCGAAATTTGTTATATCTGTCAAGTTTATGACATGTTATTAAGTTACAGGGAATGAAAATGACTTCGCTGTAAGCATCAATTTATTACAAGTGCGTTCATTATAACGGTGTTTTACTGTACAGAGAGACACTGACCATGCATCCATAGTAAGCTCAGTTGACAACCATCTTTTGCCAGCTTCCTCAACCTTAATTTCTGGACTAAACTATTAGTCCTAAATAAATGTTAACTTACAAAGAATGCCTTTATAGTAAATGCATATATTAAACAAAAGACCAAAATAAAAAACATATAAATATACCTGGTATTTAAATTTTTAAGCTAAAGAGGTTAAAACGAATAGTAAAACAGTGCTTGGGGCCTTCAATTCCCTTATTGTATTTGAGATGACAATGTTGAAGATATTGAAATTTAGCTGTATAAATTTGCTGCCAAAGATTTCCTTTCTTAGGTCTAGGTGATGAGAATATTAACATTACAATATGATAACTCTTGTTAAACTCATGAATAAGAGTTTAAAACTCTTATTTTTCGGACAACTTTTGTTTTTTTCTTTGATATGTAATGATGGTCCTTTCTGATTTCATGCTTGACAACTTTAAGCTGTTATATTTCAGGATTCTGTAGTAGTCGATATTTTCACATTAGCGTCCTATGGTGTGTAAATGTTTTCATTGAAACAGACATATCCTTTATAGTGATCGAAAACGTCAGTATGGATCTCCTGGTCCAGCTATGGGTATTAGAGCTGTCCAGTGAGATTTAATGGAAAAATGGGGCCAGCAACCTCTGTCTTCATGTTTGATTAGTTTCTTCTCTGCCAATCAATGCAACTGCTTAACTTCTTCCAATCATATTTTGTCCATCCTTCTTCTCTCTACTATTAATCTAATGATTAATAAGAAAAACATTTAAAAGTCAAAGAGGCAGCTGGAGAAATATCTCATTTCCTCATTCAGTCATCCTTGAATCTGAAGAGTGACATTTATGAAAAAGCTCAAATCTGTATCTCACCCAGAGATTTGCAGAGTCATTGAAAATGTCTCACTGAAGGATATCATTTTCCTCCTGAACAAACCAAGGGAATCATATTGTCAAACTTTGATGGAATTTCTGAGCATGTTTTTTATACCAATTGTAAGGCCCAGGATAAGACTTTATCTGCAAAAATATCCTATGAAATATAAGCATGAGAATGGATGCATATATCTTTAAATTGAGATAGTCATATTTGAATAAAAAGCAAGACTTACAAGTTGATGACACATGCTTGTGCAGTAAATGATTTTTTCCTTAAGTTTGTTTATATACCATAATTTGCAGTAGATAATTTTCTTCTTAATTTATAGTCATATAGAAAAATACACTACACGAGATGATCCGCGGGACGATCCAGATTACATAGAGCCCCCCAAACCAAGGGACATTACTTTGACTCGAGACCAACAGAAGGGGTTTGGTTTTGTGGCGGGGAGTGAGAGACCTGTAGTCGTGCGGTTTGTCACAGATGGTCAGTATACATGCATTACATGTACTTAAGGTGGAATAACACATCCTCACAAAATGGCTGACCTCTGATCAAAACGACATTTCGTTTTATTGAAAGGATTTTATCGATGATAAGATGTAACTTACTGCATAGCCAAGTGGATAAAGTGTCAGGCTTGTGATTCGTACATACCGAGTTCAAATCCCACAGGGGTTTTGTTGTTACTTTAATACTGAATTTAATTTTTTTTTTTTTGATATTCATTTTTTATCCCCAATCTGCAAATTTTTCACTTATTTGACATATGTACAGTTTATTTATCATTATATCTTTCATAATCAAATAATTTACTGTATAGTTAAGTGACTTTTTACCAGATGTGTTATTCCACCTTAATGATCTGAGTGAGTCAGATCTCATTAAAACTGGCAACTTTTTATTGCATTTTTACTGGTGACTTTACAGAAAAATTAAGTTTAAATCACAAACAAGGTCTCCAACTTTAACCAAAGTTACTGTCCTACGACTTTACATACAATGCTACATAGGCTTTTGTAGAACAATAAATCTACTTCTGTCTACTTTTTGTAATGTTTAGATAAATTCCTTGAACTCGGAAGGAAGCCTGTGCTGGAGCACATAAAAGTTCATAAATGATCTTTTAAGAAAATTGATAGTTCTGTTTAATTTAGGTCTTACATTACTGAAATAATAAAATCATCTTCACTGTTCAATACTGATCAACATGTTTTATTATATTGTTATCCAGGTGGTCCAAGTGTTGATAAGCTTCTGCCGGGAGACCAGATTATAAGAATTAACGGGGAAGATGTGAAAAACTCACCCAGAGAATATGTCATAGACCTAGTCAGGTACAGCAGTGAGGAGTTTTTGACCAAATTTCAGGAGAATCATCTCTGAATCATTCTATTCCATTAGAGAGAAACAAATAGATAGGAAAAAGCCTACTTCAATAAAATTGTTGAAAGAAAAAAAGAAAGTGGAAGATTTTGTAAACATAATTTTTTTCTAATTTCTAAATTGCATTTATTTTTGTTTGCTTTTGTAGATCCTGTAAAGTTTCTATTTCACTGACTGTGTGCCAGCCATATTCAGATAATGTAAGTACCTGTATTATTATTTTTCTTTTATTTCATGGGCAATGACACCATTGTAACATTTCAAGCTTTAAAGTGTGACATTTTGTACAAAATAAACAGGCTGTAACTGAAACACCCCATTTTCTTCCCTAGGTACAGGGCCAGGTCAGTAATAAAGTATACGTTGTGGAACCTCAAGCACCAAATCTTTTGATTTTTAACAGTATACATTTTTTTAAAGTGGAAAAGCCACAACCATTTCAATAATATGAAGACATACACACCCCATCGTCATTTTAATTTCTTTTTGTCATCCTGCTGAAGCTTTTTTATCAGTTTTCAAACTAATTCACACCTTGAAGTGATCTTAGGTCCATGCAGTTGTAATGTGTTTGCAGTATTTTAAAAGCCACTTTACAAATTTTTTGTTGATTTTCATCGCCCAAATGAATAACTAATCATCATTTGCATGTGGGAGGAATCCTAAGGAAACCTGCTATAGCTTACGTATTATCACGCCAAATTGCTCGAGGATGATCATTTACTTCTATTGATTAATTTGAGTATGCCGTTTTGAATGCGATTTTTCTGTTTGCTGAAAATGCTTTCATTTCCTGACTTGGCATTTGTAACAGACTGATTGAAAACAAAATTCTGAATCTGTTGAATGAGCAGATGTTTAGTCCTGATTGAAATGGCTGCCTTATTTTTACAGTCCACGAAGAAGTCTTCATTACTGACAGCTGCTAAAAAGGCCAAGCTGAAGAGCAATCCAAACCGTGTCCGGTTCTCGGAGAACGTCACGGTTACCATGGTGAACGGGGCTCCACTTCAAAATGTGAGTTACGTCTGTAACAATAATGGAATGCAATAGATAGTCATCGAAGAAATGCAAATAAAATCTAGATAATCGTTTAGAGGTTTTTGTCAGACATTTTATTCAACAAATCTTTTAATTGTCTAAGATAAGATACTTTTAATTACTCTATTCACTGATAATATTTGACTGTTATCATGAACATTTTTAGTGGTGACAATTCTTCATTCTATAAATGACCAAGACATGCACATAATATTGTATCAAAATATATACAGTACTCATAGACATGTATTTATTTTCGAATTTAGGCAAATTCAGACGAGAGTTATGTCCCTTTTATGCCAAATGTATTAAAAGTTTTCCTTGAAAATGGGCAAACGAAATCATTTAAATATGATAACAAGACTACTGTCAAGGTAAGTGTATGGATATTTAACTAATGTATATTGATAATATTGATATCTGTGCATGTATCAAATAGATCATTTTGCTTCTTTTATATTTAATTGGCAAATTCATGCATGCAGTCTTTGTGCTTCTATTTAATCATTTGCTGACACTTAGTCCATGTCTTTTAAAAACCTGTCCAATGTGTTTCCTCATTGCACTCACATACATGTACCCTGGTACTTATTTCCTGAGGTATTATTTTGTTGAACTTTTGGGGTTTTTTTTTCTATCTATGGTTTATTTTCTCTATTTGTAGGATGTGGTGCAATCCCTGAAGGAGAAGTTGAACATAAAGCGTGTTCAGCATTTCAATTTGGTGCTACAAAACATGAAGTCTCACGGTCCCTGTCAAATGACCTTACTCCAAGAACACGAGACTCTGGCAGAGGTAGGTGGCCAGACTCCACTTATGTTAAGTCTTTTATTGATGTCTATCTAAAAACAGTACAGTGATACTTATCTATAAAACAGTGCAGTGATACTTACCCGGTAAGTAATACCGGTATCTATAAAGCAAGATTAAAAGAGTATTACAGTTTGCTGATGAGTGCCAGGTAGCTTATGTCTAAAATATTGTTTGAAAATGAAACTACATTACCGGTATGCGGAATGTTCAAATTTTAAATGTTTTATATATTATTTGTGCAGAAAGATTTCTTAACAAAATGTTAAAGTATGCTAATAAAAGTTGACTGGATTTGATGCAGTGATTTTTTCTCTGACAGATTGCTGCCAGACCTGGTGCTAGACATTTCCGCTGTCTTTTCCGTGTAATGTTTGTTCCCCTGGACGCTTATGACCTACTCAAAGAGGACCCTGTAGCATTTGAATATTTCTATATGCAAGTAAGTGCATTATAGCATCAACACACATTAGTAAAGAAATCTACTGGTAAATAGGATATGATGATTTGATCAAAAGTGTTTTTGGTTGTTTTTTTTTGTTCTTTTTTGAAAGGGTGAAAAATGTATTGCCCAAATAATTTATTGAAAATATCTCTAATCTCATATATGTATTAGGACCTTTAAGATCTTTTTCTGTTGGTAAACATTAAAAACTCTTTAACACTTGTATGAATGCATCAAAATCTTTTAATTTTGTCATTACTTGTATAGAATTATCTTAATTTTGATGATTGGAGCTTTTTTGATTTTTTTTTTCAGTGCTGTAATGATGTGGTGAATGAGCGATTTCCAGAGCTTCGAGGAGAGTTGGTGTTCAAGCTTGCTGCTCTCCACATTCAGCAACATGTCATGAGCAATAACAATGTCGCCGGAAAAATCAACATCAAGTCTATAGAGTCAGTCATTAAAGAAACACTTTTTTCATCTGTAAAGTTTCATATATTATGTCTGAATTCATCAAGACCAAATTCAATTTTTTCTCTATATGAGGAATCTCAACTTTTTGTGTACAAAGTTGGCCTTTATCTTTGTCAGCTGCCATTTTACAATAGATGTTCATGGTAAAAATTGTTAATTTAATGTTAGCAAAAACAAAATATGCTAGAACTTGATGAACTTTATGAAACTTTATAATTTCATTGTAGTGTAATATGACTGTAAACTTAGTATTAATCACTGAGGCGTGTTCAACAGACCAAGAACTCGGGAGCACTCGCTGAAATTCTTTATACCTGCAACATGAATGTTGGCAGGTGCTTGTGAGCGCTTGCTCTGTTGAATTCACTTCAGGGTTAATATTCAGTAGATTATGAGTAATCTCTGCTCAAGGATGTTTATCTTATCTGACCAATGATAACTTCTGTGTGAAATTAAGAGAACATTTCCTTGCTTTTGAAAATAAATTTTATTGAAACAGTTCTTGTATAACCAATTATAAGGCATATACCAGTACTGTGAAATCATTTAATTTCATGGGGGCCAATTTTCGTAGATAGTTGGGTTTTTGCCTATTCATGGGGATGTAATTTCATGGATGCATCAGTTTTCAGTAAACTAAATCTTTTATAATTAGTTTTCGTCGAGGATGTAAATTCATGCTACCCATGAATACCACGAAAATTAAGCCACCATGATTTCTAATGATTCTACAGTAATACTTGATTTACAGTATTGATGACACACTTGTTCCATTTGTTTAGGAAGGAATGTGGGATTGAGAAGTTTGTGCCATACAGTTACCTGGAACACACGAAGCCCAAGGAGCTGAGGAAGATCCTGGGCAGCCAGATGAAACTGAACCAGAACCTTACCCCGCCCGGTCAGAAACATCTCTCCTCCATGCAGGCTAAGCTCCACTACATGAAGATTGTCAACGAGCAGAAGGCGTTTGGCAGTCGTGTGTTCATGGTCACCCTGCTGGTAAGACTGGTTGTCTCCCTTAGGATGAAACAATTCTTGATGATTTACTTTATATGTGAAATCAGTTGATAGTTTCAAGATCTTTGATTCTTTTTCTTTAGTGGGACAAGATTGCATTTCATAGAACAGGATAATATTATTTACTTTGTTTGTATTCTTAGGACAAGATGACAGACGCCATGATATTGGTGGGTCCAAAGTCTGGGATTGCCCTAATAACCAATATTAAACAGTACACGGTAAGCTAATTTGAAAAATTCAAAAAATTCAATAGTTGATTGCCGGTACTGGAGATTTTCGGATGTCAACATTGTTTTACCTTTGAAGTTCTTCAAAATCTTTTATTTCATTTAAATTGTAGATGTCAGTTTTGGCAGAGTTTGACCAAATTCAAAAAATCAAAGTGGCCAAAGAAAAGGAGAACATGCAGAGAATTGAAATCACAGTCAAAAGTAACAACCAGGAAGCAGTAAGTATTTCATCAGAGAAGATGAAAGTTATTAATCATGCAAGTAGGAGAAGTGGAAGGGGGGGGGGTGTTATGCAGAACACACAGTATGATACCTCTCTCATAATATAATGAAAAATTGATTGATATTTCATAAAGAAAGTGAAAAAAAAAATACCAGAAGATAAAGTTATGCATAATATATACGTGAAATTTCTCTTTTAAGCAATATAACATGATTTTCTATTATAGATGTTAAATCTTGGACTACTGAAGGATGATGCCATGAACTTTGTTGCCATGGTAGAGTGTTATTACCGCGTATTAGTGGATGACAATGTCTGTCTTGTGGAAAAACCAGCCAGTAAACAAAGTTCCGACCCTGATGGTGAGTTTCTTTCAAAAAGTCAAATTATATGATAATTATCATAATCATGATTAAAATTGTTGAAGACGTTCTTTTGTTTACTGAGAATAATTACTGGTTTTACTGTATACAGGGTTATTTTCTCTCCATGTTATTTTCGCCCTTTTTCACTTGCAAACGGTTTCGCACCGTCTTGAATTCCCCAGACAAAGCTGTGAATAATGAAAAATAGTTGAGGTATAGGAATTTGCCCAGTGTTAAATTTGCCTGCTGACAACGAGAGCGAAAGGGACGAAAATAAAATAGGGGCAAATATTTCCCTGCATACAGTATCTGGCAGAATGCAGCATTAAGTATGTGCCATAGAGTGCCTGACAGTTTTCTTGTACGTATAGCAAGTATAGAGTATGTTTTTATCCTTAGGAGTTGTTGTGTACAATTATTGAACCTGCATGTGATCAGGAGTCATTTTAATAACTTTTCCACCCCAACCACACAAAAATATAAAATAAGAGGGTATATATACAAGTACATGTATGGAATATCCAAAACTTTAAGTAAGTTTAACTAAGGGCGGAGGGGGCTGAAAAATGTCACAATGAGATATAAGAAATGGTTTGAACATTTATTTATTGATTTTGGATTAAAGCATTAACAAAAGTAATCCATACACATTTTGTCAGGCATGGGCTTGTTGTACTGGAATTATCTGTAAACAACCAAACAACAAAGTCTCAGTGCCAGACAGATTACACTGCGTACAGTGTTTTTATAAGTATGTAACCAAAAGAGTCAATTTTGTTTGGGAATTAAAGTTGAAGTCCCAAGTACAATCATGTAGATAATGTTTAAATAGACACGGTGAAAAGTTTCTGTGTTGTGTAGAAGACAAAGTTACCTGGTAGTACTAAAGATCATAATACCTGTAATTATAATTAACATCTAATTTAATTAATTTATAATGATAACAATTCAATACAGTTCTACTTCATTGGGTTTTATGTCTCCTTTTTTAAAGGAACAAAATTGGAATTCCTGACATTCTTTTACAAATATTGATCTTTATAATACAATAGATTTGGACTTGATACAGAATTTTAAAGCATATACTTGTATAGGACCAAATTGGACAAAATCCTTTCTCAATTCTTGTCATTAACATATTTGCTGGTTTGAAATGGAACATACTTGACTGAAATTAAGTGTTTTAGTTTATAGAGAGGTATTTTCAGAGGCTCAAAGAACCTTTTTGTTACACCATCAAAACTGAAAAAAATTGTACAGGTTCCAAATTTAAGCAAATACAATTTTTAGATTTAGGATAAGTGGACTTTGTTCAGCTTATCAATATAAACAGATCAAAAGTATGCTATGAATGTATGAAAACAGTTATATCATAACAAGGAGTACTGTGTATTGGATTGAATGAATAAATATTGAGAGATCAGGGGTTTAAATATTTAGGGACATTTAACAACGAGTTCATTTGTAACATGCATTTAGCACTTCTTGTCGGGTTGTACAGGGGGGTATTACTCAGGATCATAATGATCACTTGTTTGATTTCCTTCAGTGACCACTAATAAAATACTAATCATGACACCCTATTACCAGCTAAGCCTATTGTCCCTGCATCATTGAACTCGAAGGAATGGTAGGGGTTATACCAGATTACAATGATATTGGGACTTGCAATAACATTACACATGCTGGTTTAAAACTATTTCTTATGCCTATTAATTCGTCACATAAGTCAGAGGCAACACTCGAACAATTAAATGAACTCGGCAGTGAGTTTATAGACCAAAGTCTTATTTTCGCCGCCTATTCATCAGCGACGTACATGCGTCTCTGTATTTCTTCATTTGTTGGGAGTGGGATATTTGGATTATACATGAGAGTGAATACAAAGTATTTTCTGTATGGATATAAAAACAAGTAGCTCTGGAATTTCATGTTGGAAACATCTATGTTCATTTGTTCATTAGTGCTGTCTCTACTTGATTGATGGAATCTCGGAGGCTGCTATTTCAGATAAAACGCTCGGATAGCGGGACTATTATTTCTGCAGTTTAGTTATGGCTGTGAAGTTTAAACTGGAGAGGTATCCTCTGTGAAAAGTAATTTCACTCCCTATGTTACATTTATTATTAATGGAAAAGTGGTGAAAATGTAGAGTGGGATATTTAGAACCAAAAGAGGAATCAATATGGTAATCTAACACAGGAAACCTCTGGGTGAGAGTTGGACTAAAAGTGTCAGTAAAACTGCAGTTCAAGAATAATGAGGACAGTTTTAGCAAATGTATCATTATGTGACCTTTAATTATGCTGTATTGAATTCTGCAGATCAATATTGTATAAATTCTTTTACCAGGTAAATATATACCGTACCTGTTATTAGGCCATGTGTGGTTTTCTCTTCCTTCTTATATAAGCTTTTTTGATCTTTCAGTCCCTCCATATTTTGGGACCCATAGAGTTCATGCCTCTCCCTGGAGTTACCCTGAGGATGTGGTGACCCATGTGATCCAGAAAGAACAGGATTCCAAGGAGATAGCTGAGGATGAGAGAATTGTGAACTTTGCTAGGGGGCCCCCTGTCTATGATGGAAGTGACAGCAACTTTATCACCAAAATCAAAGAAGATCTCGGGATCCAGGTAGATAGATATGGCTTTGAAGAATTTTTTAAAGATATTTTTTAACCCTTGTTTCAATTCTCAGTACTATTATATTTGCAGAGGCGACTATTAACGAAATGGAAAAGTTTAATACACCAGATTGATGATAGCTGTAAAGTTGAAGTTCTCCTTTTAGTTTTATCTTCACATTAAACCATAAACTATGTTGAAGTATTGAAGACTTTCAAACACTTGACCTTCAAGGTGTACTTTAAAGGTGATAAAGAGATATTTATGTTTTTAAGCGATATTGATCTGGACTTTGACTTTTTTCAGCCAAAGAATTCAGAAGAGCCTGAACCAGTGATCTCCCTTGTTAAGGACTCTGAACAAAGTGTTCACCCTGCAAAACATGTAAACAAAATTGTGATTGGATCAGATCCAAACGACATTCAAGAATATTTAGCAGCTAAAGAAAAGAAATCTGCAATCAAACGAATTGATACATATGAGAAGCAGTTTATAGAGATTAAGAAACCAAAGACTGAAGACTCTCTGACCAATGGAGAAACATATGAAGACAGCAAGCTAGAAATACACTCCACAGCAAGTGGGGAGGATCAATCTTCTGACACAGACAGTGGGGTGGAGTCAGAAAAGAAGATTTGCCTGGACGACTCTCCACAGATCGGGCGAGGACAGGAGCTTGAGAGCAGTGATACCGACAGCTGGGGGACTCCGGCTAACAGCCCCGCCAAAGGTAGACAACCATCCTTCTCTCCTCTCTCCTTCTTTTACTGTACGTCCTTACTCTGAACTATGGAGACTTTTATTAGTGATGAACCTTATTACTTTGAATTCTATCACCTATCTATGGATGATTCTATGCAACTTTTAAATTAACATGATGGATTAATTTACTGAACAGGATAAAAAATACACCTACCCTATCACATCTATTTGAAAACATACATTATTAATGTGAACTTATGTGAGCATCATGTGGGGTTTTTTTTTATTTTTCTTCATTTTTTAAGCTAAACTATTTCATAGAAATGATATTGAGCATTTTTGTTTATTTGTCTATCTGACATGCGTCCATTCTTTAGATGCGGAATCAGAAGTTGAGCTACCCAGGACAGAGTCCGATTTTGAAGTGATTGCCTCCAGTTTTGGTCTGTTGAGTCCAGACAAGATCCCTCCAGAGATCCAGGAAGGAATACTCAATCCCAAAATGTTCTCAGAACGGAGGTTGTATCTGGATCCAGATATCATTGGTAAACCATTTATCAGCTTTACAAAGATAACCATAAGTCAAGAAGACTGTAAGATAAACAATAATGGAGATATATTCATATTCTTAAAACTTCATTTTCAAAAAAAAGTTTGATCATTCAGTAATGAATGAAGCATTTATAATAAAGAGTTTACAAACATTTTGCCCTTGTTATAGACTTGACCTTGATGCCACCTGCACCACCGCCTCCTACCTCAGAGCCACCAGAACTTGACCAGCAAGCGTCCAGGGAATTGTGGCATCTGTCATGTGACCACACCCAGACACTGGAAACAGGTATCTGGAAAATAACATCTTGATGGTTATGTTAGAAACCAACTGCTAACTTATAACATTTAGTTCTGTCTTCCAAAGTAAATACTTTTTTATTCTTTTCCATAGTTGAGGCAACAATGCCCAAAGATCAGGGAGCTCACCCACATGTTCCTCCATTTGAGCGGTCGGTCAGTGTTGGCGCCACCCCAGACTTCTTTGACTCTGATATAGATCAGCTGATTGCTGAGTTGACCATTCCCCCACCCCCCTCTTCAGAGGAAGACATAGGGCAGGTGGACCATTTAGCTCACACGTGGAGTGGCCCAGAAAACAAGGAGTCCAATGAAGAATTCAATTTGGAGGCGTTTGAGGTGGATTTGGAAGCGTTGGTGATTCCCCCTCCCCCTGGGGAGGCCTCTGTGTCACTGGACCAAATCCCCATAGTTCCCCCTGTGACTTCAGATTCTGATGAACATGATAAAAAGAATGACCATTCTGGAGGTCATCAACGTTCAAATTCAGTGGACACTTTCTTAAGTAAAATTCAGAAAAATGAGCATAATAATGATGTTCCGAAAAAAGATGAAATTTTGAAGACTGGTGTGGAATGTCAGTTAGTTGCTAGTGAAATTAAGTCTAGTGATTCAAATAAATCAAAATGTCAGACAAAGCCTGAAAAAGCTACCTCAACTACCTCAAGTAAGGACCCTCATGACAATGATTCTCCAGGATCTGTATCGGAAAAATTAAACACTTTGTTGCAAATGATTCCAAATTTGGGGCCAAAGTCAGACAACGAAAATGATTTTAAATGGAGAAGGACTTCCTCATTGCGTCTTTCAAAACCCTCGCCTATGTACGACAAGGACAAAGGGCATCTTCCTAATGGATTAGTAAAAAGTGACAAGTCATTGAAGGCCAGCTCAGCAAGTTCTCCAAATCAGGTTGTGAAGTCTAGTCAAGAAGTGAAGCAATCGAAAGGTGAGGTGACAGTGAGTTCAAAATATTCTCGGCATCTACGCAGGACCAACTCGTTCGATGTTCCCACCAAGGAGCAGGACACAAAAGAGGAGCCAGAAAAAGCGGTGACTGAAAACTTCTCCTCTTTAAAAGCAAAACTACAATCTTACAGAGATTATCTCTTGAGTAAGTCAAACAATTCAAAGAAAGAGAGGCAAACGGAGGATAAAAAGGAGGACAATAGCCCTCTGAGGAGATCCAACTCTTTCACAATGAATTATCTCAAAAGGCGGAACAGTTCCTCAGACTCTGATGATCAAAAGACGACCAATGATACCGTTACAAACAGAAGCAGACGGCGAGACAAGGAATCCTCACAAGAGAAAGCAGACGACAAAGAGGACAAGAAAAAGCCTCCAGTGTGGAATCATTTAGCAGCGCCCAGGTCCTTCCGACCTCATACCTCTACAACTACACAGGTACTGTATAATTCATGATCTATTGATGACTCTTACGTTCCATAATGTAACCTGATTAAGCTTTTCACTTAGATCATATCACCAGAGTATAATCGGAAACTGATAGTTTTCTGTCATTTTTAGTCTTCATTTGAATGCAAATTTCAGGCAACACCTTATTTTTTGTTTTATGTACTATATACATGTATATAAATAATCAGTATAAAAAGCATGTTTTAAACTGTGTACAGCAAACTTCATTACAATTATGCATGTCACTGAATGTATAGTTGCAGTCTATTCTCGAGGAGGCCGAAAAGCATGAAATCTCTTGTATATCTTTGGTATGTAAAATTGTCACCCTTCCTCTAAAATCAGGAATAAGGGACTGAATTGGGGCTCAATTGTCCACACATCACTGCTAAAGCACAGGGACAGATCGGGATGTGTGGGAGCTTTCAGTTTTGTTTTCTCACAGGATTGTTTTCCCTTCTCTTGCATGTAAATCAAACTTTTCTATTCCAGCATCACACATTTCCCCTTGAAAGGAAGGTCAGTAATGGTTATGTGAATGAAACATATCATGACACCTTTTTCCATAACGTGTGCGCCACCAATTTTCATATAGATTTTTATTTTCCAGCAGTCTTTTGTGTGTGTTGTTCTGCAATGCACTGTTTATATCTCTATTTTTTACTATGCCAAAAACAAAAAAATGAGTGATATATTCAGTGGAAATGTATTCTTAGATGATCCAATCTAACAGACCTACATTCCATGTGTATCCTATTCATTATTTTACAGGCATTATTTACCGTACTAACATTATGGTTAGCAAAGCTCCAAAGGCAGTTCTAAATTGTTTTATTAGAAAAAAAAAATACCTTGAAACTTCAAATTTTCATAGCCTTTAGTAAATAGATTACCTTATTTTTTTTTAAATCATACCTTAATTTCATATTGAATTCTTTTGTATGGAAGAAATAATTGTTAGCAATTTCAAATAGTCAACATAGTTTAGGTTTTTTTTCAGTTAACTTTTTGTGTTTATGTGAATAGTCTTTTGAAATTCATACCAACCCATTGTTTTCCCTTGTAAATAAACTACCGACATTGTGTAACTATCAAAGCACACCTCCTTCCTCTACTCACAGCACTCTTGTTTTGAATCTTCCATTTCATCTACCAATTTGGTGTTTATGAAACTGCATTTGTTTTCTATGCATGGCCAAAATGTTTTTAAAAACTTGCCTTCTGAGCTGATGTTTTGTTGACAAATATCTGCCGGTGTATGTTTGATGATGCCATTTTCGCTGTGTATATCATTTATAGTTTGAACATGTATCATGCAAATTGTATCATACCATGATATTGGTGTTAACATGCTTTGCTTTTTCATAAAAATTTCATATATTTTGGCTTCAACAGTTTGAATTACAGCTGGACCTCAAGGACATTTGTCAGGAGGGAAAACTTCGGGTTTTACCCAAGTCAATAGATACAATGATGATTTGTTAAGTTTATGGAAGCTCCATTCATATTGTTTGCTATGATGTCTCTTGCTCATTCTTTCACTCACTGTCATCTTTCAGGAAACAGCCACGCCCACCCCATCTGGGGGTGAGGAGGTAACCATTCATCTATGTACAATCAATGCATGACCAAGTGGTTGGGGTGGTGTTACTCAGTACTGCTCTGTATTAGAAACATTGTCAATTTTGTGTAGACATTTTGGAAATTTGTTTGGCAAACTTTTGAGAGGACAAAAATTTCGCTTTATTCATAAAAGTAGTCAGCTTGAATTACTTTTTTTTAAATAAACCAATAAAAAATGATTGAGTCAGAAATCAAAATTGAGCTTTATGGCCTGTGAGCCTGATTTTGATAAAGGCTACAGCTAGTTAAAGTGTATGTAGAATAATAAGCAAGGAGAGAAAGCTATTGTGAAACAGAGGCAGTGTTGATTCTATGTTGAGCGTTGTGGCGACACGTGATGTCCTCTAACATGTGTCAGCAATGAATTGTCTGGTGTAAATCCTTGTCCTAACATTGTAGATGTCCTTTTTAATAAATTGCAATGACTATATCATGGATACCAATGAATAATATGTATCATATATTCATAAGAGGGAATTTATGGCTATATAAATGTAACAGATAGTGGGATGTTATAGAATTATATGCTGAATAATTAGTATAGATAAGTACTTCATATGGATATGTCCACCACATGCTCATGCAAAAACAAATTTAACTGTCTTCACTTGAAGGTCACTTATATTTTTCTTGAAATTCACTTGAAATGGCACAGATTTCTTAAGTTGTCAGTGTAATTTTTAAGATCACTTTTGTTTATGCATGTGCATTCCAAATATATTGCATGGTCATATACTGCTAGAAGTTTGGGCATATATATAATATATATTCTGTTTGTAACATTTGTTTTACAGACTATTTAAATGGATTCATTTTTTTTTTACTGATTGACAATGTTCAAGTCTAATAAAACCTCATTAAGTTTAAGCCACAACAATACAGACTGGTGTTAAATAAACTGCATTACCCAGTTTTTGGAATTTGTGCTCCATTACAAAATGTAACTAAATTACGAAGTCACTGTATGGAACACAAAATCTATTTCAGTGAGGGTTTAAAGTTTTCGATCGGCAGTTTTGAACTTGAAATTCCCATTGTCAATATTGATGGGAAAAAATGCCTTCTGCCCCCATTTTTGGTGATTGATCTGTAGACACTTTTATTACAATGGAGGAATTTAGGAAACTGTTTGGGGTTAAAGTGAGTCTTAAAATAAGGATTATTTTAGATACAATACAAGTTGTTGTTTTGTTGGAGAGATGAATATATTGAGGCTGAAGTTCTAATCTGGCTTGGTCTTTGTAAGACCTCTTTGCCAAAATTCAGGCTGTAAAACTTTTATTTAGGTAGATTTTGCATTCTAATGATTTGCCAATTGTTGAATCATTTCATTTTTATTTTCACAAATGCCTTCTAGAAAAAGTGAGATTTAATTGGTTGCATATGGTGAGATCAAACTTCAGTTTTTATTTAGAGTAAGACAAAAAACACATATGATAGAGATCAAATTATTTCAGTGTTTTGGGCATTTAGATTTTGCAGTTTGGTAACTGTTCATTTAAGATGAAAATTGTCTTTTGTCATTTCAAGATGTGTTTATAGATAGTCCTAAAATCTTTAATTGAAGGCTAAAATATTCTTAGGTTTGTAGTTTTTTCAATTAGAAGGGAAATGGTTTCCTGTCATAAGTAGAATATTGTTTTTGCCTTTTAGTGAACATCACATCTGCATGCAAGATCCCATCTTCAAAACATTATCAGTTAGCAAAAGTTGTAGTGGTCTTTGATTGTTGTGTGTAAATGTACTAATACATGTACTGTATGGATGTAATGATATCTATGTCTGTTGTCTAGTTTTGAATTCATGCATTGTCACGGCACTATTAAGTATCGTAGCATATTTGCATGAGAATTTCTGTATATAACCTGATTCTAAAGTTTTGCATAATTTCTTTTTCTTTGAATTTGTTTAATGTTAAAACTTCATATGGAAGCTTCTTTTTGAAACATATGTACACTGTTTTTTTCTTAAAGTATATACTTCATTCATTTATGGATAAATGATCATCATTTCAGAAGAGCAATGGCCTAAGGAAATCGGGACCACTGAAGGCTTTGTCCTCCATCTTTACCTCATCATCTCCATCATCATCATCCCCATCTTCACCGCCAGTCTCATCGGAAGTGGCGCTATCCCAGACTGCACCAGTGCCACCACCCAGACGATCAAAGGAACATTCCACAGCAACAGAAAGCAAGGATGATATTTCACTGGTTCCACAAGCTCAGAAAAGACCCAAGGAAAATCCGTTTGGAACTGTGTCCAACATGTGGAGACCTATGTCTATGTCGAAAAGTAGCATTAGACAGATTGAATCTGAGGAGACTAATTTCCGGGTGTATAATAATTTTGATGCTTTACGTGATATGTCAGAGGGTAAAACACCTCCAAAGGAAGAGACAAAAGTGGTGGTGGCAAGCACCAAGTCCAAACCTCCAGTGATCCCAACAGGAGAGCAACGGGAGAGAAAAGGTTCGTTATCGGAGGAGAGTCACGCTGTAGTGCGAGACAGTATAAGTGTGAGTCATTCTGATTCAGTGAAGCAAATAATGGCTCGAACGTACAAAACAGAGGACTTTGGAACTGCAACTAAAGACTCGGACAGGCTTCTGTCTGAGCTTAAACAAACTATGGAGACCCTTAAAGACTCTCGCATTGATCGAAAATCATCTCAGTTTGATATGTGTAAGGACGAGCTTATCAATCAAGTGAAAAACTTTGTTATGGATGCCAAATTTCTTGTCAGCAATGCGTCACAGACCAAAGAGAAAATGGCTGCCAATCTAAATAACAGTATGCATACTCTTGCTAAAATCTTCCTCCATACTCAGGCGACCATGATAATGATGGAGGCCGTTCATCAGGCACAGCACCTCGGCTTTGAGGTGATTAAGGTGACCAACGCTTACAAGAGCACAGTGAATGCGGCACAAGCCGCAGTGGGGAAACCCATAGGCGATCCCCACATGCGATATCTCATGAGACAAGCCACTAATCTCGCACAACTCATCAGTGGCTTGCTCAAAACACTCAAAGCTCTAGAGCAAAAGTAAATTCCTTTGGGATTTTTGTTTATGATTTCTGCAAAATGTGGCAAAAACTGTAGATGATTTTGGATGCTTTACAAACTACGGACATTTGATTGGCCAGTGTCTGTGTTCTCATTGCTTCTTGATGCATTTATTATCATTCTTTTTTATACGTGTTTATATTGAGAACTTGTACTGGTAGTCATTAGGTTGTTCAATAATGTCTGTAGCCGGCTTTTGACTTGAATGGTTTCTCATTGTTAAAGTGAGTGAGGGAGCTTGTGTGTAATGTATGGTTGTAACAGACACATGTAAGCATGGCTTCATAATATTTTTCATCTACCGGTATTTAATATTATGTGCTATAAATATTTAACATCTACCAACATATATTCTCTACTGTTTCTGTGTTCCTTTCCTATAGATTTCTTGCTGAGAACTTGGAATGCTTTAAATGCACAATTCAAATAATGTATCTTTTTTTAAGCTTCTAAAAAAATTTACAGGTAAACAAAAATTGAATGAAAAGAACTGTGGAAATTTATTAGATAGAATAACCATGTTATTTTGAGAAGAAAAAAAGGAGAATCTCATTTTTCACACAAAGATAAGAATACCTTTAATATGATGCTAGGAACAAACAAGATATGTAATTAACATGACTTTTGAAACAGCACTCTTAATATGATGCACTAGGAACAGGATGAATAAGCATGTCTTTCTTAGACAGAAGGTTGTATAAAACTTACATATTTATAGTTATACTATATTGGTTGACTGTGATACATCTGTTACTGTACCAATGTTTTTTTGTTTGATACTCAACTATTCCATTGTTATAAACTGTGTATGTATATCTATTTATTGTTATTTTGTATAGACAGACATAGTTACTACATGTATAAATATAAGTATGTACATTATTTACATCCCTTTATTTTAACACTCTCTTTGCTGGCATGGCTTTGAATAAAATTTATCAAACTTTTTTAACTGAAAGTTTCAATTTAGTACATATTACTATGGAATTGAGGGTTGAAGTTTTGTAAGAAAATCCATTGTATGGGAATTTTTACAAATACACATTCTGCACATACATGGCTGTATTTATTAACTGTTATAGTTTTTAAGATTTATTTTTGCAGAGATTTCTATCTGTTACAAGGGTATGTTTATCTACCCCTTAAACATAATACAAAATTACAACAAAAATGTATAAATTGCTGGTTATAGATACGTGTACTATTCAAAAATTATCTTTATATTTTATATTTGTTGTACATGTAAATGGTATAACATTTTATGTTTAAAAAAGATCTGTTTTGGAAAACCGTCCTTGCATTGTGAATTAACAAAAAAATAATTATCCAGTTTTTATTTAAAATGTGTAAGTTGGATATGACACCATGAAAATTCCCATTACAAGCAGGCACTTGTATCATTTTTTTGTCTTATTCATGTTTCTTTCAGACCCAGTGAGAGTTTTACTAGTATTATGAATTATTTAAAAAAGCAATATTTTCAACATCGTTAAAGTTCATTAATAAGAATTTTTTTGAACATATTCATACTCTTTTATTAACGTGTACATGTATATGCCGTTAATGTATTCAGAATTATCAAAATTAATCTCAATTAAATATGTTATTAATTAAGTGGTTGTTGATTTTGTTTTGTTTCCCATTGTTTTTCATAAATACATGTACCCGATATGGCAACTTAGGTCGACGACTCGCTTGCAAGAGAGATAACTCGCATTTGAACAATCTGTCGATATTGACAATCAAGTTTCGTTGGGTTCGATAAATTTTTTGTGCGTGTTCATATTTACCAATTATATATGAATAATTTAAAGGTTCTCATCATCAAGTTGAGTGTCACCCAGGTAGTCTAGTCATTTGAGGCTTGTCAGGTTAGATTGCTTGCTGTTTAATTTTTTGGGGGAATAATTTGCAACTGCAAAATGTATAAGGATGTATATTGATTGATATCTATAAATTAAAACACTTTTAAAAACAATTATATCATAATGGAATTAGAAAAACGTGATTTATTTGGATAGGCCACTCTTTCCCCCGGAGAAATGGGCCAGGTATAGACTTATTCCTGGCATTAAAATATAGAACTTTCCTCAAAATAGCAGTAAGCTCACCCTTCTTCTTACAGCTACATGTATATGTTACCGGTGTTGTATAGCAGTTTTTCCCCCATAGTAACTTCTCCCCCCGGAAAACCTACTATATAGTAGCCTTTCCCCCTGGGGGGAAAAGCTACTATATAGTAGCTTTTCCCCCATAGTAGGGTTTCTCCCTCACGTTTTTGGTTGAGATTTCATAAAAAATATTGATGGAAATCCAGTAAGGATTAAAATTAATGTTTCTACACTCCCAGGTTGCATACATGTACAACTGCATTCATCTATAAAGGCTAAGTTTCGTTTTGCCGATTTATTATTTTTATAGACTATGCTGAAAATTGAACATGTGTGTAATGGAATTACACATAAAACTTAATTTAGGTAATTAATTGAAAAAAATACTTGGTTTTACAAGTTATACACTTATATGCATAATTCTGTGTTCTGAAATTGTACTAAGCGAGAATGTTTTAAGAATTTTGTGATAAATCTATCAGACTGTCTGTCTGTTTTTGAAAATTTCATCCAGGCTAAACCTCTGTTTTAAAGAGATTATGTTTCCAATGTTTCAGAGCCCGATTTTTAAAATCCTATTCTAATGATTATAGTGCATATTCTTAAGGGTCCAATGTCTCATAAACTAGAGATGACCATATCACCATTTTTTCATAGTGGCAGTGGTTTACCACTTGTAGATGACTCTGAAAATTTCAGCCCTCAGGGTAGGGGCCATTGATGTTTCAGGGCCCGATGTTTAAAACTCCATTATAATGATTGAATAGTGTTCTATAAGTGGGGATCCGAATATCATATTCTAGAGATGACCACTTAACCATATTTTCACAGTGATAGTGTTATACCACTAGTAGATGACACTGAAAATTTTAGCCCCCATGCAGAGCCCGATGTTTGAAATCCAATTATAAAGAAAATGTATTTTTAAGGGCCCCATATCTCAAAAACTAAAGAAGACCACATGAACATAGTTTTACGGTCATTTAAAAGTAAAAACATCATTTAAAAATACACAATTGCTTATATATTTCCTTATCAAAATGATTGAAAATTACGATTCTGCTTTTCTTTTTTAAGAACTATATATAATATGATTTAAATTTGGCCCCCATAATTCGCAATTTTTTAAAGTGTTTCGGGTACAGTAAAATGTTATGTTATTTTTTAGAGGAGTTGATTTAAAATATATTATTATATTATATAATCAAAATCGGTCAAAAATTGACATTTTTCTTATCCGTTTACGAATGGGAAATATAGAGCGCATGCTTGAACAAAGATATTTTTTTTGTTACTTATTAGTCTTGGCTATATATATATATCTCTGATTAAAATATTGTGTTTGTTCAAGCATGCGCTCTGTTTTCTGAAAGAAAAACTTCTTGAAAACAAGCTGTTTTATGCTAAAATTGCAAAAATGGCGGGAAAAGGTTGTCTTTACGATGTCATATTTCTTAAATGTGAGCACTTGAATCAAAATGAACATTATGTATAAACATAACATATATATCTGTACAAAGAAATAAAGAATTGAAGTAAAACGACGATGTTCATTTTAGGGGGTCATCTAAGGCGCCCATATCATATATAGTCCAAAGTTTACGAACATTTTTTTTTAAAAGGTACGCAGGTAAATTCATTATTCTTCAAAACATTTAATCAATTCATAAGATGACTAATGATATAATAAATAACCAGATTAATAAATCAATAAACTTTTATTCATAAAAGGAGCAACCGAAAATCAAAATTAAATAACCAACCTAAGCGCATACATGTATACGACTTTTTTTAACTTGTTAGTTGATTAGAAGACCAAGCTTATATTAAAAAAAAAATAAGTCAGCTCATCACAATAGATGTGTTGGTTTTTTGGGGGGTTTGATTTTTTTTTTTAAATTACCCTTGTTTCATTGTTCGAAGAAATAATATGGTACACAAGTAAATCTTTATTGCAAAAATATGAAACAAATAGTAATATACGATTTTTAGGTAAGTGAATCGTATATCTTGATTTATATGGCATCGTTTTCAAAATTGTATATTTATAAATCACGTTGCAAACTTAAAAGTGGAAAATTAGCAAATAGTGAGTGTAAATATATACATAAGGTTAGTTCATGCTCCATTTCACATTTTCCAAAGTAACCAGCAAAGATACCGACATTGTTCTGGTTGTGAAGACATTTCATTTTTTTAAACAAAATGTTTACATCATAAAATCTCGCGTTTCGTAAAAAATGTGCTAAAAAATATGAATATGCGTAACTTTAAAACAAAATTGTAAACACTAACTTTTCACATAATCAATTAAAATACCCCTTACCCATGATTTAGAACCCAATCAATCAAAATAAAAATAAAACATTTCAGTTCTCACCATATCATTGCACCCTGTCTCCCGTTTGATATTTAGAAGAAGAAATATATAATTGTTTTTAAGATCGTCAATTCGAACGGTATTAATTTAAAATTGATAGCCTTTTGGACGAAGGGAGTAATACATTTCCACTTTTTATTCCTTTCCTCTACAAAATTAAGTCAAGATTGTACAGTTAGTTCCCTCGGAGAAGCTTATACAGAGATGGTAATACATTGGAAAATTAAAGTTCCCAACCAACGTATTTTTACTCAAATGTGTTCTCACGTGTTCTTAACGTCGAAGTCGAAACTGTAGATAAGCATCGATTAGATGAAAAAGATTCGAGGTATTCCGAAATCCGTGTAAAAGGTGTTCCAAAAAGGTGTAAAAATAGGTGAAATAAACAATGATGACACATGAATGTTATGGAGGCGCGTGCCTTAGTTCATATTTGGGGTTAAAAAACCATGAAATACTATTTTATTCTATGTATTAATAAATGCCATAATTATCCTTTTTTATGAGAAATTAATATCATATCAATTATTGCAAATTATTGCCACGAATGGTCCACCATATACATGGCCGGAATGTAAAAAAAGGGGGAAAATCCACTATATAGTAGGTTTTCCGTGGGGGTAATCTGGCTATAAAAAGGGGGAAAGCCCACTATATAGTCAGCTTTCCCTGGGGGAAAAACTGCTATGTAGCCATTTTTCCGGGGGGAAGAACTGCTATATAGCCATTTTTCCGGGGGGAAAGATGGCTAGGGGGAAAAGGCACTATATAACACCGGTTCTTTTACTTAAATATTCTTAATTTAAATTGACCGCAAACTTCTTCGTCCTATCGTGATCATGTTCTTGAAAAACTCCCTAATAATTTTTATAAGGGGAAATTGTGCACGTGGGAGGGGGATGGGTTGTTTTTTAGTATATCAAAGTTTGCCAGACACATGAGAGTACTAGTGGAGTTGGGGAAAATATTTACCTTTTTTTTCTTCATTCAAACTTCGAATGATAGTACTGAATGGTCGATTTTCCACATCGATACATAAACAATAAGTTTCCTACGATAACACGAAGGACGAGCAGCTTTGAAATAAAGTGTATCGTCTATCAGTAACTAACTGTAATTTTAAATACTCCATTTGTATTGCACTTAAATGACACAGGATTAATACTTTCTAGAGGCGGACAAGAGGCCAAATTAAAATTGTATCTGAAAATTGTAATGATATAATTATGTGCAATAAATCATTGTAATGACAAATTTTGATTGTGAAGTATGAAATGTTATGTAACAGGCTTTTATGTCAATGTTTTGTTTGATAGAGTTAAAATTTTAGCAAAACTAAAGAACTCGATTAATTCAGTGGAAATTAGCGACAGCAGCGACTTTTAGCTGACGTGTTCGATTATCTTATATCGATGGGGGTGTATATCCGTTTGACAGTGGTTTCTATTAACTCATAAACTTTGTTTTTCCACTAGACGTAAACATAATCGTAAAACTTTCTTTTCCAGTTAGGCTGAGAAAGAAAAGAAATATCTTTAATTCCAATAACTATATGAAGGATGAAAATACAGTAACTTTATAAAAAAAGAAAAAAGGAACAATATTCTAAGTTTCTTTTTACGTCCCTCATGCAAACATAATGTTTAAACAACATTTGATTGATAGCATGGGCCATCATTAAGTCAACTGAAAGAGTTCAAAAGGGCGGACCATCTATATTCCATGGCACATTGGAGTATGAGCATATAAATGCTGAAAAGAAAGCCCGATTTATGCGCACTCAGATGGGTGCATCCCTCCCGTGAATGGGGTGGATTAAGCGCGATCTCACCCATGTGATGGCCGGGGGTTTCTTTGTGGTTCGTAAAAGCCTGGCTGGCCGTTCACCGCTCGTCGCGCAGATTTCCATCAACATGACAATAAAAGGGGATATTCTCCTCTGAATTGCCAATAGGTAACACTTTCGTATAGTTTATGGAATAATGTTAAGTGTTTTCGTCCTTTAAGGATAAATATTAGAGGCTGTCGATGGTTTGGTGATTTTTCTGTGGATTTTGACGGTTATGTTCCAGGTGCAACAGTCGCGGGAATTGGACATGAAGCGTCACAATGAATCGACAAGTTCCTTGTTGAATTTCGTGGACATTGCATCTAGCAATATCAAAATGGCCCTGGACCGACCGACAAAGTCCAAACGGAAGGTCAACCATCGAAAATATCTACAGAAACAGCTAAAGAGTTGTGGAACTGTTCAGCAAGAGGACCACAGCAGACGACAGTTGTCAGGGACCCAACAAATCAAGCTGATGAGAAAGGATGGAGCACAGGCTGGTGTACAGATGAAGTCTCTGCAGGATTTATTCGACCCAAGAACCTTGCATGAGAAATGCTGCGCCGATCCTTGCAGCAAAAGCCGGGGATCGAAGGTACCATTGAGAAAACGAAACCTTCCGCCGTCTTTCTTTCTGGAACCGTCAAGGCCAGAGCAGAGAGACAGTCTAGTTGAGTCGCTTACTTCCGCTCTCCCAGACGATTTTCTGCATTCGTTTCACCGTGCGCCAGAGTTGGATACCCTGTCTTCGGACACGTTGGACTCAATCCTTGGAAATCACGACTTCCAGGAACTCCTCAATGTTGGGCAATGGAACGACTCAAGCAGAGACAGTTCAGAAAGCGACCCCTGTTCATCCAATTCGGATTACAGTGCCTTCAATAATACCGTGTATTTTTCAGAAATTCGTAGTCCAGATGAATTTCCACACGAGGCCTGGTCGTCGTCGCAAACCTGTTCAAACACGTCACAAACAATGTTCACCGATAACGCCAGTTCCCAAGTTTGTCACCAGCCATTTGAACAGCTGCTGTTGCCGGAACCAAAATCAAATCCTGCCTTGTCACCTCGGGACACTTCATCCAAACTGCCAACATTTCCACAAGCTTTCCTTAATAGAGACTGCTTGAGTTCTAGCCAACAGTGGGGAGAGGTTCCTTTCTATTCGTGTTACACATATCTTTGAACACTTCTATTAATCACGTTTGCTTTTTGAAATCGTGGTTGTACTGTATATATCTTTATAGTATAGCATCGTCTTATTCATATTTTAATAAAGGATGTAATTTTTTGTTACATTTATTTTATGTTGAATTTAATGTCATGCGCGGATCCAGAAATTTTTTCCAGGGGGGGGTCCGAAGGATAATTGTGTTTGCCAGGGGGGGGTCCGAGGCATATTTTCGCGATAATTTTACTATGTAAATTTAATAAATTTTCATTTTCCAGGGGGGGTCGGGACCCCCCCGACCCCCTCTCTAGATCCGCGCATGAATGTATTGTAGTGACTGGTCAAATTTTTAAAACGTACTGAATCGTAGTAATAAGTATATATTAAGATTTACAAGTACAGGTGTACATTGATCCGTCTTGTAAGAGAATACAAGTTCAGGTAATGTCAAAGTTATTACATCACAATCAATAAAAATATATTTAGAAATGTTGAGATTTCAATAAACTTCTTGTTGATAAATAGAATATATTTTGACGCTGAAAAAGTAATATACGAATTTTTTTTACTATCAATACTTTATGTGCTATACCACTTCGTGTTTTGATTTGTTGTACTAATATATAAGTAAAAATGACATACTATTAGCGTACTATTCTAATGTTTATTTTAATGCTTAATTCAGCTCATTTTACTTCAAACCCTGTTTTGAATTGAATTGATATTTACATGAATTATTTATTGTTGATTAATAATATTAATGTACGATTGACGTCAAACACACTCGTACGATTCGTCTCTTATATCGCTCTACAAATAATGCTCACAGACGTATTTTTTATTCAATCTTCTGTCTCTTGTTGTATCACCGAAAACTCGTTAAATTAATTTCACGATCTCCTCATGTTATATGTACACGTAATGTTTGTTTGTTCCAATAAAATATCAGTCTGTTCTGAAAATCATGTGAGAACTGATTAATTAACTTTACCCACCCCACCCACTGTAGCATAAACCCAATGCCATCACACTATAGTATATGCAGCAGAATCATCATCACTCGATCAAAGAAGACCCATGTGACCAATCTAATTTCAAGATAAACTCGATTAAAAGAAGTTTGATTATGGATATTAATACATGTAAGTAATTATATAATAAACATATTGATACTTCATCCATTACTGTAAGAGTGAAAAAATGAGGAAATAATCAGTTTCGAATTTTGACAGTGGGCACAATCATTCCTGTTGGCGTTGGTAGCGCTCGATTTAAATTATATTGAACAATTTTCTGTGATAATTCATCTCTCTCTTTCTCTCTCTCGTTACGGATAAGGCTTTTTTCTACTTGTAACTAATTTGATTTAACATATTTACTGCTTTTATAACTTGCACTGCATAAATTGCATGTAATTTCACGTCAAAGGAAGCATAAATAAAGAGACGAGTGAAGGAAAGATGGAATCTTTCTGATCCGTATGCAATAATTCGTTCATGCAGGTGTTCGTTTCATGCGATGTTAACTATTCCTCTGTTTTCATCTCGAACGACTCAATATAAAGCTCGCCTTCTTCGGTCCTTGCAGTCAGTTTGAAAAGGACTAAACAGTCAATCTGTCAAGAGTTGCTCGGTTGTGTTGAGAAATGGCCTGTTATATCTAAAGTTGCTCGCAAAATTAAGATGCATAAACTCGCGGTGTTTAACATTCATGAACAGGACACTTAAGTAGACACTAACTCTCAAGTAACGGCTGGATTAAAATCTGGTTGAATTTTAACGTTCATTTCAAGGTTGTGAGAAAATATTCTCCATCCTATTTTCCTTCTTGTATTGAATGGTGAACTTTTTACATAAAAAGTAAAACGTAGATAGTATTTATTTTGTAAATTGGTGATTAAATTATAACAGAGTATATATTTGTACGGTTTCAAAGTACTTGTAAATCGTTTGTATGATTTAAAAAAAATGTAAATTATGCAGCTGAAAATTAAAAAATTTATCCTTTTTACAGTTCTCTAAATAGTTTGAAATATCCGTTTTGATAATTTTAGATTATTTTAATAGTTGTGTCTATAACTTACTTGTTTCTACAAGTTACTTAACTGTGTTTATAATGCACCTAAAATTGTGCAATTGAGAAAAGTTTTTTATTATTAAGAAATTACAAGAATTGAGGTCAATTTGAGAGTATGTGAGAAAGTCGATATGACAAGTTCAAAATGCCGTTACGGTAAATATGATATAAAAACGTTATTGTGATAATTAATTGAAGTAACATCAAGATAATTATAAATTTCATCGAACGATATCGTTTTTGAATAATAATCTACGAATTTATTAAAAAAAAAAAACCACCACTACCTTTAAAGTTTGAAAACTCATGTCCTGTCCGGAAGGAATTTTATTGAAAGCACTCAAACATCGCAGAAGAAGAAGAAAAAAATGAATCCGGGTGGTTTCGCTCCGATCGCTTGTTCGCCCTGAGAGGTTTCGCTCCGAATGCATGATCGCCCCGAGTGGATTCGCCCCGATTGTATTAATAAACACTACAATACACACTGCTTGTTGCTTTGGTTTTTTAATATGTAATTTAAATTATTTCTATCTATACATAAGTGGTAAATTAAATGTTTTAGAAAGTAATTTAGTTTAATTAGACAATAATTTTATACACATCGCCTGAGCAGTTTAATTAGTCGGCAATTAATCCATCATCAATAAAACCGTTAAATAAATAGCTTTGATTGCGATCTAATTTGGAGAACTAAATGATGAGTATCTCAAAAATTCGTTAGCGCGTATTTTTTGGAACCAGTATTCAGAAAGAGTATAGCGAAGAAATGGTTCGTGAATGCTGCCTCTACTGCCATAAGTTGGTGAGTACCTAAAATATAATGCATTATATGATAGGATAGATTATAAAATGATATAAATAATGCATAAAATTCCATAAGATGCTCGCATATACATGTTAAATTAATGTATTCATTATATTTTCAATCGGACTTTGAATATTTTCTATTTTGCAAGCTATATGATATTTTTTTTTTATGTCCATTGCATATATATATATATTACCAATGTCATATTTTATAAACTGATTATAATGATCATATATATGTAGAAGAATTAATCGTTCTTAAGAATTTTCCCTTGTTAAATTAAATATTACATTTACCAGACTTATTCCAGACAGAGTAATTGCAAATAATTATATCAAATAGTGTTGATATACAGTATAAAAATAGGAATAACAAAAAGAAAATTTATTATTAAATCTTCAATACTATTTGATAAAGTTTATTCATTGATTTATGAATAATATTGATTTTATAATAATAATATCCATAAATATATTAAAAAAGAAATGCATACATAGACTAAACATTGTTTTATGAAGTGTACTTGGTATAATTTTGAAAGAGATATACGTATAAATAATTTAAATAAATAATTTAAATAATATTAATTTAATTTAAGAAGTACCTTTCTGGAACTATTATAAATTATGAATTATTTTGCAGATGGACCTTGGATTCATATCTTCAGATGAATTCTTGGTGAAGGACATCCAATGGGAGGGGTTTCGACACATCGTATTTGCCACCAGATACCAACTAGAACTCCTGGCAGAGACCAAGGTTTGGTACATGGATGGAACCTTTAAGGTAATTTTTGAAATGAATTATATATGTTCATAATTAATCGCTGTAAGTTTACCTCTTCTTATGATGAGCTAAGTTTATAAAATAAATATAATAAAAATGTATACTATTATTCTCATAAATGTTCATAATCTATATCAATAAATGTATTTTCTGTGTGTGTGTGTGTGTGTGTGTGTGTGTGTGTGTGTGTGTGTGTGTGTGTGTGTGTGTGTGTGTTAAATTGTGATTCAATATTTACTATATTCATGTTATATTGCAGATTGTACCAGACTTCCTGAAGCCAAGGGGACAATTGCTGTAATTACATGGTTTCGTCAGAAGAGATGGGAAAGAACAACAATTTCCACTGGCATTTGCACTGATGCCATCAAGGCAGGAGTCGGATTATGTAAAGGTAGAATAATTGTTTTATGTTGTTGTATATATACCATTCAAGTACATTTATAGTATTATAATTAATAAAAATCAAGCATAAAATGCATACAATTAATGAGTTTTATTTTATTGTCTTATAGGTCTTCAATGCCATTCTTGAAGCTCTTCCATTAAGGCCAGCTGTTGAGATGTTTATGGTGGACTTTGAGCTAGGTAAAAGGCTTTTAAAAAATCTTGAATATATGTTATAAATAGCATCGATAATTAACTACAAAAAAAATCGACAGACAGTGGATGAACCATTCCGTCTTCCACCCATCATCATGGACCGTCTACCGCCAGGCCGTCAGGACCAACAATGATGTAGAAGGTGATTATATATTGCAAATAATTTTTGTGATAATAATTTTGTTATTTTTTGAAAATGAATTTAAACATTGTGTTCTATAGATATGCATAAAAGTATTTATTTACAAAAAAGTAAACTGTCTTGTGAACAATAACTGCATATAATTATTAATTATTAACCTGATTCTTTTTGAATTTTTGGAAAATGGCATTAATGAATATATTATTTGTATTTATTAAAGGTTGGCATCACAGGGTTAACGGCAAAGCTGGACATCGGGGATGCACCTTCTACAAGCTTGTCCCTCTTCTTTTCCATGAGGCAAAGTTGGTGGAGACTCGTGTGTCCAGCGAGAACCTCTTCAGGGATGTAAGACAGTCATCATCTGCAACCCAGAAGAAATTGACAGAGGCCTGGGAGCAGTATGATGCAGGACAGTTGTCAACTGGACACTTTCTACGGTTCTGCGGTACCGTGTATGCTCCATGCGAGTGACTTGATACTACTGTGATTTCCGGCTGTGCAAATTAAGTGTGCGAGTGACACCCATAGTGAACTAATAGACTATCACTAGTGCTTTGAATTTGACTTTGATAGTGCACCTACCTCCTCAATCACTAGTGCTTTTTTTTAAAATATGTGTTGATGTATGTTGATGTGTTTTCTCAATATTTTCTATGACTTTTATATAACAATAAATCTATAAAAGTTTACATGTCTTCTTCTGTTCTTCTGTTCACCATATAATTTAGTTAAAGAGTAATAGATGATAAAGATCACAACAGCATAATTATCTATATATACAAGATGAATACTACATAATTAATTAAGAAAACCTATGAACATTATACATAGTGAAATCACGGAAAATTTGCAAAAAATGATTTCACTCCCATGACAATGACATTACAAATGTTCATAAATGCATTAAGAAAGCAATGTATGTAATGTTAAAATTTTACCTAACTAAGTGAAATCACGGACATATAATGGCTCAAGGAAAATTGGCTAAAAATGCCTTCACTATACACAAATGTTTATAAAAGGCATTAATTAAGACGGCTAGATATCATATATTGAAAAGGGGCGAAACCACTCAGCGCGAAACCTCTCAGGGCAGATGATATAAACCATCGAAATTTCTTATAATTCATCGTGGAGAGTTTTTCGGGATTGATATATCATTGCGATAATTAGCTTAATTAGTTGAATAAGTGGGTTGACCACAGTTTGCTCCCTTGTGGGAGATCTTCAACTGAACCGGGAATTGAAATCAAGATTAGACTTGTTTTCATCAGAATCTTTAAAGCGCTTCGATGTAACGGTAACTATTTTGGAATAATTGAAGAACCTCACTTACATTGATGCATAAACACCCGGATAAAAACAATTTGTTCAAAAGTTGACAGTAACGACCAAGCATTTGATCTGTACATAATTGGGAAAATAATGACTTAAAGTTAACAGAAATGGCTGCAATAGATTTATCCAAAACGTTTGATGAAATGGAGTCGGATGAACTCAGTTTGGAAACGTCTGTTCCAACTGATTTGACTCTATCGCCAGACCGAGAAAATGGACACACAGACGATCGCAGGGATAGGAAATCTAAAGTAACAAGACAGTTGATAGAAAGAAAACAATTAATGCACGACATGCAACTTCTAAGAATTGAGTTATCTCAAAAGAATTTAACTCTCGAAAACATGAAAGCCGAATCTCTTAATAGGGTTGAAGAGTTGGAAGAAAAACTTAATGATGCTTTACATCAAAAGCAAATTCTTGCAGCTCGTCTTGAATCACAGTTATCTATTCAAGAACAAGAATCAAAACGGCGACAAGAATTGATAAAATCGGAATTGGAAGAAGTCCGTCAACGACAGAAACAATTAGAATCAACAAATGAACGTTTAGAAGAAAAGGCGGGGAATGTCAGGAGAACTTTGAGAGATTTAGATATTACAGAGGATAAATATTATGAACTACGGGGTCAGAGTGAGGAAGACATTTCACTGCGAGAGTATGTGGCGGTAAGCTTTGCACTATACATAAATTATACTTTATCAGTTTATGTTCATTATAAGTATACATGTTTGAACATCATCATTCCAAAACTGAATTGAAGATCTGTATCAGTGCCCAGAATTACAGCACATCTATGCCTTCAGTCCACTGCACAGTCATAGTAATGTGTCTATTTTCATTTTTCAGATGAAAATGTTTGAAGCAGTCCGTCCACTTCAAACTGAAATAGATCAGATGCGG
This sequence comes from Magallana angulata, assembly GCF_025612915.1. Classification (NCBI taxonomy): domain Eukaryota; kingdom Metazoa; phylum Mollusca; class Bivalvia; order Ostreida; family Ostreidae; genus Magallana; species Magallana angulata. The sequence goes on from NC_069117.1 coordinate 11,503,260, forward strand.
CTAAGAAATAAAACATTAGAAGATCAAACTAAATCATTTTCCAAAGAAGTTTTAGAGTTACAGGAGGTATGATGTGCAACTTTTAATTAATGCACTATCTATAGATTAGAAGGTATGACATGATTTATATTTTATATCAAAGTTAAAAATGGGTTCCAAGTGTTGTGCTTGTATTTTACAGAAATTAGATGCTGAGCGACAGGAGCACGGTGAATTACGCATAAAACACCAGAGAATGATCATTGATTTCTCTGACACAAAGTCACAAGTCAAACACGATAACTTCAAAGTTGAAAACTATGACAGGGTGAAAATGTAAATATAGTTTTTAATTATCAAATATTGATAAGAACTGAAAATGCTTGTTGTACTGCACATATTTCTGTTGAACTTGATCTATGTTTAAACAATTTTGATTTGTTTGTGTTTTACATAGTGAAAGGGATGGATTAGAACATGATCGTTTGGACATTCAGAGGCAGCTATCAGTACTAGAGGGAGCTCATCAAACCCTGACCAAAGAAAGGGATGACCTACACAGTGAGGTAGGATGGCAGAAATTTAGATTTGTCAATTTGAAGAAAAGAAAGTAACATTGGCTGGGCCAATACATACGCAATTTCTGGGCAATGCTGGCAATGTTAATATTCTTTTAAATCGGCCAATATTAAGGGGGTGCTGGGTTTCAGAGGTGCCGGTTTTGAGAAGTTTCACTTTCCATATCCCACTGAATTTGGTGATGGGAAATTCCTACAATGTCTGTAACTGTTAACTCTGCATGAAACAACAAAGAAAGCATTTTACTGTATAAATATATCCAATGTACCAATGCTTATTTCATGTATGTCTATTTCCTTAGCTGTCTGCAGCCAAGCAATCTCTGTCCTTGCTAAAACAAGACAAGGAGTACCTGACTAAACAGGTTTCAGACCTGACCAACAGGTGTACATACGCTGAGGAAAAGGTACAGCAGTCTGGTCATGAACTTGAGGACGCAAAGCGGGCCCGAGAGGAGATGTATGAAAAATATGTTTCCTCCAGGTAAGCAAACTTTACAGTTATTTGTGAATTCAAATGTTGAAGTTATCTTTGCTTTATTTTTGGAAATCTGTGTATCTGATTAGGAAAAGAAAAAAATGAAGGGTATTAAAGTTTTGATAGTAATTTAAATTGTATATTAATGTTTGATTACAATGTACATGTAGTTGTGTTTTCTTAGAAAAGGAAAAAATTATTTTCAAACTCATCATGTGTACATGTGTACTTTTAAAGGGACCAGTATAAGACAGAGTACGAGAATAAACTACGAGAAGAACTGGAACAGATCAGACTAAAAACAAATGGAGAGATTGACAGACTGCGAACCAGTACAAAGGAGATGTTTGAAAGGGAAAACAGGTATGGGACTGTGTACATTCATTGTTGCATTAACAATAATAAGCTCTTATTCCGAAGGTATCAGAACTAAAGAATAGTTCAAAATCAATGTTGCAGGAATTTACGAGAGGCAAGAGATATGGCAATATCTGAGAAAGACAGAGCCGTCGCCACAGAGAGGGAAACATCAACAAAATACGAGCAGTTACTTACAGAGTAAGTACAGATACCATGTGTACAATTACAGTAAATTAATGAAAAGTTATTTCCATAACACTTTACATTTTAAAGATTAAATTAAGAAAAAGTGAAGGAACTGTCGAGTACCTTTGGATAATCCACTCTAACCAACCTTTTCGGACACTTGAATAATGAAATGAAATTTTGAAAAAAAAATTAATTTCTCTAATACATGTATCTATAATGCTAACTGACATTGATACACATTTTCTATTTGAGCACAGTTTTTAACAGGAATAAGAAAATCAAATATTAGTGGCCTGGTTTTAGCAGTTTGTGCTTTATAAACTGCAGTGATGTACAAAGACAAAAATGCATGTACCATTTTCTCCAATAGCTTTCGCCAAGTGCAGATGCATGGTGACAGTAAGACAGCAGGGCTACAGAACGAGATGAAGCTGAAGAGCTTTGAGCTGGAGAGGCTACAGATGGTGCATGAGGATACGCTCCGTAACCTGGGCCAAGCCAAGCTGGACATTGAGAAGCTGGAGAAGAAGTCGGAGGTGGGTGGGAGGGTCCATTATTTGGCCTTTAGAAGAATTACCAGTACTTCATACTAGTATACATACTGATATATTGGGAATACATATACATGTATATCAGTTTATTGCATTTGATACCCATATATTGGTACATGTATATGTGTATGGATGATTATCGTATGATGTTTATTGCATATGATAATATTCACCATATATAATGACACTGTATAATTTCAATACATAACATGTGACACCATAAAACCATTGACTTATAAGTTGAAGATGGATATTTCAGGTGTTGACCAAGGAGTACTACACTCTCCAAGCCGGGATGGACAAGAAAGTGGCAGAGTTAGAAGCACAGATGTCGGAGAAAAACGCCAAGATTCAGATGTATGAACGCGTGGAGAAAGAGCTAGACGAGGTGGTGCTCCAGGCAGCACATGGTCAGTAGCACTGGCTTTTACAGCGGTTTTGTCAGTAGGACAGGCTGTTACTGGGGTTTTGTCAGTAGCACAGGCTGTTACTGGGGTTTTGTCAGCAGCACAGGCTGTTACTGGGGTTTTTTTGTTGCCTTTTTAAAGGAGTGTTATCTTTAGGAAATGAATAGTTTGATGATATAGTAACAATAATAAAAGTGACAGCTGCATTAATAATGAACTTATTTTCTCACCATATGTCATATTAAAGGAATAAGCAAAGTGAACTGGAAAATTTTCAGGGTTTTTATTTGCAAAAAAAATTTTTTTTCTACAAAAATAATCAATATCTGCTGATGCCAAATAAGAACTTGCAATGATTTATTGCTTAGTGTGGTTTTATTTAGTGAAGATCAATAGTAGAACATGTATTATTATGATGGGATCAAGTTGCAATGCATAATTTATGTTAATAGGCAATACAATGTACTGATATTAGATAATAATAATCAAGAGATAGATATTGAGTAGGAAATTTTAATTTTCAAATTTAAAGTTTAAACTTTGTAGTTAGTTTACATTTCAGGATATAAAGAGAAATTTGTAATTCATGTAGTGTCAAATCTTATATTTCAGTTGAAGATGATCAAGAGGCAGAGAAAGTTCTCTTTTCCTATGGTTATGGTGCTAATGTTCCAACAACATCAAAACGACGGTTACAGCAAAGGTACAGAACTGGTGTATCCCTGTGCAACTTTTTTGTCAACACTTCATTACTTGTATAGACAACAGAATTAAGCCATCCCTGACATCCATCTTCCTTTTTATTACATATATCCTCCAGAGTCAGAGTGCACTACCAGTAATCAGAGAGTTTTTTTCCACAGTGTTCATTTAGCCAGACGAGTTCTTGCCCTTGAGAAAATAAACACCCAACTGCGTCAAGACTTGGAGAGAGAGAAAACCAAAATTAAACAGCTTGCTGAAGAGGTAATTCTTCTTTTTTTCCTTTATTTTGAATAAATCAATACTAGATATCAACACAGAGATGTTAAGATAATGTGACTCGGGTAAAAAAAAAATGTTTCCTTTGTTAGATTTTGTTAATGACAAAGTTCACCCTCCCTCCGTAAATATTGATTGCAGTGTTGTACCTTGTATATGTACCTGTGACAGCTTTCACCAATGAAAACCCAGACCATTTGATGATGCTTTTTTTAAGCTTGTATAAATGAAAAAATGATGGAGATCGATGTTAGTTCTTCTACATAGGTAAATGTATTTCGAATAGATGTCAGGTATATTCAAGTTGGTGCTGTATTTCAGCTCAAGAACAACAATACGATATTAGACCAAGCCCAGCAGCCATACAACTATCTGATAGACAGTGTGCGACAAAGGGATGCTCAGATCAACAAGCAGAAAGAACACATTGCTAACTTGGAGGCAGATGTACAGTAGGTTCTTTTACATGACAAACCATTTGTCAAACGATCTGGAAATACTTTTGCACCACATATTCATTTCAATTTTTTCAATACCTGCCACCATCCTCAACAATTATTGTACAAAATTAATGATATTTTAAATAGAATATTTAAGAATTAAACAATGTCTTGTTCCAGACAACTAGAAAAGGAGAGAGACGATCTAGTCAGAACCAAAAACAACATGTCTCTGGATTTGGAACGCCTACTCAATCAAAAAGAGGTTCGTTGGTTTCATTTTTACTGGTTTTTGTTCAGCCTATCAGTTTGTTGTACTTTATCAAATAAATATATGTGTCAGAGTTGCATTAATTAGAACAACTTTTAACATGCCTGGGTAAATACAATTAGTGATGTCTCTCTTTTAAAAGAGAAAATAAAGTTTAATTGCCGGTAATTAAAATTTTCACAAAAGATTTTATAAACAAAATGGAAATATAGTCAGGATTAGAATGCAATATACATGTTTCTCTACTTGCAGTTTTATAAAATATTAAATATTAAACAAATTTAAAAACAATCTCTGAATTCTTTCTTGTATATTTCTAGGAGATGTCGGTGATGAAACAAGTGGTGATGAACTTGTCTAATCGCCAGTACGGGGAAAAAAAGACAAAGTCTCGAGATCTTGCAAGACCCAAAAGTCCATCCACGCACAAAACATTTGGATCCTTTGAGCCACATGATGAACCAGAGATTGTAAAACCTGGCTTTATAACAGTTGTAAGTCTACTTTTGTACTCGATTAAAGCTGATTCTTAATTGTCAAATATCAGATCTTTGATACTTTCTTGCATTTACTTTCATAAATCTTTTGTGAATTTTTGTGTGTTCTTATGAACTTTAAACTGAATCAGAAATTTGACATGGCAGAAAAATCTTGGTAGGGGTAGCATCATCTAAATTTAAGCTTTTAACCCAGTTATGAATTCAATTTCAGACAAACGATAAATCCCATTGGTCCAAAAAACTGAAACAGAAGAACACAGAACAATCCACAAAGTTCTCCAAAGTGTATGCCACTGCCAAATCCTGACCCCCCCCCCCCCCCCAATCCAGCTCAGGCTCACCATGTTACAAATATACCATAATAAACAGTGACTCGGAATGTCCGAGGAAAATAATGGACTGTGATAAATGTAGTGTGGAAGGAGATGGAGGTTGTTGATTTTATACATTGGATAGATTGGATAAAGGCAGAAAACAGGCTAGATTGTAAATACTTTTACATCAATATGTAATTTCTGGTACCAGTACTTGTATTAAGCAATTGATAAATATTAGAATAATAGAATTTTGAGCAGGTTTTTGCTTTTGAACCTTTTATTCCAGTTCAAATTTCAGTCAAATAATGAGCAGTTGATTTAGAATTAGAAAACAAAAATAAAAGTAAACAAATCATGTCACTAATGCTATTTTAGTACTTTTATCAGATACGTATTTAGTAATATTTGTTATTGTAAATGTATTTTTTGTAAATATATTTGAAACAATAAAATTTTATAAATTCCATTACAGTATTTTTAATCATTAACTGGTGTTGTTTGTTTACATGCATAGATAAGTTGTGAATTTTTATTATCTTGCTTGATGTATAAATGGTCATGGTTGGAAATGTATACACCATAATTTTCCTAAATCATCTATTGGATTAATCCTGTTGGAGGTCAGAAGCAGAGTTTCATTCTGAGGCATTACAATACAAATCTTTATCAGGGTTGGGAGCATCGTCATTCATACAAGTCCAATATGGACCAGATTGTTGAGATTTCATCCTTTAGGACCAACACACAATAAATGTACCTTTATATTTCCTTTACTTGACACCTGAATATTTCTGCAACAACAGATACATATCAGGTGAGATGACGGTTGTTATTTTGGTAAAAGCTGGAACTAAGTGTGCCCAAAAAGTCACCTGGTTTGTATAAATCATGTTAAGGTAAACACTCCATATCGTAATTACTTTTTCGCATTTATTTGATCTTTTATTGGATATAAACACAAACAAACACGATAAGAAATAAGTTTAATGGTGCCAAGGTAAAAGGTCCTAAATTTGAACAGTATAAAATATGACTAGAATATTCCAGAGTTTCGTTTCAAACACTCATTGTATATGACGTCAATTTACACTGGCGGCTTTGATTGGTTGAGAGTGACTGACATCACGAGACTGTCTGTGATTTAAAGTCGGCGTTAAAAATCCATAGAAATCTTTATATCCCACTTGCTGGGCCTTGTTCCTTCTTTCATCTTCAAACGCTATGTATCGAACTTCTCTCTGTATTACTGCAAACAATGAAAAAGGCAACAATAAATAGAAGACTCTGTTTTCAATCTGGATTAAACTCTATGAAATGTTTTAATTTTGCTTCAACAAATATTGGAGGATTACCCCAACATTTCAGTTAATCGGTTGATCAATATATTCAGGAAGCATTTAAAGAACATTTATTCGCTTGCTGGAGGGATCTCCGAATTCGGAACACATTTTACTTGCTGGTTTATTTCCTAATGCACCAAACTTCAAAGGAATGAATAAATCTTAAATGTTCTCATCCAGTCATTATGTAACTTAAAATAACGTTGTCATTATGTCATTTCCATGACAGAATTTTTCATTAAATCTCTTCTTGATCCGAAAGGCGCCTGCTTATTAAATCAAGTAAGCTACAATTGATTCAAACCGCCTTAAAGTTCACTTGACAAGATTATGAGTTATAGATTTTGTTAATCTTCTGAATTGCTCTGACACATTCTGCCTATTAATCAACACAAAACACAAGTTCTTATCGATCTGTATGGAAAATGTTCGATTCTAATGTCTTGCCACGAAGTAAGAAATCTATAAATTCAATTCCATTACTCGGTCTTAAGTTATTGTACCCTGTTATTTTTTTATATGAATAATTTTTTCTCTTGGTGGGAATTTTATCGAAAGAAAAGAAATGAGTTTTTTGTTGAGAACCACTGAGAATTTGGTTTGTTGGTTCAATTTTCTGCTGCGAAAGACGAAATCAAACTTATAATATCTGTATAATTAATTGCTCAAACTACACATACTTGAAACACGTTCAGAGAGCAACAGCGTTCAAAAGAAACAATGCAACAGATATGGTTTGGGTTTTCTCAAGAAAGCAGATGCGACAAATACACACAAGAATCAAAGTTCATGCGATAAAACGAAACCTTTAAAACAAGGGTATCTGTAAATCAAACAGAGTACCTATAGAAACTATGATAAAACGATTGAACTTGCTAATCTACGATTTTATTACGTACAAGTAGGTATCAGTACTGTGAAGTATACTCCCCTTCAGCTATCACACGAGTTTAACACCAAGTTTAAATTCTTAAGGATAAAAAAAATTTAATATTTCAAAGAGAATATTTGTTTCGCCTCATTCCTTGTTGACATCCCTTTATATGTATCTAATTTAATATAATCGGATGAAAATTGTTTATTCTCTCTCTCTCTCTCACTTACATTCAGGAGACGGCAGAGTGTTATGAATCTCCGTTTTAGATTTCCGTAGGGTGCCATACAGGTTGAATTTCCTGACCTCCACTTGGACGCTGGGGGGACGGAATATTCCCGGGATGGTCAGGGTCTCCTCGGTCCGATGCCGGTGTCGTCTGCGCCGGGTCTCGAGGGTGGACCGAGTTCTGTCTAAATCCACACAGTTTATTTCATTAAACTGAACAAATAAGACCCAAAAACACAAAGAACCAACTATGGTCCTTTTATTTATGGTAATTAAAAATGAATTGATAAATTATTGAACCTATAAATAAAATATGTAAAAAACAGAAAATAATAAGAGTGTTGAACTGCGAGATTTCCATTGAAAAATATAATTAAAGTAAATTAGTACTTTACGAGGTATTTACCAAATAGAAATAAGATACAAACTTGTTACCTATGACATTCATTCCAAGGTAATTATAATTTTACCATGGTGCACATATTATGCACAAGATTTTTAATTCGAGCTCATTAAAAAAAATGTTAAATCTTCTTACCTCTGAATATGCTCGGAAACTTTATGACCATTTCACCTCCTCAATCTCGAATTGTTTGGTTTGGAAATTCTATCTACACAAGTTTTAAGATTAAAAACATTGTCGATTTAAAGATTAATAAAGTAACATATCACATTGCGGAAACCAAGGAAGATTATGACATGACACAAAATTAAAAATCTGCCTTGATTCCTTATTGCTCGTTAATGCGGACACGTTAAAACGGCTTAAATGTCCGGATTTAAACTTCCAACTGTTTACCCGTCAGGGGAAGGGGATATTATATATCATAAGCACGGGAGTAAATCAAACAAAGGCGGTAATGGCTTTGGTCTTAGTGGGTTTATGACCGTTAAAAGTGTTTCTTTGTAACTGCGCTTATAGACAATAAATCGCCATGTCCGAACATGTTTGTTTATTCGTTTGCAAAGCAGGGCTATTCAAGCTTTTTTGTGCACGGTTTGTCTTGTGTATTAAGGCATACAGTTGTATTGGTTTGCTTCCCAGCGAACCATTGATTGGGCTCCTAGCGTTTAGTGAAAGAAATCCTCGTCAATATTTTCCTATAGTAACTTAAATGTACACCTAGGTCTGTGTAAATACTGATAAATCCGGCCTGGAAATAAACTGCTAAGAATCCATATCTATATGGGAGGTCGAATCATCCTTTGTGAGAAGCGGAAACTTTAGCAAACCTGTCGCCATTTGTTAAATAAGATTTCGCAATGCTTTGAAAAAAGCAATTGTTCGTTTTTAGAATTGGCGAAAAAAGACATAAAAATTGAAAATTTAAATCACATTTACAACATACTTTCCAGAAATCAGCGAAATAATGAACTTAGTAATTTTTGACACATTATAAGGATATGCAGTATTGTGTGTACAATGTCAGAAATTGCAAAGAAAAGTTATATATACGTGTACTAATATATATGTATACATGAAATCGCCTTATCGCAATTTTAAAGATCAATGAAAATATTTTTCTCCATCTTCAAAATCAGTTAAAACTAAAAAAAAATTCTCGGTTTGCAGTAAGTGAACGCTTCAAGATATATAACAAACTATGATATATGAATTGATATGACGACCACATCAACGTCGTTAGCAAAGGGCATGAAGACGGAAGGGACTTGCAAATGACTGTGCCTTGACTTTTAACCTTTGACCTGGTTTAGGGTCAGTGAACACACTTTACTCAAGGTGACCTTCGGCATTTACTTCACATTTTGAAGTAGGCCTACACAAAATCACGTAATGCCAGTAGAACTGAGATTTCACTCTGATATGACCTTAACCTATGAGCTAAAACATGGTTAAAGGTCACTGTTCGCTGCACTTCTTTCGTGAAGAACAGTGTAAGCCAGACAGGGTTAATAGTCTGGTTTACGATAGGTATATCATAACAAGAATTTTACAGCTACTACACTGACGATTGAGAAGCTTGGGTCAAGACAAATGTATTTACCCATCAAAACGAAAAAATCTCTGTGAAGTATGGGCCAGAATAAGTCAAGGAGAGAAATAACCAGATCGTTGTAATCGTGTGAATCGTAAAATTGTTGTGACTGATTTTACATATTTAATTTTCAATAGTCATTATTCGTTTTCATCGTATCGGACTCCCACTGCATCGTTACTAGGCGCAGCACGTCGCATTTAAACCCCGTCCCCTTACTCAAGATGATCTGGATCTACACGTACATGCATCTTGGAGGAGACAAACATTTAGACTGCGGTGCGTTCAGTTGCGATGTGTCGATATTGTCAGTCGGGTTGTATAAATACGTTGTCGGGGTCTTATCGTAGCTATAATCGTGATTCATCTAAAAGAATTGCCATCATTTTCACGCCCCATCGCAACGGCACATCGGTCGTGACGAAAATATCGTAACGTATATCTACGTATTTGCACGTACACACGCGTCCCAAATCGGGAACTCGTGTCGCGATGTTTGGATCAGATCGAGTCTAAATCGGGCATTTTAACTCGATAATCTTATCAGAATGGTTATTATCGTATCTAATCGGACAAGGAGATCGTGGCAGATCGTGTCACCTGAAATACGTCTATCGTGACCTTGCAAATTTCACAGGGAACATAGCATTAAATAGACCGAATCTTGGATTTATCCCCGTAATAGCTGAGAAAAAAATAATAACTTGAAACCAATTCCAAAACAACCGAAACATCAGTTTCTATCAAACCCAGAACGAAAACTATGTATCCAAGGTTAAAGATGGAGCAGTACACTGCTGGAATCTAAATTACGCAACACATGCTCACTCTTCAGTCTATATAAATTGATTTTAGGAAGTACATGTACATTTTTTATGAAAATGTTTGGGTATTGGAAGTTTTGTTTTCATAATGTTTGGTTGTTTACTCTAATTTGTGATGCTTTGACCATACCTGTGGCATTAGCTGAATAGCACCTTTAGATCAACCCTCTTTCCTCTAGAAGCTGTAGCATAAATGCAGCTGCAAACACACTCCTTAGTTTAGTTTAGACTAGCACCATGACCCATAGAACCCTAGCCCCACAAAACAGAAAAGTAAACAAACATTTACAAAAACAATTTATTGAAAATATAAGAAGCTGGTGTTATTCATTGATTAATGATAACAATATAAAGCCGTCGGTGCTGCATCCACAGTGTTCTGAAAGTTGGACTTTGTGGAATGTCGACAGAAGCTATATGTATCAAACCGATGTCTTAACAAGAAAAGTTGTCATAGCACCTGAACACATTAAAACCAAGAAAATGAGACAAGTTTGTTATACCCTGACAAAACAAAAGCAAAGAATCATAAAATTCTATCTAATGACTAACATTTTAAAAACATAACAACAATCTACTTATCTCCAAAGAATGAAATGGTAATAGTCAATAAACAATCTTCTACTTTTAATGTCGGGCAATACATTACACTAATTACTGTTGGGCTATAGTGTAATCCTGCACAATGGTTTTGATTATCATAAAAAGAAAAAAAAAGCAACAAAGCGGTTCCATAAATATTTTCTTACAATGATAGCACAGTTCCAAGCACACATTGCATTTCAAACTTCGATCATTATTGCATGTTTATCGGACAAATATTTCAAAGATATGTCGATTAAATATGTGTAAAAAAATGACGCAACTATGTGGACATTTGTTAACATTATTAGGTAGTGAATGCCATCATAAAATCATATTGCTACAAACTAAATCAGATCTCTCTTACAACATGTTTGTAAACATAAATACTCCATCAATATATCTTACAGATCCAAGGAAGGAAAAATCATCTAAACGACAAAAACAATATGTCTCCCCTTTGAAAGTGGAGACATAATTAGCATTAAAATGTACAGGTACATAATTTTGGAGATCATATTTTTAACAGCATGCAAAGTGACATGAATTAAAACAATTATAAATAAATCGTCTTATACCCCTGCCTACACTGTTGGGATTCGTGCAAGGAGACGTACCGTAAAACAACCCTATTAACCGATTCATCTATGTAACACGAACAGTAAAATTACACATTAGGTTGGCAATGTAAGCAAAATTAAGAAGTACTTGGAATAAAATGGATTACATGTATATAACACAATAACATATACCTGTAATTAATAAAAAATAAAATAAAAAAACCATGATAAGTACTTATTAAATATCAAGAAATGAATTGTATTATCTAGTCAATATTCTAAAATCAAAATGTCTTTAACTCTTATCCTAGTTCACTATTAGATGCTCTGAAATAAAACAAAATCAAGATAGCTTAAACACAAATCTCATTCTCAGGTCACTAAAAAATCTTTCTAAAACTGAAAGCAGCATTGTATATGTACGTTTTAAAAAAAAATTAAAACATTCATCGAGATTCCTCCTTCCATATAACAAAAAAATCAGTTCACTTAAACCTTAATTGGTGACCATTCTAATACTTTCCTCAAATAACACAGGTCATGTGATCAATGAGAACTAACTAGTATCACATGTTGCTGATGGACTGACCATTCTTGGACACAGAAAAGGTGGTATTACATTCATGATTTATCAAAATCCAACTACGCATACATTAATTCTCTGAATGGCCAATCAAACCCTAATTCCAGTGAATCAACAGTAGGCATCATGGATCTTGGCTGCCTCCTGTATGATTGCTCCATCGTTTCCAAACAGCTTAACATTTGGCAGCACTTCTTTCCAGGTCGTTCCATTTTCCTATAAGTAGACAAAACAAGAGGCCCATGGGGCAACATTGCTCACCCGAACAACAACAGCCTTTATGGAGTAATATATAAAATGTATAGACAATCTACTTTTTATCTATATATTTCTATGTAAAAATTTGTCCCCTATTGTGGCACAACCCTACCCACGGGGATCAATATTGGAACAAACTTGAATCTACCCTACCTGGGAATGCTTTTACAAATGTTACAGCTTTTCTTTCCAATTGGTTTTTGAGAAGATAATCTAAATTTTTCTCTAAATAATCTTCAGTAAAACTCGACCCTCCCTCCCATTGTCACCCCACTCTACCCCCTGGGGATCATGATTTGAACAAATTTGAATCTATACTACCTGAGGATGCTTCCACACAAGTTACAGCTTTCTGGCCAGTTAGTTATTTAGAAGAAGATTTTTTAAAGATACCCAAAAATTTTCAATAATTCTAAATTATCTCCCTTTGAAAGCAGGTGTGACCTTTCATTTTCATAAACTTGAACCCCCTTCACCTAAGGAAGCTTTGTGAAAAGTTTGGTTAAAATCTGCCCTTCTGGTTCTGGAGAAGAAGTGAAAAATGTAAAAATGACAGGCGGACAGACAGACCGACACCAGACAAAAAGTGATCAGATTAGCTCACTTGAGCTTTCAGCTGAGATGGGCTAAAAAACAAAAACCATTTGGTGACATTTATCTACAGTCTTGTTCAACCTTTGACCAAAAAATGAGTTGTCTGTCTTAATCATTTCTACAGTGGAATCCATATAAATCAAATTAAAATTTGGAGGCAATGCAATTCTCCATGTACGTGTAGCTTTGAATATTAAATTTTCAACAGCTAAAAATATGCAAATTTGTGTGGTTTTATTTTAGAACAAGTTGATTTTATCTGGTTTATCCCAGTAGTAATCATAAATCAGATGTCAAAAGCTGTTCCAGATCAAATACATTTTGAAATTAATGTTAAAAATAATCACTTGCATTGCTGCTCCTTTTGGAGTCTAATTTCTGGGTTTTTTTTTTATCCTGTTTTGATTTGGTTTTGATTTGATTTGTTGTAACATATTTACCTCTGACATCCTCAACTCAAAGTTATCTCCAATGTCATAGTGAAAGTTCCAAACTTCTGCCTCCATCCAGGCGTTGTCTGTATTACGGGGATCGTCCAGGTATCCTTTGTACAGCAAGGAGGCAGAAAAGCCCTGAGAGTCCGGTTCTGTCCTCAAACTGGTTCTTGAACTGGTGTGGGAACCAGAAACACCAGAGTGACTGGTCAGTATATGAGAAAATGATTGCTCTGGACTTGCCAAGGAAAGCGAGGTTTTTCCTACATTTTGTGTGGCAAACTGGGCAAAGAACTGAAATAAGCAAGCAAAGGATACAACATATCTAATTCTACTTTCCTCCAGATTATAACTGGACAGCTGGGATAAAGTAATAGACTAAGTAACATTTGAACTTTTGTCAAGGAAGTTGTCATATACAGGATGTTCTTTCATCAAAATGACATGTTCTACAGACCCAATATAATGATAGGCCTGATTGTGTAGCAAATATTAGACATAACACTATCCCATATATTTTTACAGAGAATAGTGAACCAGAGTTTCTAATGTCAGGTGTTTTTTTTACCTGGATCATATCTCCTTGGTCCAGGGTTGTTTTGGGTTCAGGTTCAGTCTCATCAAAGACATCTCTCAGGAAAGATTCACGCACAACACTGTACGGAGATGTTAAACCATGTAGAACTCCCTAGAACAAGAGTTCTTATGCTTATTACTTTTAACAACAAAATCTTCCAATTAACAACAACAAAATCCTCCATTTAACTACATCAAAATCCTCCATTTAACGACAACAAAATCCTCCATTTAACTACAACAAAATCCTCCATTTAACTACATCAAAATCCTCCATTTAACGACAACAAAATCCTCCATTTAACTACAACAAAATCCTCCATTTAACGACAACAAAATCCTCCATTTAACGACAACAAAATCCCTCGTCTTTCAGTAAGCAGGAGCACCAGCGTAGCACTCACCCCTGGTAGTTCATACACTGTCTCCAGGTTGTTACCCTCCCTCTGGGTGGCGATGAACTCAAGGACTCGCTTGCCCTCCACATACAGGTAGTCGCTTGGCTGGTTCTCCTGGTTGTATTTCCGCCTCCATCTTGTACACACAGCTTTGATCAAATGGTTTGGTCCCCAGCGCCATAACGTTCCTTTGCCTCGTATACCAGTACGCCCCATAGGATTTCTAAGACAAGGACAGGAAAATGAAAGTATTTAAATACAGTCTGATGTGCACAAAATTCTGCTCTTTTACTAATTTTGTCTTCTGAGACCAATAAATTTATCTTTTGTTTGTTTAGTCCGTTAAGTCAAGATATTCAAAATATCTATAATAATGCAAAAGTGATGGAAGTCTGTTCACAAAAATTAAGCCATGCTATTCAAAAATGCAATTCCAAAAATGAAAGGTCTGCAGTATTCACACTTCTTAATTTTCTGGTATCTTTAGATCCAACCCAAAATTAGTAACTAAATTTGGAATAACAATATTTTAATATGGTTAAAAATTGAAAAAGATACATATGGCATATTAATGCATCAAAAAATTTTGTGTCTTAAATATAAGATGGATTATTACAGTGGCAGTCCGTTGGGGTCAAGTCGGTAACGGCACGGCTGGTCATCCCTGGAAATCCAGGAGCGGCGGTCGATGACCTGTGTGCTCCCTTTGTGCTGGTGAAACACAGTCAGGATGGCGTTCCACTTCATGTGGGGAATGGGCGGTAAGACAGGTAACCCTATCAACTCCTCTTCCATCATCGCAGCTCGCTCCTCCTTCAGCTTCTTTAATCTTTGTGGTAGAAATCATCAATATATTAACATCACAGCACAACAATGAATTGGGTTTTATAATGAAATTTTGCAGTCTGCAGATACAGGATGTTACAATCAATTCTACAAATCATCTACCGATAGATATATGATGAAAGCTATTACAAAAACAAGATAAGGATTTAAGTTTGTTTGGATCATCTCATACAAACTAGAAATGTTAATTTCATTGATGTTCAACTACTTTCAAATTGAACTTTTAAATCAAACATATAGAAGTAACTATACCTCAAACTTTCAGTAAAAAAAAATATCTGTGAGCCAAAGCTCACTAGTGATACCCCGCTTTGGTGTGAATATACAAAATAAGCAAAGTCAACATTCAACATGAAGTTGACATCAAATAGTCATTATTTAATAGAAAGTTGACATCAAATTTGGTCAAAAATGTATCTCACCACATGGCATTTAAAACAAAGATTGTGTTCAAGTTTCAAGCATCTGTGATTAATAGACAGACAGACACACAAGGGTAAAACAGTATAACCCCATCTCCTTTGGAGCGGGGTACAAAAAAAATGTCAGCTTTTTCTAATAAGATGGATGCTTCTGGGGATTACGGAAATCATGACTTCCCTGTTATTATACATGTACATGTATCTAATATTGTATATATATATACAACATACTCTATAATATCCACATCAACATAATTCTTTTCCTCATCTGGGAACTTCTCGATGGGTAGGGTGTAAATCTTTGGATCATACACGTCATATAAAGTCTGAAAAAAAAAAGACCAATGTCAAATCTATGACACATATATGTGTTTTAAACACATAAATAAAATTATTTTACATTCAGTTAATCTGCCAATTTTATGATTGAGTCAAACTCCATTTTACTATAGTAGTAGATTGTGTTACACAAGCCACTGTCATTTCACACAACTTTCAGTATTTCAAAAATGGTTCATGAAATGTGCAGGAAAAGAAATCTAGATTAAAACTTTATGCTATTTTAAAACTTCATTCATACAAATACTGAACACAAAGCACAGAATTTCTAACCTCCCATGGGACGTATTTGTCGAAGACAGGGAACCTGGCGATGGAGGTACCAGGGTAGGGGGACTGACGGGCCGCCACGTGGATGATCTGTCCCTTCCTGTTGGCCATACCATGCACATCTACACAAATCAATGAGACAATTCTTGTACTACTAGATAAATACATTATCTTCTACAGTCACTCCGCTGATCAACATTGAACATTAAGTAAAACATTTTAACTTTGGCCATATCATATAAACAGAGCACTGTGATAACTCCTGTACAATTTACAAATATACGATCACTTCTTGCTTAAGACACCTTTATTGTACTGATCAACAGTATTGAAACATTGTTTACTCTTAGAACAATGGCTGACCTTGCTGTTCTAGCTTGTGGTAGATGTGTTCTAAATACATCCTGCTGGTCCCCTGGGTCCTCTCCAGCTCCACAATACGGTCACTCATTCTCTTCAGGTTTTTCTTTTGTAATCTCATGTCTTCCTGAAGGTTTACGATTCTGTAAAAATTGGTCAAATTAAAGTTGTATAATAGAGCAAAGCCCATATTGTACAAATAGGTAACTTGAAAACATCTTACAGTTAAGTATAAAAATAGTTAATATGACCATACTGTTATTAACTTCCATATGGTACCTACATTTCATTATGTAGTGCTGCTAATCTCTCCTTTTTCTCCTCAAATTCTTGAGTCCTCAGGTACTCTATGGAGCATTTCTTCCAGTAGTTGTAATCTTCTGACCGCCGGTTCTTCTTCACCCTGTGACTCATCTCTTCATCAGGCTGCCAAAAAAAAGATAAAGTCAAATTTGTCACTTTAATACCCATTCATACTTTTTTAAATGCTGTTTCGTTGTTAAATATTTTAGAAATTAAAGCAAAAAATATTCATTAAAGACTTGTTAAAATCTAAATTCTTACTCCTCCCCCCCACTTGTATTTGTCTATTGATTTATAAATTGATGACATATTTGTTATTATAAATACACGTTACTTTGCACAAAAAGGGGAGATAGCCAGATTTAACAAGATAAAGTTTAAACAATTCAAAATAGTAAAAATATTAATTTGAGAGTTTTCTGAGGAATCTTACATCCCTATATTTTTATGTCTTTTTTTGTGATCAGTTTCGGCTGGTCACAGTTGTGTCCATATGACTATCTGCACACAAATTGCGGTCGCACTTCTTTCTTTACTATGCAGTGACAGCTTTGTGCAAATTTTTATGAATTCTACGTATAATTCTTAAAAATCCCCATTATTTTAATGCATTTACTTTGAAATTAAAGCATTTATACATTACATAGTAATTCAAATCACTTTTTTCATTACATGTGCAAGAACTTTTATCGAAAGTACACTTTGCCTACTAAAGGTAAAGTTTATTCATTGCTTACTATTTTGGAAACAGTATGATATATCCTATTTATAAAGTTTGGTGCATGTAATGCTTTAGCATTACCTTAACATTAAACTGACCAATGACATCACAAGCCAATCATTCCTTCAAAAGGAATACTTGTTCCTCCTACTTTCCATACAAAAAATTCCCAGGTTTAAATAAGCCCACTTACTAGTTTCTTATACATGTATGTCAGCACAATAGCAATAGCAACTGTAGTAAGACTATCAAAAGTGAATTAAAGGGAAAAGACATGCCTCTATAAAACAAGTATCACAACACCAACGAATATCAAATCTTGTTACAGGTATTTTTTATTAAGAACCTTTAACAACAAGATGTGTTTGCTAAACTCCATGTCCCAGATGGTGACAAAGTCTTATATATGCAAAATTCACCCTTGACCTCTTAACAATGACCCTACTTAGTTACACTGACCAAGGTAAATCTGGTCGCATTGGAGCTCGTTTCAAAATACTGTCGATTTTCTCACTCGGAGAGAATCAATGTTTACCTCAGCAGCTCGATAGACTCAGTCCGCTGGTCACTTTGCCAGCATCAAACACATGCCCCAGCAACAATAACGCATGTGGTTGAAGCAGTGCAGTTGCATTAAAAATAGTGAAAAAGTGTACTGTAGGTTGAAAAACAAATATTTTTCTTATCTATACTGACATTTGAAATTATTCTTATGTTTGGAATGGCTTCAAATACATGTATATGGAGAGAGAGAGAGAGAGAGAGAGAGAGAGAGAGAGAGAGAGAGCTTGTTTAGCTTAGCTAGCTAAGTGAATTACAGCTTCAAAATATCAAGGTTTTGTGATTGTGTAACTTCATGCAGTTTGTGTGGAGTTCCACAATCACAAAACCTTGACATTGTGAAGATGAGTAAAGCAGGGCTTCATCAGATTTAAAAAGAGGTTCCTCGGTTGTATTTTCAGTATGCTGAATATTTGATGTTGTTATAGTTGCAGCCAATTGTGCCATTTAGAATACAATCGTTTAATATCGATATCTTTTTGGGTTGACCCCTGAACCCCTACACAGGTCAGTAAACTACCTACAGTCTTTGCCAGCTAATGAAAAATATTGACTAACTTTTGTTCAATCAGATCGTAATAGGTGTACCAGTAGTTAAGACATTCACCACTCGTGACTTGAATATGATAGAGGAAAGAGAGAATTGAAAAAGTCAATGTATTGGTACAATGCAAACATGTAAATACGGTGTGCAGGAAATCAATATATAAACAACATTTGTCAATAAATGCATGTATATATGCATGCATGTACCTACCGGTATGTGAATTAATACTGTAAAAGTGGTTATTTACGCTTGTGTTTTCTTGGGTTTCTATAGTGAAACAAATCGCTCAGGTATTTAAGAAGCGAAAACGTGATTTACCACTCTAAATACTAAATTTTGTGTTAGGGTATTTTACGCGGTTTTCATCTTACCATGTAACTAGTGTAAATTTCCCCAAAGCGTAAATTACCACGTTTACAGTACTAAACAGTCTTCCTTTAATTTCAACATGCAGAATAATTGTTATAATGGTGACATTTCTTTAGTGCCGGCAAAGCGACCCGGCCAGCTCTATTGCAGTCATACTGCATGGGCAGTTCTGTGGCATGTCTTTGATGCCGGCAAAGCAACGGGCGTCTGGATTTAGCGAGCTGCTGACAAAAACAAGACTGTAACAAAGTGGGAAAATCGACAGTATTTTAAAATCAGCTCTAAGGGAGACAAATACGTTTTCCATTTTTTTCTTTACACATGGGACATAAAGTAAAACATCATCTGTTCCAAAATAAAGCATTATATACATGACTGTATAACACAAAAAATTGAATGGGTACATGATTGTTTACTCCAACCAAGAAAATAGCATTCGAAAGGTGATATCTAACTCACAGTGACATAGTCTACAAAACAAGATAAAAGAAATGTTGGTGTTTAACAGCGAGTGTGTTTTCCAGCTAGAACAATCAAACAATGTCAACATTTACAAGTCTAGACCAAAAGTACATCAACCCTCCACTTACTGAAGTGCTTGCAGGTGAACACTAGACAGAAAAATAAATAGTGGATTAAAAAGATTAATTCTTATCTTATATAGATCTAGAAGAATGTGTTTTTGTTCATGAAGTAATATACTTTATCTGTATTTTATTGTAATCTGAATGTATATCATGATAATAAATATAAACAAAATTATGATGACGTCTTAAAATCTGTTCTTTTCTATAACCGGTACACATGTACTAGTTTTATGTTCTGAATTACATGCATTTAAATTTGACTCTTTTCAACAGAATGTGATTTCCATTAGTGTATAGTCAATTTAATCAATTTATTATCCAAGAAAGAAATTTTACCTAAGATTAAAAAAAACCTTTTCATTGAAATAAACAAAGTAAAACAAAAATTACATAAAAACTATTAAAAAAAAGAATCTGACAATATCCTTATCTATGATGCTGGGAATACTTCAGCAACTTTACATCTGTTGTCAATGTGATTAAGTAATGTAAGTGTCTAAGTATTACCAAGACTGTTGTCAAAGTTTGTCTAAATGCAGACCATTCATTCTCTCGAACAGCACTCTTTCACATGAAATACTGATTAGATCCAGGAATTAATAGATTTCGATTTGTTTCTCTCAAATTGAGCCTCCTTTGGTGATGGTAGTTGAATCTGACATTTTGCCATCCCATCCAATAAAAAAAATCATCAGCCAATAGATTACACCATTGAATTACAAAGCCATATTTTATCAAATGATCTCCTGCTCATGAAACAAAGATTGACAACATGACTAAAGCTATAGATGCAGCTATACATTGACAGAGAGATAAGACCACAAACCTTAGCTTTCTTACTGCAACAGCAGAAGGTGCAGCAGTTTCTCTTGCATCCCTTCATCTTGTTGTAAATCTTCTTCAGAAGAATACAGATGTAGCTGATGATGATGAAGGGAGGAGGTAGATTCAGCCTCTCCTCGAAGTCGATGATGAGTGCATACCTCTGGAACTTCCAGATCTCGCTGGCCTCATTGTCCACCTTCGTGATGGTCAGTCTGGGGAGAGATGCAGGGAAGACTCGATACAGTGGCAATAACACATGTACTGTAGACTCATTACAATTTGTAGCTGCTTAAGTTTTTGTCCGCCTCACTCAACTCAAAAATTTACATACTAACTAAAGATAATCATGAAACACAATATTTATTGTTAAATTGTATTCAAAGTGAATCACAAAATAAAGTCCCCAAAAATCTGTGAATAATTGACAATTCCAGAATATTGGCTCCCAAAAATTTTAATGATTGTATGGTATTTCAAGAGACAATGACTGTTTCCTACACTGAGGAAAAAGCATATCCTTGAACAAATTACCAGTAATCAAATAATTTTATTAAACATCAAATCCTCCAACTTGAAGATTCTTCATTGCTGAAACAATACCGGTTCTATACATATCCAGGTAAATACATGTACCGGTATGACCGATGGTTTACATGTTTTATCATTCACTGAACTCTGGTTACAAGGAAATAGAAATTGTTACATGCAGTGACCATTGCTAGTAAAACATCAACATGGATAAAGTAACATGCTTGGGACTCCTCTGATTTTAGCATCCTTCATTTTGGGGTTGTGCTGATAACTAGTGCAAGGCTGTTACTGTAGATTCCTAATTAAATGCGAGGAATTATTATCCGCGTAAAATCGTGAAAATGCAACCATCACGGATTTTTAAATCACGCTTTTATTTTCCAGACAGTTTTGAACTATAGGAAGTCATAACAAAAAGTTGGTGCTCGCGGTTTTATATTCTCGCGATTTGATACAAAACAGCCAAATCGTGGAATTAAGTACTTGCGTAAAATAAGGAATTTACAGTAATTAATAGGATTAATTAACAAATGCTACTGAGGGGAAATAATTAGGGAATCAAGGTGAGTGGTAAGGTGGTTCCAACACCTGGTCACCTTTACCTTCTGTTCAAACACACACACACACACAAACTTCTGATGCAGGGAGACTACCACTCTGGAAATGAACACGTAGGTGCACAGTAAAAATCTACAGGTTTTGTAACCAAGGAATCCTACAACAAACTAAGGACAGTCAATGCAACAGAAAGTGGAGGATTGTTTGTCAAAAATGCAACAAAAAGTTTAGGTTTTTTTTTTGTGGACCCAAATCTTTTAAAAAATTTGACCTCCAAAAGAGAAAACTTAAAGAGCACAGTTCAGATTCAAAACCTCTATGTTCATTACTATACAACAGTGCATGCAGTGAAAATATATACATTTAGTATGCCGCTGATGCACAGCGCATATCTTCTTTTAGTAAAATGTGAACATGACTTGGGCTGGATTACATGTATGTATTGTGACTATCAAAGAATATAACTACACGATGTCCTTGTTCATTAATTTATCAAGAAACTAGCAAGGGCAAGTTATTTAACCAGCTAAATTGTTGCTGTATCTAAAAGTGCTTGTGACTATAAAAATTAAAACCAATGACTTGTGCTTATCATTGATAACAAAAACATTAACAAACAGGATTAACCAAGGTCTGTATTTCCCATCATTACTGTCTAATAAAAATACATGTACTCAACTCCAAAAGTCATTACTTCCTACATTTAATCAACTTTTGTTTTCTGGAACCATTTCAAACCAGAAACTGGTTTTCAAGATGATGCTTTTACATGTAAAAAAGACAATGGATAAGAATTTTTAAATCATTATTTCTGAACTTCTATTGAGTGATATCTCAATTAATCAATATGATATATCAGTAATGATAACATGAAACATGCATTTACATATACTTACGCAAACATGGCAAACAGCAGTGTGACGAGGACCAGTTTACAGATCAGCAGATACTGTATGGTGATGAGGTAACCGAACAGGCTGGAGTACGGACACTTCTGGATGGGCAGGATCACCGACTCTACAAACACACAGGGGTCATGACAAATTGGGAACAATATTTTTCCTAACCAGCCATTTGAAGTTAATTACATGTACACTTATCTTTATTTACTAATACATCAGAAATATTGGTACCTGGATTAGCATAGTGGGATCCTCTAAAGTTGACATCTGAAAAACATTCATTGTTACAAGTAGCCATTTACATGTGTTTTTTATAAGAAAAATTTAAGCTGAATCATGTCAAAAGCAAATCATTTTTCAGTATATTTTCAATAAAAATCTAAATCAAAATACCACAAATAGAAAATTGAAAAAGTTCATTTTTCAAGTTTAAATAACAAAATTAATGTTCAACCCTGAATGATTCTTGTTAAAGATATGCAGAAATGCTGATTCCAGTATACGATTAAACAATTACCTGCTGTACAAAAACCTATCGACACATTATTGTAGTGACCTGAACAGCTCGTGTCTCCTGAAGAAAAAAATACAATTCAAACATACATATTGAATTTAACAAAATGTTAATTAGAAAAAAGTCAAATTAAATATGGATGAAAGATAATAGAGGAAATCTGCTTTTACCATCAAGATCTGCAATCTGGGTGAGAAACATAGCGAAGAGTGGGCGTGTCAGGACCCTTTTCACAAGATCTATCCCCAGAGGGTAGTTAGGGTACAGTATGGCCTGGATAGTCACTCCTCCGGATATCATGAACACCAAAAACATCCGAATGAAGTCCACGAAATCGTACTTAATCTAGAGAGAAGCATTCAAATCATCAGTATTCAGACAAGAAATGAAAAAGAGCAAGTGAAACTGGTGTATATTAAAATGATATGTCTAGGCCTTTAACCATTGCTTGCAAATGCATTACATGTGAAGAATGAAATATACAGCATAATACACTTGTCATTTTGTTGTTGAGTATGTAACCTACCATTCTGTTCATCCTGACCAGCATGGGCCCCAGCGTTGGAGAGATTGGGAGGTAGATGCCCAGCAGTCGGTAGAAGAAGAAGATGAGGGCTATGCTGAGCACGACCTTACTGGTGATGATGTCAGCCGAGTTAAACCAGTGCGGGATAATCCTCAAAACCAGGTACATGATCAGGAAAAACATCACAAGGATTATCTCACAGAGAGGGCCAAGGAGATTTACTGCTTTGTGTCGCTAAAAAGAATATTATGTGAATGATAGCTTTAGTATTTCAACATTAATGTACAACATTCATCATTGAAAAGAAATGTCAAAGAACAGCATTGCTTTAATAAATTCAAATGCTTTTTAAGGTTTTCTTTTAATCTTGCCCACAAGCATTTTTACATTGACATACTAACACCCAGCAGTGTTATTGTCCCCTCTGTAACCAGCTGTGGGTTAGTTCTTTCCTTTACATTATTTCTAATTTTCCTGCATCATACTACATTGTACCTTTTGTACACATTTACCTTACATTAACTTTACTCTTAGATCAACCAAATGAAATAGAAAGATAAGAGAAATGAAGGTATCTGCTTACAATGTGCTTTGTGTATGTCCGTTGAACTAAGTCAATCAGGATGATGGAGGTCCAGAGCCACAGAGTCAGGTCCAGGAAGAAGTTTCCACAGGTGGGCCACAACACAGCCAGACAAAACAAACCAAGGAAGCAAAAGTACATGGTCTAAAATCAAGAAAGAATTAATTGAGTATCTGATCAAGTATTCTAGTGTTCTTCAGTTTAAAACAATAATTCATAATCAACATCTCTGTGTTCTGTTTGGATTCATCCATACCTGAGTTACCCAGAAAGTTGTGATTGGAGCACTCCAAAGTAGGTATATTTTCTTCCACAAAGGTATTTCCTTCTCTACTTGCTTCTGAAAAGCACTTTGCAATCTCCTTCTAACTGTTAGCTTCTTCCTTTTCTTAAACTGTGACACAAAATGTATATATCAAATACTGCCAAATTACTTATACTTACTTACTTATACTTCATGGCAAAGCAAGATGTTTAATCTTCAACAAAATCTAAACTTTACATCTTCAGATATTTCCCATAAGGATTTGAGGTCTAAGTTAAATAAAACTTTTGTTGATATGATCTTTGAACAACGAACAAAATCTCATCTTCTAACTTCAGTTTTACAGTAAAATATCAAATTTGAACAGGTATAAGTTGAAAGATTATTTAAGGTTTTCCTTGAAAAAGCATGAAAGATCGCAGCTAATAAGATTAAGAGTAAGTGCACATTCACTATTTATTGAAATATGTAGATATTCTAAACCAATTATCCCTAAGGAAAAACATTTACACTATGCTTGTAAATTATTAGTTGAAAATGAAAAACATTTTGAATTTACTGTCCTGTGTATGACAATCTTCAATTTCATTATTGTAATATTTACAATGATAAAGTATACTGTGGTATTGATCCAATAAAAGAAATTGTTAATCCATTCTACAAAACGTTTATGTATCTACGTGTACTTATATAAATGCTTTATGCAGAGAAAACAGTTACAGGGACTATAAAGAATTGTATAAAACTGTCTTGCATGCTATTGCCTTTATGTTATAATATTCTTTTGACTGTCATTTGATTTCATTTTGACTGTATGCCAACATGGTGATGTCAATAAACCATTGAATTGAATGCAAATTAGATACTTCACATAAATAGATGTACATGTACCTGTATACATAAATAAACGGGTGTAATGTCAGATGTTCAACTCTTAAGTTTTCAAACAAAATGTTTTTTAAAAGTATGTAAATGAAAAAAGGATTCTCAAATCAGCACTCATCAGGTTTTCACCTTTTTTTTCTTTTTTTTTTTTTTTTTTTTTTTAGAAATTTGCATAATGCCAATAGACTTACATGATTAATTAAATGAATAGTTATTTTTAAAGTGGAGTTTTATTAACCTTGCCATGTATTTTTGTTTTGAATAACAGATGTTGGTGATTTTTTTCAAGATTTGTTCACAGCTTTGGGAGATATTTAGTTTAGCAAGAGTGAATACATGTACGGTGCAGTGATTATTATTAGGAAATAAAATTTTTGCTACCCTTTCCAATTCATTCTGAAGGAGAGATTTTGATGTTGGCAAGTTCTCATCTTCTTCCTCATCATCTGAATCTGAGATATCATTATCCACCATTTTTGAGTCTGGAAGATTTATGTTAAAGACAATACAGGTTATTTTGATGCATATGATTTTTCTTTGTTCTTCTCATTTATTTCTTTTTTAGTACATGTATTATGAGGTCATCAAATATGGCCAGGGGTGATCAAATCCAATAAAGCCAGGGGGACTTTATAGCTGATGTTAAGATTTGATCACCCCTGACCAAAATTTATCATCTCATAATTATCAAAGAATAATTCCTTATTATATAATTTTCACATAGTGATCATATTATTTTTGACATTTTGATGTCATTTTTATTTGCGTTCGTCAAAATTTCCTATATCCAGAACAAATTTTAGTGACTTCTTGTGAGCACCTGCTCTGTTGAACACATATGTGTACACCCCAGCCAAAGCATTGATGAACTGCTTGGACTATACATTACAATATCGATTTGTAGTGTTATCACAGATAAAAACTCTGAAAAATTTTAAAAATACATTAGTATGAATGTGCATTTTCCAAGAGAAAAGAGAAGTGAAAACAAAACAAAGCATTCTGGGAGTTTACTATTTAAGCAATCCTGGTCCCCTACTGGTTCCTCAATTTATTCTAGCAATGTCCTATATTTCCTTCAGTAAAATTCATACGAATAATAGTTAATCTATTTTCAAAGAATCAAAGGCCTGAAGGGCCCAAGAGTCGACTCCCTGTGAACATGTTGTCAGTATTTTGATGTATTTGTTTTTATTACATTGTTAGTAATACCTTAAAAAAAATTCTGTCTTTTGTAAATAAATTAAACATAGGTGAACAAAAACTACAGGGCTCATTGTAGCAGACATCACCTTTATGAGACCAGCTTTATCATATTAAATTAAATGATAATAATATTTAGATATCCTATATATTTAAAAAAATATCTTTCACGATTCATGATTTTTTTTTTTTATCTTTGATATGTTGTAGCCAGTGAAAATAAGATACTTCTATACTTAATTCATGATTATTTCAAATTCTGCGGGTTGAAAGCAGAAAAAGGTCAATAAATGTCTGATTCCTGAATCATCACCTCGTGTCAGTACTTTCAGTACTTTGATTTAACACGTTTCTGTTGACATTTTAATGATAGACTGGCAATGCCTGCCAGACTGGCAATGCATAATATCATAAGATAGAGACAAAGGTCCAGTATATTTCAATGACGAAGAAATAAGAGTAATTTGCATTATATCGCACATTATCAATTCACGTTAGTGCTCAAAATCCACTCTAAGAGATTCGATGACAGCAAGGGTCTTCTCGCTTCGCAAGCTGGGTTTTTCTAAAAATAGATTTTACGCTTAATATGGAATGGAAAAGTTGTCAAATTCATGGGCAGCGATTGAACAAGAACTACTTTGATTTGTTTTATTTTTTAAACAAGAAAAACTTAAAAAAATATATATGTAAAAAAAAGATAAGATTGTTTAACCATTTCAAATTGGCAATCATGCAAACGAAAGAGGTTAATGCATGCACTATTTTCATTAGCGCATGAATAATGTAGTGCAAAATTTTCGCAGAAACGATATGATAAGAAGGACTCGCTCGCCTCGCACACCGACTCAAAAATCATTCTTCAATATCATTCAAAAATTACTTTACAAAGTCTTTATTCCTGGGGAATAAAACTTCATAAATGCCTGTGCAAACTCTACTGATGATAATTGCATGTGTACACATTTATTACCAGAATCCACTTGAAAAGTTATTCCTCTCCTCTTCTTCCAGCTAGACGCTTTTGGAACAAATCCAATCCAAATGTATATGGGGAAGATGAAGAAAACACTAACCAGAATCTACAAAAAGACTCACTTAAAAGTATTCATGTACTGTAAGTCATTTTAACTCCACGGTGGTAAAATTCCGCGATTTCTCGGAAAGTACTAATTGCACCGGTTTGTACGGGTCACTGCTTTTATGGACTTTGGAATAGCGGTGGGGTTACCCATTTTAAATCCTGTTGTTACATTAAGTATTGGTGTTGTTTATGAGTACATTCAATGATAGCATTACATCTTATTAATTCAAAGTAAATACTGTTTTATGTAAAAAAATTAAAATGTTTAGAGTAAACAGTTGTGGTAAGTTGTGATAGAGATTGCAACTCCGGGTTGCAGTCAAACAACAAGAGCACCGCTAAGCCATGCAACCTCTCTTACTGTGGAGGAAAATGCATTATTTAGCAGCATACATGTACAGTAAAACTCGGTTATAACGAAGTCCTAGGGACCAATGAATTTAATTTGCCATACATGTTCCCGTAATTCGTTATATCCGTAAAACAAATTCATAATACTTACTATAGCGAATTCACTATATTTTTGAAGTGAATTACATGTACAGTCATCTTTATTTACTAATACATGTAGCCAAACTTTTTAAACTGTAGAGAAATTCGCTAAAAAGTGTTAAATTTCGTTATTATCCACCTTTACGGGACTCAAAATCAGTTCGCTATATGTGTAAATTCGTTATATCCAAATTCATTATAACCATTAAATTTTGCAATTTTACTAAGGTATAAAAAAAAACTTCGCTATAACCGAGATTTCACTATATCCGTGTTCATATTAAACGAGTTTTACTGTAATTAAATTCTCTTTCAAAGTTTGAAGTAGTTCCACTAGTAGTAATCAGGGAAATAATGACCAAAATTTGGTTGCTTGTTTGATGAAAATATGATGAATTTAATCTCTAATGTCTGCTTCTTCTAATTCTTTATTACAATCAAACATTTTTAATTTTTCTTATTGCCTTCAGCTTTTTATTACTGTTAATAAATAAGTCTTATCAATATATGGTGACTTCCTTTTTAATCATAGGTACTAATTTTCACAGTGATCAGTGAAAAAAAAATTGTTTCATCCCCCAGATCATCTAATCTAAGGATTTCTAAAAATGAGCAAAATACAGTAACTAACTGCATAAATAATCAAGCTATTGAGGTGACCAGTCTTTCATAACTGCTGAAAACATGGCAATGCTGAGATCTTGAAACAGCAAAAAGTTGATACAAACTTACCTTAAACCAGTTAGGAAGTGTCAAAAAACCCAAATCTAATTCTTTGACCTGAATTGCACCAAACAGTTTTCTAGTCAGCCATTTCTGACAGCAGGGATGGGCAATGAAGCCGATGTAGCCAGCATCATGAGCGATCTCAATGGAGGTCTTGTTGTTAAAATCCTTAAGAGGGGCGCTCAGCATGCTGTAGGTCTGCTCACTCGAGTCCATGTACCCAATATCTAGCACCCCCAGGGCTTTGTCACCAAACTCCCTGGTTATAGATACAAATGATTTTTTTTTTTGTCAAGCATATTTCTGTGGAATCATTTTTTGTTCAAGAAAGTGAAAATTGTAAAAATTGCAATGGTTAGAGGACAATGAATTTTAGATTTATTTACTGTTAAATTACAAGAAAGAATTACTTTGCATTTCTCTCCATTTCTGTTCGTAGGAACAGCTCCACACAGTTTTTAGCCAGCTCTTTGTATAGATTGCTACAGATTAGAGCTAGAGCTATAGGTTCATCACAGCGGTTCCACAGCACCTTGGCCAACTTGTGTCTGTTCATCAGTACAGCCCAAACTGTCAACCAGTTCAGAGCCTGAAATACATCCCCATTTATCGTCAACATATACATGTAGTTGCAATATCAAATGCAACTAGAACTGTCCTAATGGGACTAATACCCCCGCAAGGCTAATTTCAAATGGGACAAATAATTGAATTGAATAATAAAGGTTTGGAACACATACAAAAAAAAAATTCTATATAGAATTGTAAAAAAAAAAAAAAATTAGTTAACAAAGAAAAATTAAAATCAAAATTGTCAGAATTTCACTGTAAATACATATCTATAGCAGTAATACATTTACAAATGTATGTATCTGATGATATATATTTTTTTTAATTTAATTGATTTAAAGAAAAACCAACAAAATGACAATAACCCCTCCCTTTGCAGTAAATGGAAATACCGGTAGCCAAGCAATGCTCTTCTGTTGATAACACTTTCAAAATCTTTCTAATAAGAGTCTTGACATATGCAATTAGTTGTTTCAAATTTTCCTCACTTTCTCCTTTGGCACAATAGAACTCCATATCAAAAAATTGAATTTCACAATTTTGATAGAGGGCCTCATGGACATCATAATCATGCATTTAGTTTTTAAAAAATATAAATGGTAGTAGAGAAGAAGATTTTCTAAGATTAATACATTTTTACTATATGGCCATATTGGCCCCAACTTAGAGCCAGAACCCCTGACCCAGGGGCCATAAATTTCACAATTTTGGTAGAGGGCCTCATGGACATCATAACCATGCAACCAGTTTTTTCCTCACATGCGTGGGAGTAGAGAAGAAGATTTTTGAAAATTTGGCTTTTTTTGCATATTTGGCCCCACCTGTGGCACCCCAGGGGTGGTAGAGCCATAAATTTTACAATTTAGATTCTTCTTACCATAGAGATGCTTCACACCAACAAGAGGCCAATTGGCCTTAATGGTCACCTGAGTAGCATATATCCCATACACAAACTTGTCATGGAGTCTCATATATGCGTCTTATAATTAATTAGGTTTCATACTGGAGTAGAAAAATTATAAATTTGTAATGACTTCCACATTTCAAAAAGAACTGTGAAACTTATAATTTGGTGAAAAACTAAAAGATATGGTCTACAAAATCATGAATTCAGTTTTCCTTTCAGATGTGTGGGAGTAAAGAAGATAATTTTTTAACGTTATATGCATTAACATCTATACATCCATTTTGGCCTTGCCCTAGAGTCAAAACCCATCCTTGAGGGGACATGAAAATTAAAATTTCAGTAGAGGACTTCCTGGTAAACATAATTATTAGTCAGTTTTTTTATACAGATGTGTGAGAATAGAGAAGAAGATTTTTAAACAATATATGCATTAACACTATATTACCATACCCCCCCCCATGTCCTGAACCCCTGACCCAGGGGCCAAGAATTTCACAATTTAGGTAAAGGAGACTGTGGATATCATAACCATGTATTCAGTTTTTTGCCCACATGTGTGGGAGTAGAGAAGAAGATTTTTTAAGATTTAAAACATTTTTACTATATGGTCATATTGGCCGCACCCTAGAGCCTGAACACCTAACAAAGGGGTCATGAATTTCACAATTTTAGTAGAGGCCCTCATGGACATCATAACCAAGCATTTAGTTTTTAACAAATATATACAGGAATAGAGAAGAAGATTTTCTAAGATTTAATACATTTTTACTATTTGGCCATATTGGCCCCACCCTAGAGCCTGAACCCCTGACCAAGGGGACATGAATTTCAAAATTTAGGTTGAGGGCTTCAAGGACATCATTATCATGCATTTAGTTTTTAACAAATATATATGATAGAAGAGAAGAAGATTTTCTAAGATTTAATACATTTTTACTTTATGGCTATATTGGCCCCACCCTAGAGCCTGAACCCCTGACCAAGGGGTCGTGAATTTCACAATTTAGGTTGAGGGCTTCATGGACATCATTATCATGCATTTAGTTTTTAACAAATATATATGATAGAAGAGAAGAAGATTTTCTAAGATTTAATACATTTTTACTATATGGCCATATTGGCCTCACCTTAGAGCATGAACCCTGACCCAGGGGTCATGAATTTCACAATTTAGGTAGAGGGCCACATGGACATCATAATCATGCATTTAGTTTTAAAAAAATATATATGGTAGTAGAGAAGAAAATTTTCTAAGACTTAATGCATTTTTACTATATGGCCAGATTGGCCCCACCCTAGAGCCAGAACCCCTGACCCAGGGGCCATAAATTTCACAATTTTGGTAGAGGGCCTCATGGACATTATAACCATGCAACCAGTTTTTTCCTCACATGCGTGGGAGTAGAGAAGAAGATTTTTGAAAATTTGGCTTTTTTGCATATTTGGCCCCGCCCGTGGCACCCCAGGGGTGGTAGAGCCATGAATTTCACAATTTAGATTCTTCTTACCATAGAGAGGCTTCACACCAAAAATGGTAATGATTGGCCAGGTAGTTTTCAAGAAGAAGTTAAAAATGTAAAATTGTTAACGCACGATTCGTTTGCGGGGGTATAACAAAAGCATTGCAAAGATAAAGAGAATCAACACTCAAAAGGTTCAGCATTGCAGATACAGCTGTAGGTCGTGCTTTTAAGGAATCACTATACTCACATCTTCCTATTCTAAAATAATCTTGCTTAAATACAGTAGGAAGAGATACTTTAAAAGTATGTGTACTGATACCTTTCTTTCTGCTACAGCAGGGTCCAGCACATACAGGCCTACGGAATTCATTGACATTTCATAAGGCTGGACAAAGTCACTCAGGCCGATCAGTTTGAAGATGAGTCGGTTCAAGTCGTTCACCAAGAAATTGGCATCCAGAGCCTGGTCAAATACCTGTCAATTCAGATTATAGAATCCATTACACTGTCTTCTACAACACAAATACCTTAATGTACACAAACACCTAGTCTACTCAACAGATTCAGGTACATGTAGATTTCAGATCAAAGCATCTCATTACACTGACTCATGCAATACACATACAATGTATACGCGTACCTCAATGTTAAAAAATACCTAAGTCAAGAGTAACTAACTAACTAAGCATTAGGTCTTTCATTTAGAAATACAAATGTATATCCTTTGATTATCAATGGAATGCAAATAAAACGCAAAAACAATATTGCAAGAATGAAATTTGGATTTGAAATGGTAGGACTTTCAGTGAAATAGAAACACTAAATTTGATTAATATTGCTCTAACTTTTTGGACTTTGAGGTAAAGCTGAAAGATGTGTAAATTTTGCTATTCTTGTTACAACTACATGTATATTGGATTTTCTCAAATTTCCCAAAATCTGATTTCATTCTAAACAAATATTACTGTACTTGTTTCCTTCAATATCAATACGGGTAATAATAAATTCATTTTCTTTATCAACATTAATACTGGCCCTTCTATGACCCAAAGAGGTTTATTTTATGATTTACTGGTAATTAGAAAACTTTTAATAACTACTTGCTTTCATATTAAATTCACAACTGACTGCAATCTTTATTTTGTTAAGAGGAATTGTTTCTATATATTTTTATGTAAATAGGATATTTCAAACCCATAAGTGAAGTCTCTATGACCTCAGGGATCAAAGTAATAGAGTAGTACTGTAGTAGCTATGCAGCAGGTACTTACCCCCATCTGACCCAGTACCTTCTCCTGACAAATACTGACAAAGAATTCACGGTCGTCTGCCTTCTCGTACAGAAGCTTGTACTTTTTGTGGTTGAGGTACTTGTGAATTAGAAACCCGTGGTCCAGAAAGATCTCTACAAACTCCTCCCTATTCAGCTTCAGTAGGGCCTGCTCAAACAGTTTCTTGTCGACCTGCAAGGAGAGAATTAGTGCCATTGTACTGTATACATTGGTTGTGACTGTCTTCAGTTGATAAAGTATTGATATCAACCTGAATGACCAAAAAGTTCACTTAAATTATTCTGATAGTAAAAACTGAGACACATATAAAGATCAGTTATTTTATAGTTTACTGGTCAAATAACCAAATAACATGTTTAATTACACATGAAATTCAAACTTTATTAATGCTTTATTCATTGGTCAAGTAAATCATTTCATAAATGCATCGACTTTTGTCCAAAATTCACCTTGTGCCCTGTGATAGCTCTGCTGCGAGTTAGATCAATACTGTGACCTGATTAAAATATCTATTTACCGTATTGATTTACATAGAATCTGGATTATTAACCTTTGTTTACATATTACGATGATTTTCGGTAATACAACGCATAATATCCGTTATAAAGCCCATACATAAATATGAGCACATGGCACTGTCATTACATGCGACCAGGATCGTATTCCATGCGTATTCCGCCATGTTGGTTTATAGAATGCACATGTGACTGCATCGGTTGATCGATTATTTCCCCTGTTTATGTTGTCTTAAATTATAGTATTGTTATTGATTAAAATCTATTTGAAATGTTACAAAGTCTAATGTTTCTCTCTCTCGGATTGTCACGCATTTTTATATTTGGAAATATGAATTGACGGTGGTGTTGAAATACCAGTCTTTATTAAAAACTAAATACAGTCTAAGACTGTGTTACCCGATATACCTCGGGCCCGTTACATGCCCCATTTATTGATAAAAGATATTAAGCCTACAATTAAACAGTGATTTGTTTGTAAAAGTACCTTGATTTTGCCCCAGTCATCTCTGTGAAATATCATAGAGAGGGCCATGTCTGGACGATTCCAGTCCAATATCAGCTGTAGATCCTTGAACACTTTCTCCCTCCATTTCATTTTGGTCTGCCTTTCACCTTTACCACAGAACAAAATAAAAAAAATTAACACAATAAACTTGCTCCAATCATACTTCTGATATCTTTATTTTTCATTCAGTTTGAATTGATAATATAGAAAATACATACAATTAAATAGAGCCTTCAGAAGATATTTATCCAGATCCTTCAAGTTTGCATCCCATCCTTGTGTGTTCACCATGGTTAAAAAGACTTGCTCATCCTAGAAATAAAAAATAAACTCTGCTCAACCAAAAGGGATGAATAACTTACTATCATACTTTAGAACTCAACAGCATGATACCAATTTTTTTTAAATTAACACCATAATCATATCATTCTACTTAAATTTTAAGTATACAGTTGAACTTTAGATTTTAGAACACTGGTATCTAAAATACCATGAAAATTTTAAAGTTATTTAAAGCCTAATTCACTATTTTTCAAACTGAATTTAATCTCAATATCTCAAACCGCCACGCATTTCTAAGTCCACTTGAGTTTGAGATAACAAGAGTTGACTGTATATTCATTGTCTAAAGGAGCTTTCTACCCAAGGGTCATTCTCAAACATTTGACTCTTTAC
Source organism: Magallana angulata (assembly GCF_025612915.1). Taxonomy (NCBI): domain Eukaryota; kingdom Metazoa; phylum Mollusca; class Bivalvia; order Ostreida; family Ostreidae; genus Magallana; species Magallana angulata. Next base: position 11,537,908 of record NC_069117.1, read on the forward strand.
TGCTTCTAACCCCAGCATCAGAAGCCTCTTTATTTATCCCTGATGAAAAACCAGAAATTTAGCAGCAGCTCAGTTTATCTTGTGAGGAGACAATCTCTACATGGCTGTGTTTTAATCTTTGTATGCAATTACCTCTATGGCGAGGTGACAACACTGAAGAATTTTGTCTCTGAACTCTGTACGAGCCATGTCATTTTCTTTGAAGTCCTCCGGATATACTTTGCAGATCATCCTTGTTAACTCAGGTTTGAGGAAGTGTTCTTCAAAGTCAGGGTCAGATCTAAAACCAATCAAAAGATTTCATAAAATTTTTAAAATAAGGGCACTTTAACAGTCTTATTTAAAAAAAAATTTCTTTCATGAAAGTTTAATAACTAGACAGATATCGTCTGTCCCCTGAAATGACGACCACACTTAAGCACATTACAAGTTTCAAAGCCCACCTTTCCAGCAGCTCTTCAAATGCGTAGGCCAATAGATCTGCCACCCCTCCACTCCCCTTCAAGAGGACAACCGGCATTTTGTTAGTTAAGTAGGTCAAGACATGGTCCACTCCCCTTGGTGACCCCTGAACCAGCAAGCCAACCACTGGCACTGTCTTCTTTATGACCGGCTCAGATAAATCGTACTGTTCATCAGATCCTGAATAATAACAAAGCAAGTGTATAATTTTTTGATCTATTCAAACAAGTCTAACTTACTCTTCATTTAAATGAAAATTACATAAAAGTAAATTCTGTTCAGTTTTACTGCCAATCATCCCATGCAACAGGAAATCTTGTTTCAAATGTGCCTTAGATCAACTTTTGTATTCTTTTATTAACAATAACCGGTGTGCAAAATTTCAGTAACATATACCGGTACTTTTTAATAACAGATTCTCAAAAGACGATTCACCAATAACCTTGCAAATAAATAACTTAGTAGGGATTGACTTATTATAATGCTTAAGGGTATGCAAATTTAAGGATTCTATGTGTTTTAAGTTTATCAACAATCTTGCCCACAAGCTTTTGTACATTAACATACTACCATGCACACTAACCCACCAATACACACACAGTTAATAATGCTACTTGGATATCCCCTCTGCCACAAGTTGAGTGAGGGTATGATTAAGATGAACAAGATGGTTTGTAATAAGATTACCCCAACTGAACAGTCTCCGGAGGCGTCTCTTTCGGCCCACCCCATACTGAAACTGCTGCTCCAGCTGACATCGGATGTTTGTAAAGAACATTCGATCTCGGTCCTCCTCGTCCACAAAAATAAAGTGGGTGTGGTCTGGATTCAGCTCATAGAGGTCGCTGTTGGGTCTAATGCCTTCGTTCTTGATATTAATGCCCATTTCCTTCATTCAAGAAAAAAGAATAAACCATAAATGTCTTACCTGAAAAATACCACCTCAATAAAAAAATGTTGCAAATTCTCTTTAAAATCGAGTTTTTATTGAAAATGCTAAGAGAAAATTTCATTTTATGTTTTCTTAATAAATTCAATACTATTTCCTTAAAAAAAATCCAAAAAAAGTATGTTAAATCTTTTAGAGTCTATCTGCTATTATGGTTTTATAAACCAGTCCCCAATCCCCTTCAAAATGTGAACATAATACATGTATCAGATAATTTGAAACAACAAAAAAATCCAAAATATTATTGCTGTATGATTCTTAAATTCTATAATGTGTCAAACCCTTGCTTTTTATTAAAAGTAAGCAAAATCTAGATCTATCTAACTTCCATTTATAACAATAAAATAATATTTCATAAAATGAGATACTTTAGGCAACAGATTACAAACTATAATGAAGCAGGGTAGCAGGAAGGTTATTTTGGTTTTTTGCTCATCAAAAGACTTTAAATGGGATTACTGTGGAATCATTTAATTTCATGGGGGCCAATTTTCATGGATTGTGGGTTTTTTAAATATTCGTTGGGATGTAATGTATGTAGTTTCAGATGGTAAACTAAATCTTTTATGATTAGTTTTCGTTGAGGATGTAAATTCTTGGGTGAGGGCTACCCACGAATACCATGAAAATTGAGCCACCATGAATTCTAATGATTCCACAGTAACCTAATCTTTATTGATCTTAACTTTAAATTGAAGAAAATTCTTATTATTTTTTCCTTATTTAGAATCACAATCAAACATGAAATGATACGACTTGCTATCCCAGTGCACATGTAACTAAGCATTGATTTTAGGGTCTTAGAGATTATATAACTACATAAAATTCTTCTTATTCAGTATTCATTGCTCTTGGTGTCTAAAACCAATGTTTCACAAAATTTCTTAATGATTCATAATATATGTTATAATATATGTTATATGTAATCTTCCCTATAAGACTTATCCATATTTTTATCTAATTCTTTAAAAGTCTCAAGATGATGGTTAAATAAAGTCTACATAAAGTCTACATAAAAAGTTAAAGTAAAATATTTGAATGATGTGTGTTCTATCTTTACAATATGATTTAATAAAATTCTAGGATGAATATCAATCCATGAAAATACAACAGAATGAGAAAGGGATGCCAAGCATTGGTATATGGCACATGAATTTGCTTTTAACACTTCCTGTGTTCAAATAAACAATGTTAATATAATTACTTGGCATGCTTGGTTTGATTATCACACCTTCTCCCCTACTGATCAGCGTGATGACGTACTGTACGGTCTCCTGAATACTTACGTTTCCCTGGAATAGGTCCGAGTAGGTGATCACGTTCTTGGGGACCACCCCTATCAGGGTCAGTTTCTGGAAGCGCTGGACCTTCTCCTGTCCCAGGTGGGAGAGCTGCAGCTGTTTACACTCTCGGCGGGCTCGCTCCTCCTGGATGGCCTCCCCTATCATCTTGGAGACGGCCATGTCCACTCCATCCGTTATAATCCACATCTCGGTGGTGTTAGCTGCCTAGAGGATGCCAGGATATCATTAAAGCAATCATTATTGTCTTAGGACACTACAAATAAGAGCTAAGCCCTTGTACTCCATTTAGAATACTGGCATTGCTGGCAGGTTGTAATCAATGATTTCTCCAAGTTCTCCATTTCTCAACAGTGAGGGTTACTTAAACAATAATATTAAATTATATAAATGCTTTTTTTGGTGTGATTTAAAGGTGGCGACATTGCAGAAAATATATTTATGTGTGACAGCAAGCAAACCTACATGTATAATTGGTTATATAGGCCCTACCAGGAAAGTGATGAATACTTGAGACGATCTGGCTAGCCATACTAACAGTACTAGTAATTAGTAACAGTGGTTAACATGTGTATGACACATCAACTGAGCTTGGTTTTGAGGGTAGATACATGTAATTATTTAGTAAGAAAAAGGGCAATTTCTATACAACCCACTTGCTGTATGGCACTGATTTTGAAACATTTGACATGTTGTAAGACAATATTGCAAATCTAAACATACCATTACTAATGATAATTGACACTGGCCTGTACATTTAAATGATTAAATCAGTTAACTAGTCCATTTAAATCCTAAACAAAACAAAAAGTACCACGAGAGGGATTACAAATAATATATAATATCCAAATACATAACACCCATGGTGTGAAAATCTTTAGTTATCAACATGACCTTAGACTGACTTTTCATTGCCAAGAAGAATATGATGAACTGTCTGAACTTATTTAAAAGTGCCTATTTTTTACAATAATTTTGTAAAATAATATTCAACAGATTTAATTTCGCTTCACGTTTCTTGAACCAGTATACGAAAAAGTACATCAAAATGTTACGGTTTTATTTTTTTAACAGCCTTGTAAAAAATTTATTCCAAAAAAGAGAAATATCCTATCCTTTTTAAAGAAGATTTCTTTGGTGTGTCTTATAGAAAATGCTACAAAAAACTTGAATGACTAGATTGTGCATTCAAAGACCAAACATGTAAATACCAATTATATACCAACAAACTTTGCATCCGAGTGCAAAAATAAAGCAGCCAAATCAATAGATACCTCCTAAATGGATTGAAATTTGGGGTGATTTAAAACCATTGCATTAGGTATACTTTGGTTATGCCTTTCTGGAACTGTTCCTTGAGTCGGTTATTCTTCCACGGCCTGAAGTGTTTGACCCCTGATATGACGGACAGGACGATTTTGGGACTCCTCATTTTCCAGTATGTACCCATGAAGCGGGTCACCTCCTCACTTGGAGTCTCTGCCGACACAGTCACATAATGCTTCTTGGTCTGAAACATGTATATAATTTTTCAACTTAATAACTACAGTAGAAAATTCTTAATGTGTTTAGTCTTAAAAACAAAACAAAAATAAAACAATATTGCCAATCACATATAAATCTTAAGAAAAAATCTGGTTTCATCATTCATTGAACATTGATTTTTGTGGACCTCTTAATTGAGTCCATCCAGGAAATCAAAAGCATTATGTTTATCAAAGTTCAAAATATAACAGACAAGCTCTACATTGGCAAAGCCACTCTACTGATTAATTAACTTTTCCTCTAGTCTATGAAAGTTTCAAAATAAATGAAAATTGCACATCCCGAGGTATATTGATGAAAACGAATACTCTGGTCCTGCTACACTTACCGAGCTTTCCTCCATATTCATCTGTCCGATCCAAAAGTGGATGTTTCCACATGGAAACGGAGCATCGTCATACCTGGCACTATCCTGAGTGTCAGTGGAGATGGCTCCCAAAGAAGTGACAGTTCTCTGGGCACTCTCTACATACTCAGTCGAGTCTCCAACAGACGAGTCGGAGCTGCCATATCCCTGAACAGACCAAAAATCAATGATTTAATCGACATTTTTGTTTGAAAAAATGATTTTTTCAAAAACGTTCAATGCTTTACATATACATAATTAAGTAAGTTTTACATACCAGTGGCAGTGAGAACGATTTACCCATAGTTAGGATTGAAAGTATTCATTTCAATTTCTTTCCAAACAAATTACTTAGTAGTTACATAATATACAAGTAGGCCTCTTACTACAGTACATAAATTTTATATATATATACATAAGGAAAATATTTTTCCTAAAGATTTTAAAGGTAACAATAAAATTAAATAAAATTTCCTCAAATTTAATCATGTTACAGTATATTTACTATGTAGAACAATATCTGGTAACTGAGTGAAAGGGCATGTATACAACACAGGAAGATCACTTTATTTGCACTACTCAATTAACACTCTCTAGCAAAATAAAAAGGCAACAACTTCTAACCAGTGGTGCGTCTTGGTTCTCATCCTTGTCTTCTAGGGTCTCTGGACTGATCATATTGATAGGCAAAGGACTGAGTCGACTTGGAGTTGAGACATGACCAGTTTCCCCGCTGGCGTAAGAAGTGCGGGTGAATCTGCCAGAGACTATGGACTGTTGAGACGTCAGGACTGGCCGAGGGGAAGGGACTGGGCTTTGTGGGGAGGACTCGGGCTGCTGGGTGCCTCCATGGGGGATGTACAGCACAGAGGTGACTGTGTCATGGACAGAGCCCTCACTGTCACTGCTGGAATGGTGGACATCCTCACTATGTGAGGAGACAGCATCATTTACAAGGTGCTCCTCTATAATCTTATCCAACTCAGTTTCCTGCAGAACAAAACCTAACACTGTTACACAACAAATCAATAACTCTAGGTCTGGAATAATGAAGCTGTACAGAAATAACTTTGTTGACAATGTTGGCCAACACCCATTTTATATATTACCTTGTTTTGAAGAAGTTTGTCATTATTTTTTTTAGTATTGTTACTATTGTGGATAATAAAGGAGAAAAAAATAGGAAGCTAAAGGAGAGCAAAATTTTATGAACATGAGTACAATTCAAATATTGTGTGATACAGCTAGTTGCTAATCTTATCACTATAATTTTGGGATTTTGTTTTGTAAAACTCAATATGTATAAACAAAATAGAAAATAGTTTCAAAAACTTACCAAATTTATTTAAGAGTATATTATAAATTAAGATAAAGTTTCTGGTTTTTTGTTTTTGATCATTTTCTTTATAAAAGAATGTCTATGCCATACAAAGTATTGAAAAGATTTGTTGTCCTTCCAGAAATTACATTTTTCTTACCTGATCTTAATATTTTACATGACTAGTAAAAGATTCAAAATACATGTATATACTGTATTAATATAATATTGGTAGTTTGGATGCATACCTGCAACAGTTGGGTCAGTAGATTAAATACATTAATTATAGTAAATCTGATAATTTTTTGCACCGCCACCACCAAATTGTTTTTGAATGGACTAGTCATATCATGTACATTTCCTATAAGCTTCCTTCCCTTGGCACATCAACAGAACTAAGCTTGTAAATTCTTAAGATTTGCATACAATATTACATAGCTGAACAAGATGCTAAAGAAAACAAAGCATATTCATTGGCAGTCAGTGCCATCATCTGATAAGGGAACTAGCTTTGCACTAATTAATGCAAGACAGCTCCAAACTGGCTTAACTGGGCATCTTTTACATGAATATGCATTCAGTACATGATGAATGAGTAAGTGGATTCCTTCTTCAAATACACATATAACATTTAAAGCCAGCATTTAGTCTATTATTCATTGTCATGTGATTCAGTGGCTCCTACTCCCAATAAAATGTTTACAATTCAGTGGCTCGATCATTGTACTGATGAAACATGTACATTTACCTTCATGTCAAAAACAATGCACTATGAAGTTTTATTTTAAATATAATCCAGGGGTCTCATAATAGACTTGACATCAGTTCAATGATTTTGTGAGTGCATGTTGTCAGATGTATTTCACACTTGTATAACTGTAGGGCCAATTAACTTGATAGTTAATGCAATATGCTTCGTTGTTTTGAATTACTGGTATGTGACATTCAAATTCAACCAGTTTGATACAGTCAAAACACACATTTCTAATCATTATCTAGTGGGAAAACTATGCTTTTATTGGATTATTACAACCCAACATCTATAATCCATTAACAATTTTTCAAAGTTATTAACTAGGTACTTCAATGTTGGACACTGTCAAACTGTCATATTCATAAATATTGCATCAAATATCATTGTAAAAATGATGGAAAATATAACCAAAGGCAGATTGAGATTCAGAAAAAGTAGCTAAACATTGTGCTGCCTTTTACATGAAAAGATGGAATTTAAATTATATATTGACATGACCGAAATTACTTTCATAATACATCACTTTTTTTATCTAAAATGTATGCTTAATATTTATAATTAATCTTGTTTTTCAAGATAGGTATATAGAATTGGTTGTTGCAATACATAAAATATTTTGATTTAAAATAAACCCAAAATGATCCCAATTTTTTGTAAAGAATAGCACCCTTTTCCTAGTCTGTCCAATGATATTTACGCAGCACATTTGGATTTTTTTTTTTATAAAAATACACATACCTGTGAAAGAGTAGCAATTGAAATCGATAAATAGGGAAATATCCAACATATTTTCATTGACTCATTGTCAATTTACATTTATAACTTGAAAAAATTCATAGGAACAAACTCAGTTTTCTCAGAGAGTCTATGAGATTTATAAATCAAAACAGTTTTTTTAGGGAAATTTATAATAGGAATCATGTTGACATCTTTTCTCCATTCAGATGTCACTTGGAATAACTTACAAAATTTTTCAATGTTATCATCATGGTACTTTCGCTTACAATACAAAATCCCATTTTTTAAACTGTGTATTCAAACCTGGCAAGCTATAGGTGCCAGGTGTTTCAAAGAAAAAATCATTGCATTTTTCCATACTATCAAAAGAACATCATTTAAACCCTGAGGCATCTATAAATATTGAATAACTTACAAAAATGTGCTGCATAAATATCCTAGGGAAAGAGTACAGTAAACAAGTTGTGTGCTCTTCTCAAAATTCTACAATGAACCTTCTATGGTCTCCCAATATATCTTGGGTTTGATACTGTACCGTTCTTCAAGAGAATGTACATGAATGTACAAGGCCAGCAAAGTTTATTGAACCAAACATGGGTGATCATCGGGGCATTGACCTGAGGTCCCCCACCACGATCATATTACAGAGCTTCATTTCACGTTTTCTACATTAAATTTTTATTTAGACTGATAGCAGACGTTTATCAGTGTAAAATTGACAAAACATTCAGTTCATCCATTTTTCTGATAAACCCTATTTACCTGTGCGTGGCTGGGAAGATTAAACTCTTTCCAATCTGAATTTTTGTCATCCATTTAGGGTCATGTTGGCATGCTCGTCTACCTTACATTCAATGCGTAAAACCTAAAACCAGGGAAATCCAGTCTCAACGATGACTCTCTGGATCTTCGATCCCGATCGAATTTAATAGAAGGGGGGGGGGGGGGGGAGGGGCTGGATATTAATTCTTCAATGTGTCCAGTGTCATTATTTTAACTTAATAATTCATATTGTCTTTTATTTTATGATACTGTAAAAACAAAGCAAGTTGTACTTATACTTGTTTATTTGATTTGACGACATGCATGACGCAACTCACATAGTTTACGCATGGAAGTATGGTGGCATAGTTCTGCCACCACTTGTCATATAATTATGTCGACTTGTCAGATCATTATGTCGACTTGTCAGATGATTATGATGACTTGTCAGATCTTTATATCGACTTGTCACTTATTCACGTGTTTAAAGATTTAACACTAAAACGTTTCCACGCCCAATTTATGCCATCTAGTTAACATAACATTATCTGACAAGTCGACATAATCTTCTTTTAAGTCGACATCATTATTTGACAATTGACATGATTATCTGACAAGTCGACATAATTATTTGACAAGACGAGATAACATCGAGAGGTCAATAACATTATCTGACAAGTCGACTCATAATATGAATCATAATTTTCTTCAAACTAGTTGACATTTTGTTTCTTCTGTCAGATAATTATGTTAACTTGTAAGGTCTTGATATCTACTTGTTACATAATTATGTCGACTTGTCAGATAAGCATGTCAACTTGTCATGCCCCTGTGAATCACGTATTTGAACAAAAATGTGTTTATACAAACCAATAATTAAAAAAAAGAAAGATCATACCAACAGATTGAATCGAACAAGGAAACATAAAAAAACCCAAAAAAACCCCCAAAAAACAAAAACCTTTGAATATGCCGTATGTGACAGCGGTGAAACCAACTAAACTATTCAAACCTTTCAGGTGTAATACGTATGTATACTTTTATAAACCACTATAATACAAATAAGTTTTAATTTTTTGGTAGGTCTTTTGTAAATTTCAACCTCAGGGCAGGGGTACCCCTAAAATCGATCCTATCTTAATTTATTCCTTTGATCAAAAACTATCAAAATACCATCGGGTTTTTTTTCAAGGGCAGTTGGTCTTCTATGCCAAAATTTATGCAGAAAAATAGACCGTTTTACTGCAAAAATGGTTTTTCGCTAACTCTGGGGGTTAACTAAAGAATGACATGCACTTACATGCTATGTTCTAAATGAAAAAAAAATCGAAAATTAGGAAATATGTACAATTGAAGATAATAATTTTTAAAAGTGATTTTTATCAAGGAAATCTATTTCCCCTGTAGGTCGATTCTTTGTTATTAACATTAACAAGTGATCCTTTACGAAAAGAAAAAAAGCTCCGAACTGCACAATATTTTGAAACAAATATAACAGACTTTTTCTAACTGTTGTGAAAAATTAAGGAACTATGGTGGCATAGATCTGCCACCACTAGTCAGATTTAGTCAACCCTTTCCATCTTTACGTTGACTTGTATATGAATAATCTAATTGTCTAGAAACTCAATATTTTGTTGTCAAAGCGTGTTAGTGCCACAACAGTTTACTATGGCACGCCAAATTCACAAAAATGAGCTAAACATGGTTTCACGTTTGATAAATCAGGTTTATCGGCTGGTAACTATAGTTTACGAACCGAAGACTATAGTTGACGATTCGTTAACAATAGTTTTCATCTGTAAAACTATATTCAACGGTTGGAAACTATAGTTAACGAATGATAATCTAAGTGTATCTGTCTGCAAATAACGTTAACGATAGATTTTGCAGATAAATATAGATTCACATCTGTAAACTATAATTTACAATCGTTAACTATAGTTAAGAGTTGTTAATCATAGTTTCGCAATCGTGAAACTATATTTATCAGATAAACTAGGTTTTGCATTTTCAAATGGTTGTTTTCATTGTTAATGATAGTTTTACACTCCTGAAACATAGATGATCGCGTTAACTATGGTTTACAGATGTGAAAAATAGATTAACGGCGTTAACTATAGTTTTCTGTCCGTAGACTATAGTCTACAACCGTTAAACCTAGTTTATCGACCGTGAAGCTATGATGATCTCATTTGAATGAATTTGGCGTGCCATACACAACTGCCATTAACTTGTCGTCATAATATCTAACAAGTCGACATATATATTTAACAAGTTAACATAATTATCTGACAAGTCGACGTTAAGATCTGACAATTACATAATTATCTGACAGAGAAAACAAAATGCCCACCACTAGTGTGAAGAAAATTGTGATTCAAATTTATTATTTTTTACGACATATTTAACTCAATATGAAAATAACTCGTTATGACGCTAAACTAACTCGTTAAAATGAGATACTAATTCGTTATTACGAGGTAATCATGTTGTTATTATGTATGAAATATTTTTTTTAAACATTTTTTAAAAATTAGTAGAATATAGTTTACACTACGCGTACCAAATCTGCTGGACCCCCCCCCCCCCCCCCTAAATTCTTTTGTTAAAGTCTGAGTATAAGCACATCCAATACTCTTTCTAACACATTTACACTAATCCATTAAATGCATTCAATCCATTTTGCTGAAAAGATATTACAGTTCAGAATATCAACTGACTTTTATACACAGAGTTCTAAATATTCATTTTAGATGCAGATTTGGTGTCGGAAATCAACAGGTGCTTGAGGACAGGAAAAAGACTCCTTGGATTTTATCCTTCATGAGTGTACATTACGCCACTGAAATATGTTGACTTCTGTTACAGTTACCTATATAGCTTGTTTTCGAAAATCTCGTTTAACATGATATAAGTAGGTTTACAGAAAAGCGTATATTCATTTTAAAAGCATAATGAGGGAGATATATTTACTGATTTAATATTTAATAATATGTTGGATATATAAAGTGGATGCATGTTCTAAAGTCCCAAAATGACGAAGGGGTAGTAATGTAAACAAACGGGAGTGGCATACCTTTCCTCTTTTTATATGGGAATGTTTTACATTAATCATTTATTTTCCGTTAATTTTTGGACATATACGTAAAATGAAACTTATGTTGTGTACATGACTTTGAAGGAATTATAAAAAAAAATCACTACCCCGGGGTTTAATCAGTCTTCAAGCACCTGTGTCGAAAATCATACTTTCAACAGGTATCTGCATATATTTTTAGTAACAGGTACTTTCATTCAAACACGGGTGTTGGCAAAATACGGGGAAGAGGTGATATACCTCTTTAGGCTAAAATGAACAAAGTTGTCATTTAACATGAGGCTGACATCTGATTGGTACAAAATTGAATCCAATCATATATACATTCGATGTATGGCATGCCTTATAAACAAAGTGTGTTAAAATTTCAAGCATCTGAGTAACACAAGTGACCACAAAACTCACTTGAGCTGAAAGCTAATGTGAGCCAGGAATTATTTTTACATCTATGAAATATGACAAACAATAAATTATAACAGATATAATTCATTTATTTAAAAAAACATATCACAACAAATATAAATGAGTTCATTTATTTCACTAAATGCTTATCAAGTAGCACCTCTACAGCTGAGAAGAACGTTTAAACCCTTTATCAAATAGAGATAGGCAAGAACTACAAACATGAATGTTAGAAAATTACATGTACGAATTCATCAGAGGGAAAACAATGCTTCATTAAAAATGAATGGAATGCAAAACAAATTGTTTGGCACTGTAACTTTACCTTGCCATTGACCATTCTACTGACACAGTTTCCTGGGCCCATGTGATCAAACCACCATTATTATTAGTGTATAAGTAACACAACGATATATTTACCTATACATTTGTTTTGTATCACAGATAATTAACATCTATTTTTGTTCTAATGTTTAACAACAACCAGTCTTTCCAGTATACTCTCTTTACCAAATATATGCTAGCATGTGACAAATACACCATTTAAAGCACTTAGGAAACTCAAGATTCCAGAAAAAAAAATGAATATAAAAATTATTACCTTAATAAAGGAAAGAAATAAAAAATTCAGAGGTGTAAAGATTCCACCTTAAAAGGCTTATATAGCAAGACAACAGTAGTAGCTTTCTTCCAATACACATCAATTCTGTTTGTTTGTGTTATTGCCAATGAATGATCCTTATTCAATTTAGCTATAATATATCGGTAATATAAGTAAAAAATAAACCATGTAACAGTTATAAAAAGCACTTACCGGTACATATCTTAGTTGTACATTTGAATTCTTGATATATCATGATTAACAGGTAATTACCGTTACAGTTTATACCAGTACACATATTATGTATTGTCAACGTCCGTACATCTATATATCTATACAAAGGAGATCACTCAGTTAATTCTGTTTCATAAAGGGAAAGTCCACAATATGCCAAGATATCTAATTGAACAAACTTATTTTCTTTAACTGGAAAATCTCCATTTTCAATGGAGGAGATATTAAAACCATATTTGATTCAAGTACATGAACAGAAATTAAATTACAATGCACAAATAAATTGTACACCGTACATACAGTAACACAACATGGAAAACATGATTCAGATTATGAACAATGAACAGAACAAAACATGGTACAGTTCCAGCCAGCTGAACAATTATAAAAACAAAGGAAAGCCAATTCGGCTGAAAGCTATGGAAATGAAGTACATATTCAAACTAGCTACCTTGATAAACAATGTAACAAGATTATTGCATTAATACTGTTAGGTACAAAATTTCTTCATTGCTTATGACAAGAATGCCATAGTTGTATTTCCAATATACACATGTTAAAATACATCTTCCTTCTTATAAATCATGCACGCAAGATTCTAATTTAAAAAAAAAAAAAAATTGGACGGAAAAAAATAACAAGTCAAAGGGAAATCATTGCCTTTATGTCGTAAAGAAAATAAAAATTAAATACAAATGCAAGGCAGAAGTTCCCAGTAAAATATAATAATAAATACTCATAGAGAGACAAAAAATGCACAACCACTTAGACAAGATCACTCATCCCCAAACAGTGTACCGTGAATAGTGGAGTTTCCATTTTGATGAAAATTGGGGCCCTCCCTGTCGCCGACATCTGACCCCGTGGAAGGACTGCTGGTGGTCAGGTCCAGAGGTCCATCCTGGCACTTGGACTCTAGGGACAATTTATCACTCTCAAAGTCCAATGGAGAGCTCGGAGAAACTGTTACCATGCCGTCTGCTGCCGGAACAGACATCGCCTGGAGACCTCCTGGGAGCACAGCAGATGACAACATTGGATTGGACGGAAAAATCCCATGGGGCGACATGTAGTGGGCAGGTACACTTTGGGGCAGAATGCAGCTAGTGGAAATGCTGAATAACTTTTGACTGATACATGAGGGTGAGGAATTGGGGGGAATGGGTGGAGACTTATTGTTGGGAGAAGACCTAAGCTGATCTGGAGATTTTGATTTTGAAGATTTACTTTCATTTTCACCATTGAAGTAGTGTCCGTGTGTGCGGACGTGTTTGCGTAGAGAACTTGGGTCTGTATAGCGTTTATTACATCCTGGCATTTTACAGATGTATGGTTTCTCCTCCTGATGAGTTCTCACATGCTTGAATCGATCACTTGAATTTGAGTAAGCTTTCTTGCAGCCTTCAAATGGACATATATAGGGCTTCTCTCCTATAAAAGATCAACACTTTTTACTAAGCAATTTCAATTTATATAATTAATTACATTATTTAATATATAATTAATTTCATTTAATTCATCACATTTCATAATAGCACAAATTTTAAATATTCATATTCACTGTAAAAAAAAATGATTTATTGTACTAACAAGAAATTCTAATTAAACAAATTAGTCTCCATTATTCACTACCAATCTTTTATTTATTGGAACCTTGTAACAATCTCTTAATGCCAGTGCCAAAACTTTCATCATGCAAAGAATATTAACCATGTGTAGTCAGCGATACACTCAAGATTTATAACAGATTGATACAACTAATGCATTTCAATTACGTCTCCATTATCTTACTGATATTGCCCAACATCAACAAAGGACCCATTAAAATGCCTGAAAAAGGACATTTAAAACAGATATTGTCTGCATAAAGCTCATATGAATGCCCTACCAGTATGGGATCTGTTGTGAATCTTAAGATTCTCTAGGCGGGAGAAACATTTTCCACATAAAGCGCAGCGATGGGGCTTTTCGTTGGTATGGGTCCGTATGTGGATAAGCATTTTGTACCTAAAAAAAAAAGAAATTAATACTGTTATATAAGTGTCCACAAAACAAGAGAGCCTCACACAAAGTTTTTATGTTAAATAGATGATGTCTTTTGCTTACAAACCACTAGCTATACCAGAAATCCTATTTATGGAAACATGTGCTGAATAACTTCTTTTGAAAATCTTTAAGAGATCTCAAACTACATGGCGCCATTACATTTCACTTTGGGCCATTACAGCATTTGAGAATTGAAAAAGAAACAATGATGAAAATTTTTTCAGTATTTCATTGTCTTTATTTTCAAAATCAAAAATGGTTTGTTTGAAATGCAGTAATCAAAGACATATACCGTAAGTTACCATAATACTGTAAGTAATAATTGTATGTAATGTACATGTATCTATGGACCAACTAAAACTAGTTGAGTTCTCTCAGGATTAATTAAGAAGTTAATTTACCTATTTTTCAGGCATCCCCTTTCTACTGATTTGCTATGGAGATCTTTTGGAATAAAATGCTATTGGATTAGGATGGACAACCTAGAAGCTACAGTGCCTTCCATAGTAAAAACCTGCACTAGTTTTGTACTGATTAACCTTATTTACACACAAATTCTGTTGGAAAATTAGTACCATTAAATTCCTCTTGCAATTTACTACTGATCTCGTCTCAAAATCAAAATTGTCAGAAATTCACTGTAAACACATATGTAATACATTTACAAATTTCTGTATTGGATATTTTTTTATTTAATTACTGTAGAATCATTAGATTTCATGGTGGCTCAGTTTTCGTGGAATTCGTGGTTGCCTCTCATCCACGAATTAATATCCTCCACAAATGATTGAATATGGGTTATAAAGTCATATATCTTTTTGTAGGTATAAGATAATACAGGAAATTATGTCCCCACTAACCTGTAAAACTTAAGCAATCCACGAAAATTGGCCTCGACGAAATTGAATGATTCCACAGTATTTTAAAGAAAAAGTGACAATAACCCCTTCCTTTGCAGTAAATGAAAATACTAAAGCAATACTCTTCTTTGGAAAAAAACCTGAAATATGTTTCTTAAGGGAGTCTTGACAGGTGCAATTAGTTGTTTCAAATTTTCTTCACTTTCTTCTATGGTACTTGCAACCCCATACTAGAAAATTGATCCCAAAGGACTATGGTTTTCTTTGATGAGCTTGTTAAACTTGGATAAACGTCCAAAACGTTATCATAGGATGTATAAATATGTATTAAAAAAAGGAGAATTTAAAATCATAACAAACAATTTTAAAATAGCCAGAACACAACAATCATATCACTATTTTTGAATTTCATTTACATTAATGCCCTTAAGGGTCACTTCATCCATTTACTTGACTAATAAATTTCAACAGCTTCTATAAATTCTTTAATAATAACGTGTAATAATAGTAATAATAATAAATTCTTTATTAATAATGATAATTTATGATTTATCTAAGGAATAATTTCAATATTCATTAGTTTTATATGATATAAGATGGTTTGGGGCAGTTTACTCTTAATAAACCCTGAAGCATCATTAAATTTTGTCTGATCTTAATAAAAATTGCATGTGCACATTTCAGATGGTGTTCAACATATGTAGAAATTTTCAGACTGTTCCATGCAATAGTAAAAAATTCTAGGGGGGGGGGGGGGGCAAAATTGCATCTACAGACAGACAGACGGACAAGGTGAAACCAACATACCCCTCTAAAATTTGTTTGCTGGGGTAAAACAACTGTAAGTATTTTATAACTATCCTAAAATCATTCGATGACAGTGAAGACATTTGGTAACAGGTAAATGTAACACCTGCTGTAACAACATTTGGTAACAGTGAATGTAACACCTGCTGTAACAACATTTGGTATCAGTGAATGTAACACCTGCTGTAACAACATTTGGTGACAGCAAATGTAACACCTGATGTAACAACATTTGGTAACAGTAAATGTAACACCTGCTGTAACAACATTTGGTAACGGCAAATGTAACACCTAATGTAACAACATTTGGTAACAGTAAATGTAACACCTGCTGTAAAAACATCTGGTAACAGTGAATGAAACTTACCTGCTGTAACAATATTTGGTAAGAGTACAATACCGATCAGACCCAACCTAACACCAGAATAAACCCCAACTAAACCCCAGATTTACTTTTTGGGTTTACTTGAGAATTGCTTTTGGGGTCAACTGAATGAAGTTTGAAGCAGACCTTTATTTTATCTTACCATCTAAATACCTGTACTTCCTACCCCTTGTATATTCCGAATACACAGTAAGCGTCTGCTTTCAGGTATATACTTCTGATCGGGGTTTACTCTCTGTATCCACTCCGGGTTCACTCTAGTAAACCCGGTGTAAACCCAGAAGGTAAACCAAGGGTTTTGTTGGGGTTTACTTTCTGTAAAGTTGGATCTGATCGGTACTGTAAATGTAACACCTGCTGTAAAAACATTCGTTACAGTGAATATAACACCTGCTTTACATGTATTATTACCATGCTCAACTTCTGACTCAATATTGACTTTCACAACCCTTCTGATGACAAAGCATGATTTAATATCACACTTTATAAATGACACAATTGTTGACAGTTAAAAGATAATGTGTCTGTATTTTCTTTATATAATGTACAGATATAACATAGCTCTGACCCACTTAGCTTTATATAGCACAGGTATTAATGCACAAGTAATTCAATCTTCAAACAAGAGGGCCAGGGACCACAACATTCCCTGAGTAACAATAGCTATAACTAAACAGAAAAGCTTAAGGCCATCTTTATTGTATTAAATAATATGTTTTTCCAATGCTACCGTTGAGGTGAGTGCAGCATGTGCTCAAACAATGAATTATGATAAATCAATAAAATTAACAACGTAAATGAATTTGATTGCAAAATAAAACAAAACATACCTATTTTTTCAGTAAATTTTCATTATTCAAAGTTTATAAGATTTGTTGTTTTATTTATTTATAAGTAGAATAATAGTTTAATCTCAGATACAATGTTGTTGAATAATAAAGATTTTAATATAAATGTTCATTACACTGTATATCCTCTTTTAAAGTGATTGTAAAGTCAGTTCATACCCTTTTTTTTTGCAGTAGACATTTTTTCTTATTAATTTTTTTTAAATTTACGCTTAAACATATTTGCTTATCATATTAAGGAACATGGAGTTGCCCCCCCCCCCCCCCCCCCCCCCCCCCCCCCGGCATTGGGAGCATGTAATAAATGGAAGTGAATAAGGATTAGAATTTTCATAATTTTTGCTTGTAAAGATTTTTTGGATAAGGCTGTCATCCCCCGTTTTAAAAAACGATGATACGTGTACGTTCCTTGAAATTACCGTAATTATAGTGAATAAAATAAATGTGAGCATTCATCCAAATGAGTGCAAGTTACAACTGTTTCCTATATCTGAAGAAATGTCCTCATTATTTAGGTTTGCAAGATTTTGAGAGGATTTTGGTAATTTCAGCAGATTTACAATAACTTCAGTTAGAGTTATTTCCCCTTATTGTGACGTCAACGTTCACGTGTCGGTTGACTAATTAAAACTCCCTTGAGAAATAAAAGTATGCGAAATATACTGTTTTATTTACTTAAAAGGCTGATGTTCTTAAAATTACACATCTTTTATGCTTCTCAAAAGTTTTTCTTTGGTTCTCGCAAGAACATAGGTTGGAAACCATTGGTACTTTGAATTGTGGGTCCAAAATTACTGACGCCGAAAACTTTTTTCGGATCAATGTGTAAACCATTGTGACGTCACTCGATTATTTTTGAATGAGAGTGTACTGAGGTGAACTTTAGAGGTAACATTGACTGTATGTCGTATACATCGTCATTGTTTTTATTGTCTTGCTGATTCTCGTGAGAGTGTAAAGTGATGAAAATTACCACGATTACAGGGAACTACTGGGACGATTATAACAATGCATTACTGGTCCGATTTACTGCCGCCAAAAAAATCCGTTGAATGAATGTGCAACTAGTCTGAACTTTCTATTCACACACGCCTTGCCGGTAGGGGTCACTTCGTGCAGGCGCTGCCCGCCGGCGAGCTGTTCTCGCTATAAAATATCTGGACTACTTAATAGAGTAAATCTTGTCTATAAAGATTTTCCATTTTTTTCTACACATAATCTCAAATAAATATTAAGCTACTTTTGTTCTTTCAGTTTTTGCAAAAAAAGTTTTTCTCTATTCTTAATTGAAAAAAAATCTCCCCCCCCCAGTGTGGCCCCCACCCTACCCCTAGGGATCCTGATTTGTGAAAAAGTGAATCTCTACTACCTGAGGATGCTTCCACACAAGTTAACAATTTTCTTGCCAAATGCTTAATGAGCAGAAGATTTTAAAACATTTTTCTCTATATGCTCCTACGTAAAAACTTGTGTGGAAGCATCCTCAGGTAATATAGAATCAAGTTTGTTTAGTTCATTATCACAGGGGTTAAGGTGGGTCCACACAAGCTTTTTTGGCCAAATGGTATTTTGAAAAAGTTTTTCTCTATGTATTGATATGTAAAAATTGACCCCAATTGTGGCCCCACTCTAGAATCATGTTTTGAACAAATTTGAAACTACACTTCCCAAGGATGCTTCTACACAAATAAAAATTTTTCTGACTTTCTTAAGCATTAAAATCACCTTCAACATACCTGGCATTGAATCCTTTCCCTCGTCTCGGGCAACCATCCCATTTACACTGGTAATCCACGTCTGGTCTCTCGACCTTGACATGCTGGTCATTGACATGATTGACTAGGTCATCCATGCTCAGAAACTTGCTGTCACAATGAATCCAGCGACACTGGTGGAACTGCATTCTGGGCGAGGAATCTTCCTTCTCGTTGGAGTACAGTCGCAGGTAGGGAAATCCACTTGTAGGTGATCCACTGCTGGACTGTGAATTCTGACAGAAATCATATACATCTAAATTATTTACTCTGAAATCTGAATCAATTTTTACTCTGAATACTTAAATTGTTGTAATTTCTATTCTTATATTTTTTTAAGCTCTTCCTCACTCAGCCTCCTTAACTTTTTAGCAACAAATACAATGTTCATTGCAAAGTGTCATTACAATTAAAGAAAAAAAATGAATTTTATTTTCCTATAATTAAAGCTTACATTCTGTGACTCATCTGACAATGAAGGTGCTGTAATCATTGAAGATGTGGTCACCAAGGAAACAGGAATTCCCTGAGGGTCAAGGCCATTAAAATGAAGGTCGGGATGACTGACACTGTTTGAAATCCTAAAACTTGGAGGTGTCACCGAGAGATTGTGGACAATATCATTATAACTTGATTCAGGTGAAGGTGCTCGATGATTGGGTTCGAATGAAGAATTGTGTTTGCTCATTAACAGATGATCAGCTTGAAAGTTGGTCAGCAATCCAAAGGAAAGAGGGGGATCACAAGGCAAAGGCCGACTCTCTGGAGATCCTTCAAAAATAAGGCCATTTGTCATCTGTCCATTAGTGGATTTGGAATCTGTGAAGAAAAAACCATTAAGCTTCAATTTTTATGTCGGAAAATCTATAAAAATAACAATAAATGGGTAAGATAAAAATAAATACTCCATAACATTCAAATCTGAATGTCATTTCAGAATCTAGCTCAGAAGATTTCTAAATGTCAACAAATTCAAATCAAATAATCTAAACTCTGAGGGTGTGAAAATAAAAGAGAATTTATATGAAACCAACATTGTATATCATATTGTTGCTTAACTAATTATTGTTCATAATTAAGTTGAAAAAATGTAAATTCTGAGTAACAAGTAATTTTCACAATCTAAGGGCAATAACTGAGAACTGAGACTTTAAATATACTGCTTGTGGACCATTGGCCATTGGTTTATTAGTCAAAGCCAACATTGTGATTTTTACATTTTTTCATTCTTAGAATCAATGACCAAATCTCAAATAATCATGTTCTTATTACCCATTCTCTCAATTAAGTCAATAACTGGTCTGCTTTCTGACATTTGATGTCCAGAGTAGTTTGACCCTTGATCTTTAACCTCAAAATTAATACATATAGTCCTGTGTATCCCTCATGGAAAAGTTTTGAATTTAATTTGGAAGCATTTATTTAACAAATAATCATTCTACATTAAACTAAAATTCAATTATGCCTCTAACAAAGAAACAATCAACAAAATTGACAAATTGATTCAAATTCATAACTTTTTATCTTTATTTGATTTTTCTGTGTTTTGGTTCAGTATTTTGTTGTTTTTTACCTGTAAGTAAATTTCCTGTAAGCTTGATACATTTGCTCATATTCAGGACACTACAAGAATCAGATGGACTCCTTGACTTATCTTGGCTTTCGTTTCCATTCTCTTCATGCATTAAAATCTGCTGTCGTTTCTTGTTCTGCTTTCTGGCAGCTGAATTCAATAGCACCTGAAAATGATTCAAATCAAAAAATGTTATAAAAACATAAAGACCCCTATGTGGCATCATTTAAGAGGGTAAACTTTTTCATATGCACTGAACAGACAAGCAAATGGTTCCCAAGATATGATTCATGTCCAGAGTGATGTGACCTTTTATTGTGACCTCTAAATTAATGGAGGTAACCCTTGACCTTTGATCTCAAAATCAATAGGAATGATCTACTATTAAGGAGGTATAATGGTGTACCAAGCATGAAGTCTGTCCAGCAAAGGGATTTACATGATCCTTTGGTCTACCAACTACTTTAGATTCCTAATATTTTACGCGAGTACTTTGTCCCAAGTTTTTGCTACCACCACTCTTCGCTTGATATTTCAATAATCATAAATACCTTTGAGTTCAAACTACGTTCATCCACTAATATGAAAAATGTCCAGATTATCTGTTTTGAAACGCCACCTCTACCACTTCAGGTTTCAATACACATCCCAAAATAGAAAGTTTACGGGGATTTTGCATTGCATCAGCCATTAATAAGCCCGGATGATAACATTGAAAAATTGTGCGAGGTGTCTCAAGTACTTCTGAATGGAGAAAAGATGTAAACATTTCCCATTATAAATCTCCGTAGGAAATTTGTTTTCGTTCCTGTTAACTTTTTTGAGGGCAAAATGATTATTTGTCAATGAAGATATCTTGGATGTTTTCCCTTTTGTCGATTTCAACAGCATTTCTTTCACAGGTATGTGTATTTTTATTAAAAATCATAAAAAAGTAATGGAAGCAATAACTTGGGACAGACTATAATTCTGCGATTCTACTGTTTTCCATCAAATCGCCAGAAAAAAAATCGAACATGTCAAAATTTTATCATAGTTTCATGTAGTATACATATGTTAGAAAAATAAAAGCGAGATTTTAAAATTCACAAGATGAACTTCTCGCCACTTTACGTGGATATTTATGTCTCGCGTTTAATTAGGAATCTACAGTTACCAACCACCTGACCAACCATATATAAAACAAAATGTTCTCATTCTATTAAAAGAAACATGAAAATAAAAATTAAAAACTTCGTTACATTCATTTATATAAATTTGAGAATGGCAAAATTAATTTTTTCCAG
Organism: Magallana angulata; assembly: GCF_025612915.1. Lineage (NCBI taxonomy): Eukaryota > Metazoa > Mollusca > Bivalvia > Ostreida > Ostreidae > Magallana > Magallana angulata. The sequence goes on from NC_069117.1 coordinate 11,559,979, forward strand.
TGACTAAAAGTAACCAAGAACTGGTGAATCTTCTGGAGACAATGAATCTGCACAACTAAAAATTTGTAGCCATTTTCAAACATAAACTTGATTTTGTGATGAAGGATTGATACACAGTACAAAATAATTGAATTTTCTACAACATAAGAATTTATTTTACTCATTTAACAATTCTTCAGAATGAATTCTAAAGATGCTAAATAATTCAATATTCCATTACATTTTAATATTATCATTCTCTTTATATTCTATAATACTCAATAAAAATGCATGACCACTTTGGTATTTTGAGAGAAATAAAAATTTTTAAAATAATATTGCTGATTTATAAAGTTTCACTTATAGCTGCATGAAGATTCACAAAAAACTTGTTATTCCTAAAAAAAAATAAATAAATTAAAATTCCTTTTTAAGTAATAAAGTACCTCTGATTTCATGGTGACAGTTTATGTCTGTGCATCAGTGTCTTCAAGGATCGGAATGAGGCATCGTTAGCCTGCAAAAGTATATATGAGTATATTTAATACCTTTAATGACAAGGTTATTACTTATTTTTCACACTATGCTGACCTAAAAAAGTCTCATGTACTGATGAACTAGGTCACTACACCTGCCTTCTAAAGTCAATAAGACAGCATCCGTCTATTAGCAAGATATAAATGCTACTGTGAATGCCAGCAGTTCACCTGAGAGCTGTCGAGTCTCATCTGTCATTATTTCTACTTAACAGTTAAAAACTGGAAAATCTATCCTAATCCTCCACCATGATGTTTATTTCGTGCTAAATATTTTGTGAAAAATGCCATGTACTGGACTTTCAAGCACTGGATGAAATACAAGATACACTTTACAAATGCAAAACACTTTCCAATCATCACCTTAGCTTTTCTGCATCTTGTGGAGGTTGTATTAAAGTTGATGATGGGGAGTTGCATGTTCCTGGTTTTGGGGTCAGTAACAGGGAGGTGGGGGTGGGTGGGGACATACTAATGATTTTTATTTGTGAAAAAAAAGTTATGTGGGATGACTGTAAATTCTGAATAACAGCAGAGAAATCAACTTGATTGCTAAAAATGATTTATTATTTTACAGTATGTGACAGAGGAGAAAGTTATTTTTTTTCACTATTGGGTCAAGGTTAAGTCTGGTAGATGGTCAAAAAGTATTTTAAGTTACTACATGTATAGGCCTAATGGTTGAGAGAAACCACTTTGGTGGAAAATTCGACCATGTGTAAAGAGGCATTGTCCTTGGTTGGAGGATGTCCCTTACTGAGTTAAAAAAAAATCAAGAACACTAATATACAAAGCCATCAATGCTTCCTTTCTCCAAGTATGCATTAAGTTCAAAATTACACGAAAACAACACATGGCCAAACAACAGTAGTATCTGCTTTGTCTAGTCTATGCAGACAGAGAACATGAATCTCATTGAATGGTCACCATACAGCCAAATCTGTCCCCGTAGAACATCTTTGGGTTGGAATTGATATTAAGCATATTTGTGAAATATTACATTTAAATGTCCTAGGAATCACCTGCAGCTGACAGAATCCATCATAGAGGAATGGGAGAGGTTTCTGCAGGGTAGTATGTATTATCAATTCCCTCATCCTGACAGTGTACCAGTGAACATAGAGTAGTGTGACCTCTGGAGGACACACCCACTTTTTGGAGTTTTCAAAAATAACAATAACCAAATTCAAAACTTACAGTCATGTCAAGACTTTTTGATTAACTAAAATATAACTTTACAAGCTGTATATATATAATCTCTGCAAACTGTTAATTTGATGAACAAAGTACGGTTATTGTTTAGTTGTTTTTTTTTTTGTTCATTTTAATTATTATATTATTTTGCCGGTCAATTTCATTTTTCCTTACCCCCATGTAAAGTGCTAAATCCCACTTTGATTTATTCCACTATATTGTCATCAAATGTGTGAAGAGATATAAAAAGATATTCCTAACTATTTATCTACCTATCAAATCCGAATCAAGTGTGGCAAAGGGGCTCTAGAGAAGGGGTAGACTTTGCCATAATTTGGCCCACAAAAACAACCAATGTAAACATGTAATGTATCGACTTCACCTACTCAATGAAACTGCTACAAAGAAAACTTTCAGAAAAAAATATTTTCTATTGTAATCATTTGAAAAAAAAAAATCTTGTTACAAACTGTTGAGCACATTAGTCCATTTGCATTTCTTGTTTCATTTGAAACTGTAATTACACCTCTCTGATACCTCCCCAGGAATTGATTATATATTTCGCGCACAAGTACCCCCTATAAATGTTTTGTGTAGGTCATTTATATGTAGACCTTTAAATATACATCGCTGCACACACTGAAAACCCCTCTCATAATAAGAAATAAACAATTATACCTAGCTGTCAGCCAGGGACCGTGATCATGGGGGGTTACTTTTTAGCCCATAACAATACCACCATTCCATACCCCCTAGAGATTGTAGAATTTGATTCGAATTTAATTGGAGAACTTGAACATGCAGTGGAATTAATGTGACAACTCTGGTTGAATTCTTTAAGCCCGATCCTATAACAATACAATCTTATTGACAATAATATCCAGAAAAGTTTAAATTGCACATCTTATGAAATTTGAATTTAATCAAGACGAAACTTGTAAATCAACCAATGCCATTAGGAAAACACCAGAATGAGGCAGAGAGAATTGTGCTAGCCATTTTAACAGGTACCAAGGTGCACACACAATGAGCACTGCTTCATAGCCTTCCCAATATCAAGGCTGAGGTCGTTCTTTGATGTCTTTGAACAGTGTCAAAGTAACAGAGGTGCAAGTACTGTTAAAAAGGCTATATTGGGGTGACAATTTTTTTTTTACCAGTTTTCTTCTATTAGACACTTGATTTAAATCAGCAAATTTTGTCATTTGATCCCACTTTCCCTTGCAGGATCTTTCCTATACAGACTCTCAGCATTCACACAATGAAAGAAGTTATAATTGTGTATTTGGAATAAATTTCTAAAAAGCAATATGCTAGCTCTTTAATTCAATTCTGAATTGTCTATATTTGGATGAAAATTTGAATCTGACTAACACATTGCATATAGAAAACAAATTAAAATGATTTTATCAAAGTACTGAGAGCACTGAAAACTCCTGAGTCAGTTTTACATGAACTGTGTTTTACATGAACTTTGTTGCATGCAAGTACAATTTATGCATCAACAGTTCTTAGAACAAGAAAAAGACTATATATAGTTTGAGCCTAAAATGGCCCCCTTAAATGAACATTGTCATTTTACTGTAATTCTTTGTTTTATTTTGTACAAATATACATGTGACGTTTTCATAATTTTCATTCTGATTTTAGTGCCCACAATTTAAAAATATGACATCATAAAGTTGACCCTTTCCCGCCATTTTCTCATTTTAGCATAAAACGGTTTGTTTTGAGGCAGGTTTTCTTTAAGGAAACATTGAGCGACTGCTAGAACAAACAAAATATTTTCACCAAAGATGTATCTCTCCAATACTTATAAGTGACAAAAATTTCGTTCTTGTTCAAAGAGTCGCTCTATATTTCCCATTCAAAAAAGATAAAAAAAAATGTCAATTTTTGATTGATTTTGATTGAATTATAAAAATAGCGTCACTTCTGACGTCATATACTGCCAGTGAGTGCATATAAATCAAATAAATAGGTGAAAACATACTTCATGTCAACTTTTTTATAAAATAACACAACAAATTAATGTACCTGAATCATTTTAACAATAGCGAATATTCGGGGCCAAATTTGACTAATATCATATATAGTTCTTTGACCAAAGATCTCATTACTAATAACTAACCATAAAAACAAACTTTTTGACCGTAAATAATTACCCAGTGATGTAGATCTTTACTGAGGTAATTAAGGCCTAAATATATCTCTGCACATGACCTATGGACCACAAATTTCCATTACTACTACAACTAGTAATATGCTTTAGGTTTTTTGTCTGATTAATTTGACAGAAATGATCTCCATTAAAATATGTCATCCTGCCCCTTAATGACATGGGAGGTGAATCAGATGACCTAGCTAAACACCTACAAAATAAACTAGTATCTTTGAACATTCAATAAGCGTGCAGTCTACAAGTTTTGATTGGTTAATAGATCAACGAATCTCTAATTTCAATGACAATTCTTAAAATCAATCTCACGAATGTGTTAATTAATATAACTACTTCTTTATGAACTATTGATATTAAGAGAATCTTTAGCACTTCTCCTGTTATGTAATGAACTAATAATTAATTTTAAGGCAAAATCTTTCCCTCTGGTAAAATAATTGTCTGATACAATGAATATTCAGCAAATATTCATTCCCAATAAAAGAAATTACTGTAATTTAATTACAATATTTATGGAAAAAATGAATTTCTTCACAACTTTTACTGTATGAATATACAGGTAACACATTTCTTGTCTCAAAAGATAGATATATCAGACATGTATATCTTCTCCCATATAAAATACTTTAACATGACAAGTATTAGAGAAATTTTAAAAGCTTTTAGATACAATTCTTAACATTAATTTTACCCATTTTTCAGGAGCTTTTAATGTTAATTAAACATTACCATGGTAACTAACAATGTACTTACATACATATTACTATTTTCATTTTCACCTATGAACATGCAGACACATTTAAAATGCCAATACTTTCATGTTAAATTTCCCTTTCCTTGAATACACTATAGAAATGCAGATTGCACACCTTTCTACCCTAATGACATTCAGTAATAAATGCAAGTCTTCTATCGACTTTCTAAGTAGGGGGTCCCTAGAGTCCCAAAATGCCAACAAACTTCTGCAGTGCACCAATATAGTCAGCAGCACCCAAGTGGAATGTTACACTTAGCTTTTGTCAGGGGCAAACAAATTAATGGCAAAAATGAATTAATCAGGTGAAAAAAGCCTGATAAGATGGCAAGAAATGCCCCATGGAATAGGTAGATTAGACTTTAAGGCTGTAAATTATCAACTTAACATATATAGCACCAAACTTTCCCTTCATTTAATTGCTTGAAAATTTCCAGTAGTTTAATTTGCCATTTTGAATTTTGAAGCAGCTAACTTTGATTATTATAAAGTGAAAAATTGACCCCTGCCTTAACACCCCCCACCTCCAATTGAAAACCCCTGAATCTGTTTAAATATATTTTTTTCCAAAAAGTATAGAGGTTGGAAGGAAGTTAGAACCATTTTATCAAGAGCTTGGGCTTTGGGTAGTTGTGTCAAACTACAAACTGATGTAGGCCCGTCTATTTCATTGTAGGCCACTCAGCCATGGCTCTGAAATCAACACAATTTGTCTGGCTTTTGAGCTAAGCTACACAATTGGTGCATATTTCGCTTGAAACCAGCATCATTTTTAACTTGTTTTAACAAAAGAAATAGATAGCTACATCCTACTGAAAGTTCAAGGTCTTGTTAAAATGGTTCTATACAAAGACATGTAGAAAAGTTGTTTGACATTGAAAATAATTGTATAAGGGGAAGCTATGCTTCCTAGTATGTATCAAAATCTATATGACAGCCACAAATGTAGAAAAGTTACCAATGTAACAAGGACTAGGCTATAAAAAGAAACAACTATAAAATTCCAGTAACTATAAAAGACACCATATCCTCTCCACCCCTCATCTGCCATTTTGTGTGCTGGGTATCTAGAAATTTAAGAACCACTGACTTTGCTACATTTCTCAATAATGAGCATTCCAGTGACAGAGAAATCTACTGCATAAAATTATCAAAGTTAACTGACTTTCTTCATCTAGTAGAATTTAACCTTTCCTTTTTTTCCGTTGACCTTACCATGTGGTTAGCTTTAGACATACCTTTCAACCATCTTCAAAGATTGCTATTGCAAAGCATACCTGGCATAGCTTTCAAATCATTCAAAGCTTGTAATAGAATTTTATGTAATCATACATCAAATTATATTTTACCGTACATGTTTAAATTACATTGGTTATACAGAGTATTCTTAGTTATTATAATAAGGATATATTTTCAAAATGTTTAAGTTCATTTCTTGCTCCAGATTTCATTGACAGACCTTCCTGATCACTAGAAATCTTTATTAATATAACAAGACTAAAATAAAATATCAGTTAAGTTAAAAGTTAAGTTAAATCCTTCTCCAAGCCATAATGGTGCATAAGGTCGGTGCTTATCCCCAGTTTCCGTGGTGCTAAGCTTATGAGAAACATTGACTCCCCCTGGATGGGACACCAGTCCATCATAGGTTAACCCCCAGGGTATGCTGGTACCCAGTTTCAGCTGGGTGGACTGAGACAATGTAGAAAAAGTGCCTTGTCTAAGTGCACAATACACAACATCAAGTAACCACAGGAGGGTTTGAACCAACAACCTTTTGGTTTCTGGCCTAACGCCCATGACTACTGAGCCATGTGCTCCATAAAATATCAGCAAGTCTGGCAAATTATAACCAAAGGAAGTATGTCAAGCCAAGAAATGTCATTAAAAGTACTTTCCTATTAGTTGTTAAATTACTTATTATGGCATAGAAAACCAGATTCCATGGCAACAATTTAAGTTCCACATTATCCAATAGATGTATTCTCTGATAATTGCATTAATTTTGAACACGTATTTATATAAATAGTTGTGAGTCATACTCTAAAGCAAATGCCTTTGCTTTGATATATTGGTCAACTATGATTTACCAAAAAACAAACACCAAAAACCGATAGTTAAAAAAAAGCCTGTACAACAAAACCACAAGTCAGATGCTTGGTTTTCTTCAGGTTCAAAAGAATCTCAAAAATGTTATACAAAACCAAGCCATGAATGATCTCATCTATAAATTTAAAAACTGTCACAGACTTTATCTTTTACAATGAGAGAAAATCCCCTACTGAAACTTCAATAATATCTTGGGCCCAGTTTTTCCTAAATTGCAAATCTCATTATCTCCATTGTCGACCCAGACTGCTGCACTTCATGGAATACCCTGTGCGCACTGTGTACTTCTTCACCAGGGATATTTTCCAGGGATCTCCACAAAGTCGATACCCCCAATGTGAAAAAATCAGACATATTTTGGGCCTACTCAACATGACAAGGTTGAAGTTATCCCTGTGGCTTAAGGCTCTAAAGAAGTAGTCTTTTGATCTTTCAAAATTCTCTCAAAGACCATTTAAGGTGGATATCTACATGAATATGATTATTGATTAGCATTCAAAAAAGATTTCATTACAGTACACAATGAGCTTAAATAACCTTTTGTTTTTAAAACAGCTTTCAGAAACTTTCTTGTAAATTTTATGTGACTTCGAATTAAAGCAATTATCTGAATAATAAAAACTTCTATGTGACCTAAATTGAAAATATTTTAACAAAAAAATGTTGTTGAATTCAGGATGTTGTGATAGATCTGTCACACTTAACTCTTCAGACCCCAACTTCCATATTCCCACCCCACCCTGATCTCCCAAGTTTTGTGAAAACAGGCCCTCTTGATCTTGACTTTTTTCCCTCCCTGATGCTTTTTTTTTAAGAATGGTCCTTCAATAACGGACTTACCAAAAGTTTTGGTGTCTGATGACCACAAAGCCCTGTTTGGTTGATTGGTGGTTTTTTTTCAGAAGTGGTATGAAGTGGATGGTTACACAATGGTGCAGAGTTGGTTATTCAGGTTTTGAGATGGTCTTGATGCCTCCTTTAAGCTGAAATGATTTAGATATCATCAAAACACTTACACCCTTGTTGGCTGCATCTAAAAACTGCAACTAAAATTCAGGAAAAAATATATATGACCTCAGCACATTCTGGTTATACATAGACACAGAGTATTTAAATCCAGCAAATGAATAACGAAAGATTGCTCAGAATAAACCCTCAAAAGAATAATATACTTACATACTCTCAAACATTAAACTGCATAACTGCCAAGCAGTGAAACCGTACAAGTAAACAATGAAGACAGTACTTAAATTACCTTCTTACATTCTGTTCGTGAACATAGGCCCTGCCACACCCATTGAAAACCACTTTTGTGTGCTTGGGACCTGCAATACACAGACAATAAACAGGCAAGTGTCATAATATTGTACATTTAAACCAATTATCAAACTAACCTATAAATATGATCATTTCAATACCCTTGTGACAGCACACAGAAATTGGAATAGACATTACCAGTTTGTTTGTTTCTTGGGTTTTTTTTAAGGGTTTTTTATTTTTTGAATTTATATGCAGTGACATGCCAAAGTACACCAAAGAAGAGTATCTTGTTTGTCTCTGGAAATCAAGGCTCACTGGAGTGGATGTCCTGCTCACATTGAGGCAGAAAAAAGCTTAATTCTATTGCAATCAAAGCATTAGAATAAGAAAATAAAATGAAAACGGCCAAATATATGTGTAAACAAAAAACATACCAAATGGTATTCAAATCAATCCTGTGTCACACAGGTGAACACTTGTAAGAGTCATCCAAGTATCCAATTCTACGGCTGATGTTATTAAAATTCAGTATAATCAACCAGCGGTTTAAAACAAACTGGAACTCGACTGAAGGCCTATCTAACCGTCTATCACCCAGGATTTACAGTGTCTTCCCCCCAAAACATATATGTGTGGGTATGGCTAGGTGATAATCCCCTAATGTACAACGGATAATGTAGAAATTGAATTTCACTCCCGATTGTACCAGATCAATATTCATTTTAAAAGTAAACACCCAATACTGATACCCCATTGTAGGCGCCACACAAAAACTTTTAAAACACATTTTGCCATAAGAGTACCTCAACCTCATGAGGTGAACGACACCTTAGTTAAATAAACAAACTCAGTCATTGAAAAGTTACCAAATACTTACTATTTTTATACTATATATCTAGTTCAGATGTACTGTATGATAATTAAAGGTCAATTGACCTTATACAGATCTGCCATCTATTATAGAGAATTCCAGGAGTAGCCAGTGTAAGGTTATGCATGGTGTGAGTTATTCTTGGTCACCTTTGTCAAAGCCTTTACAACAATACATACATATACATGTACTAAATAGTCTTATCTATAAAACAGTGCAAAAGTCATTAAACCAGGCCCTTGTAATTTTTTGTCAATGTATGGACAAAGTACAGTACAATACAGAACTGTTTAATAAAATCCTTGAAATGTGATGATTTACTTATACCCTAAATGAGTTTACAATACAACCTACGCATTGCTCCACTTTTAATAACTTTTAGGAAAGCTTATTGAGCATTCAATTCATATCCTGCCTCAGGGAAATGATAAGTGTATATGAATATGTGTTATGATCCTTGTCAACTTAATTTTTCTTCAAATCTCTATGGGACACAAAATTAATTTGTTATCATATCAGAAATTTTTTTTTAAAGTATAAAGCTTTATGAAGAAATGTTGTGAAATTGCAATAAATATAATGAAATGACTTTGTTTTAATTTTACAAGTTTTCCTGTATATTTCTGTTTTTATATAAAAAAATTAGTTGAGAATAAAAATGTAAGCACCTTAACAAATCATGAAAAGAAATGGAATATAATGGACAGAAAGTGGAAAAAAGCATTATCTTATGTAAGATGCATTCATAAATAAAGAAATCTGACTACTGAAAGCACTATCATCAACAGCTGAAGCATAATTGCAGCACTATCATTAGCAGTTGAAGCAGAGATTTTTGTAGGGATAAAATTGTGTTGAGATTAAACATAAATGAGGGGAATTTAACTTTAGTTGTTTCAGAAATTTCTATATTTAACATTTGAGGGTTGATTTACCTGTAAAATTAATACATATAATTCAAAGCAGGTCTGCCCATGATTAACTAATAAAATATTCTTAAAATCTAAACACAGAGATAAAAAGCATGGAAAAAACCCAACAGGTCTCTCTGGTGTCCTTAAAACATATGGTTGAAGTCAATTGATTTGTTGATATTGCCGGATCTTGTACAATGGACCCTCCACAGCTATCCTCCATGGAATGTGCAATAAAATGGGTCCTGTATTCTTTGGTCTCAAATACGGAATTCTTTCCAGCTGAGCAATATGTATGCCTTTTTTTTCTAAATTGTACTCAATATCTACCTAAACTACATAATGAACAGCAGGATTATTGATTTCCCAAATTTGTTTGAAAAAAAAAACCCACCCTAAAATGCTTTTACTATTAGAACCAGTCTGATGTAGATATTTTTTATATATAAAGAATACAGATAGAAATAGAAGAGGTCAATTTCATTTTCAAATAGAAATTGCATAATTAGCCCACATATGAATTACGAAAAGTGAAATGTACCGATAGCTGAGAACCAATTACGCCATTTGAAATATTGAAAACTTTAAACTAACCAGCTTGACGACAAGAGACAACTTTAATTTCAAGGCTAAGATTTGGACCACAAAACATTGGGGGTTCTTTCAGTTCATGAGTGTAAAATTCAATAATGCCAAATCAGTGGCTTCACGGGATTAAGTCTGTTGATGCAATATGGGTCCTTATAATTGTCTACTTTGGACATTTTTTAGAGCACATGTGAAGTGTCTTTACATTCAAATTGAAAAAAACAAAGTGAACAGAGATTTTTCCAGATTAGACATGCCTTCAAATTTTCAAAGTCATCTAAGAGAAAATGACATCACCTGGGGTGCTGACTAAGAATTCATAACAAGTTAATGGAACTGCAGGAGAATTTCCGAAATGAAAATTCTTTTTGGAGGCCCCCATGAATGTTCTATTTTTCTTTCTTTTTGCAGGTAGCACTTGAATTGTTGAGTGTGGCAATTCGAAAAAATATGGGTCCCTATAAAATGATCTACACTGAATAAAATAAACAATTCATGATATATAATTATTTTTTGATATCCGGCGATCCTCTTTCAAAATCCCGTAATCGCATACAGCAAATAAATTACAACTTGGACTGAAGATGCAAAAACAAACAGTGACACCTGCATAATGGGTGTTGTGTCAAGGAAAGGACGACTTTCGTGATTTTTGAGAGCACCCAAACACTCAGAAATGAAAGAAATACAACCATGAAAAGTCATTGAAAATAGGGATTGGTCCAGACAAATACGTAAAAGAAGGGAGAAATAAGCTATTTTAATAGTACTGGGCAAAACTATACCCCTTCCCCTTTAAACATTCAAATACCACAGTAAGTGGAGATAAAGCATCAAACAGCTTGATTTCAAGGTCTTCCTTCAATAAACACAAGACTTTTCATAGCAATGCAATAAAAAACAAATAGTTGTAGAAACATTTATATGCCCCCAATATGGCAAATTAAAAAAAAAAGCAACCCAGCCATTTCATGGAAGATACAATAAAGTGACAAACAAAGGGTTCTTGAGATATTGAGCAGACATTATTCTTCCTTTGACCTTTGGCCTTGTAACCTTCAAAATCAATAGGGGTCGCCTACTTCTGAGTGATACCTGTGTATCAAGTTTAATTTAATGTCTCATAAAAAAGGGGTTCATAGTATACTGATCAGACAATATCTTCATTCTTCAAATGTCTCCAGAAAATTGACCATTCACCTTTGACCTTTTGACCTCAAATTCATAATCAGTTAGGTCTGTCCAGCAAACAGTTCCCGACAACTCTCAGCATACCTTGAAAAAAAAAAAACACACACACACACACAAAAACCATGTGTCTCACAATCTTATAACAATTTATTTTGTATGATTTAGATATATATATATAAACTACATGTACGAAATTGAATAAAATGATTAAAAAAAAAAAAAAACTCTCAGCATACCTGCCAAAACCCAGTGTGGTTTGACATTCGACCTTTTAACCTAGTGACCTCAAAATCAATTGGGCCATCTACTTCTTAGTTGGTACCTATGTTTGAATTCTGTTCAGCAAAGGTGGAGGAGCAAAATAACATGCCTCATTTTTTAAGTCATATATAACTTTCAGAAAAAATTCAAAATTTTACTGCTGGCAATGGTCAAAGGTAGCAAATGCCCTAAAGTGCTCTCATACATCCTACAATAAATAAGAGAAAAAATCTAGGGTGAAGAGAGGGTTGTCAAACAGTGGTTTGTTCTGTAAGCCTTAAAGAATCTGATGGCACTCCACCTACATCCTTAATAGTATATATAGTAATAGATCTATGATATTAAAGGGTGCTTCAGTGCAGAGTTCCAGTATATTCAAATTTTGTTCCACTAAGAAAATGGGACATTCACCTGTCATCATACATTTCTTATTATACAATATTTGAAGAGGCGTTGTGTGAAAACTTTGGTTCATTAAAAGTGATTGTTTTTTACACTAAAATGAATTAAAATCTAAATGCAGAAAGACACAGAGTCACTGTACATACAGATCTTCAACAGTAAGAAACAATTAAGTTAAGACATTTTGAAATTCTGAAGTTTTGGAAAAAAAAAAAATAATAAAATACATGTACTTCAGCAGGTTTTATTTCATCTGCATTTTGCAATGTACCGGTATCACTGTATTAATAGCTAAGCTTAGATATGCTTTGTGAGATCTTCCTGTTTCTACAAAAAATTTCCAATTATGGACTTATAACTGAGCAGGTGTATCTATGTTGTAATGTTTGCTGTGTTGGGGTGGGTCCTTCCCTAAGAAACAGAAAGTGTTCTAATATCTCAAAAATCGTTGAGAACTCCACCCCCTTACTATATAAATACTTGTTCTTTGTGTTAAAGGGACTTGGACACAATTTAAGATCAAAAATTTTATTTTATTTTTTATGTATAAAATGGTTAACTGGTGCATTTCAAATGATTGACCAAAATATTGAATGTTAAAGTCAAGTTACAAGTGAGATACAGGGGTAAGAATTGGTTGTTATGTAAAAAAAAAAGCTTGAGTCTTATAGTTGTTTACAAAAATTTAAGGTAGAGAATTACTATTTCTTAGACAAAATGACATGCAAAAAACAATTTAAACTAATTCAATATCTTTATAAATACTATTATCAACAAAAAAAAGTTACATTTGATTGAAACTTACACCAATACAACACATGTGTAAAAAATGACAATATTCGAGCTTTGTTTACAAAACAAAGAATTATGAACTCTGTATCTTGCTTATAACTTGATATTTGACTTTCAAATTTTGACATAGCATTAAAAATTTCTATATTTTTCAGTATAAACATTGGAAATGGAAAAAATAAAATTTGAAAATTTTATGTCAAATCATGTCCAAGTCCCTTTAAAGGGCATCAAATGATATGTAGGTCATGGGCCCTGTGGGTTGTCCTGACCCTCCCCCCCCCCCCCCCAAACAGAAAGTGTCCAAATATCTTGAAAACATTCAAGATCCCTACCCCTAAAGCTACATTGTCAAGGAGCATCAAATGGTATGTAGGTTATGGGCCCCGGGGTGGTCCTGACCCCCCTTTAAACAGGAAGTGCCCAAATATTTTGAAAACAGTTGAGATCCCCACCCATAAATCATATATATTCTTGATTCTTAAGTCATGTCGGTTCACCTAATGTAGGCCTTAACTCTTTTTGTCTGTAAAGTTCGACCCATGTTGGTCATCCCTACCTCAAATGATGGCCTTGTTCATTTGGGAGACTTTATAATTCCCCAATAATAATTAGGTCTTGTCTTATCAAATATATCTCTTATATTAAAGGATCTTCCATAGTTTTTCTTTACCTTGAAGTGGTAATATTCTATACACATATTTTTACCAAATATTTCATGTCTAGAGTAAACAATTCTAATATTTATACAAATATATATTTGAAAATCATTTCTTTTCCGAATTCCTTGTTTTTCAATTTGTGTTTGCTTTTTCAAACATGGATTTAAAAATAGAAATTTTGTCATGTGTGCTGGTTGTGAGTAGTTATCAATTTCATATTTGCAATGATTATTTATCATTTATTTATTACAGAATAGTAAATTTCATTTTTTTAAAAAGTAAATTAAATCAGTTGAATATATTCAAAAGAGATCACATTTACCCAACATAAATATACATGTAAAAGTCCAGATTTGTTCATTAATTGGCATGTTGTCCAATTTGAAACAATTACAAATCATTCTAATAAATGTTATGCACTCTGTATCTTGTCTATACTCTGTCCCAAGATATCCTGGATTCACATTTTGCTTAATTGCATGATATTTATAAATAAATCAGGGTTCATACGATTTTCATTCAAAAGTATGAACAATTTCCAAGATTTCTCAGTCAAACGCCCTTGTTAGCTTATCAGGTTTCAATACAATGCTAAAAAATGTGATGTCTATGAGGATTTTGTATTGCAGCAAGCCCGGATGATAATGTTGTAAAATTGTGCAATGTATTCCGAGTGTATTCCGAATGGAGAAAACATGTAAACATTCCCCATTATAAATCTCCGTAAGGAATCTTTTTTCGTTCCTGTGAATTTTTCCGAATGAAAGATGATACTGTGTCGATGAAATTATCTTGGAAATTATCCCTTTCAACTATTTCAATTGCACTTCTTTCACAGGTATGTGTGTTTTTATTAAAAATTGTCCAAATGTGCTGAATAAATATCTTGGGACTGACTTTAGTCTGTAAACTGGCCAAAACGTTAAGACCCAACTGCTCAAAGTTAATGCAAATTATCTCATGCAATGCAGCCATATTTTTAGCATTGAACCAGACCTCACAGGGGAAAATCATTTAAACAATAATTAAAATGCTCTCTTTGATGATTCACGCAGGTATGAAGGTAGTGGGCATTGCAGAAAATATGAATATTTTTAAAATCACATTAGCAAAGATCAATAACTTTATAGTCCAAATGAACCACCAAAGAAAGTATTTTACTGTTAATTATATGTAGTTATAAAAAGAATATAATTCATACATAATTAAACTCAAACTAAAAAACTTGTATTGAATAAACACTTTTTAACAAAAGAAATAAAAAAAAAATAAAAAAGGCTTCTCTCTTTTTTTAAACTGATCATTTTTGAATAGTACATTAGAATGCAATGATATATATTTTGTGCATTTTTTCTTTAATGGTTTTAAGATCTTTTTAATTTGCAATGACCATCAAGTTTTATAGAATCCAGAATATGATCCAAAAAAGAATCACTTTACAAAGGCAATTTGATTGTTGATGCTAAAAAAACAAAAACAAAACCTGACCACCTTATTTAGTCAGAACTAAGTACATGTATGTGTATAAAGTAATAAGGTGGTATGGGGCACCTGTCAACATTAATGTGGATATAAGTACATTATAATCAAAATACTTTCATGGTTTTGGAATTTTTTATTTTCTAATTATTTGATTTAAAAAAAAATTAAAATTCTGGGAAAGGTAAATTATAAAAGGCCCAGTGGAATTTAAGGATCCTTGACATCCCTTGACTTCTACTTTTTAAAAAAGAACGTCACCACATGGCAATTTTAGCGCATTTTGAAACAATTTATACCACCAAAATTTTGTTGTGTATTTTTGTGGTGCAGTGGGTGTTGCCTCGATCTACCAACCCGCAGGTCCCGAGTTCAAATACTGCAAAGATTTTTATTTTCATAAACAGCGGTAAAATCTTAAAACTCATTTTCAAGTCAAACAAATGCTATAAATCCATATCTTTGAGTAATTTAGAAGAATGGGCCTATGCAGAATTTTTCCCAGGTATGTGGAGGACCCTTAAACTCACAACTTACAGATTTGTAGTTAACGCCCTAACCCCTCACGCTATACTGTTAGGTAACAATTTTGGGGGGAAAATGTTATTATAATACCGTTACATAAAATAATACATGTACTTGATTTCATTATTTCAATAGGAGGTATGTTACAATAAGGAGGCGTCCCATGCCATCTTAATTACAATGATTAACAGGAAGTTTTATTGTATCAATAACAAGACTCCTGATTGTCTATAAATGGAGCTGTTGAAAGGCTGTTGACAGGCCCCTGTCCCAACTCAAATTACTGGTACTTACAGTCTGTGTTGTTTTTCCAAATTATCCTTACTTTCATAATTAAGAACATATACCAGTATTCATGGTTATATATATAAAACTATAAAATATGTAATATAGACTTGCTATTTGTGTTTTCTGTGTATTACAAAACTGAAGTGCAGTTTATAACAAAACACCAGAAACCTAATCTATTTTCTAGTTTTGATAGGATTTCCCAATTAACCTATAGTGTTGCAGATAACCCAATTTTAACAGCCTTGGTCCAAGTACCAAATGATGGCGTGAGAGCCCTGAATTTATAAACAGTGCAGATGCAGCAAATACTAGTATAGTATACTAATAATCCAATTTCAGCAAAAAAAGTGTGATTTTTGTAAAACAAATTCAAGGCCATGTGAAGTATAATTTGTATACATATATTTTGTAAAGTTATTGACTGTTTACATAAATGCATGGTACTGAACTTTGATAGCTAAACTGCCCTATACAATTCGACAAAAATTCACTGAAACACCCATAACCATATTGGACAAGTAACATTACTTATTAAGGTAAGTATCTGTATATAATCAAACAACGCTGAGCATTTATTGCATACATCACCACTAATGAAATAGGTAGGTTTTAACTTCTGTCAAAATATTCTTTAATGTGCAAGATTCTTTCTGACAACTCCCATGTTCTCAGCAACAGAAAAATATCTTTGTTTTCAACCAATGCATATGCGTAGACTTTATTTTTTTAAGTTCAAACTATCAACAGAAATTTTACTTTTAGACTCCCATCTCCATGAAACCATGAAAATACAATGGGCAGTTGTTTATCCCTGGTTTCCATGGTGATAGGCAGATGACTGTCATTGACTCCCCCTGGATGGGACAATGTCAGTCCATTGCAGTTTAACTCCCAATATAAGCCAGTACCCAATTTCAGCTAGGTAAAGTGAGACAATGTAGATAAAGTAATTTGTCAAATGGCACCACTCCGGGACTTGATCATGCTACTTTTGGGCTACTGGCGTAACCACTGAGCTGGTCACATATTGGAAGAAAAAAAATTTAAGCTTGAGATGAACACTTGTCCCATGCATCACAATTAGGTTATGAAGTAACAATCCCTGCAGTCTGGTGCTCTACATAATGACAATACGTAAGAAATAAACAACATTATTTAGTGAACATGGTGTTATGAATAGCAATTGCTCTGTTGGCATATTCCATGATGCGCGCTAGCGCATCATGGAAAATATGCCAATATAATATGCCAATATAAAATGCAAATATAATATGCCAATATATAATATGCAAATATAATATGCCAGTATAATATGCAAATATATAACTATATTTGCATATCCATTGTTCTTTCCCACTATAAGTCCAAGCGAAGGATCTGCAATTATTTTTCTATAATCGCAATTGCTCTGTCTGTATACTATGACATCATAAAGGTGTGACGTCATATACTTTTCCATGACGTTATAGATTTAAACCACTTTAAACGATACATTATGTGTTTTCTCCAACTCCATAAAATTGATGTATTAAATTAAAACATGTCTTAAAATAACATTTTAAAGGAATTACTGTTAAATAACATATCATTGATTCTGTTAACAAATCTATGTGAATTAAAAAGATACATTATAGTCTGAATGTTTATTTTTGATGCAATAGCTAAAAGTCAAGGTCTAGGCTGATACAGGGTATTTGTGAGTGGTAAAATGCAAATTTAAGTAATAAACAATGATTATTTAGTGAATATGGCGTTATGAATAGCAACTGCCCTTTGGTATATGTTCCATGATTCGCTACCGTGCATCATGGAATATGCCAACAGAGCAATTGCTATTCATAACGCCATATTCACTAAATAACGTTGTTTATTTCTTAAATGTCTACTCAATATCATAATGCACTCTTTATGCAGCATGCAATGTTAACTGTTATGCAGCAAAGAAACTCTTTTGAGATGAGGCTCAACTTAGTATGACAGAATGATTGACAAATTTTAAGCTACAGGTTTAGTTTCAAATACATAATTTTTTATAGTATATATATATGAGAGGAGAAAGCATTGCTCTTGATTTAGAAATGTCATTTGTGTTGTTTTTAAGTTGTTACCAAAGCTACTGATATAGCAAGCAAAGACATGGACTAAAAACCCCTCTTTGGATTTTCCTATGCATTTCAATTAAAAAATTTAAACATTTTATAATCAAATAAAGCTGTCAGAGCTTGTAAGTAATTTTTAACAATGCACTGTAAAAATCTTAAAACATAACAGTTATATGACATTATTTAGTATAATGTCTAATGCCAGCAAGTCCCAATAAAATGTGTTCTATTAATATCAAGTATGTGTTTTCAACAGAAAAAATAATCTTGGAGTTCCTGTAGCTTAACGTTACATTGCAATTTCCAAAATGTAAAAAAAATGGACTAAAGTTCTCTTGAAAATTTTAACCATACAGGAACATTGAAAATGAAAATAAATTCAACCATGTCACGTAAAACTAGTCAGTGAGGAGAAGTTACAAAGTATTATTATCTTTTACACGTCGTAAAGTCATATCTACCTTTCTCACCTCTCTGGAATTTCCTCTTTGCTGTCAACAATGCAACATGCTGGTTCTGAATAATACGCATGCGTAAGACCCCCTGCAAGTCAAACAAAGTAAATAGATATAGGAGTTATCTTTCTTTGAATACAAAACAAATATTTTCATGGACAGTTTTTTTTTGGTTGTTGATGCAATTCTTGTTAATTCATTGAATGAATATCATTTAAAAAATATACATATATTAGAAAAGCCATTTGGTATTTAATAAAAAAACAAGAAGAATGAAAATATTTAAACAAAATTAATTATTGGTAATTTATTTTATAAACCTTCCCCCAAACTTGCAATTTACAGAAGTAATCATCGTCGGAAACCACGGTCGGTCTCGCTTCTCTTGCCGACCGTGGGTTTCCAACAATGTGAAGAAATATGGCACAATCATTCTCTATGAAAATTTTGAAATAATATTGTTATGGTTGCAAAAAAGGAGAAAAAAAACTTTCTAAGCTACTTGCTTTAATTAATACCAAAGATCTATCAAAATGTAACGTTATTCAGAAGAGTTGACGTTATTAAAAAAAATAATAAATGAAAATAAAACTATTTTTGGCAAAATCTTTTTAAATCTATAAGTATAATTTTTCTCAAGCTGTCCACCTAGAGAAAAAGAAATATGAGACAATTATCACCCAAAAAATTTTCTAAAGGGTATTGCTGTGCTTGTAAAAAGGATATATAATCGTACCTAACCATTAATTTTATATTATCTCTTCCTAAAAATGGCGTAGTGAGTTAATTAACAGAACAAGTCTTAGCTTTCGAGTGACCTTTTGAAATCGATAAGAAATTATATGGACGCGTCATATATTATGATTTTTTAAATTTTCATTGAATAAAATATTTTCCTATTTTTCCAAAATTGGCAACTGACTTTTCTTGGTATATTTCGTTATAGATTAATATCAGTGTTATTCGTTAAATTAACGGCAAAAATGTTTGATCTTTTGAGCGACCTTTTTACGAAGCACTTGGTAATGCATAAGTGGAAAATATAATTGTAGGTCTAGATATTGTTGAATAAATCCTAATAAATAAACAAATAAATAAATAAAGTGTTCAGAAATTAACTATATAAAAACTATATTTCGGTTAATTTTTGTCAAAATAATTAACAAAATTCGTTCAAAAATCCAAATCTGTGTCTGCAGTGAAAAAGTTGTCATTTGCAAATACAAGACTGTGTATTCCTTGTCGTTTTTACTCCAACAGCAGAAATGTTTACATGTGAGGGACGTGCGTATATCTGTCGATAATTCAACAGCTCAAATGTGCTGAATATTGTGTGTTAACCCCATTCCCAGTTCACCAAGTCTCTGCCGTGTTGGTAAACACTCGCTTCACCCAAGCCAGCTGCCTTCCTTGACCTGATGAACCAATCTGTAACATGCACTGGCTCAGCTGATTGACATCTAAATTTAGTTACTACAAATATGGTAATGTGTCATAGAGCAGTCTGCATTCCAGACATTCGGTGTTACAAAAGAGATTTCAGTTACATTAAATATGGGTTTGCAAAAATGCAGATAAAGATTGAAATAATGAAATATATTGATCATCGATATATAACAAATGAAGAAATATAAAACTCTATACAACGTGGCGTCCCGAGAAAGTGATTTGTTGATTTATAATAAGTGAAAAACATGAACACAAATTTTCATATTCTCCTTACTAAAATTTGGCACTGAGCCAAACAGCTGTTGGTTTGTTTCCCGCGTCTTGCCAACGGGAAAACAAGTACAGCTTGGGAAAGTGAATCGATTGCGCACTACAAAATAGTTCGTTATGTTTCGTGCATAAACAGAATATTTGTAGTGTTGTTGGATGTACAAAGAAAATAACATTTCAAATCAAATACTTTTAAAATTTTCTGAATACTAAAATTAATTTAAAACATTCTTAAATTAAATATGAAATGCAGTCAGCCAGCGCACCGCCTTGGTGAATCGACCTACAGCTGTTTCCCGCCAATTAATACTCATTCTACTGAAGCCACGACGACCCGGTAGTAAACTTGGAATACAACTTTATTATTTCCTTGGATTAAAACTTTTGCAAACTTTGTTATTTCAAAGGAGTTATGATGTCGAATGTGTACAGAAGTAGCGAAAGGAGAAAATTGTACTCGGAGTACGATTTGCAAAGAGAGGAATTAACAGCTGTTCTGGGAAGGTGAGTAGCGACGCGAGTACGCACGCCTTCCATAATATAAACATTGCGTAGCGGCGTCATAGCCCAGCTTGTTTTGTAAATTTTCATGGTTTTCAACGATTAATTCGATTTTAAACGTTTACTATATGATTGATTATGATATTAAGAACATGATTGTGTATAAGTTGACAAAAATATTGGATGCTGTTTCTTGTACTTTGATGACAAACCGAAATGTGTTTGCCGGAGCACGAGAC
Organism: Magallana angulata; assembly: GCF_025612915.1. Lineage (NCBI taxonomy): Eukaryota > Metazoa > Mollusca > Bivalvia > Ostreida > Ostreidae > Magallana > Magallana angulata. The sequence goes on from NC_069117.1 coordinate 11,580,982, forward strand.
CGCACATGGCGTGACTGAAAACAAAGGGCAGACAACTGAATACTGCATTGCATTTATATCTAAATGTTTTACGAACTGCAATCGTCTCTAGACTAATTTTCATTTCTAAACTGAAATGCTTTGCTCTCTTATTGAATTGACACCATTTTTACAGATATATGAGAACTTAGACGCTTAATATTTGTACTAAATGAGATGGCCACAATATGCTGATGTGTTATTCATATGACCTTATCTGTTAACGCGTGTTTTGTCAACACGTAGAGTCACTGCTCACTGATATTATAAAAAAAAAATGAAAAGCAATATAATAGTATATTAGTCCACCCTATCGCAAGCATACTAACACAGGATTGTAAATAAATTCGCTAAATGCTGTGGAGGATTTTTTTGGCACGGTTCCAGATTTTTTTTATGAAGCAGATAGTTGTGCTTATTGCATAAGTGTACATGTACTTGTTCAAAAAAAAGTTTATGTAAGGAATCATTCTTTGAGTATTATGAGGTGATAATTTTGGTCGGGGCATAATCAAATCCAATAAAGCCCGAAGGGCTTTACGATTGATTTGATCACGCCCCAACCAAAATTATCTCCTCATAATATTCAAAGAATGATTCTTTTTTTCTTATATTTATATAATTTTAAACCATCGTACGATTAAATATTTAAATATAAGCAAATCCCACTGGCGCCTCAATTTGGCTTTATGAGTTATATAATATAAAATCAATAGGTAGTGTTATCACAGGCAAAAACACTGGAAACTGTAAATATTTACAATTAATTTTATTGAAATATGAAGTTATTAGGTAAATGATATGTGGCAATTCAGTTTTCTATGTTGTGCTACAATATGTGAAAAATATATTTGTAATATATACTGAAAAATCTCTGAAATTCAAGAATTTTTTTTTCTCACTTTACTTTTTATAGCAGTAACAGAGAATTATGATAGGTAATTTATAAATGAATAGTGTATTTTTGTTTTTGATTTGAAATTGTTATTTAATTTTTCATTTATGTTGCAGATCACAATCTGTGCCAGGTAAAGCCCATATGGAAAATGAGAAGAAAATGAGGAGAGAAATTGCCAACAGCAATGAAAGACGAAGAATGCAAAGCATCAATGCTGGCTTTCAGAGTTTAAAATCTCTGATTCCCCATAGTGATGGAGAGAAACTAAGCAAGGTATTGTAACTAATTTTCAATGTTGAAAAAATTTTATATCCTCACATGACATCAATCTTAATTTTTTTTTTACAAAAAGAATTTAAGGAATTCCAAATAGTGAGAAAAAAGTAACAGCTGAAGCATGAAACATGATGAACAAGCATGTGACTGTATTTCCTATCAACTGCTGTTGTGTAATTTTTCACTGCTGCACCTGATATCCTGATAGTAAAGAGTGAAAAATGTGTATTCATTTCTTGGCTCAGTGCCATGGATCAGCTGGTGATGGGCAAGGCTTTCTGCATAAAAATAAATTAGTGTGTCTAGACAAGCTTTAACTGATGTGTTCATTGGAAGCTGTGTGCCGTTTATATTGCTTTGCCAGCCTGTCTGATGGCAATTATTGATCCCTTTATCACAGTGATCAAATGAAAATTGTTGACTTAAAGACTCCTACCTTTACCATATTGAAGAATTAGATTTCATTAATTTATAAAACCCTATATCATACAGTGGTTAGAAAAAAATAAATGAAATCAATTTTTTCTGTTGAATGACATCTGTTTTTAAACTGGTGTTGCATGGTTTCTGCTTTTTTTTGGACAATGTGTAGTCAGCAGCTCATGTGTCGTAAAGGAGTGGCTCTCATTGATGGGAATTCCAGTTGGGTTTAAAAACTGTTTGAGTAAGCATTCATTCAAACAGAGGCTGTGTGTAAAGAAGGCTTGATTTAATGGCTGTTGCAAGTGTTTGGTGGTTATCACTTAAGATAGTTGTGTAGACAAATTCAGATCAAGTAGGATGGGCCACGACAGGTTTGTGACCATGCTCCAGTTAAAATGTTATCCCTGTGTATTATATATTTTACCTGAGATTCTTGGGATGCCTTTGGCTTTGGTAAAACCTAAATATGAAATTACTCAAGTGTATCACACAATGAGCCATTCATGAAATGTTTGTAAGGATTGTGTTTACTGAAGGGTTTACACATTTGAAAGAGTTCGGTCGTTAGGAGTTGGTAGCAAGATAAACATAGAAAGCGATGAGTCGGGTAGAAAATGAAAAAGTAGGTCAGTGACATTAGTGTAGTATAGGCATGAAATGAATCGATTCAACTGATACAGACAATCTGGGTATACAAACATTACTTGGTCACCAGGTTCTCTCTAAAGCAAACAGACATTATTAAATGTTGGGCAAGCACTTGGCCAAATGCCAGACAAGTAACGAGACATCAGCTGATGTGGTAATCAGGCCAATACTGTATTTTGTGCAAATTGCATGTCATATCTTTGTTTTGAGTGATTATAATTAGAATGAAAGGACAACAATAATAATGAATTTTTGGAAGTATATTCATATGATTTAACATGATTTCACACCTTTTTTCAATCGTTTGAAAATTTTACAATTATTGAACAAAAATTCAGTGTAAATGTTTCTTATTTTAGGCTGCCATTCTGCAGCAGACATCAGACTATATCCAGCAATTAGAAAGTGACAAGACCAGACTTTTGGCTATCAACAACCAGCTGAGCACCCAGCTTAAACGCTTACTAGGAAGCGATTATGAAAAGCAAGTCTCGGTCAACTACAACCCGTCACCTCCGACGAAGCGGAAGAAGCGAGATACAGGTGTGCTGTTTGTATGAATTTTGTAGTTTGATAGACAGTATGTAAATTATATACATTGCTCAATCCTTGAATGCCACAACTGGGATAAGAACAGCTTTAACGAGACATTTATGTGAGATGAGAAATGAAAGATTTTAATGAGTAAATTTTTTTTGTGATGGGAATTATTTTTTTTTTTTTCAATATATTTATAATACATGGGCATATTTGAAAGGGAAAGTAAAATAATCAAAGGAATTTCATTTCAATTGTTCTCAATGAACTCATAAAGATGACTTGAATTGCAGAATCATCAGATGAGGGAATATCGGCAGACTTTGAAGACATCAATGAAATTAAGCGAGAGATGATAGACCTGCGATGCCAGCTTGACAGAGAGAGACATTTGCGAATGATGTTACAGAAACAAAATCAATCACTTCATTTGAAGCAAGAACATCAAACAACAGTTGAAGATATTCCAGAAAAGAGATCAAAGGATAAAGTGGTATGTATTGTTCTGTTGGTTTTTTTTTAAATGGAGATAAATGATGAGAAATGATGAAAAGATTGTCATGTTACTTGAAATGCCTTTTTTATCACTTACTGAGAACTTTTATTTTTTTACATTGCAGGTTTACGTGGAACAGGTAGAATCTGAGGAGGATGACAAAATGCAGGAAAGGAATTCTGATTCTGAATCCATGTCTCGCAGAAACTTGGAGACAATTGTTGAAGCAATCAGACACCTGGAAGGGGACCGTTTAGGGTTTAATGAAAGAACAACACATCACCGAGGCATTCCTCATAGTGACGAGAGTGAGAAAGAAAGTAGTGTTACTTGTAGTGAACCGGAAGACCGTGACTCTCCTATTCCATTTGAGAAAATAGACTCCAGACAATCTGTCACAGAAGTTCAACTGACAGAACTACATCCCCACCTCTCATCATCACAATATCACGAGAAGTTCCCCATCGCCACTAATTTATTACATCGACCAAACATGGTACATTACTACTGTCGACCAAATGTCATAGTTCAGAAGTCATAAGATCAGCCTTGTAGATTCTTCATTCTTCATCCATCCTGCCACTCTGTACATAGTAACTTCATGGTTCCATTGACATTAAAAGAAAAACTGCCCTTTTCATACGAAATGTGTTTGTATACTTTATGTAATGTGTCATTCGATTATTTCAGAAGAGTGCTTCTCACCCAAGGAACTGCTCAATTTTTTGTAACTGTATACAGTTTGTGATGTCCTCAAATCTTTATTGCCTTTAATACTGAATCATTTCTTTACGATAGATTCAATTATCAAAATTTAATATTAATTTTTCTTTGAAAAGTAAAAAAAATAATTAAATTTGGGGAATTGTTCTTTTGAAGATATGGAAGGGAGGCATTTTATTTTCATTTCTTGTAATTTATTGATCATGTACATTTGTAAATAGGTCGCCGTCATTGTATCAAACTTTGTTATTGCAGTTGTTAAGTTTTATTTTTGTATGAAAGAGTTGTCTGTTGAAGCCACAAAATGCTGCTCTTTCAAATTTTTATTTAAGTTTTTTTTTCAAGAAAATTGAATTGTGAATTGAATGTTTTCCATATAGCTTTCTTGTGAGTCTGTGGTGCTTATTGTAACAAACCTGAGTAAATTTAACTGCTAGCATTCAATCACTGAGGCATTCTCCAGATGCACAGAATTTACATAGGAGAGTGAGTGTGTGCGTAGTAAATGTTAATGTCTACATGTTATTGTTTAGCAATGTATGGGTCACTGTCAATGACCAGCAAAATGCACATAGCAATGCATACTTCACCCCTAATACCTGAAGATTGGGATTTTTGACAGATTCCAACTTCAGTGGAGAGGGGGATGATATGTGGCAATTGTTGTTTGTTGTTAATGTTTGAGTTGTTATTTGCTAAAACAAATATGATCTATATCTTTCAAGTCTCTGTGATGAGGCTTCTTTAACCCTTTCTTGAAGTAAATGATAACCGATTAAAAAAAGAGGTAGCTTTGGTGATACAAATTGTGAAGCAAGCATTTATGACTAGGTGCATTTTTATTCACAAACATGTATATACCATGTTATTTATTGTTTGATATTCAGTTGTATTTGATTTTAAAATCTGTAAACATGAACTGGAAATATTTTTAGCTTTATTCTGGTTTTTTTTTGTTGTTGAAAAAAATTACATAATTTGTTTGGTTGTCAAAGCCATGCAATGTTTATTTACATAAATTCTTCCTTAATGCATAAGTTAGTGCTACAAAAGTTTTTATTAAAATACTTTTGCTAATTTTGTAACTTTTTTATGTGAAGGATGCTTACAAATTGATACTATTTTCTGTTTCTTTATATTAGAGTTTGTTTTTCTGGAAATTCAATCTGGAGGTACAATAAATTGTGGTAAATGTAAACACGGTGTTTCTCTTGTTTTAGTGTGTTAAAAATGGTTGAATTTATGGTTAAGACGTAGATGCTAGATCAAAGACGTCGTCCCATTCATATCTTGTCTCGGTTCAACTCACTTCATTAGCATTTAAAGTGAGAAAGTCATTGATTAAAACCAAACTTGTCTACACAAACATGGCCTCGTATTTGAGCGAAGGTTGCCACATTGGGCCATTGACATGCATTTTGCATTTGGTGTAAGCTTTTAGCGTAAAATAAGTTGGCGCCTTGGCAATGTGCCAGGTATAAAAATCAATACTCTAGTCTCAAACTATTTTTATTCATCGGAACATGCATTGTGCAAATTAACTGGCACAGATCCAAGTGATTGACGCGAAAGCTGTTCATTGTTCTAGCGTATTTATTATTTTTTAAGGTTCTTAGTTGAATTGCAGGTCTTGTATCCTCATATTGTGTGGAGATTTTCTGTCTTTATTTCCATTCTACATGGCAGTTTATCGGGCCGATTACAAGCTGCTCTATTGTGTGTTTGGATTAGTCTGTCTAGCTGGCAATGTGCCAGTGATCAGAAATCGATATATCCGCCTAGATGTTAACAAGTGGCCTACAAATAAAAGGACAGCAATAACGACATAAAATATGGAGATTCCCGCTGTCTCTGGAAATTTCTTTACATAAAACGATCATGTTTTCCTCAACCCCCCTCTCTCTCTTAAAAAAAGGAGGGATATCAACCCCCCCCCCCCCCCCATAAAAAAAGGGGGGGGGGGTGCAAGTTGAGTGCAACAGCATTTGTAACAAGGACATTAAAAAGTCAACTGTAAACTCTCCGTAGACTTGATCAGAGTTTAGCGTAATTCTGAGCACTTTGAAGAGTAATAAAGTTTGTTTTGTATACGTTCTCTCGTAAGTGCTCTGCAGTGTGAAATTTTGTTTGTTTTAATCTGATGTACATATATACAACTATATTAAATAATCATGTAAAGACACCTTTAAACTTACCATATGATTTCATCTTAAGGACGGTATACTATTATATATCTGCCATACAACATATTAAAGACGAAAATTCTCATCAGTATTCTATACGAATTTAGAAAGATGCAAAAATTGTTTTATAACGTAGGTATAGCAGAGACCCTGGCCTTTGAATTGTGTATTGTGTCAAGGATATATACGACATTACCCTCTTTAAAAGGGTGTAGCGGAATTATACATCAACCAAACACCGTTTTGAAGGAATTGGCCATGATTGTAAGGTCACCATCACCTAGAATTTAAGGTTGAGATGCGCAACTGCTAATTGACTTTTAAAAAAAGAAGTTTGAAGGTGCATGGGAAGACTCTGCACAATGTTGCAACAGTAAATTTATATCACTTATACATTTATAAAAATTTCTCCCTGATTAATAACATAATTTGAAAATAATGAAATAAAATGACATTAAATTTTCATCATTTTGTAACTGATATGTTTTCTCAACAATAGCACATAAAATAAAGCAATACGGATTAAAAATCAGTAATCCGTGACGAAACCTCAAAACAAGAAATTAATGATTTTCAGCACGTGGTTCTTATCATTTTTTTGCTTTTGACTTAAGTCTTAAGTCCTAGTCTCAAACGATCAACACTTAAAATTTGCCGAACGACCATTAAGGCAAACAACGAATTTTTCTTACGACAAATTGTACTCATTTTAATACTACTGTTAATTTCGTCCTCGTTTTGTTTTAAATATTTAGCAATCCATTAAAAAAGTTGTTTTAAAATGATTTTTAAATGCTGTGAGTGTATCATCACTTCCATTAATTGACAGCCAACAGCTATCCAAAAGCTGGGGGGGGGGGGGGGGGCTCAACCAAACCTGAAGTGTCCTTGATGTCCAGCAAAGGTCCAGGGCCCAAGTCGCAACCAGAGGTCAAGATCCTTACATCGTTCTGTATAACTTTTGAGTTTGATGAAAATCAACAACCTCAACGCCAAGACAAACTAATGTGTTTATTTTCATATGTATACAAACATTATACTGGGTGAACAGTAATAACTTTGGCCCTGTGTGACCTTAAACGACGAAAGTCTCCTCTTTGGCTTATTGATTTGTGTCCTAGAATGATAGCAATGACATTGACTTCAAAGTGTAAGCATGCTTCAAGCACATAGTGTATTATCTTCTAATTGGTAATTGAGTACTGAGTGAAAAGTAAAATACACACATTCACAAGGTTGCTGGTTCGAATATCACTGTGCATGGGCACTTGATGTTGTACGCCGTGTCCTTATATCTCTTCCTTTATGGATAAAATAGATTTCAAAGGTAGAGCAACAATAATAAAACATCAAGAATAAATTTTCAAAACATTCGATTGAACCAATCAATATGAACCCCTAAACATTGAAATCTAAGAGGTTTTTACCCCCACCTCCCCCACACATACTCTAGATTTTGCGTATCATAAGTAGAAATTAAGTAAAAGTAATATTTTTAACCATATTTCACAAAAATTATTTAATTTCGATTGGTTTTGTTTGACATTGTCACAAATCACAGCCCATACGTACAAGTCTCTCCAGTCTGGAAGAGAGCTAATATGAAGACAACGGACCATGGCTTTAGACGACAAATTTTTGTTTAGATGTAATACTATTTAAATCAGCATTACATTATTATAGCTGCAACCTCAGTCAAGATTACACATACGGTAAAAATTTCCTGATAGTTAAAGATCAATATGTTAGATGTCGGACTCGTCTCAGAGATAAATAATCTAACGCAAATACTTTACAAGTATATTAATTTTTTTCATTATCGTTCATGTATAAATTGACACCTTATTTGTAAAAAAGTAATCATATGTATATGCACTATATTGTAATATTCAGAAAAAGTATCTTCAAGGGTGGTTGGTAACCACTCTATCAGACGAATATACAAAGGAACCAATCAAAAGTACTATAGGACAAAGAACCAATCAAAAGGACGATATGACATAGGAACCAATCAAAAGGACGATGGACAAAGGAACCAATCAAAAGGACGATGGACAAAGGAACCAATCAAAATGGTGATAGGACAAAGGAACCAATCCAAAGGACGATGGGACAAAGGAACCAATCAAAATGGCGAAAAGACAAAGGAACCAATCAAAAGGACGATAGGACAAAGGAACAACCAATTCTAACCATAAAGATTTGCTATAACAGATAATTCGACGGAAAACAGAACCACTAAGATTGACGACTCTACAATATAAAAAAAAGGTTGGACAAATGGACCGCTTAATCAGACACTTGAAGAAAGGAACACTCACACAAACGTTTGGACTAAAGAACCACTTTGGCGGAGGTTTGGACTAGGGGGGCCATTCAGACATCGGACTAAAGAACTATTCAGATAGACGATTATGCAAGACCAATCAGACATAGGTTTGGACAAGGGGACCACTCAGACAGACACAGACTATTTGGCAAAAGAACCATTCAGATTGACGATTGGATGAGAGGGCAAACCAGACAAAGGGAATACTTAATCAGACGATTAGACAAGAGCCCACTAAGACAAACGATTTACAAGAAACTATGCAGATAGAAGCTGGGACAAGAGAGCCAATCAAGACGGACATTAAAAGAAGGGAACAACTTAGACACACAATTGAACAAGAGAACCACTCAGACAAACGACTGGAAAAATGGACCAATCAGACAGACATTTCACTCAGGTAGACAACTCGACGAGGTGACCACCAATACAGACGAATGGACAAGGGAACCATTCAGATAGACAATAGGACAACGAAGCCATCCAGACATGCAGTTAGACAAGAAAACCTTTTGGATAAAAATTAGAAATGGGGAAATTTCAGACAGACGATTGGGCAAGAGATTCAGTCAGACAATGGGACCGGATCATCTCAGGGCAAATGATGGTCAACGATTGATCAGAAGAGCTGAATTTCTGAACGCTGTTGATAACTTGTTTATGAATGTATTGAATATTTGCATATCCTAGTCACTAGGTCTTACTGTGAATGTTTTTGTCGGCAAATTATGAAATTATAAAATGGAACAAAGAGAAAAATCCTGAACAAAGCTTTATATGGATCTCTCTCTCTCTCTCTCTCTCTCTCTCTCTCTTTCAATCACTCATTTGTTCATGATTAATGGCCCCTCCGATTCCTTCCGATTAATTTACATTAAATTTGCGATGCAAATCTGTTCCACAAAACATTATAGAAAGAGGTCCCCGTAGAACCAATTTTAAGACAACTCGAACACTCTATCAAGTGCCTGTACACATGCCAATTGTTCTGTGTTAAAATGACCGTCGAAAAAAATATAAATAATATTGTTATAATGTTTTTAAGCTTGTCCATGAGTTTATGTTAGTTTAGTTTATTCACTCAAACCAAATAATTTGATACAAGAAGAACATATATACAGAATAAGCATGAATAAAAATCGTCAGAGGTATATACAGAACATTCATAGTCACACAGGAATACAAATAGTAAAAACTGACATTATAACATAATTCATACTTATGTAACACTGGTTTGTTAAGGATCGTGTCAGGAAACACTTAAGGGGAAGATACATTATCGGAAATATTTAAAATAAATACAGTAAAACTCGTTTAGTTCGGATGCAAATAGAGCGAAGTCTCGGGTATTGCGAAGTTTAAAAAAATTCCCGGCAAAGTTCTTTAATGATCTATGCAAATAGTTTACATTTATGAATAATTCGGATATAACTGATTTACAGGTAAAGCAAAATAATTTTGAGTCCCTTAAAGATAAAAAATAACTTAATTAAAAACTTTCGTAACGAATTTCTTTATATCGTCACAATACCAATTGACAGAATAGTTTAAATGAATTTATTTCCTTGTGAATCCTTCAATACATAATCTCACATTTTGCTGTGGTGGCGTTTGTTTGTTAGTGTACATCATATTTCATCATAGGAAATGAAAGAACAGCCAGTTTAAACCAACTAACGACGTATTCATACATACAAGGTATCCCAGAATACTAGAGTCTGATACCATTTACTCTTTGAGTAACTTTTGATTAAATTTTTTTAAAAAATATCATATGCATTTTCATAAATGTATATCTCAAGAAATTTTACGAACATTTATAAGTTTTTGACAAATTGAGCATGTTTATAAAAATACAACAATTTCAAAGAGAGTGTGCTCCAAATGACGTCCTTAATGAATAAGAACATCAAGTCGATGAGTAGAATTTCTCCCAACAGCCACTCGATGGATCCAATTTCCTCAAATCTTCTCACTATTTAAAAAACATGTATGTTGAGTTGTTTTTCAGGGTATTCTTCTTTTTTTTCATAATTCATACAACTATATCCGGAGTCTGATTATTTGTTTGATAACAATTTACAACGGAATATGCCTGCTCCTTCATTTTGAACAGAATTCATTTGAATCAAAAAAATATGATGCAATTTTGTGTCATCATTATTCAAAGAAAAGCATGCTTTTCTCCCCAAACTTTTTTTGGGGAAAAAAATTAAACGATTTCGCTTTCTATTGGAGTCACAATTAAAACGCTTTGGCCAAATATTTTAATTAATACGAATTTCAAATGCTATACAGGGACACCCTGTATAAATCAATATTATTTACTTTTTAATTACCTTATAAAAGATAAAACTTATCTGTCCTGATAAGTTTTTACTGTCACAACTCCCCCCCCCCCCCCCCCCACCCCACCCCAGGACTCCTCCATCCCTCCTCCTCTTCCCTCGGACCACTTGTATTATTCTTCATAAATAGATGAAATGATTGTCATTCTCGACCCAAATTAATATAAAAACAGAATAGATAAATGTGTACTTTACATCTAAACTGATAAAAGGTCCACTTATTCTTGGTGTTGGCCGCTAAGCATTTTTATGGATTATATCCATTCATTAAAAAAGAAGATATATTTAAAAGCCAATAGACATATACATTCCAGAGATGTTTGACTGGTAAAGAGACCACGGCTGCCAAATATTGTCAATGCATGAAACTGTCACGGTCGACGGGAACCTTGGTATGGAATGCTATGTCAGGCCATACATACATAAGTATATGTACTTATATGTGAATATGTGTGTGCTTGGGCTGCTGTGACGTGATTAAATTAATGCATGTAAATAGCCCTTGCATGCACATTGCATGTGCTTGAATTGTATCGGTGCGCATGTACTTTTGAATTTGTTTATAAGTGTAGACTGGAAGGGGGGGGGGCAGTACATGTAGGTTTTATAATTTGCAAGATACGGCCTTATTTTACTTTCATTTCGTATAATTAAAAAATTAGACCCAATTTTGAATAGACAGAAAATGTTTTTTTCTTCGTATATGAAGTTAAGACAAACATACAAATTGACATTTTGTCACGTTGTATTCGTTTATCTACTTATCTATTTATTCATCTATTTTTATGACTGTATAAAAAAGACATTACAACTAGTGTAAACAACCGGACCTACTATCAGTTAAGTTTTAAAAGTTCTTACATTCACGTGTATATCTGCATGCAACTTAACCACTTTGTTGTTCTGTATGTACAAGATAATGTACATGTAGGAAAGTTTTTTTAAGTAAATGATTATCAAAGAGCATGTTTTAAATCGGTAGATGTAGGTAGATATACCGGGCACATATATATGATGGATTCCAAATCAATCAAATGGGGCATAAAATATTAAGAAGTACATTCCTGTATGATTACGTTACCAAACCTACTTTCAAATTTGTAAAATATTCATACTTGTAGATGCTCATTTGGAAGTTTAGACACAGTTTGATTTAAAAAAAAAATTTGGACATTTTAAAAAAGTACGTTACGTAACAAATCAGATTGATTTGAATTTCTGTAAAGACAGCATTGCATTATGTTGAAATTAGAGAGAAAAAGCAGTGTCTTGGTGTAGAAATTCTGGAGTTCATTTTCTTTATACTGCAACAATTCAGTCGCCGTGCTATACATTTTCTTTAATCATGAAAATAGTTTCTTTAGTCCGAAGGCCTTTAATTTCTGTAAGACCTCATTCAATTTTAAAGTAATCGATATTTTGAGTAATTGAAAGTAGTGCTATGGCAATGCATTTAACCCTAATTGATACAGAGAATAATTTGGAACGCTGCCAATTTTTCTTTAAGCCGAACTTATCTCAAAACAATTGTTCAGAAAAATTTCAATATAATAATCAATGAAATATTGGCTCGACTGCAACGGAAATGCTAAATAAAACATAATCCGGATAAATTGAGTTATCGTACCATCCCTCCTAGAAGTTGGATTAAAAAAAAAAACATATTCGTTAATTGCATCTGGTTTTGTGCCATATTTTGATTGTTTTGCGCAATATTTTGATCCTTGTTTTTAAAACCCGAATTGAGATTCCTGTTCTATTGTAGAGTTCACAGTGACAGGAATAGGGAGGAAATCAAGCACGACTTTCACAGTACATTTATATGTGGGAGGGGGTATGTTTATTCCTGCCCAGCTAGTGCTAGTAGCATTTCAGGTGTGTATGTGCCCTTTTCCACTTTTTAGGCACTTAAATCATCATTAAACCTATAATAGCCAGTTTTGGTAATTCTTCAATACCAAAAAAGAAAATGCCCATTTGTGTATACCAATGTACTTCTATAAAGGTGGGGGGTGGGGGGGGGGGGTGATTTATTCGTATTTTGTAAAGATGTATTTTACATTATTTTGTAAAAGTGTATTTTACATTATTAATAGACTAGATCTAGATATAGCGTTACCTCCAGGATATCGCTAATTCTGTCTGATCTAATACAACAAACTTTACAAATAAAAAAAGTGTATAATTTCCTTTGCACTTCTCAATGCTTTCGTGAAGTTAGACGATACCTTTTAATTTTCGCAAAAATCTGTTACATGTACATCGATTTCTCCACTTAGGGGAGTGTTATACAATAAGGTGTAACTATTGTTTATATATATTGTTGAATGGCAATGTGTAATATGAATAATCTTTTGCAATCCTGCGACGTTACATTTCAACATGATCGCCTTACATTTGTCCAGGTGTAAGGTCAATGAAAGGTGATCGCATCAGAGCCCAGGTGAGTCCCACCCTGATTGCTCGGACATGCGTGACAACTGTCCGATTTCTGAGGAAATCTAGATAAAAAATGTTGGAATAATGCCTTAAGTTTTAAAGTTGTATACTATTATATAAGACATTTTCAACAAAATCAAAGTGTGTAATCGACGACAATTAAGCTCATTAATAAGGTATTTAAAAAGTAAGATGCAGAAGAATAGTAAAGATATTTAAACAGTCTAAAGTCTGCCATCGCTTTCTGTGTGTCATGTTTGTTTACACAACACAGACGTCTGACACGGTTTTATGAGGTTAACATCCATATCGAATTGGTCCGAGATGACCCCGCCTCGACCCCAATTTGCACATGCATGGTCCCTTGCGCAGATTAAGCAGCGATCGACTTAATTACCACAGAAAATAATCCTCATAATAAACAAATTTAAATCAAGGAACGATTGTTGTCGGTAGTCGTAAGAAAAGTAAACTGCGTCTGACCCCCCACCCCCTACTCGTATGATAGATTTATATGAACTAAATTCACCTGAATAAGTAATTTGTCAAAATATTCTTAAATTGTTATTTTGTTAATTTAAAACTAGATAATTCCTTGTAAACATGTTGTTTGAATGAATGTGCATATGCAAATAAAATTTGATTTCGTTGTAATTTGATAGCTTAGAAATCTAAATTTAATATAACCATATTATATGAAAGTTCATGTTTGTGTAATCATAAACTGCATGTGTATAGATCAAATTACATTACAGGGACTACTGTATTTATACTAAGGGTCTAAGTTGTTTCTCTGAAATAAAAAAAATATTCATTATCCTTTATATATATACATGTTGATGTACTCGCATGGTAAAGAGTTCCAAAATGCCCTCAAAATAGATATTCGTGAGACATAAATATTTTTTCTCTCTCTTCTTTTTTTTTTTGAACAAGGGCTCGTCAGGAACATTTTGTCTTCTTATGCTTTGACTACTCCTATACTATAATATCCACTTACATTTCATAGTATATGGGTGGTCAGCAAGCAAAAGGACAAAAAGATCGTGCCGAGCCCCTGGGATTTTTGCATAAATTGCACATTATTCAGTAGGTTTTTTTTTCTGAAATGAAACAATATATGATTCTAGCGATCAAACATGGAACTTGGAAGTTTAGACACGGTTTGATTTTTAAGAACAAAACAATCTATTACATGTGTATATGAAATACAATAGCAATACATGGACTACTGAATTCTGTTTCTATGATATACAGAATGTAAATGTTATTAAATTTTGCATAGGCACGAGTATATAGATAGACCAGACAAAAAAGTTAAACTTCCAATACACTTTAAAACAGGACATCTTTGGAAATCGGAAATATTGAACTTTAAGTTTTTAATTTTTTTTTAATTTTTCGCCGTTGTTTCAAATTCCCCAATGGTTATCTTTTAAAAAGATTTATTGCTGAAAGGGAGAGAGATCGTGACACAAATATAGAAAGCTAGCGTAACTCTGATGGGTGAATACGATCCCAATGTGTATTGATTCTGAGACCGCGGCGCTTTACGTGGGTGTTAGCTCGCGATGATGCGTCTGCAGCCCATTGCTCAGACGATGAAGGTACAATATGGCTGAGATATCTAGGTCACAACATCTACAATTGTATTTGAGTAAGGTGGATTGAAGTCATGCAATAAAATAACAAAATCCAATTTTTTACTTGTATCACTAATATGCTCCCCTGGTAAAAATGTCCAACATGATCTATTTTTGGTGTTTTAACAAGTGCGTGTTTTATGTCAATAAGAACATTATGAAAGAACAAGCTAGTGAACAAATAAAAACAATTTATTGAAAATAAAAAAAATATCATGCGTAAAAATATGAATTTTCATTAACTCTTTTCATCAGTTATGTAAACGCGTGGACATGAAAATTCATATTTCAAAACAATAACAAAAATGCTGATAAAATGAAAATTCACTTCCTTAATCCAGAGTAAAAATAAAAACAAAAAAGCAATATTTCCGAGAAAATGGTAGAATTTCTCAAAATCCATATCACTTCAGCGAGGCGGAAACAGATGTAGCGCAATAAGTGTTATCTACAATGCTTTCTGTGTGAACATGCACGGCAATAATAACCTATTGTACACTGGGTATGATTTTTCATATCAACATTAATAAAAAAAATATTGGACAGGGAAAAATTCCTATAAATGTATATACAAGGGTCTTTTTGATCAATACGATTATCAATCAGCCAAATAAACTTTTATTGATAATATTTATTTCACATTGCTGATTTGCAGTTTGAATTATGATTAAAAACACAGTAGTTTAACCTTTCGGAACCTGCTGGGGGGGGGGGGGGGGGGGTAAGAAAAATGTAATTAAGTGACTAGAGGGTTAGGGTGAGAACCCACTGAGAAGGACGTTAGCAAACACAAGTGCACGATATATACCGGTATTTTCACAGTAGCACCCGCTTTGGGGTAGCTGCAGGTCTGTAGCTTCCGATCTAAAAAAAAATTCGGATGGACGAATTTTTTCAGACCGGGAGCTACAGACCTGCAGCTAGTTTTGGGGCTTAAATTAGGATCGAATACTGACAGTTCAGTAGAAATGTTTACATATGTACTACTATTTGCAAATAAAAATCTTCCCCGTTTCTTTTTGAGGGTTGGATGATGATTTTGGTAGGATGGGGTGTTGTAAAAGAGGCATATTAAAGAAATGAAGAAGAGGTAAATGCATGAAAAGTGCATTAATGTTGTACCTCTCAGATCTATATACTCTCTGCAAAAGAGCCTATTATATAGAAATTCCGATGCATATCGCGCTGATGCATGTAATGAGTCACAGTTGGTGCTTATCTCGCTGAATTACTCCAAAATGGAAGTAGGCCATGGGAAGCTATAGAATTCATTCATACTTGTAAAGTTAATCACTTTGTAAAAGGGGCAGTTTTACATATCTGTTAAGCCAGAACAAAGTCATAGATAGGTAAATCAGAAAGCAAACACAGTGTTATAGAATTGGCAGTTAAATCTTTTTAATCATGTGTATAGTCAAACATTATGTGAATGGCGATGACGCAAACAAGTATTTGAAATAGAAAATTAAATATACAGATAAGAATGATGAATAAAAAGAAATCATATACGCATTCTTTAGAAGACTGGTTAAAAAGAAACTGATATATTTATACAAGAGAGAGAGAGAGAGAGAGAGAGAGAGAGAGAGAGAGAGAGAGAGAGAGAGAGAGAGAGAGATTTTGTCAACAGGGCTAAAGACTGGACCAGATATGCACAGATTTGAATGGTATAACGCAATTTTAACTTTTTTAAATCGTTCTACTAAAATTTAATTATATAATCAAGATTTTTAAATTCATAACCATGTAAGCAGTATTTACCACCCCCCCCCCCCCCCCCATGCATTTGGGAAATTAATAAATATTATAATATGCAAACTTCAAACCTCTAACAACTGTTAAAAAGACTAATAAAACCCCCGATACTAACCCCATTCAGTCGTTCTAATAATCGATTATGACTCGTGTTTAAAATCATGACAGACATGTCATATTTTTCTTTCGGGGGGGGGGGGGTAAGAAAAAAAATCAATCAATCCCCAGACAAAGCCTATGAAAAGCTGTCTGGACAATAAAACACTTGTTTCAATTCGTTTCCACATGAGAAAAAATCTTTTGATTACAAGAAATCCTGAACAAACGTGTTAACACTTCAATTCAATGGTCTGATATTGAATACCCTTATTAATTTGAAATTTAAGGTGACATGTCAGAGCCGCCAGAGATGTATTGAAGACGGGCATTTTAAACACTATTGAACATAGTGATATACGAGCGGTCGCTTATCAACCCACATGAGTGCTTTTGTGCAAATTCCTACTTGTCCGCGCATTCCGCTGACGTGTTATGTTACTCAGGTGTATTACTACGCGTTGTTTGTAAACTCACCTGTGCAGGTCATATGACTGAAGTTCGGGGGGAGTTAAAAGCAATGTCTTAAATTTTATCTATGCCGCGTGGTTATTAGTGGGAAAGGGGGTGGGGGTGCAAAAGGATGGCCATATAATATTTCTTCAGCAAAAACTGGTATTTAATTCTGTCATTTAACATAATAAAATTCGCTTGATCACGATTCGTAACGTAAATTGGAATAAATAGCCCATTGATGCATGAAAGATAACTCCAAGTGTAACAAAGATTTCATTTCAAGACAGGGTTGTCTTTCTTAAGATGCATGACAACTCGAAGTTAAAATAAATTTTATTTTATTTTCTAATCGGAGATAACAAGCTATATTATCACACAATTGAAAAATAAATAAATCTAACAATAAGTTGGTGATCTCTGTAGAAAAATCTCAACATTTTCAGATCTGCTGCTTTCAATCATTCACGCTGTCTATAGATTAAGTAGATTTTTAAAATTTTTTATCACAATACAACATCTTAAATATCCAATGAATAATGAATATAA
Organism: Magallana angulata; assembly: GCF_025612915.1. Classification (NCBI taxonomy): domain Eukaryota; kingdom Metazoa; phylum Mollusca; class Bivalvia; order Ostreida; family Ostreidae; genus Magallana; species Magallana angulata. Next base: position 11,598,796 of record NC_069117.1, read on the forward strand.
AATGTTTCAGGATAAATCGATATACGACTTCTTGTGATTAATGATGATAACTACACATATAACAACTTCAAAAAATAAAATCTGTTAAACAAACAATTAAAACTCTGTTGTTTCCTGTCATGATATATCTCTAATTAATGTACTGTATACACAGTGAGGTATGAAATGTGTTGAGATGAACCAGATGATTATATCAACGTCATTATAAAGACAAATGGCCATTACAGACATTATTGACTTATGCATACCCTTTTTTTTCTACATAAGTTAGGTAGAACATAAAACAGGACACCCAAAGATTGATCACAAAAATGAGTAACCGGTACTACAAATAAAGATGTCGAAACGCAATCCTATGTCTAAAACTCAACTACACACACAAGTATGATATTCACACAGTTTCCAACTGTTCAACACTTTTTGCACATTGGATATTGCCCATTCACTACAAACTATATATTATATGAATAAATAAACCAATTAAAATCTAGGAATACACAGTTGTTAGTAATAATTGATATGTTTGTAGAGTCAATTAAAAGTATGTGATATATAACAGAAACTAGTGTAATCTTCTTCATACAAATGAAGATGGAGATGCCATTAATCATGTCTACTGTGACTAGACCCAGTAACTTTGCAAATCTCAGATGTATAGGTATGACTACATCAGTGGTTTTCAATAGGGTCAGGTGATCCCCAGAAAACTATAGTATAGGACTGCTGTACTTTAGAAGACTAGGAAATTATGTATGATCAAGGAAACTAACTCCACTTCATTAAAAAGACCACTCCACCCTCTGAACTGTCAAATTTCCAGCTGGTACATGTTTCACAAGAAGTTTCAAAGCTCCTAACAATGGACCTCTCTTTAACTGAATGCACTTTGAGTGTCATCATTGCAATCATAAATATATGATAGCATACTTAAAATATTTAGAATACTCTAATGGTAAAAAAAAAAATCTTTATTTCTGGAAATGTCTTACAGATGTAAGAATAGAGCATAGAGTGATTTCGTGCTTTAAACATTTTATGTATCAAAAAGTTAACCAGTTTTTGTTTAACATTTGTGCTTTTTAGAGTGCAAGTAGGCCTTATAAAAAAAAAAGGAAAAAAATTAACATTTTAAAGTTTTGCCATGCTTGCATCAAAATCATATCAATGAACATAAATGAATGTATTAGAATTGATTTTCTGTTTTCGCTGCCCTGTAACTTGAGTAACTTTTTGATGTGAAGTGTTGGAGGAAGGGGTATGAATTAGAATACAACACAGACACATACCCTTTACATACAGCTCTGATAAACACTTGTACATGATCATGCTTAAAAATCAGAAACTTGGATCTAACACACTTCCATAATATGTAACAAAAATAATACTTATATAATGTTCTAAAACAAAGCAATAATTAAGAGAAATGGCAAAAGAATATCAAGATATGTTATAATATCTATAAGAGGAGATCATCGTCATGGTACAAGACTATATAATATAATGTACATATTATAAAAATTTCTGGTCTTCTCTGATTGAAACACACCCACACACATGCATGTATGTTTATTTACAAAAATGATAAAGAAATGTAGTCTCGAAATGCCTCTTTAAATAATAAGAATTTACATAACACATGGAATTATGAATGCCACTTTATATATTCCACACTTAAGAGTTATTTCCCCTATCTCTATGAAAAAAAAAAATGGAGATATATATATTAAAGTCTGAGAGTTTTTCCATAACAATTTAAATTCTGATTGTAATTTCATGCAAGCATTTTATACATTTCTTTATTTGGCATCTTGAAAATTGAGTAAAAATTTAAATTCATGCAAATATATTTCTATAATAATTAAAATCTAAAATTTATACATCAAATTTAACACTTAATGAAAAACAATAAGACATATACTTGTTTGATGAATAAAGAATGAAGTATCATTTTTTTCTACAATAACCTGACAAAAACAATACCATTATATGGTTTTTATAGATAACTGAAAACAGAACAAATCTATAAAGATACCCATCTGAATCAATGACCAAAGGAAAGCCTATCCCTGAATACCATACATCAAAGAATACATTGTATCTTATCTGTTGGCATGCTTTCTTTATTGAAAATATACACCTCTGATAGAACTTCAAATCAAAGGCTTTGTGAACCTGAATATTTGTATATTAATACATGTATTGGTCATCTCTCTTATTGGGGTTGAATATGTGGTTATTGTAATGGATTGTATCAAATTAATTTATCTTATGAACTTGGAATTTTAATGAACACCATGAATATCCTTTTTGGTAATGACTATGATGGAATTCAACATGTATAACAAGAAAAAAAACCCATCACATTCTGATCACATGATTGATCACATTATGCAAAGTAAATGAAATGATAATTTTCTCTAACATCAATGTGCTTGAGGCCTGAATTCTTCTGTAAAGGAATGTGGATCATCATAATCTGTTGGCATCTGCATTTCCTGATCATCGTCAAGAAGATGTTGTTCATCGTCTTCGTCGTATCTCACCATTAAAGCTTCTCCATTATGCAGGGACTCCTCTTTCCTTGCCTTGGGAAGGTTTGCCAAGGATATGTTCATGTCCTTAAATGCTTGCAACAAGAAAATGCCGACCACAATGGTCAGGAATCCACAGATGTCCCCGGCAATGTCCACCCCACTCATTTTCCCCCACTCCTTGTACAATATCACAGACATGAAGATAACAAATGATGTAAAAAACACGTAATAAATGGGCGTGACGACTGCTGTGTTGTAAGTGTCCAAGGCTCGGTTCAGGTAATTGAGCTGAAACAATATACACACCACCACCACAACTAGTAGGACCCAGGTTAGCCAGTTTGTGAACTCGTTTCTGCCCTTGAAGGTTTCTTTGATGGCCACGCCCACTCCCTTGCAGCCCATGACCGTGAATGCACCGAGTGAGGAACAGATGGTGATGTAGACTATGACAGTTTTCTGTCCGTAGCGGGGGGCCAGGAACAGGATAAAGATTACAGCAATCGTCAAAAGTACGATGGCCATCACAATAAACACTGCAAAAGAGATTTTTAAGAAAAATAATTGATTTGATCACAACAACATTAAATAGAGTATCCAGTATAAAAAAAATTCTAATTAATGCACAAGGCTGCAGATTTGCAAAGGATCTAGATTAAGAGATGTTTCACTTTCCCAAACAAGTACCCATAAATAATAATTGATATTTTTTCTAAATTTATTTCAAAATAATGATGTTTATGAATACATAATAAATGATGATTTCTACATAGCACTATTTATCATGAATTATTATGAGGTGTTTGATGTACTTATGATATTATTCTGATTTATTCATAATCTGACAATCATGTGTCAAGTTTTTATATATAATGTTTGAACTTTACATATACAAAAGATCATCTATCATCAATAAGATTATCAGGTATTTACCAGGGTCCTTGATTTTCTCCACTAGCTTCTCCATGCTCTCCACTTCCTGCTCCTTTGGAGAGTGGAGGACCATGACAGTTGATCCTAGGATACACAGCCCACAGCCTATCTTACCCAGCAAATTCAACTTTTCTTTCAGAAACTTCGATGATAACACAGCACTGAGACAAAAAAGAAAGAGAATGATAAAATATACGTCTCCACTTTTACAATTATTGATAACTAGAAAGCTACAGCTAAAGCCTCGTCCTCATGAATATTTCTCTGTGCGAAAAAGTCCTCTAATGTCTAAGGTATTTTAACCAGTATACACATGTAGCAAAATAAAGCCTTTTGGAATAAAAGCTGCTTTACAGTAACCTTGTCTCTAAAAGGAAAGTTTATGGTCTTAATGAGAACATGGGAAATAAGGATATACCTGACTAGGACACTGAGAGCTCCTAAAGGTGTAACCATGGTGGCCGGAGCAAAGGCATAGGCTGCAAAGTTCGCAAATTCTCCGAGAATCACTGAAAGAAAGTTATCATCAGTGTAAAACAGAGCCTGATTGAGATCTTGCATATGTGTTTCCAGTTATAATTTCCACTGTACTGTCACTGAGAATCAATAATGTATAAGCTAGTGATTAAAAAGTACATATACAGGTGAAACCCTCAGATTGATGGTCCTGATTTTTGTTTGATTATTCCCCAAATAAAACAAAGACCAAAAAAATGTCTGTTATAAAAATTACTGGTATACAGTTAAATGCCAAACAGTTGGAGAAATAGTTTTATTCCAGAGTATGAATGTACCGATAATCGTTTTCTAATTGTTGACCTACTTGTGGATAGATGGATGACATGAGTTGAAGGATGTGTTGATTTACATACAGGAAATTAAGTTTACAAGGTCACTACCAGTATGCTCTTTTTTTAAACAAGAAAATACATGTACATCCTTGATAAAACTTATCTGGATTTTTTTTTTAATTTAAAAGGTTTAGATTGTCATGGCTATTTTTAGACTTGGATATATATTATATTCTTTTAAATTAAGTAGCTGGTATTATTTGACCTCTTTTTATTAAATGAGAATTTTCAGTACCAAATATTGATCGATGTCTTATAAAACTATTTCAATAATTAATTATGTGTATTTTACTTAGTAGACACCTACAAGTTTAGCTTAACAATAATTATATAAGTTCTATTTGTTTGCTTTCAAAACAGTTTTCTTAAAATATCTTTTAAAAAAATCTATTGCATGTAATACCGGTACATGTACTTGCTACTGTAATATGTAATACATGTACTTGCTGGTTGTTGGTTACGTTAATGTTACGTACCACCAAAACTCCTACTTACAATCACTACCTCTATTGCATGTAATACTGGTACATGTATTTGCTACTGTAATATGTAATACATGTACTTGCTGGTTGTTGGTTACGTTAATGTTACGTACCACCAAAACTCCTACTTACAATCACTACCTCTATTGCATGTAATACTGGTACATGTATTTGCTACTGTAATATGTAATACATGTACTTGCTGGTTGTTGGTTACGTTAATGTTACGTACCACCAAAACTCCTACTTACAATCACTACCTCTATTGCATGTAATACTGGTACATGTATTTGCTACTGTAATATGTAATACATGTACTTGCTGGTTGTTGGTTACGTTAATATTACGTACCACCAAAACTCCTACTTACAATCACTACCGGTACTCATTTGGTCAACCTTTTATCTTCCATAAAATGTGATAAGGGAAGAGGAATCAAAATTTACACAAAAAATGAATAAATATGACACAAATACTCTATAAGTGTTCAATTATGAAAAAAATATCAGCCCAGTGTCTGAACCCATAACAAAGAAAAGTCAACAACTGTCTCAATCACTAATGGGTCTCTCTATACAAGCATTGGACACAATTTGGCTTCAACTTGTGAAGACAAGACATGAAAAAATTCAATTACAATTACATAACTCTACCCTAAATGCATCATACTATCTTCAACATTAACCGGATATCAAGGTACATCATTTGCATAAAGCCTGCATTTTATTTTCTGTAAATTAACTCTTTGAAGAGGGGTATTGTTTTTGGGCTTTAATTATCATTTCTTCGTCTAAGATGCTCTATTGATAAGTAGATCACCAGCTGATTGAAAGAAGATTAAGTACCATTGAATCTATCACATGTAAGACAAAGGCCTAGCAAACTGTACTAATATACCGCCCATAATGGCGATATTGATTGAAATGAGTTGAAATATATAGGATAGAGACGCTAATCAGATGGCCTGTTACATAAATTACGGATCCAGGGTATTACAGGGTAATAATGAGACATTTAAAAGCCATTTTTGAACACAAAAGTTGGATATCAGACAAAAATAGAACAAATCACATACTGAGAATCATTCCAGCCCACCACAGCCATTCCTTGAGGTAACCATAGCCACCATCCCCTGAAACCAAAAGTCATATTTTAATATTGTGTTTCTGTTTCAATCAACATGAAATATTCTAGAATTGTCAAAGCATGACATTTAACAGAAAAAAACCCACACATACAAAAGTTTTGATCAATCCTTTAATGATAATTGCTACTATGTGAATAATTTAAATAAAGAATTGCTGTGAGGCTGTATTCCTACAAGCTTGAGACACACATGTACTACATGAGATGACCGTTCTATGGCCAGACTTCCACTTCTGTTTACCTGCTCTAGTTGTTTGGTACTTTGCAAGTTTCAGAAGTCCCCTCTTTTTAAAAATAAAGCTAGTTCCGATGAACAGACTGGAACTGATGGCCAACGTCAGACCAACATAAAAATTCCGGACCTCTTCTTCCGGGGTTGTGAACGGCATTGTCTGATTGCTCAGGTCTGTCACGTTTGTTGTATTGTCCAAGGCAACTTCCCCCGTCACATTCAGCATGGAAGGCATGCCAGTTGGCTACAAGGAAAATCAAGAGATCAAAAAATGAAATATAAATTTACTTGAAATAAAAATCACTGCATAAAGAAATGCCCATAAATGGTTGTGTAGTTTTTGGAACTCTGCAGGTATGAAAGGGTTCTATTTTCTTGATTGAAAGTGTTCATTCATTGTGTCAGTAAATAAAGAAAGCTGAGTGCATTGATCTATAGGATACAACATTATGTGCAGGGAAACCATTGATTAAGTCAAAGATTAGTTGTAGTATTCCCATGCAAATGCTAGTGGGTCTCAAGTTGATAATTACTGGTACAAGTCGAGCGATCTAAAGTTGATAATTGAGGTATCATGTAAACAGGTAAACTGTACTTCAATTCAGCACCACAAAAATGATACCAATAAAGGAAAACACCACACACACACACTCATGCACTTTATAAATCTTGGTGCTTGAAATCTTGAGGGCTTTGTGTTATGATATTACATGAACGATTGTCTGATTCATAAACAAAGGGCCATTGCCTGAACGAAATCAAATGTCCTCTTGTTTTCTGCATGCTCTTCATGCAATATATGTGGTACATATAGTTATATTAGAATCCATGAAGTTTAAAACCATACAACTAATCAAACTTCACTCATAATTTTTCACACATTTATTACATGTAAAAAAACCCAAAAACCCAAAGAACATCCTGACTATTCTTTATATACATGCATACTTGACAAAGTTCAAGTTCATCTGTCATCTCTGAACCACCTGTATCTAAGACTAAGAGTATTAGAATGCAATTGTTAAATGGGTCAAAGATTAAGTTTTAAATCACTGAATCTCAGGAGTCATTATTTAACTGGGTAGAAATTTTGAAATGTGCAGGTTTATCTTTAAAAAGCAACATCATTGACTTTTGAAAGGGTGCCTGGTGGAGCCCACACTTGGCAGTCTTTATATGATATTAAGAAATACCTGCTTAACAATACAGAAAGCCACAAAACTGCTTAAAAAAGTCATTTCTCAATTTTCAAATGTTTTAAAATGTTGCTGAATTGAATTCTAAACACCGTAGTTTTTAAAATAAATTTTTAACTCCATATGCTAATTCTCATTGTGCCCATGACGAAATGACATGGATACAAATTTAGTTTTGGCAAGACTTATTGGAAATCAATTATGCAAACACACAAACCTAAAGCTACAAATTTACTTCATTTATTTCTTCATAATACTTTCACAACAACTAATTTCAAATAACTTTAAGAAATATCAAAAAGTATTAAATAAAGTAAAAACTGTATATGATAAAACTTAATTTATAATCCCAACCATCAAGAAATTATGGTTTTTTATCATCTATCAATAACAAGCTTAGGATGGTATAGAATGAAAATAAAATAAGAAAAATTATCACTTTTATAATGATATTAGATAAACAATGACTTTTAAAAAAAAAAACTGTCAATAGCTTGAAATAGAATATCTGTTTAAAAAAATTCATGAAATTAAATTTGAATATTTATATTTTAGGAATTCTGATACAGATAAATTCAATGGAATATCATATGGAACAGCATTTGAAATGACATTGGTATTTTGGCCATACAACACCACTACTAACAATTTGAGACTTTAGTAAGTATGACTAAATGGGTCCTTTGAATAAGATTCAGTCAAAACTCACAACTTTAGGTCCCATAAAAAAATATAATGCTGCACTTCGATCACTGACCTGGAACTGTCATATTTTGGATTTTAAAAACTTTTAAAAAGTTTTTAAGGCCTGATAGCATTACTAAATTTTCTTTTCATATTTCTACAGATTCATGATAAATGTACTAGTTGGTACACACCCACGCTTAAAGATTGAATCAAATTTATTTCAGGCAGTTTACTCAATGTCTTTTCAATCTTCAAAACTTGAGAATTTTACAATACAAATTGTATAGTATCATGAAGCTAGTATTCTTGCTTAGTTTTGAATATTTGTTCAACAATTAAGGATATTAAGCTAATCTCGTATTCTTGAAATATCAGTAAACATGTACAGGCATATTAAAAAGGAAAATGAAAAAAAAAATCTGATGATGATATTTGGGAGTTGATTTTGATCATCTCTCCTATGCAGTTACTCTGGCAAACCGGGAGTGAAACAGTGTTTGGATCTAAGCACAAATTATCACTGCTTGGATACAATTTTCCAGAAATATTTCGATTACTGATACATAATGCATCGTAGAGTTTGATGGCGTTAATTCTATCTTTAATTAAAATATTATACAACATGATTTATATGGGGTTTTCAGTCTATAGCTTGGAATTCTTGTTGGAAAAAAACCGACAATTCATATTAGAAAAAAAAATGTGCATAATCATTCAAATATAGCTATAAGAGACTACTTGCAATGCGAGAATGCGTATACATGTACCGGTATATATATCTTTGATTTTAAAATGAATTATAATCAATAAAATTGACTTTCGTCGGTACTTCAGTACTTTGATTTGAAATGCCATCAACTACTAGCATTTGCATAATCTGACAAAAAAACTGCCAGTAGATTGATCCCTGTTTAAAATCTAACATGCAAATGTTGAAATATCTAGTAACAAAAACATACCAAGGCCACTCATTGTTCAGTACATGTATGGAAATCTCAACCAGTCAATAACCCAATGATAGCAAATATTGTAGGTAAATAATAATTAAAGTGAAGTCAAAGAAGAAAAGTAAAAAAACTATATCAGCTAGTCTATGAAACTAATTAACAAAACACTCCAGCAATATCATGGTATATGAAATAAGTAGACCGGCCGACACAGACTCCAACTGGGCGGTCATGCAGGTAAATGCGTGCAGGTTGCTTGCTTCAGAAGCTTACCTTAGGACTGATAGTCATTGCTGTGGACAACTTGCTTGAAAATGAGGGCTGCCCTGTGTCGTTGAACATTATGTACCAATACAGCAATAACAAAAGAAGCAAAATAGGCACAACTCCAGACAGAACTTGAATAGGTTTCTACAAGAAAACACACTCACAAATATCTCATATCTATAAAACTCAACAAAATCACAACAAATATCCCACAACTTAATGCAGAGAGATGAAGATTAACATTGATCAGTACACATTATATCGTTCATTTAATCTTTCTAGGAAGCCTCAAACATAAATAACAAAATAATGAGTAGATAAATGTACTGTACAGTATATATTTAACTGCAATTTCTAAATGATCATTCTTTTTGTTTCGAGAAAAAAAAATATTTATTTGGTTAATAAATTACTAGAACATTTATTTTTGATTTCATAAGATATATCTACTAAAATAAACATGGTAATATAACATACTTTCTTTTTCAAATAAATATGATATCGCAAAAAAAGGATTGGTATTTTTATGACCAATTTTCAATGATTTTTTTTACAAAAGTTTAAAGAATATACAAACGTGCACCTTGCTAAGGTACAAGAGAGGAAGAGAACCAGTGAGTTATTACTTAATTACATTCATATGTTCCAGTTAAAACTTTTGAGGTCAACATTCAGTTGATAGCGATTCGTTTGGGGTCTTTAATAACATTAAATGCAGTGTTTGTCCTGTTACTTAGAAACAATGCTATGCTGCAGCAGTACAGTACACTATCTACGACACGACCAACACAAAACAACAGCCACCTCACCTTGTTGTAACATAAGAATATCTCTATCCCCTTATAGATATCCACCTTCAACCACTCACAGATACCTCATACAAGAATGATCAATGTTTTTTTTTATCCACTCACTAACACCTATGACAAACACAACGTGTGCCAACATGCCATGAACGACCCCAAACCGTGATCAGGATTTTTAAATACCCGCACGAGATTCCAGATTTTAACATTGGGAAATACGGGGGACGTACTTTAGTCTTCGGAATCTGTGATGGTGTACACTATACGCCATGTTTGTTGTACATGAAGATACCATGTGTGAATGTAAATACGGAAATTAAAACCTAAAAAAGGGGGGTGTACAATCAAATGCTTCAGGAAGGGACTTCTATAGATTACTATTTAAAGTATTTCTGTGTATATGTTTAAGAATATGTGTAGATCAGTTATCTTACCATGTCCTGAGTTTTAAGACCATTCTGGTGTATCGTTAAATGTAAAATGAGAGATAAGGGTCGAGGAAATCAGTTACGTCATAACATAAACATGTTTTTCTCTTCCGAGACACAGACAGCTGAACAGGTGAACTTCCGTTTAGATGATGTTACAAGTTAGACCAAAACCTGTAGAAATTCCGAAAACGACTTCAGTTCTTATTTATTTATTTTGGAAGCATTTGTTTTACAGATTAAAGAAAATCTTTTTACAAGAAAATAAATAATTTTTGAAAAATGACAAAAATTTGAATTAAAAAAAGATCACCGTCAGTCTGTGGAAACGGAATATTTTGATTCCTCCCACCCGTGCATGCTCAATGGAGAATACAGTTGATTTGTACGTACATTAACTTGTATATATTGATAATACTTTCCCGAAAATAAACCTACGCAATTTAATTTTATATAATCTTAATCATATTTTCATACACTTTAGAATGATTAAACATGTGACAGTGTTGAACTTGACCCTAGTTAATACATGTACATGTATGTCAGAGAGTATGAAAGAAAACTTTTTATGTACACATTTACATCTTCCCAATTCAAGGCCTTTTTTAACGTATATCTCCTCACAAACGGAAGAGGTGCAACTCAGAGTCCTAGCTGTTAAAATTCCACGAATTTGCTAAAAAAAAAAACCTTGACAATTAATTAGTACTAGTATTAAATTTTAAGTATTGATATGTTTTTAAAATGAGTCAATGATTTTATTTGTATTCATTAATGTCAAATACAAAAACATTGTAAATTAAATTGAATGTCTAAGAGTTCAAAGTGTTGATCTGAGAAGTTACCCGTTAGCTATACTTGTCACAAAAACAACTTTTTCTTAGCAATATCACAATTAAAGGCGGATGTCTCTCATATGCAATAGCAGCCATTATCTGTTAGAATGGATGAACCAGCATTTTCAATCTATCACTCGTGAATTTGTGCTTCGTCTTGTAATGTAATCGCCATCTCCATTATCGAGCTGCTTTTTTGAACGATGCAGTTAGCAATTTATTCTTCTGATCTATCTGAAAGAAGAAAAGAATACACATGATATAGAGCCAGATATTGCCTCGGTTGGGGTTTGAACCTATGTCCTCTGACTTACAAATCCAGCATTAAAGTAGCACTACCAATTGAGCTAAATTACTTAACCATTAGCAAGAGATAAAAGAATGCACAACACTACTAAGCTTTCTACGGTACCCCCACTCTATCTATATTTTAAGAGAGTCGTTCTCGGCTCTTCTCACGGAACGCGTGACAAGCAAGATTGCACACATAGATATTATGAATGAGAGAGAGAGAGAGAGAGAGAGAGAGAGAGAGATAGAGAGAGAGAGAGATAGAGAGAGAGGTGGTATATATTCTCCATCACCTTTCAATGCAGTGACCAATGAAGTGAATTGTCTTTGCTATTCATCTTTCAAATTTGTACTGTCACTTGACTCTATTAAAAGCAAAAGAGAGCTCAGGTATTGATAAGTATTCATAACATGTTATTATTTGAAATAAAAAAAGAAGAAAGTTTGTAAAAGTCCCACCATCATATGCATCGTGTTTGTCAACTAGACGAAATTTGCTGGTCATCCGTAAGAATCTGCAACACTGCCTCTTCTTCAGATTCCTTTTCTTTCTGCGGTTGTGGCTCTTTTTTGGCATGGGGAAGGTTGGTTAGAGAAATATTCATATTCTTGAATGCTTGTAACAGAAAAATTCCGCCCACTATGGTAAGAAATCCACAAATTTCCGTTGCAATTTGGACACCTGTCATGTTCTTCCATTCCTTATACAATATGACAGACATGAAAATGACGATTGAAGTGAAAAACACGTAATAAATGGGCGTGACAACTGCTGTGTTGTAAGTGTCCAAGGCTCGGTTCAGGTAATTGAGCTGAAACAATATACACACGACTACCACTCCAAGTAGAACCCACGTCAACCAATGAGTGAATTCATTTCTGCCCCTGTAGGTTTCCCTGATGGCCACGCCTACTCCTTTACAACCAAGGACAGTAAAGGCCCCCAGGGTGGAGCATACAATGATGTAAACTATGACTGTTTTCTGCCCATAGCGCGGCGACAGGAAGATGATGGTAAACATGGCAACAGACAACAGCAGAGCAGCCATCACGATAAACACTGAAAAAGAGCGTTCGAAAGGCTTTAACATGTTATCATTTTGCATGGTTGAATTAACAGCCTAAAATTATTACAATCCTGTCAGTTATTTCTCTTTCTTAGAGAGCCAAGTTCATTACAAAATTCTACAGGCGGACACTATCTTTACACTTTTCAAATTCAACTACAACATACATTTGCGGTGAAAGTGTTTTACATGAATATCATATTCAGCGTTACTTAAACTCAAGTCATGTTTTATTAATCATATACCAAAGATCATTTTTACGAGATCAGTTTACTACCCGAAGTTACTAAAGGTAATCGGTGCGACTGTAAAAAAAATCCCACAAACATCTTTTGCCCTATGAGTTGGTTTAGCGTGACTGATACAAATCAATATGTTTACTTGTAGAGTTGTGATCTATTTTATGCATATGAATGCAAATAAATGTACGCAACATATGGTTCGTCGTGTAACATCGCGCTTTGTCGCCAGTAAAACAAGACATTTGAAAGCACAGCTAGCGATCGAATTCCGAGAAGACCCGACAGCTGTTTTACCAGGGTCCCTGACTTTCTCCAGCAGGTCCTCGATGCTCTCCACTTCCTGTTCCTTGGGGGAGTGGAGCACCACGACGGTGGACCCCAACACACACATCGCACTACCCACCTTCCCGAGCAGATTAAGACGTTCATTTAAAAACCGGGACGACAAAACTTCACTGAAATGAAAACAGATTGATTAATTTACAAAATGTATAATTTTTTTTTTTTAGACAAAACCAAATAACGCGTATCAAAGTATCCAATTTCAAATTTGAACGCTACCATGACAAACATTACTCCCATTGGCATGCCCTCAGGCTTCCAGGTTTTTTTTCTCAATTCAAAATTTATTACAGTCCCTTTTGCTTCAGTAAAAAGGCAATTAAGGAAAATATCCTGCATGGTTGTGGCAATGATATAACAGGCACATGCCTTTTAACTCGAGATTATTTAAAGTTTTGGTAATTCTGTATTTGAAGCATCATTGTCAAGGTCCAAAAATATCGGACGAACATTCCTTTTTCTCAGACCAGTGGACATACCAAATTAAACAAACGATACCGCTTTTTCCCTGAAAGCGACAAAAAATGAATTACCTTAATATAACACTTAGAGCTCCAAGTGGTGCCACCAATGTAGCACTTGCGAATGCGTAGGCCGCGAAGTTGGCGAACTCTCCGACGATCACTGAAAAAAGGGCAAAAAATACACTGGTATTCAAATTGTTACATTTTTCAGATCACATATCAAAATTCTATACTTACTGAGGATCATGCCCGCCCACCACATCCATTCCTTTAGGTAACCATAGCCACCAGCCCCTGAAATTTATACTCATTCTTAATTTGGAGCTCGTTATTTTATTTTTCTGTTCAACCATTATTGTTCAAAACTCTCAATAAAGGGGTCATGGCATCACCTGCCCTTGTTCCTTGGTTTTCTGCGAGTTTCAGCAATCCTTTCTTCTTAAAGATAAAACTGGAACCGATGAAAATAGTGGAAACGATGGCCAGAAGGAGGCCCACGTAAAAGTTCCTAGCCTCCTCTTCTGCTGAGGGCTGGGGCACCGAGTTATTTAGCTGGTCAGTGAAATTTGCAGGAGACAAGACTGTGATCTTTTCGGTGACTGGCATGCGAATGCTTTCATCTAAAATATCATTTACAACGTAACTATATCTGCCTATCATACCTAGCAAATATCCGGGTAGAAATAGATTATTACAAGCAAACATTGATATCTTCTCCATGCATTCTTCACACGTGCAGGATTTTAGATTCCTCGAAGATAATTAACACTATTGGAAACACAGAAGACATGCATTGAAACAAAACAAAGACTAAGCTTACCTGAGAAAGGTTGCTTGTTGATGGAGGTCAGACTATTTTAAGAAAAGACAAAATAATCAATGAATCTAATAAGAAAATTAAGAACCTTCGCGAATATTCCAGTCGAAGGATGATCGAATTGTGATACGCCAATGCACATCAATAGGGAATTTTAAATAATGCGCAATCAGAAAAAAATTATCAACGTATTTCCCCTTCCAGTGGCCTTCATGACGTCATAGTATGACTATCTGAACGTAATACGTAACATAGTACGGACGTTTAGTTTTAAATACAATACACACGTTACACATGTATAACCTACATATATTGGAATTGGTTACAACAAAACGTGAGAATCATTTTAATTACATTTTAAATGTGGATAGAAAAATGCAACCATTTAACAATAAACTGATACTGTATATATATATGTGAACGCTGCCATTTTTAACGTTAGGCAAGCTATTCTAACGTATACTGTGACATACATGAGCCGCCAGTTACATTCAAAGAATATACATTGCAGTTGTAATACCTTTCTCCTAAATACACCTACCCCCCGCCGAATTCTTCCGTCAATGTGGCAGATATTTGAAGTAAAAAAGTGACGCAGTACTCGATTTCATCCTCCATCAACGCCTTCCTTTGACTTAACGACTCCACATTCGACGTTTTGCACATGCAGCCAATCATCACGTGCTGTATGTTTCCCAAAGAAGAAACTGAGGTTGCGAATTATTTTTCATCATGACAAGTCAGGCACGTAGCATCGGCGATGGGGGGGGGGGGGGGTTGGGGAGGGCCTGCCCTCCATTCAATTTTTTGCATAGACTGTAGAAATTTGAAGGAGCTGGTCCTCACTTTTTCTGGGAGCATAAAATCGAGAACAGCGCAACCATAGGCGTCAGAATCGGGGCCAAGGGGTCGGGAGGCTTGGAGCCCCCATTTTTTTGGCAAACTTATACATAACCATATAACCAAAGCCTTTTTTTGCATGTTAAGATTTTTTATAAGTCTACCCCTTTTTTTCAATTTGCCTCCGACGTCACTACAGCGGCCCTTTTTTGGTTTAGTAACATTGACGAAAGATAACAAAAAATGATAGGGATAACGTATAACAAAATAGAATGATGGCATGGAAGTGTAAGGAGCCCCCTCCCCTCCCACGGATTAGGATGTTGAAGCTTGGCAATGACCTTTTTTTGGCTTGCTAAGATTCAAGATGTTTAAGATACAGTACCGATCAGGCCCAACCTAACACCAGCGTAAACCCCAACTAAACCCCGGGTTTACTTTCTGGGTTTACTTTGGGTTTACTTTTGAAAATTTGGGTCCACTCGGGGTTTAGGCCCCTACTTTGGGTTTACTTTGGGTTTTCTCGAGAAATGCTTTTGGAGTCAACTATACGCACTGAAGTGTGAAGCAGACCTATATTTTATCTTATCATCCTACTGACTGTGATTCCTGCCCCTTGTATATTCCGAATACACATGTAGCGTCTGCTTTCAGGGTATACGTCTGATCGGGGCTTACTCTCTGTGTCCACTCTGGGTTTACTTGGGGTTTACTCTGGGTCCACTCTAGTAAACCCAGAGTAAACCCAGAAAGTAAACCCAGGGTTTAGTTGGGGTTTTCTTTCTGTAAGGTTGGGTCTGATCGGTACTGTATATCAGAGACATACATAACATGTTATTTATGTCTCTGTGTATATATGCCCCCTATCTAGATATTTTAAAAAAAAATATGAGTAAACAATTCACATCTATACGTTATGTCCCCTTTTTATAAAGGTCTGAAATAAGACATTTACCCCTGCTGTCAATTCATAAATACTTATTTACATTCTGTGCACGTACTAATGGTGGTTTCTGACATATTATCCGGATATTATTTTCCCCTGCGTATCGGGTTTTGAGTTAGTTATCTATAGATACATCCTGTGAAATTTTGATAAAGGCAAAAATAAAATGTCGTCAAAAAAGAAAGAAACGACTAGTGAACCAGCATTTGATCTCGAACAACAGTTTATTTTAAGACTCCCTCCTGTAAGTATTCTACAAAATCTAGATAATTGAAATAATCGATATGAACAAAGCATCGATCTCTATTTGTTTACAACCTGACAGCCTCAAACAGATCGGGCACCACCTTCGTTTGGTGGTTTGACTCCCATTAGGTGGCTTAATGCCTTAATGTAATAGATCTACCTATTTTAAAAATGAGACTCGTTTTCCGTTCATCTCGGTTTGCATTTTTCTGGAAAAAAAATCGTCTTTATCACAGGAGCAAGTACTCTGGCATGTTTGCTTCTATACTATGTCCTGTCTCGGGTTTTTACTTCCACCACTTTTCGCTTGATATTTCGATAATGTGCTCAAACAACGTTTATCAGTCTAGACGGGACTCCCAAAACGGAGTTACCTCCCAAAACAGAGTCTTTGGCTCCATCATGCATTGCGGTAAAATGGCGTTTCTAATGTAAACAACGTGCGAGTTATGCCCCTTAGTTCTAAATAAATCTCTAAAATTGGCCAAAAACACGACAAAAGTTAATTCTAAACTCTCAAAAACATTTCTGAACGTTAATGTGTCATATTAATGTCATATGTTCATAACCGTTTACTTGTATTACCTAAGATTAATTTTTAAAATGAAAAATTCACCCATAACTTCGATCACGCACAACTATAACTGTTTTGAAATAAATTCAACGCTTGGATATGTTTATTTATCATTGTTTGTTAAAAGTATAGTCTCATTTTAATCATTTTCATGCTAAATTATTCAATTATCTTGAATAATTATGTATTTAACATGGTTTCCTAACACCGCAAATGCCGCGAGCGATTATAATTGTTTTGATGATAATTATCAGTTCAATTTAAAGAGTTTTTGAATCTAGAGTGACAAATTATTTCATTTTCTCGGCTTTCAAACAACCAATCCTATTTTTAAAATACCAAAAGGACGTTTTTTAATCATCGCCAGAGCAACCAGTTTTTGTTAGTAATCGAAGCTTTTTTCATTTACGCACTCATCAATTTGTATGTTTGGTATTTTAAATTGTAACACAATACGAAAGAAGTAAAATTTAATGCAATTTACCTTTTATTAACGATTAAATTCCATGAAAAACACAAAAACATCACTTTTTAAGCATCGTCCAAACGTCCAACTTCGAAAAGAAATAACTTTCTTAAGTGCAAATAAACCCCTATTTCGTGCAAATACGATCGATAGTAAATTTTATCCTGGGTCTTTTAAAACACGTTAGAAGTCTGCCAACACATGCAACACTTTGCAAGACGATTTATTGTTGACCCTATGTTTTCATCGAAAAATCGCCATATTTTGTACCATTGCGCATGCGTAGACTCCCAAAACGGAGTCCAAAATGCTTGCAGAAATTCACTTCCGTTGACTCCGTTTTGGGAGTCCGTCTAGACTGTTTATCCACCAATATGAAAAATGTCCAGATTATCTGTTTTGAAATGCCCCCTCTACCGCTTAAGGTTTCAATACACAACCCAAAATAGTAAGTCTACGGGGATTTTGCATTGCATCAGCCATGATTAAGCCCGAAAGATTATGTTAAAATATTGTGTGAGGTATTCCGAGTGAGTTCCAAATGGTGAAAAGATGTAAACATTTTCTATTATATATCTCCTTAAGAAATTTGATTTCGTTCAGGAACTATGAACTTTTATGATTGAAAAATGATTGAAAAAATGTGTCAATGAAGATATTTTGGATATTTTCCCTTTTATCGATTTCATCTGTTCTGTATTTCTGTCACAGGTGTGTTTATTTTTATTAAAAATCATCAAAAAGGGATGGAAGCAATAACTCGGGACTGACTATAGCAGCAGGTCCATAGCTCCCAGTTTGAAAAAATTCGCAACTGAAATCGTTTCTTTATTTGCCTCTGATAGTATTTTTAACACCATCACTAGCCCTGTAAATTGAAGTGGTTGCAGTTTGTTAACATGGAATAATGGTGATTCTCGATCTCGATGTAATTTTGACATCAATACTTAATTTTTCACGGTTGGTAGCATGTACTGGAGAAAGTCTGAGGCAAGTAAAATACGATATTGGTAGTAAATTTCATGAAGAATTAAATGGTTCTAATTGTTTTCACAGAATTTGCTTATAAATAAGGTAAATCAGTCCTAAAGTAGCACACATTTTTGATTTAAAAATTCAAATTTGAAATTTTGTCTGCCTATAAATCAAATAATGACTTAAAACCTTGTACTTTCAGTACTTTTTCCCAATCTGACTTACTTTAGTTGCTTCATTTTACTGAAAAAAATGGACGATTAGATGGTACAATACAGGTTTGGCATAGTCCACTGCACATTTGATGGTTTGGGTCCATCTTTGTGATCAATTGCTTGTATGGTATCCCGAATTTACCTTCAATATGGGCGATTTTTCATTCAAATCAAAGATTGATTTTAGAAAGATCCTCATGTTTACCACTTGGACAAGTACTCTGAAATGTTAACTTCATAATTAAACATTCTTCCATAAAGTTCTATACGTCGATTTTTGCACTGAGGGATTTTTTATGCATTTTGGAATATGATCAATAGGTTTCTGTCTTCATTTTTTTCAAAATATGACATGGCTCATTCATTTGAACTTCCTACTTTTGGTTCCTATCAAGTGGTATTCCTCTTTTGCAGGGCAAATTGATATAGTTTTGTGAAGTTCTTTTTGTAGAAAATAAATGTCATTAAATAGATTAAACAATTGATATTAAATCATATTTCATTAATCTATACCATTTTGCTTGAAAAAATTGCATAGCTGCAATTACCGGTACTAAATTCTATAAAGAGGTCTATTGGATATATCAGTAACACAGACTGTGCTTTCAGGGACCTGCAATGGCACTAAAACAAGACATTCAATCTTCATCTAACACACTGAAGGACAGACTGAGTATAGAAATGCAGCCTGACTATAGACATGCAAATGTCAGATATGGAAATCAGATTTTTCATGGAAAGGTAAAAACACTTACTGCATTCAGTAAATATTTTATCATTTTAACTACAGACAAATAGAAATGCAGCCTAACTATAGACATGCAAATGTCAGATATGGAAATCAGATTTTTCATGGAAAGGTATAAATACTTACAGCGACCAGTAAATATTTTATCATTTTGAACTGCATACATATGTAATCGCCAATTTGAGTTACTTTGTACACTGTTAATTACCAACATTTTAGATGGTTGATATGCCATGCATTGTCGAAACACTCAAAACAGTTGACATGAAGACATTTTATAAAACAGCTGATCTTTGTCAGGTAAGTTTTAAACCAAATACTCTGAGATTTTGTTGAACATTTTTAACTAAATCAGGATGAGTGAAATGAGTTTTATGTACCGGTACGTGCATGTACATACATTTAGTAATCAGTGTCAGAAATCAAACTAAAACTTGGACAGGCTTATTATCTTAATTTTTATGAAAGCATATCCATCTTATGGAAGTAAAATCAACATCAGGTATTACATAATACACAAAAAATATTTTTTACCTTATTTGTAGATGTTGATATGCAAATCTGATGATGACACAAGTCAAGATGAAAACGAGAGTCCGAAGAAAAAGGAGAAAGATAAAAAATACTTATGGACTCACGGCAGTAAGCAATATTAGATTTCTTCATGGTTTATGAAATTTTCCAATATGAATTATTATCTTTTCCCATAACTTGAATTAAATTAAATGTTGGAAAGTAAAAAGAAGGGAAAGAAAACAATAGCAAAAGCAAACAAGAATAACACATAATTCCTTATTGATTTGCCCAAAAAAAAAGATCTTAAATTTCAATATGCAAATAGATGTACATGTATTAAGATTTAAAAATTGTAATTTGATTATGTCTTTGCAGTTACAAGGCCGTTAAAGAATGTCAGGAAAAGAAGGTTTAGAAAAACTCTAAAGAAAAAGGTACATGTATTATTTTAAAAGTGAAGGAACTTAATATTTATAAAAAAAAAAGAAGTTTAAAAATGCTTTTGTGTTAATTCTAGTACATGGAGCAACCTGATATTGAGAAAGAAGTGAAGCGATTATTTCGTACTGATGCTGATGCCATTGATGTTAAATGGGAGGTGATCACAGAGGAAGAGAAGCCTGAATCTTCCGGACAAATGACAGTCAGCAAGTCCAAAGGATCCAGCTTAAAGAGGACAGACACTTCCACCAGTCTGGATAACTATGGTAACATCTTTTTATCTTCTTTTGTGAGAGTTTTCTTATACATAATCTGTATTTAAAGTGGAAAGATAAATCCATGTGATATCATGTGAAGTCAAAGATTTTTTGTTGTTACAAAAAAAAATTTGATTGAGGTAAAAATTTTAGTGAGTTAAAAGTGGATTTTGATGGGTATTAGGTAAAAAGCCCCTGCATTGTTACTGATTGCAAAAAAAGACTCCTTTCTATTTTGATTGCAAGAAAATCTGGAATGTTGATACATTGCAGCCATTTTTGGAGACCTCAGTAGCTCAGACGAGGAAGAAGAAAAGGATATAAACATTATGGATAGTGGAGAGGATGACATGTCTAGACTCTCGTTCTCTCAACAACACATGAGTTTTGACAGCATGGATTCCTCCAATGTCGAGGGCCAGTATGCCAGCACAGATGCTGACAATGGTTTGTTTGAGTTACTCTACTTCAGCATTTATAGGAATGGCAAAAGAGAGTGAAAAAAATTATTTCAACTTTTAGTGTGTAATGAATCTTACTTATGAGACTGTGTCAATTGAAACATGACATTGTACATAATAAGGTTAAATTCTGTCTTTATGCATATATTAGATAGTGTTTGTTCAAAACAAAAAGTCATGTTGAACCAGTTTATTAGCTATGAAAGTTAGGTCTTATTTTTTGTTGTTTTAATTTGTAGCTGAGCTACAGGGCAAATTGAGCGAGCTGAAGAGACAGGTGGCAGAAATAAGGCAGAGGCGCGCGTCCCAGGAACAGAGTGAATCCAACATAACAGACCCCGAGCAAAAGGTGAGAACAATGAACTACCCTATGATGTTGAGTGTTGATAAGAAACGTTAGCAATAGTGTGGAGTTGTTTCCCATATGCCAATATCATTGATGAAAAGTTGAAGTATTTCACTTCATATAACCAATTTAATATGATATATTTTCCTAATATATTGTTCTTCCCACTGTATTCAGGTCCATTATTTTAATGCCCCTGCCATGAAATGGCTGGTGCATACAGTGTTATCCCGTTCCATCATTCTGTCATTCCATCCCTCTGCCCATCTGTCATTCTGTCATCATTCACTTTCCGATCATTATCTCAACAACTGTTGCACATTTCATGTCAAATTATATATATATGAATGTATCTTATAAATATACAGGCTAAATTTGAATTTGGTTCAGGTCCGATAATTTTTGACAGAGTTGTGCCACTTGAACTTTGAAAAAAAAGAGAAATTCTTAGTTTTCTCTCAAACTTTTGAAGAGATGCATGTATAAATCTGATATTTCGTATGTAGGTTATTTACAAGAAAATACAGATCAAGTTTAAATTAAGGTCAAGTCCAATGATTTTTGACAGAGTTATGAAAAAATGGGAAATTGGTATAGTTTCTGCTTTTAACCTTTGAATTGATGCATGTTTAAAGTTTTATTTCATATAAGGTTAATTATTAAAAAATACAGGTCAAGTTGAAGTTGGTTCCAGGCCGATGATTTTTGACAGAGTTATACCTCTTTGAACTTAAAAAAAAATGAGTACAGTGTAATTTTCAGGGATTTATAACTTTAAATATTCTGCATTCAAACAAATGTGATATTAAATTTGGCATTTGAAATTTTGGTCTTTTGCGGGGGCATTTGTTGCATTACAACACATCTAGTTTAGATTTATATTTATTTGTAAATTTCTTATTTCAGGAAAAAGCTCAAGCTCTTTTGAAAAAGATAATCCAACAGGAAAATGAGAAACTACAAGAGGTATTTAACAGAAAAATATTAATTATTTTTTATGACAATAGTTTTAAAAAATCGTATTTTAAAATAAATCAAGATTATCCCAGTCAAGTTAACATAAAGTACTGGCATTCTGGGTTTTATTGCAATTTAATCACTTGTCAAAATAATTATTTCCAGATTTCTTTTAGAAATCTATACATAAAACATACAGGTACTCCAAAAAAAAAAAAATGGTGTAATAATGAATCCCTTGAGTACCATCATTTACTTTGAATTCAAATTAACATTTTTGCTCTTATAAAAAAATGTAATTTTTAACATAATAAGATTCTTTTAAATCCTGCCAAAACATTTCTTTAAATGAATGACTAATTTTGTAAGATTGATTTGATTTGGAAAATAATTGAATATTATGATTTTTCTAAATTCTAGTGCAGTTTTTCTTGTCATATTTTTTAAAGTAAAAGTACAGTTTATCTTTTCATATTTTCAAAAACATTGGGGTCAAAGATTTTAGAACAAACTATATTTGTATTTTTTTTCATGTTAGTCAATTAGATAAGGTTATTTTGATTTTGAATGTAAAGCAGGGTGTACGATATGTGTTCCAAATACCTGATAATTTTCAAAAAGACTCAATTTTCATTTTTTGAGAATCCATTTCACGTCACAATCAGCTAGCTGTGTAGGAGCGTAACGAGTAACAAGTGACTGGATAGTGAATTAGTGATTAGTTCTCCTTAAAGTTTTAGCATTAAAGGAATAAATATTTAAAATTCATTTAAATCAAACTTAGCTTGTTGGAAAATATTCGCAGTACAAATGAAGATAATGAATTGATTCATATATTCTTTTAGAATTCACATCAAATCTCAGGGGTGAATGTCTCTCTTTTCCTTTACCACATAAACATATTACCCCACTGTTAATCAACCAGTGAGTTCAAAACATTCACTTCATAAAGCTATGTTAAAACAATTCATGTGGATAATTAACTTTAACACCATCCTAACCCATTAATGTGGGAGAGATATATAATTATTAAAAAAGTAGTAAAATATGTCAGCTCCATGCCCTTATAACTTTTATGAGGTCGAAGCCTCTCATTAATAGCCATCCATTATTTACCCTGGGCCTTTAAAACTACATGTATATCATCTAGATTAAGAACTCATTCAAAAATTGGTTACATTGAACATATATACCGGTGTACTAGAAGCAGAACTAGAACGCCTCCCATTTTCACAAAAAAAAAAGCTTCTCAAAATTTGATCTTGGAGTGGAAAAAAATGAGCATCTACAGTATATTAGACAAAAATCAGCTTGAATACCTCTTTCGTACTTGCAAATTTTCTTAATATGAAATATGAAAGAAAGTTTTTCTGTTATCTAAAGCCATTCAAATATGAAAGTAGACATCTCCATTGAATGTAAAATTTGGTGGGTCTTGGAAACCAAACTGGGTGAATAACCTCTTTTATATCATTTGAAATAATTCACACAAGTAATGTTTTAAATATTTGTTTTTCCCAGGAGGGTATTCATTGTGAAATAGGTTGAGAGGATAGGTCTCCTAAACAATAAAAACTGGATGGTCTTATTATATGTGGAATTGATTTTCTGCTGGATGCTGTCACTTCAATACTTTGTTTTAATGAGGGAAATCTTTGATTAATTTTGCTTCTTTGTACATGTAATTGGAAAACATTTGTACCAAACATATAAATTAATAGCAACATTAACCTTTATAATTCAAGGTCTTCTTAAAGATAAAGTGATGTAATGATACATACACATTTAACAACATAAAGATTACAAACAGAATTAATTAAGCCTTGCTGAGAGAATTTAATATATTAATAATTTTTGCTTTTTCAAATGCAGTGCAGCTGCAGTATCCACTGTAATGATACTTTGAATAGGTGAAATTATAATGTGTCAAATGTTTGAAGCATATATCACAATTTGATCCTGTAGTTTGAATTTCACAGAAATTTCAAAAAGTTTGAACCTACATGTTTTTATATGATAAAAACCATATCTTCCTAATTTTTGTACAGAAATAAGACATTTTCTACAACAAAACAAATCTAGTGCTAAAATATTAAAAATAAATTTTGATTTTTGATTAGGTTGTTTATATTTAAAGTTATAACACCAGTAGTCAGTACTTTGATCAGAAATACCAGTATTTACATATCAGATAAGATGTGATTCCTATATTTGATATGATAATGGTACACTGTAAGTTTCCTTAAAGTGGTAAATTCACTTTTATATATATTGATTTATATCATTTTATGTTCAATCTTTGTATATTTACTATGTTCATAAAAGCTGATTTAACCTTAAATTTGCATATTTACATTCTGATAAAATTCAATTCCGTTCTTTGTTGTTGTTTTCGTGGTCAAATTCTGTTACCTTTTATTTGAATTGCATGAATATTAATACATCTAGTCAAGCTTTTTTATATTAACACTAATTATAACATCATCATATACTGAATAATCCAAGATTCTCAGATTATTGCAATTTGGAAGTTGATATACATGTATTAGAAAATTATTATCAATTATAAATGGGGCATATTAGTGCACTTTTCCTCCTCAGCTGATTATGGATTAAATGTATGATTTTTGCTAATATCAAGAATTCTTTAATGAAAATAATTTGTTGAAAGCATCAGGCTCATGTCCTTCTTTGAAGTTATACATAGAAGCCAATCTCATAAATTGAACCTTTTTAGCTCACCTGAGCTGAAAGCACAATTCAGTTGTCCTGTTCTAAATTCATGTTAATGCTTGAGTTGGCAGTTACTTTTTCATAATTTTTTGAACTATTGAACCAATTTCAACCAATCTGAACACAAAGAACCTATTGGTGAATGGCTTTTAATTTTATTCAGATAAAGAACAAGTTCCCCTTCACACAGAGATTTATGGAAAATGATGAAATATTGTAGGGTGTTCTTTTTCAGAAATTAGCAAAAAACTAGTAGAACCAAAACTTTCAAAATTGAAGTTTTCTAAATTATACAAGATTCAAGTTTGTTTTGACCATGACCCTAATGAGCCAGCCCAAAGAGGCCAATATTTTAGGTTAAAGAGCTGATCATAGTAGATAAAAAAAAGCTTTGGAAATATTCTGAAGATCACGGTAACTAGACCATATTTTTTGGCACCACGACACATATCTGTCAGATAGTGGCCAAATAGAGGGTCTAAATTTTGATATATATAGATAAAATCTCCTTCTATGAAAATGGAAGAAATCAGTATAAAGATCAACACCATATCCTTTGAATAGGAGATGGCCACAATGAGTGAAATATTAAGCAACAAATTTTTAAAAATGAACTGGAGGTTTTAATTATTGTTAAACATATTTTTTATTAGCTTAGAACTTCATGTAGCATGCATAATATTATATTTAATCATGCATACCATAAACTCTTGGGGTGACCCGGTCAGAGAGAGGCTTTAGTTGGGGAGAAAGTTCCCATATATAATTGTATGTAGATATATTTTGTAAAAGATTAGGGCTATTACTTGTAAATAAGTTAGTATTAAGATGTTTCTTATTTATTCATACCATAAATTTGGGGTCATAGTTAGATGTGCATAAAAGAAATGGGAGTAGAATAGTGGTTTGGTTTAATGAGAAATGCTAGTATTAAAAATATACTGAGTATTCTGAAGAAAATTGAGATTAGCTTTTGAAATTAAAACTGCAAAAATTGGCCAAAGTGCACCTCAACTTTTGTACATGTATCAAACAATACAACATGTAAAGTTGACAATTATTCATGAGTTTTCTTCTTCTATGTTTCATGCAGTTGCTAAGGTAACAAGAATAAGAACACAGTTTGCTAATGAAATATGGGAGAAAATATTGGAAAAGAATTTTTTGTAAAAATATTAATGTATCTCTAAATTGGATTTAAAACCAAATAAATTATTTCTGTTTGCCAAATTTTAATGTTATAGACTTTATTCATTTTTTTTTTGAACAACCTTTGTGGAGTTTAGAAGTTTCAAGTTTTAGACATTAAAACATCAGTTATTCATGGATCACTTGTCTCTGTATCTAGATGTTCCTGAGGGAATGATTGATTGAATTAGTGCTATATATGCTGTGAGTCAGCACTCTTGATGTTTATTCCATTCTCTATTAAACAAACAAAATATACAGGAAGTTAAAAACTTTAATACGATGATGCCATATTGATTCTATTCTTAATGAATGACTTTGAATTCTAAATCAAATGTAAATTAGTTTTGTGAATGGTTTCAGTGTTTATTCATCACGTTTTCCTTCCACGTGTTGTCATCACTTCACGTGAGTTCAAGAACCAGATATATTGTGAAAAAAAAAATGAGCTCTTCTTTACACCCTCAAAATGGGTGAAAATCAATCAATAATTGATAAATCCTACTCATTGTGTATCATAAAAAGTATAGAGAGTGTTGTTAGAGTGCTATAGTTCAGAGGATAATGGATGTTAGAGGAGAACGTCCATTATGTTAGAAATCAACATCCATTAGGACCAGTAAGAGCAATCAATGCAATCTTGTTTAAAATAATGTTCTCAGGCTCTGAAAAAGTCCGAAAACTCAATTCAATCTATGTATTTACACAGTACATTTAATTTGTAACTGTTGTTTGACCTATCTGAAAAAATCGAATGGTTTAATTCATTCAGTCCTTCTGCGAAATACTTTCCTCTCATCCCAAACTGATATCATCAGATCTATTCAGAATGTAACAGTGTGTGCTCTTCATGAATATAACAGATTGTTTAAAGTTTCCAGGGTTTAGATTCATTTGCATTTTTTGAAGTGTCAATTTTTTCCTCACATTGACCTACAAATTGATTCCAACTTTTATGCAGCAAAACAAAATTTTTTAGAACTCAAATATCATTCAGCATGCAAGTTTTGTGTTGTAAGTTTGTTTGGTTTGGTCCTTTTTTATGCAGTAGTTTTATTTACATCTTATTCAAAATATTGCTAAATAATTTTGTGCTCAGAGAGTTTTCCATACTAAAATGATTCTGTTTTTGGATTTTTTTGATACTATTGAGGATTTGTAGCATAAAAAAGGACAGATAGATGAAGTTTTGTATCTAGTGATTTTATTTTTTTGTTGCTGTAGTATTTGTGTGCTTATGTTTCTTTTTTAATTGTTTCTTCTGCTCAGTATGAAATACTGTCTTCAATGTTGTCGCAGTCCTGAGAAAAGATGAAAGTTGCTGGTAACCATGGTGACAAGAAGTGACAACTGGAGCCCTAACACTAGCAGATTGGATTCCATTGAATGGATAGAAAAGAATCAGCATAGCTTGACATTATAGATGGGGATACAATGAATTGAATGTGGTTAAACTTGTGATTGTTGTCATACAAAAACATAACTAAAAACTGAAATTCATGTTTAGGATACAAATGGTACACACAATTTACAATCTTAGTTTTGTTGTTTGGTACTGGTACTAATACTGTCATCTAGCTATAAGATTATGATACTACATTTGTAACAGTTTAGCCTAGTGATTGCCACTGATTGTTGTTGTTATTCTTTGATGTACAAAAGCTATATATGGTATATATATGAATAAAATGGAAAATATAAATTACAATATTTACAGCGTCATTTTATTATACATTCATGAAAGTAAGAAACTGCAAAAAAAACCCACCAAGAATGAATAAAAAATATATGAATTTAAAATTTTGTATCTTTTTTTGATGGATTGAAAATGTAAGTATCCTGATTTTTTTTACATTCCTCAGCCCCCCCTTCCCCTCCTTCACTCACACGCAAACGCACACATACACGCAGTTTCAGCACAGATTGATTGGATTGGAAAGGTAATAAGTAAAGGGTAGGGATGTTGTAGCTTACTTTTAACCTTTTTTTATATTTGATCACAAGCTTCTGATGAGGATGTATATATATATATATATAAGCATTGCTGTTGTACATCAGTCAGTACAGAGAGTTCACAGTGACAACAGACTATGGAATTGATCTGTTTGAGGAAACATAAACACTTTTAGGAAATTGAGCTTTTAGATGAACAAGTTGTATCGCAACTAGTTAGCATTCTACATATTTACTCTGGCTTCAGTCCAGATAAGATTACATTTAGAAAGTAAATTGCATCATTTTTAGGCTGATTATGTCTGATAATCCCTGGGAACTGTAGATGATACTGCTGTGTAACAAGGTCTATTCTATATGCCTTGGTAGAACGATCAATTGTTTTAAATGGGAGAAAATAGGTGTACCAAAGTTTTTTCATTAATATTGGATGAAATAGATAGTTTTTCCAACCTGAGGGCTATTAGATATTAATTCCTATTGGCAAACACAAAGATTGTCAAACGTTCAGCTAGGACGTCAAATATTTATTCAAGGGTAAACATAGCAGTCGAACAGTGGATCAAGTTTGTATGATGAACAAATTAGGACTTTTATCGTATTTTCCTCATCAAAATGGACAATCATTACAATTTGTTTACTTTCACTATGTGGTTATTAGGGAGGAATTTTGTTTGCTGACTAAAAAAGAATAACAAGATGCTAATTGAATGGGGATGGACAAATGGACAAAAGAATATAGATTTTAGATAGCTATGTCTACAAAAAGGTGTTTAGTGTTTGCAGTGCTGTGGATTTTCATCAGTCTCTTGTTAGAAATTAAATATATACGTTAGTTGCGCAACTAGATTGTCCATGTGCAATTATAGTCACCTGAGTATTTTTTATAACCCAGCAAAAGTTAGATACAATTAGGTACAATATGGTCAATAGACTGACAAACAAACAAATTACTGAATGTCAAAGTTAAATGAATTGGTTTTTGACCAAGGATCAAGAAAATACATGGGTTGGACGGGCTATCTTTTTTAGCTCACCTGAACCGAAGGTTCAAGTGAGCTTTTCTGATCACCCGTTGTCCGTCGTCCGTCCGTCCGTCTGTCTGTCCATCCGTCTGTAAACTTTTCACATTTTTGACTTCTTCTCAAAAACCTCTGGGCCAAATTTAACCAAACTTGGTACAAAGCATCCTTATGAAAAGGGGATTCTAAATTGTTAAAATAAAGGGTACAACCCTTTTTAAAGGGGAGATAATTACGAAACAGTGAAAATAGGGTGCATGTTTTTTAAAATCTTCTTCTCAAGAACCACTGCACCAGAAATGTCAATATTTACACAAAAGCTTGTATATATAGTGAAGATTCTAAATTGTAAAAATCGTGACCCCCGGACTAGAACTGGGGCCCCAGGCAGGGTTCAAAATTTAACATGGAAATACATTGGAAAAATATTTAAAAATCTTCTTCTCAAGAACCACTGCACCAGAAATGCCAACATTTACACAAAAGCTTGTATATATAGTGAAGATTCTAAATTGTAAAAATCGTGACACCCGGACCAAAACTGGGGCCCAGGCGGGGTTCAAAGTTTAACATTGAAATACATTGGAAAAATGTTTAAAAATCTTCTTCTCAAGAACCACTGCACCAGAAAAGCAAATATTCAAACAAAAGCTTGTATATATAGTGAAAATTCTAAATTGTAAAAATTGTGACCCCCGGACCAAAACTGGGGCCCAGGCGGGGTTCAAAGTTTTACATATATAAGAAAAATGTTTAAAAATCTTCTTCTCAAGAACTACAATGCAACAGTTTGGGATATCACTATGCATACATCCTTGGCAATTGTAGATTCTAAAGTGTTAAAATCATGACCCTCGGAGTAATACTGGGGCATCAAGAGGGGTTCAACGTTTAACATAGAAATATATATAGGAAACATGTATAAAAAAAATCTTTTCGAGAACTACAATGTCATACTTTGTGAGATTACTTTACTTGGATCCTCAAATAGTGAAAACTTTAAATTATAGAAGCGATCTAATACTGGAGCCCCAGGAGAAGGGGTTCAATGTTTCACATAGAAAGACAGGAGGGAACATGTTTAAAAATCTTATGGAGGAGAACTACAATGCTTCAATTTGTGAGATTACTATGCAAGCATTCTCAAATTGTAAAGTTTCTAAATTGTGGAAGCCATGACCCCCAAACTAATATTGAGGCCCAAGAAGGGGTTCAAAATTAACATAGAAATATATAGGGAACATGTTTAAAAATCTTCTTCTCAAGAACTACAGTGCAACAGTTTGTGAGATTACTATGCACGCATCATTGGCTATTGTAGATTCTAAATTGGTAGAATCGTGACCCCCGGACTAATACTGGGGCCCCAAGACCCCCAGACCAATACTGAGGCCCCAAGTGGGGTTCAAAGTTTAACATAGAAATATATATGGAAAATGTTTAAAAATGTTCTTCTTGAGAACTTCAATGCTACAGTTTTTGAGATAACAATGCAAGGATCCTCAAATAGTGTAGTTGTTAAAGCCAACCATAAACCCCGGACCAATACTGGGGCCCCAGAAAGGGTTCAAAGTTTAAAATAGAAATAACATACATGTATGCTATGAAATAGAATGTTACAAGGAACTGTTGTTCAGGTGAGCGATGTGGCCCATGGGCCTCTTGTTTTTGTTTTTGAGATGCATATAAATAGAGGCATAGTGGGAACCTATATGAACTATACAATATTTAACTGGTAATAGCAGAAATAGATAGGTGTGTTGATATAGGAATTATCAATGATGCATCAGTTGCTTTCAATGCACCTCTACAGATTCTTCATAATTTAGTCTATTCTCTTTTGAAAAGTGGACAGGCATAGCCTACATGGATAGCCTACATGGATGTAGGCTATGCCTGTCCACTTCTCAAAAGAGAATACATTTAGTCAAGATAAGCCAAGTAGTTCCCGAGAAGTTTGACGGCTGACAAGCACTGATGGATATGAATTGGTCTCCTGAGTGACCACTGTGGCCTTAGTTTGAACTGCAATGTACTTTTTTCTCTCTTTTGACCCTCCCAAAATGTTGCTAATGAATCGAACTATATTTGCGACAAAATGTCTTATTGAAGAATTGATTTGTTATGTTAGCTGTTCCACTCTCAAATCCAATCAACAATCTGACCATTAAAGATAAATTACCTTTATAGACATTGGGAAAACAAAGATTGATAATGAATTGCAAAATCATATTTTAATTTTTAATTGGCATATGAATTCGGACATTCAGCATTGATAGAAATACAGTGTCTTATCGAGAGACATTTGCTGCCCTTTCGTGGATGACATAGGCTGTTTGAAGATAGAAAAAACAAATCAAACAGGAAAACAACGCACAGACAGACAACCAGAATAAGTTGTAACCTTCTTGTCTTGTTTCCTTGTAAAAAATAATGAATATTTACGCGTGTAATGTTCTTGTCTCGTTCTAAGTAATTAATGAAATGAACAAGCATATTGTTCTGGTGTTTGTTGTTTTTTTTTAAACCACTCAGTTTCATGCATCTGATTTGTATCTCTTGCAAAACTGTTGAACTCAAAGCATTTGATATTAAAATTTGTTGATATTAATCTTGATATTTACATGTCGGAGTTCAAGTTAATTCTATGATACGAGTATTTATCACGTATACTAATGGGATTTAACGGGAAAATGAGAATTTATCCTTTTGCAATTCAGGTTGTCATATTAGTATCTACACGTATGTACACGTATATAGGGAGAGACTTACAAATCAAGTGAACGCTTTCCTCTACATTTCAAATAATTTGAGCAATTTAGATCAATTGAGTTGACCAATTAAATGTTCATCGTCAATACAACTCTTCTGAAACCCCTTAGCACGATTTTATTTAACAAGTTTACTAGTTATCAATCAAACATACTGTAAAGAGATGTACATTCGGGGAGAATATTGATTTATATTTCTATAGTTATGTCCCTTTTTAAAAATAAAATATTAATTCTAATTGTATAAAATATTACTGTAATGCATACATTGCAATGTATATTATAAACAGTATCAATACCAATCCTAATTTTGCAAATTTATATTTCATGAAATGTATTTAGCGATGCATCCGTCAAATTTCCCGATTATATATCAGTTTGTTTCACATTGCTTATTGTTTAAATTTTCTCTTTAATGTAAATCCATCTTTGACGCATCCTGTTTTTATTTTATGTATACATGTACTTGGTCTCTAGCTTCCGATTATCATTTTAAAATGGGATCAATATTGTGTAAAAGATGTACATATACATGTTTAGTTGCTTTAGAGTGCATAAGTTATCGTGAGGGCTGCAAAATCAAACATGAAAAATAAAATGAACAAATACAGAGATAAGAGAACTTTTTGGAAAAGGACTGGGATCGCAGGGCCCCAGCTTTTCCAAACCTCGATGCAAATAAAAATCCAAATTCAAAAATGTTCATTTCAACTCCAATTTGTTTTTGTATTCTTTTCCAGCTCTAGATTTACTTTCTTTTGAATACGAATTATGTTTTTTAAATTTTGCTTACAAACATTTTTAAAATTTTGTATCACTTTATTATTGAAATACATATTTCCAAAAGGCTTTCATGCTCAATCGGGTATGATACATATGTAAGTTCATGTCGATGTTTATATTTTAACAAAATAAATACTCTATACAGGGTCATTTTCGCCCCGTGTTATTTTCGCCCTTCGACACTTGCAAACGGTTTCACGCCGTCTTAAATTCGCACAGACTCGCTTGTGTACTAAAGAGATAAAATGGAACATTGGAATTCGCCCAATTTTAAATTCGCCCGCTGACAACGAGGTCGAAAGGGGCGAAAATAAAACGGTGGCTAATATTTCCCTGTGTCCTTTCTGATATATTTTACTTTTAACAAATAAAAGTAGTCATGTATATTTTATTTGTTAAAAATAAAATATATCGGAAAGGACACCTGTATACAGTATAGAAATTTGCAGCACAGGTGGGTTTTTTAAAAAGATTATGTGTAAATTGAACATCATTTGTTTTCTTTCGAAATCTTTAAAGTGAAAATTACTGAATACGTGATTACGTTTTATTTCCATAAAATATGATCTAACGTGATATATTTTTTTGCATTTTTCAATTAAATATGAGATCATGTTTCTTTGAAATTTTAGCTGTTTTTGAGTTTTGGAACATTTGATATGATACACATTGTTTGAATTGAGGTGTGAATTATTTGGAGCTTTAGTCAACTACTAGTAATAATTTGTTTTACATAATGAAAAATAAAAAAATATAATGTTTGTATGACTTAAATTTTTTAAATGATGGTTCGGTCTTAAAAGGGTCATGGTCACGATTTTGGTAAAAAATTATGTTTTCGATTTTAATGTTTATAATGCTTCAGCAAGGTATTTTTAATAGGCAACCAAAATTTGAGTGTCATTTGTCGAGTTATAAGCGAGTTACAGAGCTTACAATTCCTCGCTATGTAAACAAAGCTTTTGTTTACATTTTGAATGTTGAAGTGAAAATTCCAGTTTTAGACTTAAAATAAATGTGTTATTCGTTAGGAACTGTTTATTTATGCTTAAAATGAATAATAATATTGACAAATCAGCTTGAAAAAGATTTGTTACTGGTATATTGAACCCATGTATACAAAAGCAGGGCACGAGCCTTGTTTACATGACGAAGAATTGTGAGCCCTGTATCTTGCTTAAAACTCATCGACGGCCACCCAAATTTCATTTGATCATTAGAAATGAATTCATAAAGCATTGTAAATAATAAAAACAGAAAAATAAAATTTGAACAAAATTGTGACCATGCCCCTTTAACAAAAAGATGCATTGCTGGTATAGCAATTTTCATCACACGAATTCCTTATAAGCTGTCAAGAAAGTCATGGTCAACTTTAATTTCATTCCTTTCCATGTTTCAATGTTTGTATAAATTTTTAAATTAAAATATAGCTATTTCTAACTTGACGAGGAAAAAAAACTGGATAGTTTACGGTTGGACGAAGCACGCTGCCGAATGCTTCATATATCTAAGTATTGCGCACCCACGGTTTACCCAGCCATCTATGGAAACGGGAACAAATAGGGATATAAGAGATGCTAGGCCGCTGATCGATCCAATTCAGTTACCAGCTCCAATTAAAACATTCCATCCCAGTTCCTGGCGGCGCGAGGGCAAACAGCTCAAGAAAACTGTGGCGCGACAGGACCGGTGAAAACGTATTGATTACAGAGCGGGCGATTCTTGTCAGTTTGCCTGTGAACGCGATTGATCACTACAGGTATTTGATTGAGATTTCATGATGGGTTTTATTGATCCGAGGAAGAAAATGCTGTGGCAATCTTTCAGATTTCGACTATAGTCATATTTTGATGTTTGTAACATGGACGTCACACACAGATTTGTTATTTTAAGGTAGGACAGTACTATGATACTTTTTATGGTTATCATTTTTTAAAAGTGAAATATTACGTGAAGCTAACGTGATCATAGCATCAACTTTTACGTGATACTAAACTGAATTGTATTTCATTTCTGTTGTAGAATAAAACACCGTTTATGTTTTGGAAAATTAAAATATGTCTAGTTTGCGCTTGCGTCAAGAAATTAAAAGCAGACGATCGAGAAACAGACGTATTGAATCGAGGTAAGTAAAGAAAACAACAAATGATTCAGCAATTCCTTTATTAGACATCATGGAGTATTCTTACAAACCAAACCTATCTATTTACTGAAGATTTCGACAAGATCAGAATGGTTCTCTACCAGCGTTTCAGGAGTCGGCGGAACCCGACATAATAGCTTGTATCGATATAGGGACAACCTTCTCGGGATATGCATTTGCCCTTAGCAAAGATCTCCAAGAGGATAGATTAGCTGTCCATGTCAACAAGGAATGGATATCCGGAAACTCCAAGTTGATCACACTCAAGGTTCCAAGCTCCGTTCTTCTGACCCCGGAGAAAAGATTCCACTCCTTTGGGTACGAGGCGGAATGGAAGTATGGTCAGTTAGCAGCCGACAAAAACCACCTGGGCTGGTATTACTTTAGGAAATTCAAGATGACGATGATGCAGAACGAGGTAAAGTCGATCAGCTTGACTCAGTTTCTTAATTTTTATTTTGCAAGTATTGGACAACATTTCTATCATCTTAGTTTTGTTTTTGTATCACAAGTTTCTTATTCTTAAGTTAAAGGGTGGCAAAGTATATTCCAAATCCGATAAAGAAATATTCAATTCTATGGACAGTTCGTTTCTTTTCCCTCCAGAATCCGAACATTGGCACCAGTATTATGGACGACACGGGAAAACCTCTCCGTGCCGTGGCAGTGTTTTGTGCTGCCATCAAATACTTACGAAATCACCTAGTGGACGCATTGGCCAGCACCATGAAAGGTGTAGAGCCAAATTGGATATTAGAAAACTTTTCTTTTCAATGGATCTTTACTCACCCTGTTAACTGGGAGGACCAGACAAAGCAAGTTATAACAATGGCCGCCAAACAGGTTACTAAAGTGTTATTTTTAAATCCTTAACTTAAAGTGGGATATTGCTTAGAACTTGGCACAAATGATAATTACACCTACATGTATATACACTTACATGTATATGTGATATAAATAGAAACACATGCTTTTATTCATCTTCATTATTTTTTTTTTATTATTTTTTTTTTAATTATTAAATAGTGAAATGTTGCAAGATTGTAACCAGAATTTTAGTGAAAAGACGATTTTTCATATTCAGGTTGGAATCAACAACGCAACTCTAGTACCGGAAGCCGAGGCAGCCTCGTTTTACTGCCAAGTTTCACCATTACATCGAATCAACACCAGGAATGGAGAAATGATTTGTTTACAGACACTGGGGATGAAATATCTAATGCTTGATCTAGGCGGTAAGATTTTGTTAATGTGATAGAAGTTTTAGTTTTCTGTCTATATGTTTATCTTCTACCCCTCTCTTTCTGTCTCCAAATGAATTTTGTTCCATTCGTCCATATTAAGGGTTCGATTTGATTTTTCCTATGCTTACTTATTTTAACCTTTTGATGTAAATATGCTTTCAAACAGTTCTTAAAAAGTATGTCGTTTGAGTGTTATACGGTATTTAGCTAATCATTACCAACCTCCAATTTCATCATTGTCATCTTTTATATCAGATTTGGTAGCCGTGTACTATGGAGTGTATACATGTAGACTTATATGATTTTTTTTCTACATAGGTGGGAGCACTGATTCTACAATACTGCAGTTGACTAACGACACGAAGCTGATAGAACTCATAAACAGTACCGGAAACCTGAACGGAGGAATCAAAGTGGACGCCGCCTTTATTAATTTTCTAATGCAAATTGTGAATGAGGAGGTGATGGAGAAATTCGCCAGTAGTTTTAAAGCTGACCTTTCCTATCTCCACAAGGAATTTGAGATTAAAAAGCGGACGTTTGACCCTAAAAGCTCAGACCCTATAGTTTTTAAGTTACCTACAGTATTAAGAAGAATTTTTGAAGTCAACATGAAGCAAGCGTTACAATTGAAGATAGAACAATCCGAATATGGATACCTTGTCAAACTTAATGGTGATACTTTAAGCATGGACCCGGATGTGTTTCGAGGATTTTATGCCGCTGCTTTGGAAAACATATCGAGTTCGTTATTAAAAGTGCTGTATGCAAAGGAAGGCAAAGATTGCAAAACGATTGTGATGGTTGGAGGTTTTGCATTGTCTCCCCTTGTTCAAAACACCATTCGAACAAAGTTTCCGGATATGACGATTTTAATGCCCCCCGATCCCGATCTAGCTGTGATGAAAGGTGGTGTATTGTATGGGTTTGATAACCGACCAGTGATATACATGAAAGCAAAATACACCTACGGGATTGGGATGGCGATGCCTTTCAAAAATGGCGTCCATCCAGATGAGAAGAAATTTGAGTCTAATGGAGTGTCGCTTTGTAGTGATGTGTTCAAAATTAATATAACACAGAACCAAGACGTGCAGATTGGCGAGTTTGAAAGCCGGACTTTGTTGTACATTAATAGGAGAGAGCAACGGTTTCTCTGCATACCCGTTTATTTGTCAACAGTTAGAGAGGCCTTGTTCACGACAGAAGGAACATGTCAATATTTAGGCAAAATGAAAATTACTTTAATGTCAACTCGCGATGAAAAAGCTGCTATATCAGTGAAGATGGCTCTTACTTTTCATGAGCTGGTTGTAGAAGTGACAGACGAAGGAAGTGGAAGAACTATTCGTGACGTTTTCGCCGATTCGCCGCACATTGAGTAA
Organism: Magallana angulata; assembly: GCF_025612915.1. NCBI lineage: Eukaryota > Metazoa > Mollusca > Bivalvia > Ostreida > Ostreidae > Magallana > Magallana angulata. The sequence goes on from NC_069117.1 coordinate 11,636,577, forward strand.
CGTTAATTAGGTCGTAACGAAAACGCTCGATTTTGCTTTTCACCCGGCGCATATTCATGGTATATAATTCATTAGCTCTTGGAGTGAAACAGGAAGTTTGTTGGTTTATTTTTTAAAAAAAATTGTCTATCGACGAAAGAAAATCAGAAGAATTGTTTCAGCCTTTGAGGCATTAATCTGTTGCATTCCTATAATTTTGAAAGGTCTTAGTCAGATGAAATCTGCTAATATGTTTTGGTGGTTTCCTCCTAGGAAACCTGGGCTTGGTGAATTACTATTATGTATGTGCTATGGCATCGATAGACTGTTGTCCTTAAGCGAAATGGTTCTTTCAGATATGGACTCCAGAGAATTATTGGTGATTGTGACTGCCTGGTTTTTGTTTAGATATTGAGCATGAATTATGAATTTTACAATGTGTTGCAGGGCATACAGGAAACTCACGATGCATTTTGTTACCGAGTTGACCTCCAGTCACGGATTAAAAGCTTGATCGAAAAGTCGATATCGTGGCAAACTTAATGGTTTATACGTAATCGATTTAATATACATCATGCACTTGTATTTAACAATGTTATTGCTGTTATCAATATTATTATTTAAAGAAATATTCTTTGTTTTAAGCGTTTAATAAAAATGAGTTGTTGAAATCTTCGGTATTTCATTGCTTTAGGTCTATTAACAATTCCTCTTATTAAAAGTCATCCCATCGAAATTTTACTCCCTTCCCTTCCCTCCGTCAACATTGTGATTCAAAGATATTTCAAGTTCTAATACTAATATTTTAAATCTTATCTTTGAAGCAAAATTTAGTTTATAATTTTTGTACAATAATTCGAGGAAATAATCGATACCTTTTAAAGAAAAAATTGTTCAAAAAAAAAATCAGTCGAAAAAAAATATGACCAATATCGAGTCTTACAGATGTTTGCATGCTTGAAATGATATCATACATAAATAATATGTACTACAGATCAATGATAACACACTTTTTAAAGAACTTGACATAGACAATGGCTGGGCAAACTGTGAACAAGCGGACCGTGAACACACCTGTCGCCAACTCTTGCACATTACATGTTTTTGTTTCTGACAGGTGCACTAACTTTAGAAATAGAATATTTACATACGCTTTATTAAAGGGTTATGATCCCAGTAAATACTATGTCTAACGTCATAGATTAGTTGATTGTCTTGGACTGAAGTTAATTTGGTATAAGTATCATAAATTGAAAATCTTCTCAAAATGAATTCATAAATGGTTGATATTTTGACATTAGTCAAACTTTATTTGGTTATCGTGGGCTAAGTACATGTAGGTATTAACCTATATCCAAATTACCTTATTTTGGTTTTCTTCGCAACCAAGGCCATCAGAATTATTGATCTTGGAGGATAATATCCAAAAATAAACTAAAAAAAAGAAGAATAATTAAAAAAGTATTTGTTATCAATTTGAATAATGCATGTCAACATGATTTTTTTTTTTCTAAAATCATCATTGTCTGTAAGCGCTTTTATCTTCAGCAGCTTAAGATTGATGAATGTTTCATTTTACTGCAAAGAAAAATCAATTTTATCTACACAGCTAAATGTTCTATACACGTTTTTAAATATTCCAAATGTATTGTTATATATCTAATGACATATACATATACCTCAACACACCCCCCCATTTATCAAATTCTCTCACTCACAAATAAATAAAAAATTCAAACAAAATTCACATTTTAAATTAAGTGCATGAATATACATTTCAGTTTCTTTATCTTGTAATTTTTTTTCTTATATTCAAAATAATATAAACCTTGTATGAATTCAACAATCAAGTAGTTTTTTCCCTGTCATATGATAAAAGCTAACAGTTGCTGCACAAATTTATTTTTCAAGGACGAATTAATTGGAACACATATGATTCAGACATCAATTATTGATGGAGCCAAAATTAATTCCAAGGTTCATTGTTTTCCTTTCATTAGCAATTGAAAGCGGGTTTTTTGTTGTTTTTGCTCGCATAGAAACATATTGACAAAACTTTTATTTCATAGACAATGCGAAAGTATTTCATAACTGTAGGAAAGCCCCCATTGTCTGCCACTTCTATTGTATTTGACAAAAAATATCATAAATGCTGTTTTACAAAAACTAACTAGCTAAGGATAACAACCCTTTTCAGTATGAATTGTTCTAAAAAAAATAATCATTTAACGATGGTTTTGTGATACGTATGCATTTCACAATTAAAAGTTAAAATGTTTACATGTAACAAGTTCACACAATGTTATTCTAAATAGAGGGGATATGACTAATTTACGCCTCCGTGTAAAATTCACATTATAGCGACCTTTCGGCCATCATAAGAAGCAAAGGCACAAATCTAGACAATACGCCTAAGCAATGAGTTGATTCAGTGAACAGACTTAAAATATTTCCACAGATTACCATCACATGGCCTCCGGCCATTTTTGTATTATCGCGGGAATCTTGTCTTCCGGTCGTTTTCTTACATCTGGTCATTCGAGAAAAAGTCACAATAAACATGCGTTCTCTTTTGTTTTCTTGAAATTCAATAACGATATGTAAATGAACAGTGTGTGAAAGAGAGTGCATATGCACAAAACCATTTTTTTTCGAACAAGAGTTATAATTTCGGATTTACATTTCGTTAAGGATGTTCAAAAGAAGTGAGTTTATTTTTATTTATCAGTATAACTCATTTGATTTTACTAGTGATTAAATTTGTACATTTTCATTACATATTAATAAAAATCACGATTAATGATATTTTGAAATAATTTGTTTTAATAACGGTAATCATTATACAAATCTTCGGTTTAATAAAAAAGAAAACTCATTAAAAAAGATTTATATATTCAAGTTTACTACGATACTTGTACATTGATACTAAATATTCAACAAAATTACGAAAGAGTGGTACATTTTCTATTGTATGTAGGTATTCATGAAATGGTTGTGACAGCGATTTGTGCGACGTTATTGGGGCTAATCATTGACGTACAGCGTGAGTGCTAATTCAATAATACTTCGATAAAAATACCAACAAGCCGTAGTCATAATACCCATAATATATATATATATATATATATATATATATATATATATATATATATATATATATATATATATATATGCAGCAAAGAAAATTAGTATAAGCTTGAACTCCTGTCCTTTTTACTGTTATAGACATTCAACAATTAATTTTTTAAATGCATGCATTGACGGATGAAATAACAGAACCAGCTTGCAGAAAAATATCAAATCGTATAAAAGATTTCAATTCCTAAGATACCACATTTCTTGAATTCAGTATATGATTTAATAAATTTTGGAACTTGTGCGGCCTTGTATGCAATATCAATATACCAAAATCTATATTAAGAAAGTACAACAAAAACACACCAGCCCAATACTATTGAGGTCCGTTTTTTTTTATTATTTTTTATTGCTTCTTCTTTGGCAGTAAACAGTTGGATGGTAAAGGGCCAAGATCCAGCAGGTTTGTTTGTTTAAAGTATCTCAATCCACAAAAAATTATGATTCAGTAATGATACTTATTTCGTAAATAAAGTAACATACCAATTATTCTTATCAACATCGAAAAGATAAGAGTTGTATGCTCTTGACGAATTATCAATAGATTTCCTTTGAAAAGATACATGTATTTCTGAATATAACCCAAAAAAGTTTTAAATTGGGTGAGTTTTAACTCTTGAATAATAGTATGTTTGGGATTGCTACAGAACCTTGCGACCTGATGCCATCCAGCGATAAAGGTCCGGCTTACTATCGTCGACTTACACCTTGGGGTAAATGGTTAGAAATGCCCTGTCCTCCCAAGACGGTGTTTGTTGCCAAATGGTGCAGATGTGATTACCCAGAGATGGAAGGTACCTGTGAAATACTAATAGTTTCAATGAAAATCATTCACACTTTCTATTTTGATAGGAATACTATGACAATTTTGTTTTTTAACAGACATCTTAACGGAAGCTCATAAGGAGTCAAAAACTACTACGTTAGAACCAACAACTAAAAGGCCAACAACTCTACCAACAACCGCACCTAAAACAACCGTGCCAAAAACAACAACACCGACTTCAGTTAAACGGACATCGACTGTACCAACAACACCGACACGAACAACAACTGTAAAACCAACAACTGCAAAAACAACAACAACTGTAAAAACAACAACTGAAAAAACAACAACAAAAACTCCACAAACGACAACATCAGCGATAACTAAGAAGACCACAACAACTGTACCGACGACGAAATTGTCAACAACTGCAGCATCAACAAGCAAGACAACAGCTTTACCATCAACAACTACACCAAAAACCACAACCATAACAACAGTTGCGCCAACAGTAACGAAACAGACAACAATTGAGCCAACAAAACCCGCATCTACAAATCTACCATTAACGTCATCAGCCAAAGAACCATCGGATGCTAACCATCACTACTCCACGGTGAAGCCCGTGATACAAGACTCAACAACACTCTCAGAAGTTCTCTACCCGATATCCACTCCGGTGTCTCCGTCTACAGCGGGATCTAATGGTCCGGCTGTAAGTGATCATGGACATGATCATGGTGGTCATAGTTTGGAACTAAGTACTAAACAAACAACCGCAGAACTATCACCGTCTCCTACGAAAGGCGTTGCTGCGGTCAATACAACACTAGCTCCCAACACGATGACTGATTCAATTATTGTTACTACCCACGGGGCAAATTCTGGCAACCATCCCCATAATGAGCCAACAATGCATAACCACACGGAGACAATGACCTCAACAACGATGACGCCATCAACGAAGAATCCAACTAGTGAGACAACAAGAACACATTCTACAACGGAATCAAGCTCAACAGGTACAAGAGTTTGACGTTAATAACTATAATTGCGGGTATTTTAAGAAACCATAGAGCAACGAAAATTATGTAAAAATGACATATATATTTGGACATATACGAGTATCAAATAACTAAAGTACATTTATACAAAAAATGTTGAAAATACTGAGCAGGTATTTGAAAATAAAACACATCTTGAAGTATTACAAAGCACAAAGGGCTATTAAAGTTAAATTCTAAATAGTTAAAAGCCTAATTGAGTTATTCGGTTATTCTACTTGGTTAACTTTGATACGTCAGAGGTAGGTGGAAGTGATAAAGATAAACCAATTCAAACCGATAAGAACCCGACATCTATTGAAGGGGTGAGGATGACAGGGCTGTTTACCTCATGCGTCAGTGTGTCCACTCTTTTCACCGTTTTGTCGATTTAACAATCGTAGCCTATGGACAAGATGGCTTTTCCTGATAAACTTCAAACGACATCATTAAAGGGCAGATCTGAACGACTTTGAATCATTCGGCATTTCAGTTGATTTTCATTTAATGGACAAAGTAAAGCTAGAAAGCAAAAACATTATAACGATAAAATTCAAAAATATGAAACTCAATATAAAATTGTCTATTTTCACACTCTTTTTAACGAAAATAGCAACCGCATGTGAATTTCAAGAAATAGCAGACGACAAAATTTCGTACATGGGATTCATCAACGCGGATATCGGATGGATTCGGTTCCAGTGCCCTCATCACCAGGAATTCAGTTTGGCGCGCTGCGGCTGCTTCAATCCACAAGGTAAAAGTGCTGGTGGCCAAGTTTTTTTTTTAAAACATTCATATTTCATTACTGATGGACAATATTAATTAAACTTTTCAACTGTAAGTAAACTATATAGATTTTTCTTCCTCGAAACCCTTTCAAATTAATAGAAAACTAATAATTATTTCATTGATTAAAGTGCAGAAATAAAAACATTTTTCACTTACGTATCTATAAAAAAGACGACCTGGAATCAAAGAATTACATCGATTTGATAAAACCTTATACTGTGGCATTTCGCGATTGATATTTTTTTTTCAGAGGAGACAACACCATATGCATCAACGATTTCAAGAACAACAGTTGGGATTCCGCAAGGTGATTGTCCATCAGCAATATTGTTTTCATCTTGAAATATAGGCTATAGATAAGGTCAATCATAAAAACAAAGATGCCTCAAGTTGGTGGTTTTTTTTTTACTAAACTTTTAGGGTGCCCGTATGTGAAAGAGGGAAGGAAGGCCTTTCGGGAGTTTATTGACGTATTAAAAACATGGGTATTTTCCGAATGTGGAGAGAATTACGAGTTTAGTCAGCTGAAATGTGGGTGTGTTCTAGAAGGTATTGATCTTTAATGCTAATCAAGACTTTTTGATTATTGTGAATAATACAATGTATTGATATAATGTTTAATTAATAAAATTAGAGTAAACATTGAAATAAATAAATCAAATAAATGATTTTTATTCGTTCCTTTTTTTCGTATTCATAATTATGGTAATTAATCTAACAGGAACATCGCCAGATGGAGACGCCTTCGATCTTGTGAAAACTACAGTATCTCCCATCGTAACCTCACCTGGTAATACATTAGAACGTTGTTTGGAATACTTTTCACCGGAACTTTATATATATTACAAATTTTACAATATCAATTAGCCCTCATAAAACCCCCCAAAACCCAACAACAAACAAAAACGACAAAACGATAGCCCTGTCAAGGAGACCATTAAATCTATATTTTGTTACTAAGTGGGTTTAATAAGAAAAAAAGAGGCAATCATTATAAATCATAATTAAACTGAAAATGCTTTAATTGATACTGTTTTGATGTTGAATGAATGATTTAAAGTCTAATTATACAGACATACATGTTCAATACTAGGAAATTCATGTTATTGCCATTAGTATCTTAATTCTCATGAAATTCACACCATATTAATATCATACACTTATTGCATATCATTTTATATTATTTTATAAGCCTTATGCTAAACGCATAGGAGTTATTCACTACCCGTAGATAAAACAAAAGGTCTAAGTTGGTTTTGTCCCATCCAAGTATGGTCGTGTGTGTGTGGGGAGGGGGGGGGGGTTATTCGCCGATGATGCTAGCATAATTGTATCGAACTGATCTACATGGCCGATATTTTTTTCTGTAACAGCGCTGACTTCCACAGAAGAAGTACCACCTGGTGAGTAGCACTTACAAGTATTCGTAATGGAAATCAACATGAAAGAATCTATTGTACAAGATTGTATCAAAGTAGTTGTACTTATTTGGAGAGAGGTATATAAAATATCGACATCGTATACGAAACAAAGTGTAACTTGAATTTTTTGACTTTAAAACATACTCTTTAGGTCTGAATTTTAATAAAAATTACGTTCTTTGAATTTTGACTGACTTTATATTCAAGGTTGCCCATACATTGCCGTAAGTAGATCCTCGTTCCGCGAGTTCGTGCCGGATATTCAGTCCTGGGTGTATTCGGATTGTTCTCCTGATCACGTGTTCAAACAAGGCGCATGTCGCTGTGAACCGGAAACTATAGCGATAAACGGTATAACAAGCGCTTTATGACATTACTCTACTTTGATCTAAAATATATAAATGTAGAGTGAAATAACGGATTAACTTGAGTATGAAAATGTGAACTTTCCATGAATGCATAAGATGTAATGTGATTTTAAATCTTGTTTAGGATGTCCATTCATAGCAGTAGACAAGTCGTCTTTCAAAGAATATATCGATGTGCTGGGAGAATGGGTCACTTCAGACTGTCCAAATAGCTACATGTATAGTGCTAAACAGTGCAAGTGTATTCTACAAGGTACAACGCCATTAAATCTATGTTTTAAATAAAATCATACATGCAATACAATTTAGACTGTTGGTAATAAATGTTGTAGAATTTTAACTAACTAGGGGCTGTAAAGTCTAACTGTAAAACGTAAGCCAAGTTTGGGATTTGTTTTTACTGTCATCTAGTAAATTGCCAATACAACGTGAAAAATGTAGACTGAGATTTCGTTTAAAATTTGAATTGATATGAAAACGCGTTTCTTTCAGATTGTAAGCACGAGGCGTTTGGTTTAGCATCGTTCAGAACTTACATAGAAGAAATAAAAGACTGGGTTATATCAGACTGTCCAAAGAATCACATTTTCATGCCCTCCTTGTGCAAATGCGTCAGTGAAGGTAGTTATACCTACAATCAAAACATGGTGTAACATTGCCAATTTTGATCAAAGTTACAATATTAAAACACTCCTAAATGTTTATAACGAAAGAACATTAATAGAATAAATAACTCCTCTTTCACACAAAAAAGAACATTGAATTTATTGTTGGATTTTACAGCGGGTGGTCAGACTGCAGTACAGATCACTGATCACGTGGTTGGTCCGGTAGTGACCAGTACATCGTACCCAGTATCCACAGAATCCTTGTCCCTGGTCACAACTGCAAGTATGTACATGTTTTATGGCTGTACTTATTTTCCCCTTCATTATTTTAACTTTAATTTCATTTTGTGGAACTGTTTAATTTTTTTTGGTTCTGTATAGCTCAGAAACGATCATTAATCTGATACCATAAAAATAGATTCATTTATGTTTTAATGGTTTTGAAATTCGTATTCTATAGTTTCATATAGTCGTTTGATATTTCATTATTAAATTGACAGTACTTTATCTAATTTTTGGAGCATTCAAATAAAAATATCCCAACCATAAAAAAACAATCGGAAACAAAACAGAAGCGCTATTAAGAAAATCAAAAACAAAACAAAACAAAAAAAATTAACAAAAACAAAACAAAACATAAAACAGGACCCCCCCCCCAAAAAAAAAACAAAAAAACAAAAAAAAACTAACACCCTCTCGCAAAAAGTTCAGTGTGAATACTGCTTTTACAGACTGCAAGGCTGTGGCCACCATTGGGGGATACAAGCGCTTCATCCAGGAGGTGGGCGGCTGGGTGACTTACGACTGTCCAATACATACGGAATTTAACGTCCAAATCTGCTCTTGTCAACGAGCCGGTACGTACATTCCCGTAAAAAGATATTATTTATCCCATTATTTTTAATGTTATAAAGATTTTCTGTTGAGTGCAAGTAGATTTGTTTCATAAGTACTACAATAACTAATTAGGTTGTAAGTATGTACCCGACCAGACCGGATACAAGGAGTTCGTGGACCTGCTGGGGACCTGGATCTTCTACGATTGTCCCATAGGAACCTCCTTCCAGACCAGTAGTTGTAAATGTGACAAAGAAAGTGAGTCCAAACGAATTCATTGGTACACTGTCCTGTACTCTTAGTCCAAACAAATACAGTGAACATTGGTGCGCTGTCCTGAATTTTTTGCCTTTCATATCTTTATTTCAAAATACATTCTGTGATTCCAGGCGCCAAGCCACCATCTACAACCCCAGGACCAACGCAGCCTGATCACCATGATGGTATTGTGTTATTGCATAATCAATTCATTGGCCATTTTGGACCTAATTATTTACTGAATGGATACTAAATGTATCTATATAATGTTCATTATTCGGTTTTGACAGGTGGGCATCCTGGAGATTCGGACAAGATTTCAACCGGTATGTGTATACGAGAGAGAGAGAAAGAGAGAGAGAGAGAAAGAGAGAGAAACAATATTCCTATATTGTGGATAATTTCGGTGAAAGCAATATTGGTAAAATGTATTTTTTTCAAATACATTTTATGTTATTCAAAGTTAGTTACAAATAGTTATGATATGTTTTTTGTTTCAAATTCAAGGCTGTCTAAAAGTCCAGAAAAACAATGGCTACATGGAATTTCTCGCTACTCTGGGTGACTGGGTTTACTACGACTGTCCTGTCCATCATGCCTTCAGTGAAGATGACTGCACATGCGTATTGACTGGTATGCCCATGTACTTTATTGAAAATCTGTATTCAAATGTAAAAAAAAAATAAGTGTTATTGAAAATAACTTAAAAATTTTATGATTTTTTTTGGAAACTGATACTGTGGTTTCATTAATTTTCGTGGGTATCAATTTTCATGGATTTTCTAAAAACCACAGTTTCAAGGATACGTCATTTCGTGGCCAATGATCCAATCAATACAAAATGTTAGTTGAAATTGAACTTCAATGAACATTTAATTTCGTGGATCAACTTAACAACGAAATCCACGAAAATTGGTATTCAACGAATATTGATGAAACCACAGTAATTTCCTCCTTATAACAGGAACACAGACCGGACAAGATGGAAAAACAACCGGTAAGTATATTAGATAATTACGTAACCACGTCGGTGTGTAAACCAAAAATGTAATCATTAGTTTAGTATTTCACCATAAGCATTTTGATTACTTTCGTTTAAATGTTCTATCCTAGATATTGATTATGAGAGAAAGCAAACCACTTGAGCTACAAAAATGACGAATTAGTAATTTTATAACAAATCATAATTTTACCATGCTTCGTAAAACCTTTCAATGTTGACAATCTTAAATCAAAGTTCACTGACCCATTGTTAATGCTGAATAAATAAGGAATATAATTGTCTATTCAAATTCTCCATACATTTTAAAGTGGATCCTCGCGTCAGAGGTTAATCAACTTCACGTTTTTAATGATAGGATTCTTGATTAAATAAAAGTTATACGTCAGTTTTAATTCTTTTATCATTCGATAGTGTTTTGAATTTTTGAAGGTAAATATCCAATTTGCGTAGCATTAATGATTTCATTTGTCTTGCTGATGAATGTAATACGTCACCAATAAGTGTGAGTAAATACCGATTAATGTTTGTTCCATGAAGGCTGCGCATTCTCCTCCACGGGGGACGGAACATACCGACAGTTTGTGGACGAGGTCAGTCAGTGGGTCTCCTACGACTGCCCCGCCGGTCAGGTGTTCGACAACGGACTCTGTAAATGCAGGGGGAAAGGTACATCATCATCGGCAAAGCAATTCAGCCTATGTAGATTTTAAAGTAGTGTTAAAAACACTAACATCCACAACAAAAACTGGGATTGTACATGATATGTATACGCTTTTTGCAATGATTGATTAAATGTACATGTATTATGAATTATATGAAAGTTAACGTAGTGAGTTTTACTTATTTTTCTTCTAAGAATCAGTATCTTATATTTAAACATAATTTGTACAGATTATCATCCATCACATGACGATCAAGTGACAACGGTAGCACCCCAACAGTCTAGTAAGTACAGTGTTAACAAATCGATGCTCGTTGTATTTCTCAGTATTGTTCTCATCATCTAAGTACTGTTGTATTTCCAAGTCCTAGTACATACTAATGTGTTCTTGCCATCAGCAGCCGCGCCGTCCTGCTCCATGAAGACGTCAGACATGGGTCAGGACTACTTCCTGATGTTTGTAGAGGGTCACGGGGAGATTCTCTATCAGTGCGATTTCGGTTTCGTTTTTAACCAAACACAGTGTGGTTGTGTGAAAGAAGGTAACCAAGACTTCAGCATGGGTTTTAATATCTAAAATTCTATAACAAATATAACAAGATGCACAGAAACAATATTGCTCACATGATCAACCTATATTAACATTGCCCAATGTGACTCAAGTTCTTTTTAGGTAAACTGTGTTGAAACTTATATGTTCATATCAATTATGTAGATTAAAATAAAAAAGTACGATTTCTCTCATAAAAGTAAGTTAAGGAGTAATATTTCTATCTTTTCTCATTCAAGCATACTTCCATAAATTATACTCTCCACTGAACATGTTATATTATTTATTATACCTATGTAAGAATTTCGAATCACACAATGTGGTCCATTTAATTCTGATTTGATAAGACCATGGTATGACTATATATTTTTCATACGACATGCTATGGTAAATAAAGTGTCGGATTGCACAGAGTAAAGCAATTGAAAAGTGACAATGTAATATAAACTAGTAGTAATGGCATAATCTGCATCTGTATCTCCCATGTTCTTCAGAAGTGTGTTTTATATATCTCCGATTTTTAAAACCATATTTGTGGCCCTATCTGACCACCAAGGGCAGCTCTTTTGAATTAAAAAAAAATTAGATCTCTTCACGCATGCCTGTTTTCATTTAAATTTCAGCCTCAATGCTGACAAATTTTTCTTAAACAATGTATTTCTTTCTCATATTGGAACCCCACCTCTCTCATGGCTATACTTTAATTCAAACGTTCACAATACAAGTTTTCTCGCATAATGATTAGAAATATTTGGCATCTAACTCATTTGAAAGAATGGTTTTTATTGCCATTTGATATATTCAGGCTTCTCTTTTTACAAACTTGTATCTACCTTTTAAAGAAAAGGTCATGCAAATATTTTGATAATACTGTCTGGATGATTCATCAGAAGAAGATTTTAAAATTGAATACCAAATTCTATACATTTATTTTTATTATTTATCCATTATGTCCTCTAAGAAGGGGGCGTGTTCATTAAAACAATACACAAGGATGCTTTGTGTCATTGAAATACGCAGAATGGTTCAGTAGAGAAGGACGGAAATCTAACCGTTTTCTCACTGTTTAATTGACTAAAACAACACATTGATGAAAATGATTTTCAGAATATTTTTCTATTACAGCTCCGAAACCTACGACACCCAAAACTACTTATATTACCCCAGGTACGTCTAAAGAAGCCTGATGTGTGTGCTTGAAAATGAGTTGGTGATGTGAAATTATATAAAAGCATATATATGTACATGGAAATATCAAACTGCTTAGATTTAATATGAAATTTTTTTTTTATCTCCACATAAAACTATTTTATATCCACTTGCACTATATGACAATGTAACGGCTTTTCACCAAACATTAACATCGCTGATATAAATAATTTATTTCCAATATACTTATATACTTTTGCTTTGCTTATGCTTTCCTCATATGATACTGTTATTTACAATTGATGGTTCGCAGGATGCCCGCTTATGCCTTCACCACTTGGTGAACAATATTTTAGGATGCAGGTTGGAATCATGGGGCTGATCGACTTTGCTTGTCCCGTTCAACAGAAATACGTGTATGAAAAGTGCATGTGTTCATACTGAAACGTCCAGGTATGCATGTCCTTGTCTTATCAGGTCTAACAATAGATCTAGTTTGTTTACTTGTAGGATTTTTTATTGATTAAAACTGAGTCATGTGTTGGCATTTTTAAAATATATCTTTGAAGAGAATTATTATTATAAAAAGATTGACTATATATGCAGCTTTTAAATCGTACTTTTTTTTTATAAGATTTAAATTCATATTTTAGAATTCAGCTTTCGAACTAGAATTTCAAAGTTAAAGGGAAGGATTTTGAAGACTACACCAGCGATAAAGAGAAGCGGAAGAAAACACTAAAAGGAAATCCATTTGTTTACACTTGTTGACAATAAACAATTATATAGGTTATTGTATTTGTGTCGTTTTTTGCTCACTGTCGGGGATACGCTGATTTCGACTTTTACTGTATTTATTTATTGAAATAACGTGACCGAATTGTAAATTCCTACTTTCGGTTTCGGATAATTGAAAATTTCCACACTAACTGAAACAGGTAAGATGGTATTCGATTGCAGAAGTAATTAAACGGTTTTGTAAGATTTTACACGTGCATATTTGACTTGATGTAGGAAATACTTACAATCAGAACAAATAACCAAAAAATATTTTATCACAGTGTAATACCTGCCAAGTACATGTAATGTTGGATATATAATCCAGTTTGCAGATGCTTTGTTTCTGGTCTATCTAACTATGTCTGACGAAGAAGAAGGTCCAACAGCTGTTGTGGCTATCGACTTTGGAACTACATATTCTGGATATGCGTTTTCACTTCAAAATCAGTTCCAAAAGGACCCCACACAGATATTTGCCTACACCAATTGGATTCCTTCCTCTGGAGGGCTGATTTCGCCCAAGACACCGACATCTCTGCTTCTGAAGCCCAACAAGGATTTCTACAAGTTTGGCTACGAAGCAGAAGACACTTACGCAGAACTAGCTCTCGATGGAAAACATCATGAATATTATTTCTTCAGGAGATTCAAGATGCTTCTCCACAGAAACCCGGTAAAATGCACTAATAATAAGAAAGTAAGGTGCATATAGAGAAACCGCTAACTAATCAGTACTTTTTTATATTTGTTTTTAGAACCTATCTCGAGACACAAAAATAGCAGATGAAACTGGAAAAGAGCTCCCCGCTAAAGTTGTTTTTGGACATGGCATTACGTATCTTAAACATCATGCTGTTGATTTGATTAAACAACAAGGATACGAATTAGACGATTGGGATATACGGTGGGTTTTAACCGTACCTGCTATTTGGACAGCACCAGCTAAACAATTTATGAGAGAGGCGGCACAAAAGGTACATATTTAAATGTACAATGGTATGATTTAATTGCAGACTTATTTGGTCAGTTACAGCCAAAACCCAGAAAGCTAAGACTAGCAAACATGTACGAGTACTACCATAAAATGTCTATTAGTATTTAATTGATTAATCAAATGATATGAAAAAGGAAGTTGCAAATAATCTTATAGAACGCCATGGCTGTCTTATAGTCGATTTTATATGATAATCGATGGCACAACCTCTATATGAAGCGATTAAATTATTATCAGCATTGAAAAATCGCCTTTAATAATGAAGAATGGTTTATCTTGTTTAGGCGGACATAACGAACGACCAACTCCTCATCGCCCTTGAACCAGAGGCAGCTTCTATCTTCTGTCGATATATCCCAGACGCGACAGGGCTTGAAATCTTTAGATCAGAATCAAAGTATATGGTGATTGATCTAGGAGGTAAAAGCTTAAGATACACGAATTTTGCACATTCACCAATAAAACACTTGAACTACGGTATCAAAGCCACTTCCTATGGACCTGAAACATTTATGCATTTTAGTTTACAAAACCGCTAGAATAGCGTATTTTTCTTATTTCGATTTAAAAAGCGATATGACATTTAATCATGACCATTTATATACATGCACAGTAACATGGCATTCTAAATCAAATATTTTAGGGGGGACTGCCGACATCACTGTTCATCAGGTGGACAATGATGGGACATTGAGAGAGTTGCACCGAGCAACAGGTGGTGCTTGGGGTGGGACAAAGGTAGATGCGGCTTATGAACAATTCTTCATTGACATCGTGGGGGAAGAAGTTTGGATGGAGTTTCGCGCAACTAACGGTGGAGACTACTTCGATATATTCCGAGAGTTTGAGCTGAAGAAACGGACAGTCAAGGCGGATATGCAACCACGAATCGTGGTGAAGGTTCCAATGTCACTTCGTAATTTGTACGACAGTAAAAATACCGAAACATTCAATGACGCCGTTAAAAATCATGAAATGTACTACCAGAGAATTAGCACTATATCTGATAAATTAAAAATCGATTCTGAATTGGTGAAGGGATTTTTCAGGGATCCTTTGGATAAGCTTATTGAGCATTTACAGCAGGTGTTGATGGTTCCAAAAGTAAGAGGTACAAAGACGTTTCTTTTGGTGGGTGGGTTCGCGGAATCGCCCATTGTACAAGACACACTGCGCGGGAAGTTTCCACACATCAAACTAATAACTCCTGCCGATGCCGGGCTAACTGTGTTAAAAGGTGCCGTCATTTTTGGTCATAAGCCCCTTTCCATCGGATCCCGAATTTCTCATTTAACGTTTGGAATTGCCATCAGTAAGCCATTCATAGACGGCCACCATCCATCCGAAAAGAAGCTTTGTACTTCGAGTGGAGTTATGTGCAGAGACATTTTCCATAAATACATAGAAAGTGATGAATCAGTGGAACATGGATGCATGCACACTGTACCATTAACAATGGATAAAGGGTCGACAATTAGCCGAGTCCGTGTTTATTCATCCACTAATAGAGATCCTATGTTTGTGACTGATGAAGGATGTAGGCTGTTAGGGGAGATGATCATCAATGTGGGCAGTATTGAAGATGCCTCTAATCACGTGTCTGTAGGCCTGAGCTTCGGCAAGACCGAGCTGACAGTGGAAGCAAGAGAGAAGACATCCGGACAGATCTTTCGAGCACGATTTGATTTTCTGAATAATTAAGTATTCTGAAGACAGTTTAAATGTATATTTTTTCAGGGAGGCGGTCTCTGTGAAATATTTTTTTGGTTTTTGGCATTCATCATTTGCATACACATTTATTTTTTTTTCATTGTTTTGTGAAAATTATCATTATTAAGCAGACAACCTGTTACATGTATATTCATGACTTGTGTTGATATAAATGTATATATTGCTACATGTTTATTCACAAAGGAAAAGACATCCATTACATTATAATGTATATTGCTACAAATATATAACATTTATGTAGAATAAAACCGACAAGGTGTCCTCATATTTTTTTAAAAAATAAACCTACTACTAAGACTGCAATCGATTTAAATAAGGGTTTATAATCGATTCATTACTGAGTTTAACATGAATTACGATTTACAATAAGTAAATGGTTTTAATTTTAAACAAGAGCTTTACATGTACATATTTCTTGATTTTTTTAAATTAAAGCTGTAAGCACTATTAATTTTCCAAACACTTCATTTTTGTTTTTGTGGTTTTTTATATTCTTGTTTGAATCTGTTATGATACAAGTCAATGCTATTTTTCGGAGACAAACAAGTGCAGATATGAAATAATAATTACTTCTATGTAAATGCCGTATAAGCTTCAGTGTGTCATCGGTATTAAATCAAAAATACTTGCGTGCATCTTCTGAGAACAAAAAAGTCTTAACAGAAAAAGAAAAAACGATAAATTTGGTGATCCTTGGACTAAGGAAGAGCTTTTTTGATTTTAATCAACTCTCCTATACAGTAACCCAGGCTAACTGGAAGTGAAACAGTGTTTGGACCGAAGCACAAATCATCACTGCTAACAAGACTTACTACTTTTAAGTAGGCTACTCTAAAATAATCGATAATTTCGATGTAATGTAATCAGAAGCATTGTTTTGAAGAAAACTATATAGATATCTTGAAAATACAATGTAGTAAGATTTTAAATGCTTCAAACAATTTCGATATATTTGGTAGTTGTATGTATTCCTACGCCAAAGTTCAAGATTGCTTTGATACAATTTTTCAGAAATGTTTCGAATTCTGATACATAATGCATTGTACAGTTTGTAATTCATATTAGAAAAAATGTGCGTAATTATTCAATTACATGTATACATGTAGCTATAAGAAACTACTTATATGTAAAATTACATATCTTTGATTTTAAAATGATCAATATTCAATAAAATCAATTCCCGTCAGTACTTCAGTACTTTGATTTCTATTTCCACTTCTTATTTTTATATTTAGAAATTTAAATGTTAGTGAAACACTTGTATTTATTTCACTCATATTTATTTAATCGGTTTAAATTTTTTTTTATTAAATGTCTTATAAAAACATGTAATGATGTGTATTACATCAAACACTTTTGCAATAAATTACCATTTCATAGTCATAACTCAGTAGATTTGTACGAATGTGTATCTGTGTGATGTGTGTGAGTTGTTGGACTCCTGTAGCGTCCATTTTGTTTTGACTGAGAATATTGAGTGTCCTGGTGTGTGTAGCTTTCAGTTAGATATCTATGTCCGTAAGATGGCTGAGAAGCGTGTACACTATAGTGATACTGTTCATGTCCAACTGGGATCGCGGCAGTTAGCCAGTATTCCTGTCTTTTGTACACTGTGGATGGAATTCCAGAATTTGCGTGTTTTGGACTTCCCTGTGGTACTTGTGGATTTCTCCGGTCATGCAGAGAGTCTGGTGGTCGACTTTGTACATGACCACTTTGGTTTGGCAAAAGAGGAAGGTGATACTTGCTTTGATCCATCTTCGCTAACCAAGGGTTTTCGATACACTACGCTTCTCATAAAAATTATGAGAAGCGTAGTGTATTGGAAACCCTTGGTTAGCGAAAATGGCTTTGATAATAATCCCGCGAATTCATTCTGCCTCCCTCGTTGTACACTCCATCGTAATGGTCGTGATACTGTCTTTGTGTCTCCGAATTGAAAGACTGGTTATCACGTCATTTATTCTTTCCAATTGTCGACGAGTTTGTGCATTTGTTTTCTGTTGTTTTGGATCAGGCATTGAATGTTCTCCATTATTCCTTCTCATAGAATCCCCGTGTTGCCTTTGCTGGTTCATTTGCCGTTTTTGTTGAGCCGGATGATTGGATCCTTGTACGACTGCTTTGGAGAGCAAACGGCCATCTTCGTGTTAGTAAAGAGCTGGCCATACAACAAAGTCAACAAATTTTCCAGATTTTGTAAAAGATGTTTTACAAGCATTGGTGAAGCATTCTTTGATCTTAACGGCAGCGGCAGCGAGACCGATCGGCCGAATCGAGTTTGCTTTTTCGGCATTTTACTTCACTTCCGGATGGACTGTGTGCTTTGAACTTTACGTAATAGATGGTCATTAAACAATACTATATAAGTTAGCTGGCAGAACGGATAGGTGGTCTTCTAATGTCGTTTGCATCCATATTCATTGCGTAAGGGAGCCGATTTGGGTTTTTAGGGTGTAAAAACTACGATAAAAACTCTTTATACATAACTATATGTAATATACACCAACTCTAGTATGTTTGCAAAGTTTAAGAAAACCTTCCGTCTGATTTTTTTTTAGGGTTTATCTTTAAATAAAGGTACATATACATGTATTATGGGAATGTATAAGAAATTACTTTACCGCAGTAGGTTAAAGTAGGTTAAAGGGATGATTACTATAACAGCGATTTCCCTTGATTTGTAATATGCGATTAGTAATATAATTTTAAAATAATAGTAAGATAACTATCTTATATGAAAAATGATACTAGTATATTCTACTGAATACTTTATTAAAGGGGTCATCTCAAAATATCAAAATGCACCAAATTTTTGTATAGGGTATTACATATATAGATTTATAGAAATTAAGAAAAGTTACCAAGAGGATAGTATACTCCAAGTATACACTTTTGACTTTTTCTTTTATATTATTTCTTTGTTATAACGTACTCCTACAAAGCTTTACTATAGTATTTGATTATCTGTATTTTGTCTTATGCAATTTCATTAATTGTCAAAACAATTTCTGAAATAGTATTGATACACTTTACACTTTTTTGATTGCTCAAAAACATGCGCACCAACCTTGATAAAAGAAAGTTAGATAAATATGAAAAAGTGCGAAAATGTGTAAAATGTGAATTTCACTAACAGAGCATTTTTTACAAGTCGTATGATGGTTCAAATGCAATATCTGGATATTAAAAACAAATGTTATTTTGATATATCATAACCTAAAACATTTATTAACCAATATGATTATTCTTTCTATACATGCGTGGATCTAATCTTGATAAATATGGAATAATTTATTACGAGTTACTGCATACAATTCTATAAAAAATTTTGAATACTAAAACACACCCTTATGTAGCTTTTCTTTTTTACGACATTGGCAAGTTCAGTTGTTCGAGTATCTGATTAAAGTAAATCTATTACAGATAAGATTGTAGAAAGTGGTGACAACTTTTCATCAGTCATCGGAGAATGGTTTTTTTTAATATAAGACTTATCAGCTCCAAAAAAAAAGTCTACAAATGAGCAGTTTTATATCAATCCTGCCAAAAAATACCAAATTGGCTACATCAACTACAAAAAAGAAAAAAAATCTACTCACAACAAAGACCAACAAATATTTAAAACAACCCAAGCTAGTGTCTTGTTCTAAAAATTACGTTAATTATTGAGTTTCTGTATATTGTGCAGATGAAAAAGAATAGAATGTTTGAATTTGCTATAAGGCAGTGAACAATTAGTTATTTAGGCTCTGCTTTCCAGCCGATACATTTCTGCGTGATACCTGGGTTACATAACTCAAAAGCAGAAAATTAGAAAGTGATCCACGGACAAAAAAAACCCCCAAATTAATTATATACTATCGGAAAAAAGAAACTGTGCATTATAAAATTTAGTATAATTTTTCTATATCTATTGTCTATAATTATAAAATTTAAACAATCGATAATGGTAATGTTTTCGGCAATATCGGATGGTAATCGTTCGGGTGCACGGACTTTTTCATGGTTAGTGAGCACCTGTTGTTTATTGAAGAATTTGTACGCACGAGTTTTACGGACCAATACTGTAAAGTATTTGTTTAAACTTTTTTTGTTAAAGCTGCTTGGTCCGATTTTATATTAAATTTTATGCACGCTTTTAAACGATGGCTATGCTTAGTATATGTATAATAATAGACATTGCAGTAGTTTTACCCGTCAATTATGCCAAATTTCAATGAAGAAAAATCCGTACAAAATTTGCTAACAAAACAAACGACATTAAAAGGTACCGCGTTATTTCGCCTCATGTTAAATTTCACCCCTGACGACGAGACGGGTATGGTTGTATTACGACTTTGACATCGCTTTAAATAAAGGTCGAAATGATCAGACAAATTACAAATAAACATTTGAAGTTTTGTTCGCTAATATTTCCAAAATCTGCTTTCTTTACAATCGATGCATAGCATGCGGGTTGAATAACCCCAATCATTCGGGGGACGAAACCAAGCGGTTTTCTTTTCTAAACATTCCCGTGATGCATTTTGGTTTGTTTTTTCGTTTGCCCAAAGAGAAATTATTTTTATTTACTTTGAATATTTCTAACTTTGAAAGGAGACTGATTCTGCTGGTGTAAATAGGAGAAAGTTCATTACTTTCTAAGATAAATGATTTGTATGGAAAAAATGTTGATACTGTAATTACCAAAAAAATCGGACCAAGCAGCTTTAAGGAAATCACTTTAGTTTCAACAAAATTTACCCCTTTGTCATGCCACGAAACGAAAACCAACGTAATCGTGCTGTTGGGATGCTGCGAGCTGAAATGGCACAAAATACTGTAGCAAGACACTTTGGAGTTCATCGGAACACCATCCAGTCATAATGGAGACGTTTTCAACAATCTGGCAACACTCAGGATCGACCGCGCTCTGGGCGACCTCGTGTGACGTCACGTCAACAGGACAACCACATTAGACTTGTGCATCTGAGAAATCGTTTCCAGACAGCAAATTTGACTGCCCGTAGCATTCGAGGGCTTCGACCAATTAGTCCAAGAACTGTGCGTAATCGTCTGCGCGAGCAAAACATCAGACCAAGACGTCCGGCGGTTCGCCCAGTACTGCTTCAACGTCATTGTATCGCCAGACTAGCGTGGTGCACACGACATCTGCGATTCAGAATACAGGACTGGGCCAATATTCTGTTCACTGATGAATCCAGATTTCATTTGGATAGCAGTGACGGCCTTTTTAGGGTGTATGGTCGCGTTGGGGAGCGTTACCAGGACGCTTGTGTTGTGCAACGTCGACAATTTGGTGGAGGAAGCTTTATGATGTTGGGTTGAATATCAGCACGTGGAAGGACCCCATCTACAAATTGTCAATGGAAATCTCACTGGCGTACGCTATCGAGATGAAATTATTCAGCGTCATGTGATACTCTTCATACAGAGACATCAAAATCTGATTTTGGCCAGGCTTTAGCCAATATCTGGAACAACATCCCTCAAGCATTTCTGAACACTTTAGTGGCATCAATGAGGCGTCGCTGTCAAGCATGCGTGAACGCAAATGGTGGTCACACGCGTTATTAATTTTGTTAATTCAATTTCAAATGACAGTGACTTTCGAGTGTGCTGAAATTGACGTTATTCGACGTTAACATTAATGTATTATGAGATGTTGTTACAAATACATGTGTTAACAGTATTACAAAAAAAATAAATTGTTTATTGTAATTTTTAAATGTTTTTTCATATATTACATAATGCACAGTTTCTATACCCGATAGTATACAATCGTGTATTTAAAAAACTCTCAAAGAGATCCCAAACTGTGATGGCTGTATGGACTGGAAACAGTATTGAAAGAAAAAACTAAGTCTGGTATGGATCTTCTCCTTTCAATGTAAGAAATTTCACTGCAACAGCCAGCTAAAAAGCTGTACAAAGAGGTGAGCAGATTTGGAAGGGACAAGGGTAAATGTGACATAGTACTAGTCTTAATAAAGAGAGTTGACAGAGAGAATGATTCTTGGCGCAAACATTTTACCAGAATAAGCCATAAACATGCAACAGACCTGCAAAAGTAGCGAAAAGTATCACCCATGTGGGGTTATAGAGAATTGCTACATACTACTAGTATTCCGAAGATTTCGATTAAGCAAGATATATTAACTGCTGTCGGTTCCATCTTCAGCTGTTACCAAGGACAGTGCGAAAAGTCCTCTCAATTTAAATACCCCGGTACTATTTTTCAAGGACTAAGAAGCAAGTGGAACATTTTAATATTGACCACTGACTGAAGAAAGAAACGGACAAAATTATTGAATGTATTTGAGATAAAGTGTATATGTATATTGTGAAGTTTTTGTCCAAAAGACTGTAGTACGTCATAGCTAATTGGCGCAAACGTAATATATAATCAACCATATTACAAATAAAATGTTCTTGAGTTGCGTTATCTAAAAACAGGAAATTTAAATAGAAAAATGAAAAATTCAGTGATCCCTAGACTGTGGAGAGCTTTTTAATTTTTATACTCAGACATTTTTGTGATAGTGTAACACTTAGATTAGGTCCACTCATTTTTATCAAATCAGCTTAATTTTGTATACATGTACATGTAAATATAAATATGTATAACATCCAAATTAAAACTTTTGCAATGAATTAACATTTCTCAGTCATAACTCGGTAGATTGGTACGAATGTGTTTCAGTGTGAAGTATCTGAGTTTGTGAATTTCCGTAGCGGGGATTTTGTTTCGACTGGGAATATTGACTGTCCTGATCTTTGTATCTTTCATTGTAATATTCATGTCCGTAAGATGACTTAGAGCCATGTGCACTTGGGTTATAATGCCCTCGTCCAACCGGTTTTGCTGTAGCTGACCGGTATTCCTTTGATCTGTATACTGTATGTGGAATTCCAGAGTTTGCATAGCTTGGGCTGACCTCTGATCCTTGTGGATTTCTTCGGTTGTAAGGAGGGTTAGTTTGTCGACTTTGTAAATGGCCACCTTTGTTTGGCAAAGGAGGAAGGTAATACTTGCTTTGATCATAATCCCACGAATTCATTCTGCCTCCCTCATAGTACACTCCATCGTAATGGTCGTGATGCTGTCTTTGTGTTTCCGAATTGAAAGACTGGTTATCACGATCATTCATTCTATCCAAATGTCCACGAGTTTGTGAATTTGCTTTCTGTTGTTTTGGAACAGGTTTTGAATGTTTTATCTTTTCTCCATCATTTCTTCTCATAGAATCTTCGTGTTGCCTTTTCTGGTTCGTTTGTTGATTTTGTTGAGCTGGATGATTTGATCCTTGTACAACTGCTTTGGATAGCAAAGGGCCATCTTCGTGTAAGTAAAGAGCTGGCCATACAACAAAGTCAACAAATTTTCCAGATTTTGTAAAAGACCTCATCTCGTTGCTATTGAATTCCAGTCCTCTTCCAAAGTCAACTAAACACATCGGTGGATCCTGAATGCACATCAACCAACAATATTGCACACACTTATTAATTAAAGGTTCACATTTAGTGGCCATTTTTCCAAATGTTGATTCCATATCCTTCCATACTATCTAAAATAAAGTAGTGAAAGAGCCCGGTAAGTGGTCGAAATAGTCATGTCATACTTGTATGATATCAAGGATACAAAGCTCTTTTTAATCAATTATTTACCGTATGCAGACTTGATTCATTAATTACCACTTCGGAAGAGGTTTTCTGTGCGTCTTTTGCGCATTTTGCTACCGATGTTGAAACCTGTTGCGTTAGCAAATAATTATTTTCAACAGATTTTTATTAAAAGGATAAAGTCAAACGTTTTGAAGACTACTTCTGAATTGTTTAAATCGTATACCTTCTCATCAAGCATCAGTGCTTTAGTAATGGTAGTAAGTTGATATTTGGCATAATTTTGACACATTCTGAAACACCTCTGTAGTGTAAAATTAAATATGTTAGTTTCTCAAACTTGATATTTTCATTTTCAAATTTAGACTATAATTAATGTTTTTATGAATAGAAACTTCTCATATGATCAGTTTTTAGAAGTTAGAAACACAAGATTTAAAGCATGTTACCATAACAATGTTCAGTAGAATCGCGATGGCGGTTTGTTCGCTCTGTTCGGTTTCCAGGTTCTCTATAGCATCCGTCCACTCGTTATCATACAACTCGCTTATCTTCTCATTCAGTTTCAGGGGTCGGTTCGGATCGCTCAGGTCGGATATACCAGGGTTGTTGTCCCTTAGTCGCGCGCCAGCAACTTGGCTCAGTCTGAAATAGCGAAACGTTAATGGATTTTTAATTTCCCTCTCTGATTTTATAATTTAAGGACGAAGTGTGACTTAATACTCAAAGTGATAATAAAATACCTTGTTAATAGAGTCTCCTTTTCTTCGGTTAAACTGAAAAGAAATATTAAGAGTTTGGGAATGAGTTCTATGTTGAAAGAAAAACGCTAAATAAACTAGATTGCTGACAAGAATACAGTTACTTGCACTTTCCGTTAAAGGTGCGTGGTCACGATTTTGGTCAAGTTCTATTTGTTTTTATTATTTACAATGCCTTAGGCATGCATTTCTAATGATCATATAAAATTTGAGAGTCAGACTTTGAGTTTTAGGCAAGATACAGGACTCAAATTATTTGTCATGTTAACTTGGCTCGTGTCCTATTTTTGTTTATATAGGTTCAATATACCAGTAAAGTAATCTTTTACAAGCTGATATGTCTCTCATCTTTTTCAATTAAAGCATAAATAAACAGTTCCTAACGTTTACTACATGCATTAGAAATTAGTTTTAAAACTGGAATTTTCACTTCAACATTCAAAATGTAAACGAAAGCTTTGTTAACATAGGAAAGAATTGTATGCTCTGTAACTCGCTTATAACTCAACGAATGACACTCAAATTTTGGTTGACTATTAGATATGCCTTAATAAAGCATTGTAATCATTAAATTCGGAAAAACAATTTTTGACCAAAAAAGTGGCCATGTCCTTTTAATAGAATCGACTTATCATTATCATGAAACAATAAGAAAGAAAATGTAATATACACTTTGATCTGATCAATGGAATACCACTGTTAATTACAAGAATGTTAATTGTACGTTGGCGTACCTACCTCGCTACCTGTTTTTCCATTTCTTTCAATCTAAAACAGAATATTTGAATGTTATTGTAAATTTTTTAACTATGAACTTAATTAATCCTTTTTAAGTTTAATTAAATTTATACCTCATACGTGATTTACCTCTGTAAGATCCCCTCTTTTTCTCTTTGTAAACTAGCAACCTCTTTTTTATGTTGATTGTGAAGGCTCTTGATTTCATCTTCGTACTTTTTCTTTCTAAAGGCATACAAATAATAAAAAGTACATGGTTTTAGATTATTATAGAATTTTTATTTGTTTTGTTCTTTAGCGAAAAACCATTTTCATACCCTTCAAATGCTTGGTTCCATTTCCTGAAGTCTCTACTTGTGCCCTGGCGGAAGTTCTCTTCCTCTGCGAGCACTTGCTCCCGTGCCCTTTCTTCCTCGAGAGTGTTTATACCCAGCAACTGCAAGAAAGGTCCCGGACGTATATAAAGTCAAAGGATAAGGGGATACTGGTACTTATATTAAAGTTTATATCATCTTCTTTAGGACATGTTCAAATGCACATACTTGCTTAAGTTTAGGTATACTAGTCTGAATTAGAGTCTGACAGTCATAAACGTATTCCTGACTGCTCCGAGTTTTCTTTTTGCGATCCTTTTTGTATTTGTCTTTCGCCGATATTGCCAGTCTTTTCATTTCTCTTAACGCCTCATGAATGCTTTTTTCCCTTTCCTCTGCAGATAACCTGTGAAATATATAAACAATCACCACGGCCTTTATAAGTGATCCTTAAAATTCTACTTTCGTTTTGCCTGCATATACCCTCATTAATTAAAATTCTTTTTAAACGAAATTCGATGTACTAACCCTGTATCTACTGCAGGGCTGCCAGTACCAAACAGGAGTTGGACATTCTTTGATCTTGACGGCAGCGAGGCGGATCTGCTGAATAAGTTATGCTTTTTCGACATCTTGATTGCACTTCCGGATCCCAGGTATGCAGAGATATGGACTGTGTGTTGTAAAATTCACGTAATATACGGCCGTTTAAATAGCCTATGTAAATGAGGAGGTGGGGCAGGTTTCAGATGGGAAAAGTCAATCACAACGAACGTCGTTTTGACTTTATCTTATATGATATTAAATGAAACGATAAAAAATTTACTTTTTTTATTAGAACACTATGAACAAAGCATGTTTTCACAAATTTTAGGATGGTTCAAATGCGAATTCTGAAAATCGGGTTCAAATTTAAATTATTTATTTCGTATTAAAACATGTTAGATACGTGTAACTTCAGAGCTTGTACATTTAATTATTTAGCAAGAAAACTGATATCAATAAATACTGATTCTGGTGATCAATACAAGACTCTTTATTTTTAAAGTCTGTTACACAAATTGACGACATATGATCAATCTTGACAGGGTTTTACTCGTGGCCATACTGAAATTCAACGGGGTGGTGGATACAAATGTGTCTCTAACGATGAAAGGTACCCGATATTCACTTTGTTTTAATATTGAAGAAGTATTGGGACCAAATACATTTATTATCAAGTTTTTATATGTATGCATGGATCTAGAAGAGACTCACTACATTTTTTTATCAACATTCCCTATGTATTCATGGATCTAGAAGTTTCAATAAAAAAAAAGAATCTCTAGATGGTTAGACATTGCCTGTATCTGCGTCCAAAGCAATTGAAAAATGGGGCATTCAATAGTGCATTAGTTTTAAAAATATTTACAAATTCATAGAATGAAGAAATTTATTTAGAATCCACACACTTTCATTTTGTTAAGAAGTTTAAACAGAGTCAAGAATGCTTCTTCTGTTAAAATCTTATAAATCAAGAAATATCTAATTCTGCTTCAAGGCTTCGAACACGTTCGAACAATTATTGCCTGTAACAGTGAAAATCTCTCTCACCGAAATCAAAGTTGAAATGTCTGGTTTGTATTTTCCTTGGTCTAACGATGGCTTCTCCGCAGTTTGGCATTGAAATAAAAAAAATTCCAACCCGAAAAATTAAATGAACACATTTATAACAATCACCACATCACAACGTATACTTTTTAATTCTTGTGTTATTGTATGAATGCATAATGCATGATCATCAATTAAATAAAAAGCTAACATGTACGGTTAAAGATTTACATAATATTTGTAAACTGCTATGTACACCAAGTCTGTATAACAACTTTGAGAATTCATTTATATTTTTATAAGCTTTATTAATCTGGACTCTTATAATAGACGTAATATTACATGTTATTACATGGAATGGCATTAGTGACAAAAAATGTATACGGTGACGTTCAACAACAAATCAGTCATAAGGTGAAGGAAAACTCCAGATTCCCCAGCATTCCTGTAAATCATCTCAGTTTATATTTTGGGGAAATTAATATCGACATCATCCTGTATGCTGTATTTTCTGTTTTATGGCAGAAGAAATTCTGAACAACCTTTGGGATTTTTTAAATGTTTACAGTAAAACAAGATATGCACGTTTACAACATCAGTTATAATCTCCATTGGGCTTGCCTTTCTTGCCAATGCACAACCTGTCTAAAGATTTAACCAGAATATTTTGAATCACTAAACTGTAGCTTGGTTTGTTCCTTGTACAATTCCTTTGGATAACAGTGGTCCATCCTTGTGAAGGTATAATGCAGGCCAAACACTGAAGTCCACATACTGGCCATTCTTAGTGAAGGATTTCATGTTATAACCATCCATTTTAGTTCCAATGGTCCAGACAGTCAATTGCAAGGCGGGGTCTTGCACGCACATGAACCAGCAACACTGAACACACTTTTGGATATATAACTTGCATTTTTCGACATCGTCCTTACCAAAACTTTCCTCTAATTTTTCCCAAAGTGCCTTAATTATAAGATAAGAAAAATTGTCGTTTTAGAAATTTAACAACTAGGCTATTTAGGTCCAAGAATTTTTAGAAAACAACATTACACCGTAAGAAAAATTGTCGTTTAAGAACTTTAAGAATAAACTAACTTGGGTGCAAGAAATGTTTGTGAACAAAAATGAGTGTGTGGTATGATACAAGTAGTCCATTGTCTAACGGAGACTTACGTGATAAATTCTTGATTCATTAAGCGTCCAAGTTGCCATTTCCCTCCGCATTTCTTTAGCTTTCTTTGCAGATTTTACTAAATCGTTATCTTTGTCGTTCTAAACAAATAAAGTTAGTCTTAGTTTGGATTAGGAAATTAATATCAATTAGTAATATTCATATTTTTGTTACACTAAACTTGTTCACCTTTACATTTCCACAGCAGGCATCTCTTAGACTTGATAATTGAGATTCCGAAGATTCCTTACATAGCTCGAAGCATTTCTGAAAAAAAATCTTAAAATGACATTTGAATGGTTCATCGTTTAATGAATTGAACTAATTAAATTCGGGTGAAAATAATGGTCCATTCAACAACACCTATTCCCTATAAAACATCACGAGAGAGAGAAAGAGAGAGAGACCATTAATATGTTCAGCAAGGTCTCCACCGCCCGTTTTTCCTGGCGATCCGCCTCCAATATCTCCATGGCGTCCGTCCACTGGTTGTCGTACAGTTCACTAAACATCTCGGACAACTTTGTGGGTCGATACGGGTCACTGAGATCAGAGAAATTTGGGTTGTTTTCCCTCAGTTTGTCTCCGGCCGTTTGGCTTAGTCTGAACATTAATAATGAGAATATGTGTTATTATAACTGAGTTTTTTTCCTGTCGGATTATTTCTCAAACTTTGATTACTGGTATATTAGCAATATCATTTGTTTTTATAGTCAAACCACCATATTAATAAATTCTTCAATACTGTACTATCAAAATATCGTTTAACGTTTCCCGCTTTTGGCAATTGCATACCTTGTAAGAAGTTTCTCTTTTTCAGCTAGCAACCTAGATCACAATAAATTATAAAATACAACCTTGTTCAACAAACGGCTATCATTGTGTATATTTAGGTATATGAAACGCAGTAAGACCCCCCTCCTCCCCAAATAACCAAACAAATAGAACATCAACATCCATCGACTTTAACTACAATATATAATTATGAAATGTTAATTGATAGTCTGCTGTACAACCTATCCATTTCCTTCTGATGTTCTCTTTTCAGGGCTGTCATGACATCATCGTGCTCCTTTTTTTGCCTGACGAGCTCATCTTCGTGTTTGTTCTTCAGTGCTGCAACTTCATCTGTACGGTTTCGTTTACTACAAGAATCAATATTCTTTACTTATCTCCATAATCATAAACATGGGCATTTTTACCAAAGGAAATCTATCAAAGTAGCCGTATATTTGTTACATCTATACGTCTATAAACTGTACACAGTCTACAAAATAATATTTTTAAATAAAAGAACTGTTTAAAATGTGCATTTTTTTATTTTATGCTATTTTATCTTTTGATATTTCTAATCTTGATTTATTTTTTGCATCTAATAGTTGTCTAATTAAAATTAAATTCAATACTTTGCTTTGTGACATGACTCTTTACAAATACAAGAAGAAGAAACACTCATTTATAAAAATTATTGTCTGCAATGCACATGACAGTATCTTGGTAACACCCCCCCCCCCCCTCCAATAAAAATATATAACTTTTTACGGTAAATCACATCTGAAACACACTGTCATACTTGTCATAACCCTTGCTAAAATTTCGGAGTTCTCTCTGTGTCTCCCGGCGGTCGTTCTCTCTCTGTGCATCGGCTTCTTCTCGATGCCTCCTCTCCTCTCGTGAACGAATCCGCAGGAGCTAAAAGAAATCCGTGGATTACGTAGAGTACCCATTGCAATCATATATGTTTTTTTTTAAAAGTTGCTCACATCGCTTTTTGTCGAACTGAGATTTGATTTAAGAAATAATAGAAAAGAAGAGATCTTTTTTGCGGAGTTCATAGATTTTGCTGTGACCTATGGGATCAAATTAATTTAAGGTATAGGTACGAAAATATTACTTCACGTGACGAACGAGTTAATCTTTAGTTAGTCAGCCTATGAACACATTATGGTGGTTAAAACTGTATCTATCAATTACCCCCCCCCCCCCCCTCACACACACATAAAAAAGCCAGACAAGCACAAAAACACAAATCGATAATCTCTTGAGATCTCTATCCGTATAAAACAGTATATCAATGCCCCCCCCCCCCCCCCAAAAAAAAAAATAAATAGAAATAAAAAAAAGTGTATCTCCACATTAATGTTTAAGAAGGTCAGTCTTAAAATTATTCAAGTAGATGTTTTAATGCGAGCATTGCCATAATAAATAATTATTGCACACTGATATCATTTTTTCATGTCCTATTCTGGTTGGCAAGATCTAGAAGTACATGTTCATATACATACAACCCCCTTCTATGTAGGCGTGTGACTGTCCATATTCACAGACCACTGTATTACCCTTTTGAGGTCAGGTATCCATCTGTCAATCATCTCCTCACAGTAGTATCGGTACACCTTCTTCTTCTTGAAGTCCTTTTTAGCATTAACTGCCAGTGTTTTGATCATCCGTAAAACATTGTGGAGTTCTTTTTCGTCGATTTCTTCTTCTTCTTCTTCTTGTCTGTACAGGAATAATTTATCGTGTTAATGATGTGGGATACCTAGTACATATTGTGAAGTACTTCCTATCAAAATAAACAATAAATCAAGCATAATTTCATATTTTTTTCTTTACTTTTAAAAACTGTCGCCTAATACCACAATTGGTTAACTAGTGCGTTATCAACAAATCTGTAAGTCATGAGTTCATATCAATCCGGGAGTTTATAAATTTTACCTTTTCAAATATTTTTTATCACATGTTTGGTCAAATATTGTAAAATTTGAAAATTCTAAACCGGCGAAAGTATTTTGATTGTTATATATCTAAATTTTTATATCAATATTTAATATCGAATGGTGTCCCATACCAAATAAAGCATTGCGAACGTCCAGGTAATACATGCGCGGATTAATAGGGGAAAGGAGGGGGAGTCAGAGGAGAGGGTGTTCTAGATCCCCCTGAAAACTTAATCTTATTAACTCACATTGTAAAGTTACCGAAAATCTTGTCTGCGTGTCCCCTCCCACGCACCGGAAAAAATTCTGGATCCGCACACACATGTAATAATCAATGATTATATGCACAGACTAAGTTTATATTGAATGCGCTTATTCCGATAATTAAGAATGCAGGTAACTTGGTTTGAACAGAAAAATACTGATGTTGACCTATTGAAATCACAATTCAAAAGAGGCTCAATGTATATAGAAGATTTCAATACACATTAACTATCTACTTTCGTTTTGAATAAGACCATCGTATTAGACTTAATTTTCTTAGTAAAATGCAAACCTTTCTTCTATATTTCGTTCAATACGCTGGCCCTTCCGAACTCTGGAACTCGGTAGAGAAAAGCTCCTACTAAAGAAACCACCTTTTTTGGACTTGGCCATTTCATGCAAATCTTGCTTCCTGTCTGGTTTGTAATATCTTTATCGTATCGCTACAATGGGCAGGGATCAATACATTACCTGTAGTATACAAAATGAAAGTAGAAGTCCACTGATTGAAATCCTTGAATGAAAATATATTAACGGTGTAATTATTACGGTAACCGATTGTAATTTAATGTGCGAATTCAAATTATTCTTGATTATTACTCTTATTGCTACATGGATATTTTAATTTACATGATTGTACAATTGAATAAAATTTTTCATTTATTCTTGTCTTATAATTATATCTCTTCAAACATATGTATCAAAATACTGTTATTTAGGTATTGTATTGAAAAGTAATGGGAAGTTAAATTTAGCAACATCTGTGCTGGCCAAAAAGCATATTTTAAAATGAAAAAAATAATTTGTATTGATAATGCATCCATGTAAGCTCTTAAAAAAACTTATTGATTCCATTGTACTTCCTGTACTTCTTTATTGTTGTGAAATATGGGGAGTTGATCTCTCATTGAAAGATATTTCAGTTATCGAAAACTTTCAAGTAAAATTAATATTTCTTAAAGATATACTTGGATTACATCATTGCAAAGCATCTAATGCTGGTTGTTCGGTAGAATGAAATAGGTTACCACTTTGGTCTAAAATCTCATTCTCAAGCATTAGATATTGGAATCACTTGATAACGTCTAATTCTTTGGCATTTAAATTATATCAGGGAACAAACAATTCCAATACCTGGACTAAGAAAATTTCTGGCATCCTAGATAATTTGGGATTCTCAAACATTAGTAATTATAAAAGCACAATTCAACACTTTTTACCAAACATAAAGCAAAGAATCGTTGATCAATGTATCCAAAAGCAATCATCAAAATTTTTTTTCAAAAAATTATATATGAGAAAAAGATGTCCTTATGTTGATATACCCAGGAAAAGATCTGAGATCCTCTATAAGTAGAATAAGATAAAGTGCACATTAACTTGCAATAGAAAGTGGTAGATATAATGCCACATTTAGATATGAAAGATATTGCAATGCTTGTAAAACTGGTGCAATTGAAGATGAAACTCATTTCCTTTTTCAATGTAAAGCATATTATCATCTAAGGAACAGCTGATTTGGTAATTTTTATAATATAATTAAAATAAATATTGCCAATAACTTGGACAAAGAAAGATACATTTTACATTTATGTTTAAATAGTGAAATACATACTATTTTAAATATTACAGTTAAATTCATTAATGACTGCTTTAAACACAGATGTCAATTAGTCTAAGGAAATGTTAAACTGATCTATATAGATCAGTAAAAATATATATACTGTGCATGCAGTTATTTCAAACATACAAATACTGATGTTCCTGCATGTATATTCATTGGGCCTTTGCCAATTATTGTAATTGTGTTTGTGCAAATAAAATATTTGTATTTGTAAATGTATGTATTTGTATATATTCCATCAGCTGTGAGACAACGTTGATTGAGACGTCGTTCACATTAAAAAAAATATTGTTTAGGGTAATTGTTTTAATGTTTGGGTTTTGATAATTTTTACACCGTTGAAATAGCGCAATTTTAAATGAAGACAACTACTGAGAAAGTTGTAATATGTATATCATCCTAATTTGTAAGTATTAAAAAGGAAGTTTCGTAAGGTAAAACAATATTAGTACAATACAACAGACAGCGGCTGACTGACGCTCTCTAACCTTTGAAACAGGTATAGCGGCAGCCTCACAAGGAATTTAATTATAATATACACAAAAAAGAGGATGTATATAGACCTCAGTGGTCAACTGGCTGAGGATATCGGCACTCAGTACCCTGGAGTTAAGAAAGGTAAAACAGATGAATATACTGACATTTTTGATTAAATTTAATTGGAAATAGCTGAAGAAATCAAATTTGTATTTTAGCGCTAATGGCCCTTTGAAGATATCTTATTAAATTGACGATGAAATTATGTCAAAATAGCATATCCCATTGTTATTGTTTGTTTGCAAAGATTATACCTCAGAAGACGGTAAAATTAAAATTCTAAAATTTGGTAGTATTTTTTACTAAATGGTCTAGAAATCATAGAGGAATTTAAACTTGATTCTGCATACAGTTGTTTCGATATTTTGTAGAAAAGTCTATACTATATTCTAATTCATCTGTTCGATTTATTTACAACTACAGTTTATAAGTTTTCATTTAAGTCTGCTGGTGTTGACTGACAATATAGTTTTAATTATATTCGAAAATACAATTTATACTGCAAATAAATTGTTTCCAGTATACATGTACCCCCGCAAATGATATAGTTTCCCTGTTCTGTCAGCATTTGGAAGTCATTGTGGAGTGGTATTTATAGTGTTAATTATTTCAGATTACTTAGAAATCACTTAGAATGATTCCATCTGCTTTAAGGCTACAGTACATGTACGTACCTACGGAAGGGTACGTTGCTGGTGAATCATATACAATGTATTTATTATAACTGAAAAGAATTGAATACCAATAAAATGTAAATATGAGGAATAAAAGTTTTGCGGCTCATCGTTCAAAATTATAAAGAAGAAAGAATTGTGTGCGTTTGAAATGTACAAGTACGAGAACGCAATATGGCATATATCTCTCAACAACAAAACTGAATCAAGGGTCATCTAATAATGATCGTTTACCACTATTTACTGCCCATTTTCTTCGATAGTTTCCATTCTCAGTTTCCTTATCTTTTTATATAACACCCCTTTTCTTCTTTCTTTCAAGTTTTTTTTTAATATCATTTCTGATTTCTTCTTCCTTTCTTTTCTGTTTTCATTCCTTGAACGATTGCCTTGGCAACCAAAGCCCCGTTATCATGAAGATACAAGGCGGGCCACACAACGAACTGCACCTGGTCGCCGCTTTTGGTGAAAGACCGCATGGTTTCCGATTTGAACTCACTTCCGGTGAACTG
This sequence comes from Magallana angulata, assembly GCF_025612915.1. Taxonomy (NCBI): domain Eukaryota; kingdom Metazoa; phylum Mollusca; class Bivalvia; order Ostreida; family Ostreidae; genus Magallana; species Magallana angulata. Next base: position 11,671,183 of record NC_069117.1, read on the forward strand.
CCACTCCATACACATGGGCGGGTCCTGAATGACCATCAACCAGGACAGTTCAGCACATTTAAGTATGTACTTTTGACAAGCCTCGATTACTTCCGGTCCAAGTTGTTCCGGATTCCTCTCCGGTAAACTCTCCAGGTAGTGCTGCGTGTATATTTCAATATTAAAGATGCATAAATGAAAAAAATTAAGATTAAACCAAACGTGCAATTAGCATGACAAAAATATATTATATATATATATGAATATTTTATCAAAACCATTTTTATTTTACCAGTACAAAGGTATAAGAATGAATTGCCGATTAAGGTGCACCGATTCATTATGTAGTGGGTCTCCATGGAGCCACTAAGCCAAGCAGTTCTTTGAATAGCTGTGAGTGATATTAACACCACAAGTCTAATCTAATTTGTCTAGGAAAAAGGCAGATTTACGGTACGAAAAAAAAAATTCCGGATAATTTAGAGTTATCGAACACTGCTGAGGATCGGAGATCGTTAATAAAACTGATCTGATATTTACCTCTCCTAAGCATTGAAGAACAGACTCCGAACAATGCTGCCGCCGAAAATCTTTGATCTCCTTTAATAATGCTGCTGGAACTTTAGGTTTATGCTTAAAACACGAAAAAGTACACAATACAGTATGCACAAAATAGCATTACATCGTTAGTTTGTGAACCTCAAAACAGCATATACATTCTGTATGACATAATTCCAAAAATACGGATACATTTATTACATTTTTTTTCTATTTAGAAAATTTAACAATTCAGTAAGCCACACCAAGACCTCTTCTAAATATTGACTGTGTTCATTTTAATTTCCCCAGGAGAAAGACGAATCATAAGAATTTTCCATTCATTCCGATGTCCAACTGTTCTTCCGTGATAGATATTGATAAGTTTAATTCTCTTTACATAATTTTGACAAAAATTGCAGAAAAAGACTACTCAGGGTTTTTTTTAAAGAAGAATGTCCTTGAAAAAAAATCCCCAAGTTTTTCAAAATTATTTTTTACGTGTAAATAAAGCGTGCATATTTTTTACTTTGATTTTAACTGTATTTGGAGTTATTAACAGTCTTGACATGTTATCCATATGTTCTGTGGCATCTCTTTTGCACATTTGGAATATTTCCTGTAAAACAAATGTAACTCAATAAAAGATTGATCAACCTTGATTTTCTCGAGAAAACATTTTACAGATTATAGACTGATTTAATACACGTGTCTCTCTGTCCTAAAATATTTGACAAAGAATTTTTAAAAAAATTGATGTACCATCGATTATGGTACTAAATTAGTCGATAATTACATGTATATACTAAGTTTAACCCAAATTCATCATAATTCACAAGATACCTACTGTAAGAATACTAAGTAGAAGCTGCACATCTTTTTCTTCATCATAATTGGTTTCCGTGGCTTTACGTAATTTCTCGAGGTTTTCTAGGGCGTCTGTCCACTCGTTGTCGTAGATTTCAGACGCCTTCTCTCCTAATTTGATTGGTCTATTTGGGTCGCTGAGGTCGGCAATGCCTGGGTTGTTGTCCCTAAGTCGGTTTGCAGCTACTGCACTTAGCCTAGGAACATTTTGATTAAATGTTACAATAACATCCTAGGAACATTTCAATGTCATATTAGCCTAAGAACAGTTTATTGTCAATATCACAATAACAGCCGAAGAACATTTCAATGTTCTAATATCAGCCGATAGAATTTCTAATGTCATAACAGTAATCAAATGGGTAGCATCGTGCGCTTATACAGAATATTAAAAAACCCCGAATAAATGTCGCTAGCGGCCATGCAACTTATACAAAAATGATAAGGATCCTTTACCGAACAGAGGATATACACACTTGATCCTCTTAAGAAGAGTTGGACATTATGTACTAAAATTAATAAAATCTAAGAGTTACCTTGTTAAAGCTGCTTCTTTGTCTTTCAGGGCGGCTTCTTTAGCAGCTTTCTCTGTTGATAATTTTTTTTGTAATTGATCGATCGTTTTCTGTAGATCCTGGACGCTTTTCTTCCCTCGGATTTCCCGTCTTAACAATTGGACTTGGTTTTCTATTGTTGTCAGTGCATCCTCTACAGATTCTTCACTGTAATATTTAAACAAAAGCTTAATGACTTTATCATTCATTTTATCACAAGTTACCAAATTTTCTAGAATACAAGTAACACGTACAAGGGTTAAAATTGTATGATGTGAATGGATATGCATTAATTTTTCAAGCTGAGGATCATTTCAAGAGTGAAAAGATATACAGCTTCGCCGTAAATTATTTTGAGAAAAAAAGCCCTGAACTCCATTTTAAAGATAATGATTTTAGGGGCAATTTTCCCCGATAGGACTAATAAATTTTTTTGCAATCTCGTGTTACCCCGATTCCAGTCAAAGGACCGTTTATTATTGCAACCTCCCCCCCCCCCTCCCCCCCCCGTATTGTAGATGATGTCTGGGTGATACTAAATAGCGAATAATATATTAGCATATATGCTTCTTAAGATATGGATTTATAAAATTTTCGAATTATTTTCATTAGTGGAACTTTAACACTTTTCCATTTTAAAAACGGTGTCCCAATTTCAATTTTAACAAATTATATTTATAATCCATCAAGATAGTTGCGTAGTACTTAATTCCATTGGTATCATTTTTTTTTGGCATCAGGGTTTATTACTTTTGCAAAGGAGTGCATTGCTTCTGTTTAAAGTCTGTCTGTTTTGTATTTCAGTATTTTCCCGAAAACAGTTGTTCGTTTTGCATTAACGTATTTTACTCCCTTTCCATCGCCCGTACACTAAGCCTAACAGGTGAGCTAAACACAGAAGATTAATCTACACAGAGGTTAAATAAATCATGGACAGTGAATGCTATCAATGCATTTCTTAGCTCGATAAAAAAGATCAAACCAATATAAAACATTAGACGCAGACCAGATGGAGGACTTTTTGTGTAATTTTCCTTTAATTTATGGAAATACCTAATCCTAAACCACATTTGCCTAACTCACTATATATATATCCTTTCTAGATTTTGGCTGAAAATAGTTGGAATCATGAACGTTTGGCTGACGGAGATAGTGCACCGGGTCAAGAACAACATTAAACTTTACTCATTGTATAGTTTGTAAACTTAAGACGCGATCGGTGCTGATATATAAGTCCTCCCACTACTGACAAGTTTTATCAGTTAATGGCAAACTAAGTACATGTAATACTGTAAGTCTTGTAGTTTATGCATGTTAAAAATTGTAGTGTATGCATTGATTACAACGAATCTTTATTTTCTATTTATAATGGTAAAGAGACTATAAAGCAAATATTTAAGTTTCACTTACCTTTTTAACCTCTTTGAAGGGCTTTCATAGTCTTCCGATTTGTCATGAGATTTTCGTTTCGCCATTGTAAGGCAAGTGTACTTTCGGTTTGCACAGTTTGAACAACTGTCGACAAAAACCGCTCAAGACGAAAGATTCGAGAGTTTTTTTTTTTTTATTATCAAAGCGTTGTACAATTAAGTTAAAATGACAGGTTTATCACTCTATATAAGGTTCCGTTTTCTGTACATTTATAAGTACAATTAAAAAAAACAACTAACTATATATTTCTATGGAAGCCGATAGATGAAATTAAAATACAGTATAACCACCTATTTATATTCTGACCTTAATATAGTATTGATGTCTTTTCGACATTCATTCTTTAATTACTTTAGGCTTAACAACCTATCAGTATTCATATTTATACAATACATATATCATACAGATATGCAAGTGGAAGAGGAAAATAGATAATATACTTTAATTATGGTAACAAATCATCTCGTATTTTCAAATTATAATTTATATACTTTCCAAGATTAGTCATAATTTTGACATTTTTGAGCTGAAAAGTTGTACAAGTTTGAACACTAAAGGTCTTTTCTAAAAATAAGGTCTAAGTTTTTACAAAAAATATCACACCATGAACACACCAATAAAAAATGAAATTCATCTTCCACACAATAAATATTACAGTATATACATTTTTAATCAATGCAGGTGCATTTTTTGAATCACATTTGTTTATTATAATTATTAAAAAGTTACGAATTGTTGAGATACTTAAGTTTAAAAAGTTAGTACTGTAAATAGATCAATACCTTCATCACAAACAGCTTATATCAATTTTTTAAATTCATAAGACTATAACATATTTTGCCCCCCAAAATATAAAAAATAAAATAAAAGACTAATAAATATCAGATTGGTATTTTGCTCCCGTTTATGTGTTTTAAAATATCACCGTTTTGCTGAATGTTTGGCAAAATGCTTCAATTCAATGATTTTTTTTTATGTCAGCATCTAATATTAGAATGGGAAAAATAAGGATACTGTTTTTGTATTTAAAAGAATCTCACAAATGATCAATTCAAATATCTTTTTGAGGCTGTGTATGCTCTTGCTCCATCATCACATCCAGTACCAATTCTTTCCTTGCTAATGTTCTCCTAACTCTCCTTGTTGTCATCTACGTATACATACTAGTAATTACTCTTAGAGATTTTTTTATTAGTCTTAAAAAGAACATGCTTTTAATATGTTAAAATAAAGCCACATGAAAATCTCCGTTTTAAAACTTGCACTTAACAGCAATAAAATATTCAATACAATCGTTTAGAAAACAGATACAGATATTTGTGCCTTTTCCGTAAACTGTTTATCATATGATATCTTTTCTAGCAGCAGGAAAGAACTTTTCAATGAGATTGAATTATGTTCCCTTGGTTGTAAAGTGTTCTTCAGCATTAAATGATATATGACATATGCTGTACCAGGATATTCATTTAAAATATCGTATTTCAATATTTATCGAATAATGGAAGATAGACACTTTTAAACAGGTAAGGACTCCTTTGAAACCCAAGGACAATATAGAGTTATTTATAAAAGGCTAATATTTGTTTTTGTTCAATCGAACAAATTTGGCAAAAATGTCATATGCTTCAATTTTATCTAGATCAAGAGGTATCTAATGCAATTGAATTGTATGGGCTACAGAAAAGAATATATATATATATTAGTTCGTGTAGTTAATGCATTTAAATACATGCAACATGCTAATATTCGAAGTTAGACAGATGTTTAACGGGAAAAAACACATCTTTACTTATACTTTTGTTATTAGAATGTTATGTTTAATATAGCCTTAAAATTTTATATTTTATATCATTAATACATGAATCAATGTACAAAATAAATTTGAAGTGTGTTGCATCTTTATTTTAAAGACTTTTTACATTTTGTTTCTCTATGATTTCAGAATGTAAGACGTAAGATATCGTTGGACAATAAATCAACATCATCTTTCTGAAGAACTCAAACTTTAAAAAAATCCACTTGCAACCGTTAAAAAATAAAACAAATAATCACTTTAATCAATAAATATGATTTAAGTGGTTTGTAAGACTTATTCAAAAATATAAACAAACGGTACTTAAGAAATATGATTTGAAAAAAGAATGAATTACTCTTCCGTTTTCGGTACCAGCAGTAGCCATTGCTTTTAGAATGAATATGTACATTAATATAAAAACCTAGTGGATACCAGCATGTGTCGTCTGCAATTATAATTAAGCCTTCGATCATGTTTTTAAAGTAAAAACGGGATTCTAAAATACTTTACAAGTATATATTTCTTTGTTGTACATAATTAAACAATGTGTAAAAACAAGATGAATATGTTCATTTATGTCAATGCAGTGTCAAAGGTTAAGGTATAATTATGTCGTATTCTATATCAGCTTGCATCTAAATTAAAAATATTGATACTTTTATACGTATTAGGTTTGTACAGTTTGAACATTTATGTTTTTTTTTATTAAAATACAACAGCCGAAGTTATGTACACTAGTATATTTATCGATTTTTAAATAATCATGAATGGAAACAAACAAGCAATTCTAAATTGTATTTAAAATGCGAACAATTAATGATATCATCTTTTTAATTAACTTTACAAAGGAAAACTAGTACTTAATTGCATTCATCCACGATTCATTGAACCTAAATTAAAAAATCAACATCAATTGTTTAAAAAATATTGCATGCAAGTATACAATGTATATCTACCAACATTTTATAATTGATAATGTTATTACTGTATTTTAACGCAAATACTCTTAACAACTATATAAACGAGATAAAAACGAGTTTCCTTTTGATGATGAATATACAATTTTTTACACAAAAAATCCTAAATAACGACGGTCTATATAAACGTTGATCATATATAAAGTAATTGTATATTCATCATTATATTGTTACATGAAAACTTAGCTTTAATATCTAAACAATGAAGGACTATGAATCGTTTTCTTTATCAGCTGTAAACAATGGAGTACCTGACGCTTATCCACTACTTCGAGCTGTTTTTTTTACTCAACATCTTTTCCTTTGCCGTCGTTTTCGGTACCAATAGTTGTTTTGTGTAACATGTCGTTGCCTAGATTAGGATGTTTATCATATGGAACATAAACATCTTTTATGCTGACGTTTTCTGTGCTGTTGTTGCCGATAGTTGCGTTGCTGTTGTCATTGAGTAGCTTTCCCTTTTCCTTGTGCTACATTTTAGTTTTCTTCTTTGTCATCAGTTTCTGAGAGTATGGTATAAATAAATGAGTTGTTGTTCTTGGATAGCTCGTCAGTAGATTGTTTAACACCTGAACTATTATCGTCTTCTCTTTCGCCGTCGTTTTCTAGACATTCGGCATCATAAAGCGCCGTGTTGTTGTCAGTGGATAACATGGCGTTTCCTCCATCAGATTGGTTATCATATGAAACATCATTCGATTTATTCACATTGTCGCAAGTAATGGCGCACTGAGCATCAATGAACTTCTCGTCATTGATGAACAGCCGCTTTTTCACAAATTTCGCCGTTGTTTCCTGAACAATGGACACCAATAGATGTGTTGCGTAGCACGTCGTTACATAGATAAGATTTATTACTTTCACCACCATCATTATCATCATCATCATCATCATCATCATTTATATTGTTTTCCTTGTATGTGCAATTCTTGCTGGTTGCTTTGTAGTTGTTGTCAATGAGTAGGTCATCGTGTTCTAAAGAAGGTTGTTTTCCGTAAATTTTCATTTTCCCCTCTATCATCGTTTTTTAAACGGTTGGCAGTGGAAAACTTGTCGTTTGTTTGAAAAAAAAACCCCTGTTTAACATCTGAATCATTGTCGGCTTCTCCTTCTCCTTTGTATTCCAGACGTTCGGCATCAATAGGTGCTTCCTTATTGTCACTGCCTAACTTGTCGTTTCCTTGAATATATTGCTTACAATCTGAAACATTATCCGATTTATTTACATAGTTGGGACCGCTTTGTGCAACATTTACCAATTCTTCTTTGCCATCGCTTATTGAACAGTTGGTATTAAAAGGTGCGTTGTCATTGGATATCCCCTCGTTTTCTGGATGGGATTGTTAAGCATTTGAAACATCATCGGTTCTGTTTTTATTGTTGTCACTGCTGACAGATGGAGCTATTTCATACTTCTCGTCGTCGTCGGTGTCATCAGCACTCGAGGAACTCGACTTCTCTTCAGCTACTTCCAATTTGCTACCTTGAATGACCCCTTTAGCCAACATTCGAATACCATTTATTTATACTATACAAATATTGACTGGGGTTCAGGGCAACATTGATTATATAAGCCCCGAGGGACGAAATATTGCCCGACGCGAAGCGGAGGGCAATATGTTCGTCCCAAGGGAACTAATATTTATTAATAAGTGTTATTTTCATCTTCTTGTTTTCTTCTCTTCTCTTCACTTTTCTTCAGGTCAGTGACTACTCTCCTTCGCTCAAAGATCAAACTTGTGTTTTCTCTTTCAAGAACTATTTGTGCATTTTGAATCTTTTGAAGGTCAGTTTTTAGCTTGTTCATATAATTTATCTGTTGTTGTAAATCATTTTCTAGCATTAAAAAAAGCGTTGAAACTAAATATTGAAAAAATAAAGATCAAACTTGTGTTTTCTCTTTCAAGAACTATTTGTGCATTTTGAATCTTTTGAAGGTCAGTTTTAAGCTTGTTCATATAATTTATCTGTTGTTGTAAATCATTTTCTAGCATTAAAAAAAGCGTTGAAACTAAATATTGATAAAATAAATCTTACTTCAAAATGGCATTTTCACTTTTGGCAAAATTGCTAATTACAGGCAAATAAGATGAACAGTGAAATTTTCTTGCAGTAAAGTCCATTAAAACGTTTTCCTTTTCAGTATTTTCAGATTGCATTTAATAAAAATCTAAATAACATTAAACTAACTTGATATTAGAAATATTATTTGCAGGACACCCATAATCATGCATTATTTACGTATCAGTTCCACGTTTTTCTTTTAAATTTCAACTAAAGTTGAAAACTTTAAACTTGAAAATAATTTTCAACCTCAATTTTTAGATTTCCAACTTTAAAGTTGATTTCTCTAGCTTTTATCTTTGAAATATGAAATTTAACGTTGGATTTTCATCTTGAATTGAATTTTAATACAGCAATATCCTACTGAAATCCTGGAATTTACAACTTAAACGTTTCTTTGTTATGAAGTTTTAAAGTTGAAATCGTCAACTTTAGAACTGGATACGTCAACTTTTATTGAGGAAGTTCTAACTTAAAAATTTCAACCTTTAAAGTTGTATTTATAAACTTTTATCTTTAAATTTCCAAATTTTAGCATGGAATATTTTATTTTAATTTGGAATTTCCTAATTTAATATTTGAATTTTGAACTCCCATTTTCTCATCATACATGAATATGTTTTACGATAAGTTTCTTATTTTGAGATTTGTCTTTTAATTAGTTATCTTTTTCATCGGTATGTGGATAATTGCACAAACAAGATACACATATTTACAAATTACACAGCTTTGTTATGATTTTAATTGTATCTATTGTGTTGGTGGTGTTTTTTTTTTACATTTCATGAACGACACCCTCTTATTTCATTTATTAAGATAACGTTAAATTAGGGTTAACGTTATTTGATATATGGTACTGTATACACGTATAGAGCTTAAAGGGTCAAGGCCATGATTTTGGTCAAATTCTATTTTTTCTGTTTTTATTATTTATAATGCTTTAGAAATGAAAAATGAAATTTGAGAGTCAATCGCAGAGTTATAACCAAGATACTGAGCTCATAATTGTTTGTCATGTAAACAAGGCTCGTGCCCTGTTTTTGTTTACATAGGTTTAGTAAAAAATCTTTTTCAAACTGATTTGTCTATCATCTTATTCATTTTAAGCTGAAAGAAACAGCTCCTAACGTTTAACAAATTCATTTTAGGTCTAAAACTGGAATTTTCACTTCAACATTCAAAATGTAAACAAAAGCTTTGTTTACATACCGAAGAATTGTAAGCTCTGTAACTCCCTCATAACTCAACGAATGACACTCAATTTTGGTTGCATGTTAAAAATGCCTTATTGAAGCATTGTAAACATTAAAATCGGAAAAAGTAATTTTTGACAAAAATCGTGACCATGCCCCTTTAATCTTAGTCAAATAAAATCGTCTGATACATACAAATAATAACTATTAGATTGTCCGTGTTATAATCATTATAGGGAGCGTGGGGTATGTGGGCTCAGTCAAAAAATGTGCTCCGCTTCGAGGGGAATTAAGTTGACCACAGACCCCCTGCTTACAAATATTTTGTCCCCAGCTACGCCACTGTAATGTTTATCGAATAAGTACTAAACTCTGTCCCGAGTTTTTGCTTTCATTAGTTTTTGCTTGATATTTTTGTTAATCATAAATACCTTTGTGCTCAAACGGCCAGATTATCTGTTTTGAAACGCACCCCCCTACCGCCTCAGGCTTCAATACACATCCCATAGTAGAAAGGGGAAAATGATGCGAGGTATTCCGAGTAAGTTCCGAATGGTAAAAATTAGTAAAACATTTACCATTATAAATCTTCATAAGAATTTTGTTTTCGTTCCTGTGAACTTTTATGATTGAAAAACGATAATGTGTCAATGAGGATATCTTCGATATTTTCCCTTTTATTGTTTTCAATTGTATTTCAATTCTTGTTACTGTATGATTTCTCCAAGGTGCGTTTTCTCTTGGAGAACCGCAACCTAATTTGTGGGTACGTAGATCCTTTCCAACCCACTCCATGTTAACAATACTACAATGCGTCTATAAATGATTTTGAATAAATATTTCGCATTAAGGCATTGAACTCCCTTATACAACGTAAGAGAAAATTTGTATCATTTGACTTTTGTAAAGAGAATCACATTTCTGTGGAAATAGCGACCTACTTAACGTAAATAATTAGTATTCACTAATAACAGAAGAAAATACCTTGTTACAGATGCTTTTTTGTCTTTCAGAGCGATTTCTTTAGCCGTTTGTTCTGCTGATAGATTTTGTTGTAAATGATCAATTGTTTTCTGAAGATTCAGAACGAATTTTTGACCTTGGATTTCCCTTCGTCTCAGAAATTGGATCTGTTTTTCTATAGTTGTTAGTACATTTTCTACCGATTCCTCACTGGAATATTCAAACAATAGGTCTATGGACTTCATCATTGTGTCATTCTCAAGATAATTTCATAATTAAGAGGAACATTTGAAGAAATTTGACTTTGGCCATAGGCGATAAAGTGTTTCAACGATAATCTTTGCAAACTCCATTTTATCTAAGTTATTGTTTGATTGGCCATGATTGAAAAAAATCTCAGAGCGTAATTATATATATATATATATATATATATATATATATATATATATATATATATATATATATATATATATATATATATATATATATATATCACAAAACAAAGCACAGGTGTTTCTAGCCACAGTCTGTTGTGTCCGAGGAAAAAAATTCGAATGGATGACCTGGGAACTACAGTTACTAGATTAATTTAATTATATATGGCATATTAAAGCTTGATTTGGACTAATAATCCTTATTTTCACAGTTTCTTATCTCCAAAACACGCTTATTGAACATGAAAATTGAAATTATTTTTACGTGCAGATCAAGAATTGTCTTTGACATTTAAACCATCTACACTATTTCACTTTACGGGGCTAGTGATAGCGTTTAAAGGAAAGATGATTATAGAGGCTCTGTGGTTTCGATAAGAGGAATTAGATATATTTTCCCTAATCATTACTTTTCAGAGAGATTTTGTAGGCTGTATCATAGTTTAATTGAAGGTAAAAATATATCATTAACTTGCAAATTTGTTTCAAATGTAATACGGCCGGTCGTCAATCAGCATATTTGTCAAAATTGTCCACCCTTGGCAGATTTGCGATCGGTAATCAGTGTCTGGTGGGTGACATTTAAGAAAAAGCCGTCTAAAACCCCAGTCACAAAAACGAACAACGACCGACGACGGTTTTTGAGGCAAAGATAGGATTCCTCAGGCAATGGGGATTTATCAACCGTAAACGTTGTACTCGCCGAAATTGACCTTTTTCGTCAGCCAACTATTTTTTTTTTATCTAAGAGCCTAGTTACAATTTGTCTGCATCGATGACCGATTTATTTAGCTGAAACTGTCATCAAATAGTCCGTCGAGCCATCGTCCGATCATCCGCAGAGATCTATTGGTAGTTCATTGTAATAAACTCTCCGATATAGTTACTTTGGCAAAACGGAAGTGAAACAGCGTTTAGACCTCAGCACAAATCATCACCACCACAGACAAGGCTTAGTACATGAAAAATTGATTAGTTCGATGTTTTAATAGGCACTGTTTTTCAAATAAAAAAATTCGGACAATTTAGATATTTTGTCGTCGTATGTTTTCTATGGTGGCATATCTCTGCCTCTTGTGTGCAAGTTATTTTTCAATCAAATATGTCGACATGCAAGATAAATATGTTGGCATGCAACATAATTATGTCGACATGCAACATAACTATGTTGACATGCAAGAACATTGCAATTAGATAAGAATCATACAAAATCTCAAATATCGCCCACCTGTGACATCCAAGATGCTAGATGCTACCTTTTTATGTCGACATGCAACTTATTTATGTTAATATGCAACTTATTTATGTCAACATGCAACTTATTTATGTCGACATGCAACTTATTTATGTCGACATGCAACTTATTTATATCGACATGCAACTTATTTATGTCGACGTGTAACTTACTTATGTTGACATGCGAGATAAATATGTTGACATGCAACTTAGTTATGTTAACATGCGAGATAAATTTGTTGACATGCAACTTATAAGTTGTATGTCAACATAACTAAGTTGCATGTCGACATAAATATGTTGCATGCCAACATATTTATCTTGTATGTCGACATAAATAAGTTGCATATCGACGTAAAGAAGTTGCATATCGACATAAAGAAGTTGCATGTTAACATAAAGAAGTTGCATGTTGACATCAATAGGTAGTGTATCTAGCATCTTGGATGTCACATGTTGACCATATTTGAGATTTTTTATAACTCATATTTGATTTCAGTCTTCTTGCCTGTCAACATAGTTATGTTGCATGTTGACATAACTATCTTGCATTTCAACATCTTTATCTCGCATGTCGACATAATTAATAGAAAAATAATTTGAACACAGGAGGCAGAGATATACCACCATAGTTTTCCTAGGGTACAGTTTAATTGGACTGGTTCGCTGTCATTGATTACCAGGGTGTCATATCTACAACCTTAGCGTTCTGAATCAAGGGCAGACTATCCAATCTAAATATAGAACAAGTACGGGTGTTGACAAGACTTTATCAATATCTGTTTATTTACAAAATGTCCTGAATAAAATGTTTACAGTAATATTATGATTTCTGATACATAAGCAGCGTACAGTTTAATGCTATAGTTCTCTCATTAAATATTATACTACATGATGCTTATCGGGTTTTTCGTCTCTAGCTCAGATTCTTGTCCGATGAACCCGAAAATTCATGTTAGAAAAAATATTCAAATACAGCTAAGAAACTATTCGCCATGTGAAATTACTTATCGTTGATTTCAATTTAAATGATAATCCCGGTAGTAATTCAGTACTTTGATGATGTCTGTCATCGATCGGTCGACATTTTGGGTTTTCCTAATGTTGGCCGGCAGACACCTATTCTCAACCGAAAAACGACCGAGGATTGACTAGTATGTCGGGCTACTTTGATAAATAGTTTAACGGACGATCGACGATATACAATTTACCTTAAAGATATAAATGGACGCCATGATGGAATTGTTATGTAATTGGTCGACCGTAAAAATCAAACTGTGGCTCAATGTTCTTTATTATCGAGCGACAATTCTCCAACAAATAAATATTCAAACTTTTGAAGATATCGGTGTTCCTAGAAATAACGTGACTGCTCCGATTCGTCCGATACCAGTGTCGATTAAATTTCTTCAGTCGATGGTCGCGCGATCCATTTTTTCTGAAGAAACATGATCACCCGACACTGGTATCGGACGATGCAGCGCAGGCACGTTTATTTTAAAGACAATTGTATTGTATTGATTGTATTATTTTCATCTAACATTGCATTGAAAAATGTTTTTTTTTTCACTACTACATTATTTTTTTTTAAAAACCTAAATTCCTAAAAACACATATTTATAATACCTGGTTTCTGATGTTGGAATGGTTCTTTCTTCTCTTTGTGGTATCGGAATTTCACCCCCTAAATAATCCATCTAGGTAGCAAAAATCTGAAGTACGTTAATATTTCAAAAGTAGAGAAAAAAAATGAACACCTTAAATAGTCTAGTGCATACCGATGTATAAAATCTTGAGGAAACCGGGGGCTTCGTTCGCTTTCCTACATCTGAAGGTATGCCATCATTACTTTTAGTCTTCTCCGTACCCTTCCCTCTAAATTTTGAAACTGTCTTTCTTAATGTTGCAAACCTTTTTTAACCTGACAAAATATAATCAAAGTACTGAAGTACTGACGGGAGTTGATTTTATCGATTATTATTTATTTTAGAATCAACGATAATGTTAATTTGCATGGCAAGTGGTTTCCGTTATGTATTTGATTTACGCACATTTTTTATAATATGAATTCTCGGACTTTTCCGAAAAGAATTTCGAGAAAACCCCATATGAATCATGTCGTGTAATATTTAAAGATACTATTAATTCCATCAACGTACGTATCAGTAATCGAAATATTTCTGAAAAATTGTATGGATCCAAGCAATATTGAACTCTAGCTTCGTTCAACCAGACGCTCTGCTGTCTCCGTTAATCTCCGACAAGCAAAAGAAATTCTCTGCTTGACGAAGATTTACGGAAACCATTGATTGTCTGGTTGAACAATACTATAGTAAACTCTAGCGTAGGAATACATACATGTACCACTACAAAAAACGTCTAAATTGTTTCCTGCCATTTAAAATCTGACTATTTTCAAGGTATCAATAAACAAGTTTCCTTGAAAAACAATGCTTCAGAATTCATTACAGCAAATTTGTCGATTATTTCCGAGAACTAAGTCTTGTCAGCGGTGATGAATTGTGCTTAGGTCCAAACACTGTTTCACTTTCGGTTTGCCAGAGTAACTGCATAAGCGAGTTGATTAATATCAACTCCCAAAAATAAATTGTAAAATGTGTTTCGCAATCTATAGATTTTTTATTTTACTTTTCTTTATGATGGTAGGAACATGTTTCGCTATTGATGTGGATATAAGTGAATTATAATTAAAATACTGTCACATGTTTAGAATTTTAAAATTTCACAATATCTAACCCAAAACTACGTTTTAAAATTTGTTGGAAAGGTTTTGAAAGTTTTAAAATCACCAGCGAGATTATTTAGACTTACAGAGTTCTAGAGAAACCTCTTAACTACTGCACTACGCTGTTAGGTGACAATTATAGGGGAAAAAAACTATTCATGAAATTACGCTTGATATTTTTTTGTTGATTTCGATAAATAGTACGTAACAACATTAAAGTGTCTTAAACCACCTTGATGGCTTTGTAAAGAAAAATAATATTAAACATTTTTGATGATTTATACAATTTTCGATTTTTTTAATAAGGTCACATAAGTATCTAAAGTGACTTATTTCTATTATTGTTCACTGGCGGATCTAAAGGGTGGCGCATCTGGCTAACACCCCCATCCTGCCATGCCTCCTAAAATTGTCAATGTATAGTTAAATCCTACTTCTTTGGCATAGAAAATGAACAGCTGTAGAGTCTTTTTCATTCATTTGGCAGGAACTTATGTGTTTTTTCTACTTTAAACCGAATTCAACTGCATACATTAATCAAAGTACTGAAGTACTGACGGGAGTTGATTTTATCGATTATTATTTATTTTAAAATCAACGATGTAATTTTGCATGCATGGCAAGTAAATTGCTATAAGTATTTGAATTACGCACATTTTTATAATCTGACTGCTCCTACAGGAAAGTCGTGAAAATCTAATATCAATCATGTTTGTAATATTCAAAGAATTAGTCCATCAAACTGCGTATCAGTAATCGAAATAGTTCTGAGAAATTGTATGAATCCAAGCAAAATTGAACTCTAGTCTCGTTCAACCAGACTTTCAGCCGTATCCGTTAATCTCCGACAAGCAAGAGAGACACTCTGCTTGTCGGAGATTTACAGAGACAGCCGAGCGTCTGGTTGAACGAGACTATATTGAACTCTGGCGTAGGAATACATAAAATGTACGACTTCAAAAACAATATCTTAATTGTTCGTACCATTTAAAATGTGACTATTTACAAGGTATCGATCAATTAGTTTCCTTGAAGAACAATGCTCAAGAACTCATTGCATCGAATTTATCATTTAGAACTAAATGTTGTCAGCGGTGTTGATTTGTGCTTAGGTCCAAACACTGTTTCTCTTTCGGATTGCCTGAGTAACTGCATGGGAGAGTTGATTAAAATCAACTCCCAAAAAACAAGAGGCCCATAGGCCTTGAAGGTCACCTGAGTACCATAGCCTAAAGACTGCAAATTGACATGCAGAGTCTTATGTTTGCGTTTTAAGCTTCAATTTGAAGTATTCACCCTATTCTGAGAATTTTCTGGCAGTTACCCCAGTTTTTATAATTTGATGTTTGAAAAACATTTATTCATAAAGATGGGGGTAGAAGGGTCGGGGGAATCTTGGATTATCTGGGTATATCCCTCTAACTATTTTTAGAATCGGTAGGACAACAAAGAAGTGCCTTTTAGCAAAATAGTTCCTATGCTTGCAGAGTATATATACATTTATTGGGACATTTTAAATCAAAATGCTTGACACATATCAGAAATGAGGATTTGCAATTTTAAAAGCATGTGTCAAAATTGAATTATCATTTAAAGAAAATAATTGAAATTGTTTGATGTGCACCCTTTCCAAAACTGTGAAATTCCCTACTTTTACTTTCATTTTCAGAGTTTTTCAATACAGACGCATTTTGCCGGAAAACGAATCTGACTTCACACCAAGAAATTTTAACAGGAAAGAGACAATTTGATGAGCTTTCATTCAAGAGGTCCCTCATTGCTGAACGAAAATTAGGGCCGGAGCTATGATCCCTAACGTTAACAATACCGCATATGGAAAATGAATTAGTGGACTATACCCATCTGTACCTTAGCTCCAGGGACCAGAAATTGTAAACTTTTGGAAATAAGAGACATGCAAGCCGTTCACAGTCAATCTTTTATAATATACATATATAATTTTACTATATGGCCAAAGCGAAAGGGGGTGTTTCAACAGAGAAATTTTTCATAGTTTTAAACGAACATAATTTGAATCCTGAGGCATTTATAAATATTGAGTAATTATGCACAATGTGAATCGAGGATATTTTGAGACAGAGTATATTAGTCTAAAAGCAGACGGGTCCTTTGCTTTGCTACAATTTATTTTTGAAATACTAGTAAGATGATTGTCATGACGCTATATCTATATTAAGACGTCATTGGAATAAATTACTTGTAAAAACTTTTTTAAAACACGATATTTTTTATCTTTATTCTTATTTCTAACGTCTTTTTAGAACTTTTTAGAAATTATTTGGGAGAAAAAAATATGCATAAGAAAAAGATCTGCACCCAACTGCACTGAATTAAAAACGAAATTACTAAGACTTAAAAAACAAACGATACGAAAAAGAAATACAATAGCAAATAAAAATCTTTTAAGATGTAAATAATACCTTCGTTATAAACTTTACTTCTGATTTTTAGTGTTACGTGATATATACCGGGCTTTTCATTTTGAAAGGTCTCATCGTATTTCAATGTTTGTTAAAACTACCAACACAGAAATTTACAAGCAGGAAAAACAGCGTTGATCCCCCCCCCCCCCCCCAAAAAAAACAAATATTGATAACGACGTTGTGTCAGTTTCAGACGTTATTTATGAAAAGCTAGTTTGTTTTTTTTTTGGGGGGGGGGGGGGGTCCAAAAAATTTTCTTGGCAAGAATACCGTTTGCTTTAATATCTTTATCTTTTAAAGAGTTTAATGAAATTAAATTAATTTTCTCCGTTGTCGTCAGTTTCGGAACTGTTAGTTTCAATAGGTCTTTTGCAAAATCATACACAACAAAAGCATACAAACGTTGGAATGATATGCACATACGCAAGATGTTTGAATGGATGAAATGGTTTGGTAGTTTGTTTCATTAATCCCGAAAGAATAAAGAAACGGCAAGAAGCTATGATATATTTCATATTTTAAAAGATTCCCTTCCGTTCCGTTGAATACCAATATCCACACGGGTATTGGTATTTTGCGGAACGGAAAGGAATCAGAATAAAATTATTTATAAGTATGGTACCGACATTTGTTATACATGTATCATCATTCATTCTAATTTATTTAAAATAAGGCTATCAAGTATTTTTATCGATGTTATCCCTGCGCTGCGAATGCGTATGGTATAATATGACTTCTACTTGATATAAGCATTGTGTTTTTGCTAGCATGATAATCAACTAGTTAGTTCTGCCGCGACAATAATACATGTAAATGAATGTAATTGATCAAAAAATGAAATGAGAGATGTCGTTGTACACAACACACACAAACGCCGAAATTGATAATCAGCACATACACAAGATGACTGAATTGTTTTAAAAGCTTGCTTCATTCATCTCTAAAGAATCTGGAAAAAAAATCAAGGAACGGCGAGTAATTGCTATATATGTCATTATCTAAAAAGTTTGAAAGATTCCGTTCCGTTAAATACCAATATCCACACGGATAATGGTATTTTGCGGAACGGAACGGAATCAAAAGAAAATTTCTCAAAAGAAAAGATGCCTAAGTAATTTTCATCGATGTTACACATACAGATTTATCGCGTTTGGTTTAAATCTCAATTTTATATGTACATGTACATTATCAATCTGACATCTTAGGTTTTCTCGGAAAAGAAGCGTGTAATGACTTTTAGAGCAATGAGTAGCGTATTTAAAAAACAATTTTTCATTTACGTTAGGTTTAATTGAAATAATGGCGTTTTTTAAAAAATTGCTTCCGCAAGGTACCAACAGCCTTTACATGACAAGGAATTGTGAGCCCTGTATCTTGCTTATAACTCTACGACTAGGTCTCAAATTTCACCTGATGACTAGAAATTTATTCCTAAAGCATTATGAATAATAACAACAGAAAAATAGAATTTGACCAAAATAGTGACCACGCCCCTTTAAGTTTTGTTTATGTGTCTTTAAAGAGAATTGTAAGAGATAGGCGACTCAATATTTTTGTTAACATTAGAGGCATTTCCTAAATATTGCCCCAAACTTCACATAAATTGTATGTACTAGTATACTCAATTTTCCACCTTACCGAATCGTAATGAATTTTAATCGAAAGGCAAAAATATACTTTATAACATTTTTCTATAGTTAAGGTGGCTCTATACACCACATTTTGATGACGCAGTACGCAAAAAAGTAAATCAGGAAGAATGCAATTCCGGTACTGACTGATTTAAACTGAGGCGAAGTATATTGGGACCGCTCTTTTGAAAATTTGTTAAATGAATAGATTAATCTAATTGGAAAATTCATTACTTAACAAGTAATGTGGTACCTGACACCTTCACTTTGTGTCGTATTATTTATCGAAATAAACAAAAAAATCAAGTATAGTTTTTAAAATAGTAGTTTCTTTCCCAATACCGACATCTTACAATGTAGCGCAGTGGGGAAGTGGGTTCACTACAAATCCGGAGGTCACGAGTTTGGCTGAATACTGTGAAAGAAAATTTTAAACCGGTGAAGGTATTTCAATTATGATACACTTTAATCAACAATCGACAGATGTTCCCACCTTAAGGGGATGCGAGGGTGGCCTTGAATTTCTCTCAGGTAGGGAAACATAAATCCTATAATTAGTTAATTTTCCCCTTTATTCATTTGACTTAGTTTTGCATTAAAGCGAATACATTCACTTATATAGGCCTATATTGAAATTTGTAAGTATTATTATTCCAACATGATATTTAGGAAATTTTCTTCAACTCAGAAATGAAAAGTCTCCAAGGTGTTTAGGCCTTGGGCCTTAGGAAGGATAACTCCTAACTGAGGAACTTTCAAACCAAATAAAATTTGAAATATTTTTTGTGTTTATTTGCAGTTATTTCATTCAACTTTTTTATGTAACATTTATTGAAATACATTTTCTTATAACATAAAGCAGCTTTTTCAGATGATTTGTCTACAGAGTAAGAAAATATGAAAAATTATGTTTTGGGGAAATACTAAAAAAAATTGCAATAATAACATTTTTGAATGTTAAGAAGTGTTGTATTTTTTTTAGGTGTCCGAAGGAAATATCCAACATATGACAAAAAAATTATCTCAATTTGTTAATAGTTAAGTTTTAAAAAATTATTTTACAAAAACTCGAAAAAACAATAAAAAATTCTTTAAAAATACCTATAGTATCCCTATCATCATTTTAATATTTAATAAGTATATGTTTTGTGGTCTTCTATTGAAAATTGTAATAAACTGTGGGTGTATAGAGCCACTTTAAACGCAGCGAAGCAGGACATTTTTTTAATTTTTTGTCATCAAACTCATAAACGAAAAGAATAATAGAATTAGTTGTTACAAAGTATTTCTTTCAAAGAAGTTCGTGAAAGAAAACAAGGAAAACCAACCAAATACAGTCTTTACTGCGACTTGGTGTAACACTAAAGCTTTAAATTCCAAACAAATACCAAAAAGTATTATTTAGATTGTTTTTCTTTGTTTACAATCTTAAACATAATTCAAATGTCTTTCATTAGTAGTGTATGTAGTACTGATGTACTAGATGGCGCACTGGGCATCATTAAAACTCTTGTTTTCGGTAGCTTCTGCGATATCAATATACTTGTCATTGTCGTCGGTGTCATCTGCACTTGAGGAACTCGAATCCTCTTCAGCTACTTCCAATTTGCTACCTTGAATGACCCCTTTGGCCAACAGAGGTCCATCCTTATACAGGAAAAAAGTTGGCCAAACCACGAAATGCACAAACTTTCCAGCTTTCGTGTATGATCGCATTTTATTTGAGTCGAAAGCCGAGTTTGTTTCGTAATCAGCTTCCATGTAGATTGGAGGATCTTGAATGCGCATCATCCAGCAAAGCTCCACGCATTTTTCAATGTATTCTTTGCAAGAATTATAAACCTTCTGCTTGTTAGGCAATTTAGGTTTTCTTTCAGCTGCAATATACTACAATAATAAAAATGGTAAAATCTAACTAGATTTTGAAAAATATTTAAAACTTATTATGTTAATAAAGATAGTGGGTTCTCATGATTCCTATATATGTGAAGTTAAGTAGATTTATTGCTATGATAAAAAATGAAAAATTTAATACCTTTTGCAATCGTGATATAGCGTGTTCTGCGTTTGATTTCCGAAAATCTTTCATTGGTTTCAACATTTCTGACGACATTTCTTTGACACCCAGCTTAAATGCAAAACAAAAAATGCAGACAAACAACTGAACAATATCATTTGTTTCAGACTGACATTCATAAATGAAACAAATATGCATTAACGACATTCGATCCTCAACAATGTTCGATAACTCTAAATTATCGGGATTTTTTTTCATTCGTACCATAATTCTACCTTTTACATAGACAAATTTAATAAGTATGATAATACTAACTAAAACTACAATGTATTCAACGATCTGCTTGCCTTTTTGGCTCAACGGAGACCTACTAAATAAAAGTAAAGGGTTCGAGCCACCGATGCACCAGTACAATCGGATTTTTTTCTTGTTTGGTCTCAACTTGTATATTTTTTTCAATATATCCATTGATGTCAAAATTGCAATTACTCAATAAAATGCATGGATAAGTAAAAAAAAACATTTTTAAGATTAAAAAATTACTATGACGCTGAGGATCGAAGAATTTGAAATCTTTAAGAAAAGTGTGTCTTTTCAACGAATCAAAACTGTTCACCAGTCGTTTCTGTTGTAGTTGATAGATGACTGGAGGCAAAACTAGTAAGTCAGGAAAAGATTCAAGATGTGTATCGCCCAAGTCCACACAGGTGACAAACACATTCTATAAGTAAATATGAGGGTTTTTACACTGTTACTTTAGCATAAGAAATGATAGTTTAGAAAAACAGGAAATCTTAAATTGATGAAATATAGTAATACATAATGAAGATATATAGTTTAAATATTAGAAGACCAAGATATAATTATTATAAAAGCAACAAGAGGCCCAATGGTCTACATCGCTCACCTGAGCAACACCGGCCTGATATGGGCGTTCAAAGGATATTGTGCCATATGGCCCCTCGGTAGATTAACCAAAAATGAATATCCGAATTTTAAACTCATTTTTGCATCTTTGACCTTTATGGAATACCATTTTTACCGCAAAAAAGATTATATGCAATATAAAAAATTTTTCAGTTGGTGTTCACAGCTACTTCCAATTATCTTTATTTTAGCCCCCCCCCCCCCCCCAATCACTTTGAAAAACGATTAAAATACATGAGAGCATAAAGTTACATTTTCTCCCTCCACTACTTACTAGTTATTGTATTTTATTTTTGAAAATCCTATATGTGAAAGAAGAAGAGTGTACCTCAATGCACCAGAATGAATTTGCTCAATTCCTCAAATTTAAATATTGAAAAATTTCATTGGCCTTCTCCATTATAAAAGATTGTCGTTTACCAGGCATGAATTCATTTTGTATGACATTTCATATCATTACTCACTTGACTGATGAATAAACTAGCTTAACTGAAAAATGTTGTTACATATGTTAAAGAGCTATAATTCAGATCAATGTATTGGCAGGCATGTCGCTCAATTGTACCAAGGCCCACCCATTATTTTCATCTTTAATAAAAAACAACAAATGTCTACAAAGATGATTTTCCGTTGCAATAATTTTTAAGAACAACGCTTATGCTTTTATTCTCATTATAATAATGTGTCAGGACTATGAAACTGTTTAAAAGACGTTTTTATTTGTGCTCTAAAAACTATCAAAAATTTGTTTAGATTTAATGCAATTCATCGTTTAGGAAGGGACACCAGAAAGTAGTTACAGCATATCATTCTTTTAGCAAGACATTTCTATTGATCAACCAAAATTTCGGCGTCAATCATAGAATTATAAGCAAGATATATAGCTTGGGTTGAGTCATGTTTTTGTTTACATGAGTTATTACATTCAACTTAGGATTTTTAAACTTGGTATTTCTAGTCCTACTCAGCATAGCTGAATTTAAAATATAAACGAGCTCAGCAGGCCTCTCACACCCATTTTAATACTGGGGCTGGGGCCATTGGATTGGGAAAAATGCGACGTTTTGATAACAATTGGAATTTTTTTTTCTTACTTTATACGTACAGTCCCCATAACAAAAAACTAGGGTACCGGTATACTGGTAGGATTTTTTAAAAATTAAATTTTTAAAAACATTTTTTTTTTTAAACTGGGAACATGTGAGTATAACAAAGAGAAGGAAAAAGGTTTATTCATAGAGTGTGATACAAGTTTCTTAATGAAGATGTAAAATTTCCAAAAATGTTTTTGTGTATTTACTATATATGTCAAATGGCAAAGAAAAAATGAAACAGTTTACCAGAATTTCAAAACAGATATCTTATTTGTATTAATGTAAAATTTAATTTATTTTTGTATTGATACCTTTTACAAATAAAAAGTTTTTGGATTGTGTAAGCTGAATGACAATATTTATAAAACTAGTCTCTGTACTTCTGTGTATTTGGGGTTTTAGTCCAACCCTCTGACCTACTTACTACCGTTTTGTAGAGGATCTGTTTAGACAAATATTTTTATAATAATTTTAACATTTATTGCAGAATTATAAACTATTAACAGCTTATCAACTAACTGTAATATCGGGATTAAAAGTATTAAACATCGTTTTTCAATTACATTGTCTCTGTCTGAGGAAATTCTGGCTAAGTTACCGATCATCAGAAACAGTTTACAATGCGGTAGTGCTGCACATCTTCACAGTGTTTTTATGACTGCTGAATATACATGATATATATTTAGAATAAGTATGGTTTTCTTTTAGTTACATTATTTATTTTAGTCAATCTCAAATTGGGAAAAACACACTCAATTTTGGAAAAAAAGATGCCTTTTTCAGGTTGGGATTTGGGCCAAATATCGGCCCCAATTAAAGAGAATCGAGAGGCCTGGTTGAACTAAAGCATAATCTCAGCTTTGTGTACAAACATACAGTAGCATTGTGCGCAAAGCTCTGTATTTTGCTTATAACTCGAAGCTTGACTCTCAGATTAGTAAATAGAAATTTGTAAACAATTAAAACAAGTGAAAAATGCACTAAAACAAAGACAAGAGGCCCATGGGCCACATCGCTCACCTGAGGAACAATAGGTATGATAAAATCAGCTTAATGGAGTCATAATACAAACAATCTGGACAATGTACAATAATACATGTAGATCCTGTATAAATAAAATCCATTTTCTTATGTTTATAATCATTAGTCCCTTTTCTAACAGGATGATTTTATAGTCATATCACATGTTGAGCATTGCGGTCCTCAAAAAGATCCCTAACAATTGTTTATATATGGGATATTAAGCTACATCAAACTCTGAACCTTCTTGTGAGGCCAAAGAATTGTCCTGAATCCAAAGTCTTAAAAATTATGATTTATGAAGAATCATCTGGCTGATTAGTTTCTGAGAAAAAGATTTTAAAAGATTTACTCTATATATTCCTATGTAAAACTTCGACCCCCCCCCCCATTGTGGCCCCACCCTACCCCTGGGGGTCATGATTTTCACAACTTTGAATCTACACTACCTAAGGATGCTTCCACACAAGTTTCAGCTTTCCTGGCTGATTAGTTTCTGAGAAGAAGATTTTAAAGATTTACTCTATATATATAACTTCCTATGTAAAACTTCGACCCCCCATTGTGGCCCCACCCTACCCCCAGGGGTCATGATTTTCACATCTTTGAATCTACCCTACCTGAGGATGCTTCCACACAAGTTCCAGCTTTCCTGGCTGATTAGTTTCTGAGAAGAAGATTTTTAAAGATTTACTCTATATATTCCTATGTAAAACTTTGACCCCCAACCCCCCATTGTGGCCCCACCCTACCCCCCGGGGGTCATGATTTTCACAACTTTGAATCTACCCTACCAGAGGATACTTCCACACAAGTTTCAGCTTTCCTGGCTTTTTAGTTTCTGAGAAGAAGATTTTTAAAGATTAACTCTATATATTCCTATGTAAAACTTCGACCACCCCATTGTAGCCCCACCCTACCCCCAGGGGTCATGATTTTCACAACTTTGAATCTAAACTACATGAGGATGCTTCCACACAAGTTTCAGCTTTCTTGGCTGATTAGTTTCTGAGAAGAAGATTTTTAAAGATTTACCTTTTTATATTCCTATGTAAAACTTCAGCCCCCCATTGTGGCCCCACCATACCCCCGGGGATCATGATTTTCACAAGTTTGAATCTACACTACTTGAGGATGCTTCCACACAAGTTTCAGCTTTCCTGGCTGATTAGTTTCTGAGAAGAAGATTTTTAAAGATTTACTCTATATATTCCTATGTAAAACTTCGACCCCCCATTGTGGCCCAACCCTACCCCCGGGGATCATGATTTTCACAACTTTGAATCTACACTACCTGAGGATGCTTCCACACAAGTTTCAGCTTTCCTGGCTGATTAGTTTCTGAGAAGAAGATTTTTAAAGATTTACTCTATATATTCGACCCCCCATTGTGGCCCCATCCTATCCCCGGGGGTCACGATTTTCACAACTTTGAATTTACACTTCTTGAGGATGCTTCCACACAAGTTTCAGCTTTCCTGGCTGATTAGTTTCTGAGAAGAAGATTTTTAAAGATTTACTCTATTTATTGCTATGTAAAACTTCGACCCCCCATTGTGGCCCCACCCTACCCCCAGGGATCATGAATTTCACAACTTTGAATCTACACTACCTGAGGATGCTTCCACACAAGTTTCAGCTTTCTTGGCTGATTAGTTTCTGAGAAGAAAATTTTTAAAGATTTACTCTATATATTCCTATGTAAAACTTTGAACCCCCCCCCCCCATTGTGGCCCCACCCTACACCCAGGGATCATGAATTTCACAACTTTAAATCTACACTACCTGAGGATGCTTCCACACAAGTTTCAGCTTTCCTGGCTGATTAGTTTCTGAGAAGAAGATTTTTAAAGATTTACTCTATATATTCCTATGTAAAACTTTGACCCCCCCCCCATTGTGGCCCCATCCTACCCCCGGGGGTCATGAATTTCACAACTTTGAATCTACACTACCTGAGGATGCTTCCACACAAGTTTCAGCTTTCCTGGCTTTCTGGTTCTTGAGAAGAAGATTTTTGAAAATTTCTCGAAATTTTTCATTAATTTCTAATTATCTCCCCTTGAAAACGAGTGTGACCCTTAATTTTCACAACTTTGAATCCCCGTTGCCTAAGGATGATTTGTGCCAAGTTTGGTTGAAATTGGCCCAGTAGTTCTTGAGAAGATGTTGAAAATGTGAAAAGTTTACGGACAGACAGACAGACGGACAGACGGACAGACAGACAGACGGACGACAGACAAAATGTGATCAGAATAGCTCACTTGAGCTTTCAGCTCAGGTGAGCTAAAAAAACAATTTATTTCTCATCATATATATATATACTTATGTATTTCTAGCAGCGGGAATAATCTCCGTTTAGATAGAAATTGATGAGCATCTTAATAAAACATGTTGCATTAATCAACCATTACGTAGAGATCGTACCGAATAACATGTACCAACATAATGAATATTATTTTTTATGTTTTTAGTGCATGAGATTTCGCTCAGGTACATGTAAACGATGAGCTGTCTGATTTACCGGTCTACACATAATAATTTTAAATTCTAAAATAAAGACGATGGTTCCTCTCAAATATATTTTGGATGTTTCAAATATTCCCTTCGCCCGTAAATTGTGGCACAACAAACAAATTCATTTCAGTTCAAGATGGCTGCTTCTAACATAGACTGGTTTTCGATATACGAAATATCGAGCCCGAAGTTAAACTGATTGACCCCAATTCTCTTTGTCTTATTATTACTTTCGTAAATTACTCATGTTTAAAACAGAATGAGCCCTTAATTTTTACAATTTATATTTTCCTTCCCCTAAAGACGATTTATGCTAAATTACGTTGAATTTGACTCAATAGTTCTTGAGAAGAAGATTTTTAAAAATACACCCCCCTTTCTTTTCTACAGTTTCGAGGTTTTCTCCGCTTTGAATAAAGATCGGTCTTTCATTTCTGCAATTTATATTTAGCTTCCCATAAGGATGCTTTGTGCATTTTGAAATTGACCAAACGGTTTTAGAGAAGAAGTTCAAAATGTAAAAAGTTTACTGACGGACAGACAGACAGACGGACGGACGGACGGACGGACGGACGGACGGACAGACGGACGACGGACAAAATGTGATCAGAATAGCTCACTTGAGCTTTCAGCTCAGGTGAGCTAATAAAAAGGATTGATCGAGTCAACAAGTTTTAAAATAGGATATAATTTATTCCAATATGTTTTGTGCTATTTAGGGGAATTATGTGGTACTTGGTCGACGGATTCATCAGTTAAGCTACTATTGAAATTGGTTAAGAACGATAATTACCCACGAAATAAATGTATGACATGGTTTTAGTGTTTGACAGAGTTACCATCGAGTTACCATTTTAAATGAGATTTGTTTATAGTGGCTTTCACGAATCCATAAAAAACCAATAAATGGTATAAACAAACGACCACATGTGTTATTATGTGTTCAAGACCATTGGTATGCGCAAATTTAATCGCTAACGTTTGAATATCTCAAGGTATAGGCTTATACATATTTGTATCTAAAAATCTCATTTCGCATGATATGTTACATTTAGACTTTACAAAAATCGGCTCTAATTCGATACGATCCGGACTTAAATTTTATTTTCTACACCATTTTTCTTGATCAACAATGCGCAAAGTCAAATGAATTTAAGAAAGCTATTGACAACAGCATGCTTCACAACGATTCCAAAACATTATGAGCTCGGAGGTCTATCTGTTTCATACATTTCAAAAGTTGATAACTTTCTATGGTGACATGTTATATGTTTTACGGTGCGACTGTTGGGGCGAGCGCAGCATGTGTTCAAATAAAGAATTATGATAAATCAATAAAAATAAAAGTAGCAATATAACGTAAATGAATTTGAATGCAAAATAAAATAAAACATACCTATTTTTTTCAGTAAATTCATTATTCATAATATATAAGATTTTTTATTCATTTAAAAGTAGAATTTATCTCAGATACAATGTTGTTGAATAATAAAGATTTTAACATAATGTTCATTGCAGTTTATTTTCTTTTTTCTTGCAGCAGACATTTTTCTTAAACTTACATATAAAAAATTGACTTATCATAAAAAGTAAAAAAAATTTACTTACATGTATAAAGAAATTTGCCGATCACATAAGGAAAATGGAGTTGCCCCCCCCCCCTCCCCTTGGAAGCATGTAATAAATGGAAGTGAAAATGAAGATACCATTGAGCAGCTAAAGAGCTAAAGCATACTATGCACTCTCTATTCCTTACCCCGGATTAGAATTTTCCTGATTTTGAGAATTATTTTGTTTCTTTTTGCTTGTGAAGATTTTTTGAATGAGGCTACCACGCCCCCTTTTAAAATCATTCCTGGAAATTACCATAAATATAGTGTAATAAAATAAATTTGAGCATTTATCCAAATAAGAGGAAGTAGCAACTGTTACCTATCTTTGAAGAAATGTCCCCATTAGCTCTGCAATATTTAGAGAAGATTTTGGTATTTATATTTCAGCAGATTAACAATAAACTTGTTTGAGTAATTTCCCCTTATTGTGACTTCAAAGTTCACGTCGGTCAAGTGTCGTCTTTCTCTTTACAAACTACCCTGATAAAAAAAACTACGCGAAATATACTGTTTTATTTATCTAAAAATCACGATGTTCTTGAAATTATACATTTTATCTGTTTCTAAAAGTTTTACTTTGATTCTCGCGAGAAGATGAGAACGCCATTTTTGGAATTGCACTGTGGGTGGAAATTTACTGACGCCGAAAAATTCTGTCGAACAAGTTTAGCTTTTTCAAAAAGCTTACCGTCTTTAGAGCAAACTCTTAAGAGCAATAAGATATCAAAAACAATCTTATTATTTTTTGTATATAATTGTCACCTTCTTCTCCATGCAATGGCAAGCGAATTTTTCTTCTTCAAATATACACCTTTTAAACGTGCGCGCTTAAGATTGAAAATTGTTTACAACGTGTTATTTATTTGAGATTGACTGTAGTAGGTAAAAAGAGATCTTTAAAAGGGTTGTATCACTATAGTAAAATCAAACTTAATACAACTGCATTCAGTATCATTCAGTTTTACTGATATTAGTTTTACTGTATTTGATATACAAACTTGTTTACTGATATTAGCCATACCGTATCAAATTCCATTGGTATTTGTATAATCAAAACAAAAAGAAAAGAACCAGTAATTTCAAGAGATGTAACAGAATATTGCTTTCAACTACTTAACTGAAAAATGAAAGCCTGATTTTCACTTATAGCCATTTTTATTGTTCTTTCACTTTCTCACTTTTTAAGATTTGAAATCTTTGAAAATCATTAAGTCGTACGTAAATCGATCATCAGAAAACCAACCAAAGATATCCGATAAAAACAAAGGCATTTCTGGTTTGAGTAACTGACGCCAAAAAAATCTGTTGCATAAATGTGCAACTAGTCCGAATTTTCTATTCACACATGCCTTGCTGGTAGAGCTCGCTTCGCTCGCTATTACGTGAATCAAAGATATCTATAGCCATGCTGAAGTTAACGGACAGATATCATGAATTTCGACGCCGTGCCGTTTGTGGGCTATCCAAACCAGATTGTCAAACGGGATGTCACTATAGTATAATGTCCCAGATGGGGTATAAATTTACAGTGCAAAAATTGAATAGATTTGATACAGTAATGTAACGTGCAAGGGGGTCACTGCCTGTGATCCCCGCGGGCCCGTACCCGAGATAGAATCGGATAGCCCTGATTGCTGCCAATATTTACAAGTGCAGACTTTAATCACCGCTCCTGCACATATATAGAGACTCAGCGTTACGCAGGCAGGGATGACCGCACACCTACGCCAACAACGCAACCTAACGCAAGCAGGGAGTGCCGCACACTTGCGCTAGAAAGGCCAGAACACCAACAGGTATGACCACACACTAGTGCTCCGCCGCAACCACCACCAATACAAGCAGGGATGACCGCACACTTATATTGATGCGATACAAAGCAGGGATGACCGCACACTCAGTATCGTAGGTTAGATCACACGAAGATTAGCAAGAGCAGGGATGTCCACACACTCAATCTAGCCGTACCTGTTCAAGTTTAACCCCAAACAGTCGTTTTTTGATCCGCAATAGACACTGTCCCTATATATGTGCCGGCCTAAAGTAATTCATAGTATCTAACACAGGAAATCAAAAATAAACAAACTAACTTAACATAACCCAAAAATACTTATACATAACAACTTATTTACATAGAATATTTATTATTGTATAAAAAGTAATTAGCAAACTCCTTGGTCATTATTGGGAACATTAATTAAATTATCAAAAAAAATCAATAAATCAAAGGGGAATAACTCTAACCAAAAAAATACATGAATAAGCTGCCCGCTTCAGTAAATTTTGTAATAAATTCCCTGAATATTCACCACAATACAACGATTGTTGGTAACCAAGTTTTTTTTTCTGAAAAACCAATGGTTACTTTGATTCATGATATTGGTACTCAAGAAGTCTAGATCTACCGACGAGTCTATAAAATAGTAGTTTAAAAAAGTTGTTACATTTTATGCATTTTATTGCGGATTTACAATTTTGCGCTGTATTTTTACAACCCATTAGAGCTATTATACCCCAGAGACTAATAAGTAAACGGTGTGACCATTGGACCGAGCGCAAATTTAACACACTGCAGTTTCATTTTTGTAGAACAAAATTTATTTGAAATGCACACAGTAGGATCCGCCTGGTTGCCTACTCAAATCAAAAGCCAAAGTTTAACTAAACGTCGCGTGCTCAGTCTACATTATGACGTCATGTTTCAGACGTAAAACGTACACGTTTTGTCTTCGGAAATAGCCGATGAAAGTTACGTTATTCCGAACTTTTTTTATTTCTTCTTTCATTGTTTATCAATATATTTCATATAAATGCCGCGGTAATAAATTTGAATACTTTATTCAGTATCTAAAAGATCAGTTCCTTGATGTTAATGTTTTTATTTTCAATCTGATAATTTGATAAGACATACATAGAACTATAAGTCTGTCCCAAGATATTTTGGATTTACATTTTGCTTAATTGCATTTTATTTATAAATACCCCAGGGTTTGAACGATGTTCCTTCAAAAGTATAAAAAAAATTCCAAGATTTCTCAGTCGAAACGCCCCTGTTAGCCCTTCAGGTTTAAATACAATGCTAAAAAATGTGATGATTACGGAGATTTTGTATTGCTGTAAGCCCGGATGATAACGTTGTAAAATTGCGCGATGCATTCCGAGTGTATTCCGAATGGAGAGAAGATGTAAACATTCCCCATTATAAATCTCCGTAAGGAATCTGTTTTCGTTCCTGTGAATTTTTCCGAGTGAGAGATGATAATGTGTCAATGAACTTATCTTGGAAACTATCCTTTTCAACTATTTCAATTGCACTTCTTTCACAGGTATGCGTATTTTTATTGAAAATCGTCCAAATGAGCTGCATAAATATCTTGGGACAGACTATAGTCGTGTTTCTTGATTGAAGCACTATTGAAACTTACCTGGTGTCCTCCTTTTTTTTTTATTAAATTCAAATTACCTTCTGTTGAAACACTGGAACATTTTAATCGAGTTTAGGGGCAATAGTACCAGTCAATCAATGATCGAACTAACTTTTAAAAAACAAAATGGCTGCCAATATGGCGACGCTCAGGGCTGGAAGAAATTTTTTTTGGCCTTAGTACTCCTGATTCAACCTTCATTTTTTACTGATTTTCTTATATATACGTGTTACCATTAATCCTCGCTTCCAAGCCCGCCTCTCGCTGCGCTCGGATAGCACATTTGGGAAATTGGTCCCAACCTGCGTACATGTAGTATAGCAAGAGTTACAGTCTAAGATACATGTATTAAAAAATCCCCACAAAGGACTTGCACCACTTCTTTATAGGTAGGCGAGATTAATGAAAGGTAGTTCACTCTTTATTGATTATGTTTGTGATTTTCATTAAACAGCTGAGAATTAACATCACACTATTAGGTAATTAAGTAAAGCATAATGAGGTGGATGAAAAGTAGAATTATGATGAAAGGAGTTTTGCTTAACCTGTTTTAAATCAAAATGGTCAGAATATAATATGGGGTTTTTATACCCATCTTAAAAATTGGGTAAAAAAAACCCTAAACTGTTCAATAAGAAAAATATGGGGTAAAAACCCCCATTTAGTATTCGATTGGGTTTTCTAACCTATGGGGTTTTAATGGGTTTTTTTTAATCACATTTTCCCATGGGGTAGGAAAATTCAAAGCTGAATTTGAAAAAAAAAACTATCTAAAATGTTCCTTTTTTATTTCATAAATGTTTTTAGAAGAAAAAACCAACCTTTTTAACAAAAAAATCACTAAGACAGCTTAAGTGGAAAGTGGTGCGCAACGCCGGAAAAATGTCCATTCCGGGGATGTCCACCCCACTGTTATATACTACTTAATGTTCGTCATTAAAAGAACATTTGTATAACTGAATTTTTTTTAATAACAACAAAAGAAATGAACCCACTTTGATTATTTTCAACAAGATCATGATTCCTTTCTCCTCGGTAATGTTAAGGGATTCAAGGTTTTCCAGGGCATTGGTCCATTCGTTGTCGTACAGTTCAGAAACTTTTTCTGCTAACTTTAAGGGACGGTTTGGGTCGCTTAAGTCTGTTATTCCAGAATTCTGATTCTGATCCCGAAGTGTATGTGCACTCAGTCTAATAATTAATCATGATATATCAATGTTTTCAAACTTTAAAAGTTTAATATAACATTTGCGTACATTAATAGTTAGCTGATTAATTTAAAGAAAAAAAAAACATTTAAGCTTACTAAAACAAGATGTGAAGAAAAAAAAAATAGATTACCTATTTAAAGCATCATTTATTCTTTCCTCTTCTTGCAATTTTTCCCATAGTTGGCCAATGAAAGCTTTTTGCATTTCACAGTTAGTTTTAAGATGTTTGTTTTCATACTTCAAAGACACAATTTGTGCTTTTAGTTGATTTACCATTTCTTCACTTTGACGTAGGTCTTCGCTCAATTTCCTATGACAACCGTAAGTGAAATAAGCATGGATTATCCCCTTTCGCAAAATATTAATAGCATTTTGAAATGCAAAAGCAAACTATAAATTGAAAAACAAATAACAAGAATTCGTAACAAAAGATTCCAGGGCAAGTTAGCATAACAGTGTCATAGCAACAGTGTCCTCCTGTATTCGGAACAATTCAAAACAACAAACTAAAAAGCTTTCTCTCTAGATACACGTAAGTACAATGTAGACACAATTTACATTTTATATACAGAGGATATCTATATTGTGTGATTTTATATTTGCTTTATCCAACGAGTTGAAATGGTGTATATATTCGCGAAGCTTGCCGAGCGAATATCAGCATTTCAACGAGTTGGATAAAGCAAATATAAAATCACACAATTATGGATCTTGTATTTATCTCATATGATTTGATTTATATTATAAAGCTTTTGAGACAGCCTTCTAAATGACACGAATTGATTTTTAAGCCTAATCGATAATGCACATTGTGTTGTGCGGTTGTTATGACCTTGCGCAATACAATTTAGTACGAGGTAAATTTAGCTGTTCAAATATAATAAAGTTTCACTGAAATAGCCCCTGATCATGAACTATTTTTTTAATCTTAAAATAATTTTTCTTAGAATTTAAATTCTTAATTTAATTGAAATACTTAAGACTTGAATAGTCAAGTGTGTTGGCATACTCAAAGTTGCGAATGCTCGTTAGTTTGAATTGACTCGAAAGAAGAACAGTTGTTGATGTTTAATAAAAAAACTACTAATGATTCGAAGTTGAAAATATTGATTGAGGATGCTTACTGGTGGTGGAATAAGTCTAGGGAGGCATTATGTCGGTAAGTTCTAGTATAGAATCACAACCAAAGTGTTTTGTTTTCATCGCCTTGTCAGAATGAACACCCTAATAGGCCTATAGCTAACGTGATATTTAATTTTATATTTGTAATTTAAATCTTCGACAAAATCCTTTTTAAATTAAATTTTGGTCGTAGAAATAGTAGATATGGAATATACAGGAAAATCTTCAAAAATAGATCGCTCAAGCGTTGAAGCGAGGGGCTGTGAAAAAAGTAGTTGGGACCGGAAGTAGTTCATAAAGCATCACCAGTCTGATAAAGCTAAGGATTATCATATGGGTTATATACACCACGAGTATGAGATAAAATACTCTTTACCTCTACATCATATCAAAAAGTAAATAAAAACCTTATAAATAAAGTTATATGATTGTTCTTTACCATTTGTTATTTTCATGTTTTCTTGTAGCTATCTTTTCCTCTTCCAGCTGTATATTTAAAGTTTTAAACTCTTTTTTGTACCTAAAATATGACACAAGATTAAAAATAGTCTGTTAAACAAAGTAAATGTACATTGTATCATTGAAATTGAAGTATGAATTAAAATTATCATTATAACTTATAAAAATACTGTATGACGCGTTATCTAATTGGTTGTAGGCAATCACGTGTCAGAGCAATAAAACTTCGCATTTCCCTGGCAACGTCTATTATGTCAAACATATCCCACCCCTTTGGACACTGCGTGAATTTTCGATGCGTATAAAAATCCCAAGGATGAGCACATGTGTCATCAATGGATTAATCCATTAAACAATGGATAAGTTATCGGACTTTATCAACATTTTAAACATATATTAGAAAGAAACCGGTAAATATTCACTATGTTTTTGCTTTACAATATATGTTTTAAACATATATTAGAAAGACACCGGTAAATATTCACTATGTTTTTGCTTTACAAAAGTTGAAAACCATTAAAACCCGATTTATATTGTATAATCACCTGTTGTTTGGTATAATAAACAATTTATTGCATGAACGTTTGGGGAAATGAAGATTGAAATGAAGATTTGTTCCCCCCGAAAAATATAATTTTCCTTCGGGAATATATTATCCTTATCATCATGCAATAAATGAATAGTTCTACCTAAATATAAGAAGGCGTATTTTAAAATAACCAAGTTGTAGTTTTAAAATACTAATGAGATTGTTGTAAATATGATTTTAAAGTTGGTGGATAAAGATTACTCATAAATGAAAAGGACATATGCTTATTTAACTATTTAAAATACCAAGACTATTTTATTTTAAATGTGTATATTTATTTGGCAGTGATAGCTCTATATATGTTAGTCTTTATTGTGTCTTTTACTTATTTTGCTGCTTAAATAATTTGATAACATGAAATATCCCACAAAGGGGGCTAATACTCCAATGCACTGAAAACTCTTTATGCTCCCCATACTACTGAAGGTAGAAGCGTTAAAAATCAAACGTATAAGCATATAAATTTCGACATGCAGTCGTGTTGATTTGTAATTAGGTGTACTCTGAATATTGATCTGAGCATAAATAAAACTGAGAGAATTTTTAAATTGAAAAGATGGCATCTTCTGCAAGAGAAAAAAAAATAATGAAAAGTGATATGTTTTGTTAATAGCAAAAATACTGAGTAAAATCTAAAGTATTCATGCCTAAGTAAAACAAAGTTCTAGTACTATACCAGATATTATTGACAGTGCATCTGTGGCAAAAACTGAAACATGCCAATTAAACTAAAAGTGTTATATAAACATTTTTCAGTGTCTTTGCCTGTGATAACATTACATATTGAGTTTGTACTAAACAGTCCAATAAATTCAAATGACGTATAATTGGTGCGCAAGCGCGATTTGCTTATTTAGATTCAAATATTTAATCATACAATTGCTTAGAATTATATGAATACTATACAACATTGAGATGGTGACCATCTCAAATGGCCCCCTTACATAGTGGACAATATAATGAAAAGAATTTCAGAGAATTTTGCTTTGACCTTGACCTATAACTTTGAAATTTTCCACCTGGTATAGAACGTCTCATTTAATCTCATTACCACTTGCATACTGGCAATTTTGTTCAATCTGAACAGATTAACTAAATGGAAAATAATTTATGGTCTAAAACTGATTATAAGAGATTTCCTATGACCTTCACTTTGACTTGGTTCAATGTCACTGCACACCATTACCAAACAAAAAATTCTGTTTAAGTTAAGTATTAGCCAAAAAGGACTAAGTGGAGGGTATAAATATGCTCTTAAAAAGGATTTTAGTTTGATCTGATATGACATTGACACTTAATCTACTTACATCATGTAAAGTCACTGTATATCCTTTAATCAAAGGCACTATGTGATTGAAGTATGAGCCAGATTGAAGAAAAATGAGAGAAGATATGCTCCGGACAAGGATTTGTCATATAATCGTGCAATGACCTTCAGTTTTGACCTTCAAAAATTGGTTCAAGTTCACTACACACCCGTTATTCGTAAGCTCTGTTTATTTGAAGTATGAACCAAATAGGGCTAATTGGAAAGTACATATGCTCTAAAAAAGGATTTTTGCACGGCCCGATATGACCTTGACCCTTGACCTACAAACTTCATTCAATGTAACTGCACACCCTATGACCATAGACACTATGTGAGTGCAGCTTGAGCTATATTAAACCAAAGGGAGAGAAGATATGCTCCGGACAAGGATTTTATATATAAATCTGCTATGAACTTAACCTTTAAACTAAAAACATGATTAAAAGTCACTGCACACCCTTTACCAAAAGGCACTCTGTGGGTAAAGTATGAGCCAGATTTGGTCAAGGGGAGAGAAGATATGCTCCGGACAAGATATCTCGGACGGACAGATGAACAGGCAGACCGACGGACGCACAGACCGATCACTTTAGGGCGCCCGCAGAGGGGGCCATAAAAGTAATAAGGAATATTTCTTTGAATATCATGATGTAATGATTTCGGTCGGGGCGTGATCAAATCTATCATAAAGCTCTTCGGGCTTTATTTGATTCGATCACGCCCTGACCAAAATTATCATTTCATAAGAGCAACCCTCCTTTACAATAAATGCTGAAAGAATGATTCTTTTTTCCTTAAAAACTTCTTTGGTTACAAAAAAGATGTTTCTAACCTGTCAAATGAGATATTCTTTCATAACCAAAAACGTACTAGTATCTTAAAATTTTTCTACAGGATCCTTTGAATCTCCTGTTGGAATCATTGTATTATACCCTTAACAAACCTTTTAATAGAATATGTATTTCATTTGCAACCAGGAATTTCGTCAGGAAATTATTCAATTTATATCTCTTTATGAATTATCATATTCTCGTCTCGCCTTATAACAGTTCAGTGTGACTGTTTGAGTTTAGTATCACACGAGGAACATTTAAATGTCACACTGTCATTAATGTATCCGCCTTGAACCGTTTCAATGTCACAACATTTTATCTTATTAATCAGCCTAAAAGAAGGTCCATAACATTTTGTAGTCATTACATTTCTAAATATCCACTAAGGAATATTTCAATTTCACGGTATTTTTACATATCTGTTAAGGAACAAT
This sequence comes from Magallana angulata, assembly GCF_025612915.1. Classification (NCBI taxonomy): domain Eukaryota; kingdom Metazoa; phylum Mollusca; class Bivalvia; order Ostreida; family Ostreidae; genus Magallana; species Magallana angulata. Next base: position 11,708,604 of record NC_069117.1, read on the forward strand.
TGATGTCACAACACAAGTATTAACCTACTAACATTTCAATGTTTCAACATTCTAAAAACATCCTAGAAACGTTTCAACATCCGTATACTATCAGCCATGAAACATTCTTTAAATATCATCATTCTTTAAATATCATCAAGGAAGATGCTTGGGAAGTTTCCATGTTTTCCATGTTTGAATTCTTTCTTAATATCAGCTTAGAAACATTCCGCTGTCTAAGTATTTTCTATTTTAAGTTTTGGGTCAATTTAATGTTACAACATTCGTAATCTATCAGCCTTACAGGAAACTTAGGAGCCTCATTGTCGTAATATTTTGAATATTTCAACATAGAAACATGTCAATGAGTGGAATACTCCATTTCGTCAACTTTGGTAACGTACCAGAATCAAAACAATTTAATGACATACCATTCTTATGGTATCAGCTTAAGAATAATCTATGGAAATTTTCATTTCATAACTTTTTAAAAATATCAGCTTAGGAACATTTCAATTTTACACCGTTTATTAAGTGTCAGCCTTATTATATTCAATGTCACAAAATATATTAAGGAATGGCCGAAGACCATTTCAATATAAAATCACAATACTCTTTAGATGAAATGTGGTGATGGAAAACAGTATTCAAAATCAAAAGTCTAAATCAGGTGCCATGGAAAAGTAAGTTTTCTCTGCTGACCGGTGCCACCCTCCATGTGTTCTTTGTCTTCATCGGGAAAATCCGTAGACAATTAGGTGATTAATTATGGTCTAACAATATAAAGGAAAAACGTTAGTCGGCCCATTAGAATATTTGCTGACAAAGTCGTTGAATATATCGACCATAAAACATACGACATGACGACTTCAATAGAGACTGTTCATAATCTTGTTTTATTAACTAGTTTGTTATATAAATATATATAGGGCATACATGTATCTATACTACTATATTAAAATAATAGACTCGAATGTTTGTGCTTTAATACCGAAACATTGGAAGAGTACTGTCTTTTGTTTTATATAATTATTTTAAACAACATTACAACATTGGTACTCGAAAATAACCAATTTGTTTTTATTTTTTCTCAATCAAACTTTGTTAATTAATAATCAACGAAAATTCCTCAAAAAATTCCGGAAATCATCTAAGTTTTTTTGATTTTACAATCTTGCCCATGCGCATAACATTCACGCTAAATCACGGGAGGCTCTTTTTCCACAATATCACATTTGCATGGATAAACTTGGAAACGATAAAACAAATGCGTGTAAATTTCCATTGGACATTTTTCTGTTCATCAAAGAAAATACGGGAGATAACTCTGACACAGTGCATTTACTATTAGAAATTCCGAGAGTTTCGAATGTCAACATGGTGTGTAAAAAACGTTGTTGAAATATGTTGAATTCTGCAATTTTGGAATTAATCTTTTTAAAGAAAGGTATTTACAGCTTCAAAATGGTTTGTTGCGAACAATTTGACTGTTATTTTCAATGCAACTTTATCAATTTTCTCCAAAATCGTTTTGGAGCGATTCTGCAATTTTCTGTTACACTACGGGTAAATGGGAGGCATTTCAACTGTGGTGATGGCTTTTCCCGAGACACAGTTAGATTATTCCAACTCAGCAGAGTGTAGTAAAATTAATAGCATTATTGTAGGCTTTGAAGTTTGTTTGTGCAAATGTCAACAATATACGGTGTTTCGATGTATCTATTTTGTACATGCCCGATACCATATGCAATGTTAACCCGTGCAGGCACGGGTCAAATTCTATTGTGTGTATATATATATATATATATATATATATTATATATATATATATATATATATATATATATATATATATATATATATATATATATATATATATATATATATATATATATATAGTTAAATCCAAAAAATATCGCAGTGTCCGGTTTTATATATAGAAAATTTGAAAAATGAAAGACAACACAGTGTAAAACGTTTTACTCTGTGTTGTCTTTCATTTTTCAAATTTTATATATATATATATATATATATATATATATATATATATATATTTATATATATATATATATATATATATATATATATATATATATATATATATATATATATATACACGGTGAAACGTAGAGTTTGTTGAATTCGCTGTTATACACGTAGGGAGAGGGAAAATTAGATTTAACATTTTGTGTCCAATAAATTGTTACAATTTATTACAATAAAATATGTTCAATCATTCGATGTCATAACAGGCTATTTGTATCAGCCTAGGAACATTTCAATGACATATCGTCCTTAAAATATCAACCAATGAACATGTCACACATCATATCTATAATTTATGCGATCTTAACATTATTGAAATTCTATAAAAGGTAATTGTAGAAAAAAGAGATATCTTAAAAATCGTTTATTCAATTATCTCCAATGAATATATTCTAGTTTTTGTTTCGTTTTTTCTTCTAAAATGTCTTCTTTATGTTAAAAACGCTGAAATAAGTCTATCTGTGTTTTAAAGATAAGAGCCCCATGGGCCACATTGCTCACCTGAACAGCAGTTCATTGTAACATTCTATTTCGTGGCATATGCTTTTTCTATTTTAATCATTGAACCCCTTTCTGTGGCCCCAGTATTGGTCCGAGGTTTATGATTGGCTTTAACAACATAAATAGTAACATAGGAATGAAAATGTGTAGCACTGCGGCGGGACCTCACGTACACAGCATGAAAAACTGAACGTGAAAGCGTTCCACATTAAGAGGAATACTCTCAGACTGTACAGAACAACATCAAGAAAGATAACTCTTGGTTCCACTTCATTAGATTTTACACAATTTGAGGATCATTGCAAAATAATCTCACAAACTGTAGCATAATAGTTCTCGAGAAAAACTTTTTAAAAGCATTTTCAATATATCTTTCTATGTTAAACTGTGAACCCCTCTTGGGGTCCCAGTATTAGTCCAGTGCCAAAGCTTTATTAATTTGGAATCTACATTATTTAAGGATGCTTGCATAGTAATCTCACACGCTGAAGCATTATAGTTCTCTAGAAAAAGATTTTTAAACATTTTCCCTCTATATTTCTATGTTAAACTTGAACACCTCTTGGTGCTCCAGTATTAGATCGATGGTCACGGCTTTTATAATTTCGAATGTACACTATTTGAGGATGCTTAGTAGTTATTTGACAAAAATTGAAGCATTGTTGTTCTCGAGATGAAGATTTTCCATATACTTCTACATTTAGCTTTTAACCCATCTTGGGTCCCCAGTATTAGTCCAGGGGTCACTATTTTAAAACTATCGAACCTACATTATCCAAGGTTGTATGCATGAAAGTAATCACACAAATTGAAGCATTGTAGTTCTCGAGAAGAGGATTTTTTAACATGTTACCTTTATATTTCTATAATAAACTTTGATCCCCTCTTGGGGCCCCAGTATTAGTCCGGGGGTCACGATTTTACCAATTAAGAATCTACATTAGCCAGGGATGCATGCATAGTAATTTCACAAACTATAACATTGTAGTTCTTGAGAAGAACATTTTTAAACGTTTCCTTTATATTTTTTAAAATGTTTAAATTTTTCACCCCTCTTGGAGCCCCAGTATTTGTCCAGGAGTCACAATTTTTACAAATTCAATCTACATTATTTAAGGGTGTACATATATGCATAGTAATATCCCAAACTGTTGCATTATAGTTCTTGAGAAGAAGATTTTATAACATGTTCCTTTATATGTTAAATTTTAAACCCCTACTGGGGCCCCGATTTTTGTCCAGGGATCACGATTTTTACAATGTAGAATCTTCACTATATATACAACCTTTTGTGGAAATATTGGCATTTTTGGTGCAATAGTTCTTGAGAAGACAATTCTTACACATTTTTCCTATGTAGTTCTATGTTAAACTTTGAACCCTACCTGGGACTCCAGTTTTGGTCCGAGGGTCACGATTTCTACAATTTAGAATCTTCACTATACATATCAAAGGCCGGAACGCCCACAAAAGCCTCGAGCTGAAATTTTCTTAAATATAGGTATCATTATTTTAAAGTTCTGTACCAATAGTCGTATATCAAATTATATCAAAAATAAAATGGTTTGTGTAACTAAATTCGTAAATATTATAATTTTTATTGCCAAGCAGACAACATACAAATACACATAAAACATGGGTTCATCAACAAAAGTTCACAATAGCCCTCGCCATGCACCGGGACACTTCCGTCCTCGACCAGGGATCCCGCAAGATAGAGATCCGTGCACGCACTGTCTGAGTTAGGTCGTACGTACAAAAGTCCATAAAAACCACAATATGCAACTATGTTTTTATACGCAATTTTAACATCACCATGTGATTGTATACTCAGTATATTTCCTTATAAAATACGAAGTGATGCATTTGTAATACAATGAATCATAACTCATCATGGTTACAAAAATCGAAAAAAATTCAAAGTTCAAAAATAAATTATATTCTTTCTGCTTTAAACAGTCTTTGAACAAATTTCATGGGTTCATCATTTGTATACGAGGATAACACATATTAACAGTATTTCCCTAATTATAATAAAACATGCTTATTTAAAATCTAATTCTCATGTGAAACAAGATTATCTATGGTATGGTTGTTTACAATTAAATCCACACCACGTGCGTTTGATCTGCCCTATCTAAAATGCTCAACCAAATTAGCTGCAATATTGCAACAAAATCACAAGATAAATTTATCGCTTACATTTATTTTGGAGACCGTGCCCGATAACAAATAAATTTACATCTAATTTTTTATTTTTATCGGGCACGGTATCCAAATTACATCTAAGCGATTAACGTAAATAATATTTAGTGAATTTTTATTTTTATCGTATTCATCCGTCATTTCTTGATAAAACAACCTTATATACTTATGCAATGAGTTGTCAATAATCAGGGAGACGAAGTTGGTTTTTTTGGTGCACAATGTATTTGAATAAATGGAACAAAAGTCATGTAAACATTTTTCCTGTGTATTTCTATGTTAAACTTTGAACCCCGCCTGGGGCCCCAGTTTTGGTCCGAAAATCACGATTTTTACAATTTAAAATCTTCACTAAATATATACAAACTTTTTTGTAAAAATTGGCATTTCAGGTGTAGTGGTTCTTGAGAATAAGATTTTTAAAGACACGCACCCTATACTCACTGTTTCGCAATTATTTCCCTTTTTAAAAGGGCTGTGCCCTTTATTTTAACAACTTATAACCCCCTATCCATTAGGATGCTTTGTACCATATTTGGTAAAACTTGGTCCAGTGGTTTTTGAGAAGAAGTCGAAAATGTGAAAATTTTACAGACGGACAGACGGACGGACGGACGACGGACAACGGATGATCAGAAAAGCTCACTTGAACCTTCGGTTCAGGTGAGCTAAAAAGGATACCATCGTGTTTTGTAAAAATATATATTAATCTTTAGCGATTGTGGCATAATCTATACATATTACACGAAACGCATCCATGGAACCATAAACTTACCTTGCTACAGCTGCTTTTTTATCTTTTAGGGCGTCCTCCCTAGCCGTTGTTTCTCTAGATAGTTTTTTCTGCAATTGATCAACGGTTGTCTGAAGATCCTGGATGATTTTTTGACTTTGGGTTTCCTGTAGTCTCAGCAACTGAACCTGGTTTTGTATGGTTGTTAGGGCATCTTCTACAGTTTTCTCACTGTAATATTTAAACAAAAAAGCCCATGGATTAAGTAATTCTTATGATAATACTAGTACTTTTCGTTTTCTGATAGAAATAACCACATTTATTTTCATTTTGACATAATGAATTTTGGATCGATTGCACACAATGTTTTAATAATAGCATTTGCAGACCTTATGTACCCAAGTACTTTTTAATTGTAAATGAGCATGGTTGAACAAAACTCTTATGAATAGAATACTTGTTATGTATTAGTACAGTTGAATAGCAAAATCTTAAACTATAGCACTGTGGTTTTAAAAGAATTGTTTCCTTCGATATTCCTTTATAGAACGTTTTTTTCTTTTTTCTTATATAGTGGAGGCAACGACACAGTTTTTTTTTGTTGTTGTTTTTTTAAATTTATATATTTACATTTACAAATATGCTTCCTTATATGGATCTGTAGAATAGAGAAAACGTTTAATTCTGTATTAACTTTTTCATGACGTCACAGTGATAAAAGCATGCGCTTATCGCTTGTTGCGTAGATTATAGTTAACATAAAATCTCGATTATTTTAACAATTCTGAAAAATTTGCCCTTTTCAATGTAAATATAAGTAATAAACAGCAATAATACTACTATAAATATAATACAATATAATATATTTATAATACTATAAAACTACTATATTTTATAGATATTTGGTTCAAAAAAGAAACGAACGGCAAGTTAAAACGTGTACCGGGATATGATTGATAGGTCATCAAATCTTCTGAGAAGCCCTTCGGCTTCACAGGATTTGATCACGTGACCAACCAAGTTCATATCCCGGTAAACGTTTTAAATTGCCGTCATTTCTTTTTTGAACCAAATATATATAAAATATAGACGTTTTATAGGTCTTGGAATATTTTTCAATACTAGTACATTGAAATAATATTTTCAAATGTAAAATTTTGCACCTTCCTGATGGAAAAGTTTGAATTACAAAATTAAATCTTATGAAAATACTTCTTTTAGGATGCAGATAATATAGAACTCGACCCAAAACATTTCACATTTGAAATATCAGACTTCAATTTATATCTGTCAAAGTATCATCAATTTAAGGTTAGACGACACGTTCCATAACTTTAAATATAACTTTTACCAGAATTATTTTTATTAATTTACTACTACATATGTACTTTGACAAGCTTTCTTGCCAAAAAAATTAGGGTACCTTACCAAACATTTATGCAAGATACTAGAGTATGCAATTTCCTATATAATCGTTTTGAAAATACATGCACTTGAATTGCTGATATAAAATATTTTGGCATGAATATAATTATATATATTTTTGAAATTTTAGTCATTTTAAAAATGATAATAAATATTAGAAATTTTATTTGGTTTATTATCAGGCCTTGGAAATTTTGAAAAAAAATCATTATTATATAAGTAAGTTGTCGTCTGACCGTGAGACAAAGAAAATTTATCGATATACGTCAACAGTTTTTCCTCTTATCTCTGTTTTTTCAATTTTGTTTTATTTCTGAATGCTTAAGCCAGCTAATAACATGCCGATCACGCTTTCTCGTCTACATTTTGTTAAAGCTGACATGAATTCATAAATACGCATTATGTCCGACTAACGCCTTAATAGTTGTCGATTTATATTGTTCTACTCATCGCTACAGACCCCTTATATAAGGCCGAGAGCACTATTCATATATTCACTGCATTCAAGTACATGTATTACATACGCCTGAACACGTTACTTTGGCCGAAAAGACTTGTAGAAACCCGTTTTAAACAAAAAACAATATGACAACTACTGCACTGGCAAGGAATATCCAATGAACGACGAAACAAGACACACAGAAATCCAGGCACACATACTTCAAAAATCCTCGATAATAGTAGACAATTTTCCTGTGTAGGTTATAACATCGCACATGCGCAAACCACATATTGTGGCAGATCGAGCAATGTCAATGATCGCATGGATTTTAGAAACGGTGCGTTTTTGTGGAAATTGATGGAAACGATGTTACTTTGTTACTTTCTTGAATTTCCTATTATTTACTTCTGTGTTGAATATAATGTCGCTGGGTTTACAAAAAAAAAATGCAGACGTTATGCACCCTGTATGAGCGACACGTGTGTTCGATGTGCATGCGAAGAAAAGGCAGCACTATTTGTGCAAAATTTTACGGATACCATAAAAATTCTTTAAAAGAAAAATATATTTTGTGTTTTATTTATTGCAGCTTCGTATATTCATTGTTACAAACATTTTACAACAATGTGTAGTTCAGGCATTTAGAAGTCCGTGCACCCTGAATGCCTCCATTGGAAAGCAACCGACTGTTACTTTCTCAACCGGTATAAATATCCCAGTGGAAGTAGCTGAGCGATCAATACTAATATGGCTACCAAATGTTTTTATGAATTCATGTCAGCTTTAAAGTACTAAAATTAGCTTGCGAGATCACGTGACGATGAGTATTTACAATGGCGTTCACTCTCTTACACCCCTGCGAATGTGTTGGGATTGATTTCTTTATTGCTGCTAAGTATGTAATAAATCAAGAGGTGCTGGAATGAAAGTTCACGAAATTTCCCCGAGATTCGTCCAGTTCCTGTAAAATTTAGAGCGGAAGTATACGTGTTCGGATAATATTCTCAAAATACGTAAGTACTGGTCATTTTTCATTTCATATCCTATTTAGATTTATGTTAAAACATGAAAATCTATTAAAATATATATGTTTTATTTCATCATCTTGCGGTTATTTAAACTAAACGATGATTTTAAGAACAGAGTTATCGTTCGTGTTCAACCACTCTACACGTGGTTGAAGATATAAACATTAGGTTGCTTTATATAATCATAGCCATGTTTGATGCTTTTGATGTGCAATACCATGCTTTTTAAAAAATGAATGGTTGTCTGTTTTGTATTAAAACTTAGTATATCCAGCCATTTTCAAGGAACATTCTGCATAAAAAAGTATAGTTTGTTTCACTATTGATGCTATTGTTAGGTCAGGCGCGGATCGAGAATTAATCCTTAGGGGGATCGCTACTAAGCACGTTATTTGTTGCAACAACAGAAATAAAATCTATATTTTCTATTGTCATATTTATTTCTAGAACTCATTTTATCCACCAACTAATGAAGATAAAGTTTAAAAAACGTAAAGATCTTATAATGTATTTGACAACAAGTACCTAGATTCTAGGAAATAGACTACAAACACGAGGCACGATTTTCACTGCAATACTGAAAGGGTCAAATAAAACCGCATAGTGTGAAAGGACAAGAGCGTACAAGGCCTGACAAATCCCGCGTACCCAGGATTTTGAAATGGCATATGAACATACAAAAAATCTTTACATTTGAAACTGTGCATCGGCACATTTACATGTATAATAAAGAACTGCATTCTCTTACAAATACATAATATAGAATAATTCATGCACTTGTTACTTGTCTCCTTTGTTTTATTTGATGCTTTCTTAGCATTATAGTATGATCTCGTATCTGTGCTAGCGCTATTTTTATTCGACATTGTGTGTACAGATTATGAACATAACGTAATTGTTGGCATTATATAAATGGTATTAGATTTTTTTCATAATAATCCAAGAAAAAAGCAAAACATATTTTACTTAAGGTCAGACGACACGTTCCTATATATATATAGTTTATATAACTTTTTCCAGGAATTTGTTGATGGTTTACTACTATTTTGACAAGCTTTCTTGCAAAAAATTAGGGTACCTTACCGGGCATTTCTGCAAAATACTAGAGTATGCAATTTCCTAGATAATCTTCTTGAAAATACATTTGAATTGCTGATATAAAAATAAATACATATACAGCACAGCAAAATTCACTATATTGGAACTCTATCTCGGCCGGGTCTGAACCTATACGCTTCTGGCAGTGAGCAACCACGGTTCTAACCACTCGGCCATCAAGACACATAACAACAGCCAATTAAATTTTAATCATTTTTTAAAATAATTATAAAATTAATATTTTTTATTGGAAGTCTTTATTACGAGGAGATACAAAAAAGATTCTCGAGGAACGTGTCGTCTGACCTTAAAAGCAAATAAATTAAAAATAAAACGCCGTCAATACGATTCGAACACCCTATCCATGGAGGAGGATGGACTACGAGCCTCCGCCTCCGCCTATTACAATGAGCTACGTTGACACATTAGAGTAAGTGTAAATAAATTTAACTCTTTGACAATGATTAATAAAGTAAAACGTTTATGGTGAAAATCACAAATTTGACCCATAATGGGTCTAGACTCCATTTTAATAAATCAATAATAAAAATCAATATAAACTTATTCTTTAAATAAAAGTACTTTTTTTTAGGATGGAGTCAGGACCCATTCATACCTAATTTTGCAATTAAGAACAGTGAATGGTCTAAGATTTAGGAAAAAAACCGGTGCGCAGCTTTATTTGGAAACCTATACCTGTCGTGTTAATAGAATGAAATCACAATATTGACTTCCATCGTGAAATTTATAATGAAAACGATACACACAAGTCAAAAATTAATATTCTAACTAGAATTGAAATTCTTTCGCCTTCATTGCTTCGAGTGGGGGGTTTAATTTACAAGCCTTGTACGCCCCTGTTCTTTAATCGATAATAACATTCGCAGGGGTGTCTTATCTGGAGATAAAGAAATTAATTTACAGTCGAACTAAATTGTATATTTTGTAGAATGTTTTGAACTTATATGGCTTGAAAAACATCCAATAAATACGGCATATATAATACAATATAATTTAAATGTTTAATGACACTAAAAGGATACTGTAAAATATGTGATTTATACATGATTTCACCTTATTCTTTGTACAAATAGGTAATACGACCAAAAAGGAATATTAGGTTTCCTTACCTTTTTAACGTCTTTGAAGGACTATCACAGTGTTCCAATTCCTTGTAGGATTTTTGATTCGCCATTACAAGGCGAAAAACAATTTGTACTTTCGGTTTGCATGAGTTTAAACAGCAGAAAACGAAAAATGGCAAAAGGCAATTCTATGAAAGACGAATAAGCCAACACTAAAAAAAAAAGAAAAAAAAAGAAAAGATATCGTAATGATGAGGAAAAAAAACCTCGTTATTACGAATTCATTATCTCATTATTACGAAAAAAGATCTCGTGATACCGAGAAAAGATCTCGTTATAAGAGTTTATTATTTCATTATAACGAGAATATATCTCGTAAGAACGAGAAAAGATCTATATAAAATGGTGCGTTTCTTTGTTCTACACGTACTCTCCGAGTCTTTTTTTATTAAATGGGTGAACAAAGGAACAGACACATATTTGATCTTTTTTTAATATAATCCTATTGGAATTGAAATTCCTTTAGGAAATCCTTGTATTTCGATAGGAAATTTGAAATTTCTTGGAGGAAACATCCTTTTTCCCATGGGGAAAAATTATTTTCCTTTAGGAATTTATGTTTGAAAGGTAAATATTACACCTGACAAGTGATATACAGTGATAACAAAGGAGGTTGTAAACTCTTTAAGCAATGGTCTATCATATGGCACATTTGAATTTTTCGATATATGCAGCTTAGGGTGCAAAAATTACACATTTGCACTGGCATTATTATCCAGCACAGTGTTTAAATTCAATTGACTTATAATTGGGGCGCAAGCGGAATTTGCTTATTTGTATTCCAATATTTAATCATACAATGATGGAAATTAAAATAAATACAAAAAATAAGAAATCATTCTTAAAATATTTTGAGGTAGTTATTACGGTCGGCTCGTGCTCAAATCTATCATAAAGCCTTCCGGCTTTATTTCTTTTCTTTTTGAAATTCTTTTGAATTTGATCATGCCTCGATCGAAATTATCACCTCATAATACTCAAAGAATGATTCTTTATACCTTAGTCATTGTAAGAAAATTGTGATATAAACATATTTATCTGGATGTCTAAAAACTATGCTTGATAATTGTGCCAGTGTCAAGGTGGCATAATTGTATCCGTCTAAGGTGCATCGTGCATGTTTTATCGTATAATACACCATTCCTTAAAAAGATTATAACCACTTTTGTAAGTGATGTATCTCACCTGCGATACATTTACCTTTAATTTAAAAAATAAATTCCCGTAGGAAATTTTTTTCTATAGGATATTAAGATTATCCTACAGGATTTAACGGAATATAAATTCCTATAGGATTTGAACAAAACTTTGCAAGGGTTTGAAATCCAATATGATTTTTTCCCTTCAGGAACATTATCTTTCTTAATGAAATTAAAAAACCACAGGATTTTTCATAATTCTTGTAGGAAAATTATTTCTCTTAAGGGAATTATTATTTTTCTTTAAGGCATTAAATTTTTAAGGTAAATATCTCAACTGCCATGTAAGATATACTGAATTAAATCAAATGGTTACTCTCTTATCAATAATCTATCATTTAGTATATATGGATTTTTACAAATCTACATCTTAAGCGGGTACAAATCTGCCACCTTGACACTAGCATACTTATCAGGCACAGTATTCTAAGTCTGTATGTATTACGTTTACCATTACATAGAATCAGCTTGATAATTTTTTACGCTCTGTATCTCGATTATAACTCGATGACTGAAACTCAAATTTCACAGGTTAATGTGCCTTCTTTGATTAAACCTTTTTATTTTGAGTATTATGATGACTGGTTTTAATTTATGATTTTAAAATTTTTCTATGCACATATTAAAAACTGTATTAAGTTAAAATTGATATTTCTTCATCAATAACTAACAATCTGTATTAATGTTAATACGTATTTATATCAAATCAGTATCATTCAATTAAAACACAGACGGATAAAATATACATGTATATGATTGATATGATTGAAAGGAATGCATACTGTATTACAACCATTTAAAAATCAATATGTAAAATAAGCAATGAATATACGAATGCAAATTATTCATTAATAATTATATCTAAGTAAATACCAAAAAAGCAATATCTTTATGCAATTTCTTCTATAGATACATAAATTCAATAAGCGTCATCCATTGGTAAAGTTCAAAATTAGTTCACTCCACTAGTCTGTTTTGAACAGTTTTTCTACTGTCACTCCAAAACATATAGGTATATATATGATTTTCCTATAGGAAAAAAGAAAAGAATATTTTTAACAGTGGTTGATGCAATAATATATTGTATAGTCATCGATATATTGTAAAATGTTATATCAAACTTTTGATTGAATTTGTTAACAGCCAATACCCCTAGGAATCTATTTCTTGATCATTCGTGAACGATTGATTATCTGTCGCTCTTTTGTCACTTTCAGCTCCTTTTTCATCGCTATTACGAGAAACATCTTTTTCTTCATTTTCTGAACATTCGGTCACACAAGACGTGTTGTTTTGCATGCCTTTGTCAAGATCAGGTTTTTTACCATCTGGAACATCATCACCCTCTCCATTACCGACGTCGTCTGAGCGTTTAATACCGATGGATGCGTTGATGTTGTCGTTGGGTAGCTCGTTTTTTTCTGGATTAGATTTGTTATCATCAGGACTGTTATTATTCTCTCTTTTGCCATCGTTTTCTAGACGTTCGGCTTCAATAGGTGATTTGTTGGCGTCATAGGTTAACTTGTTGGCATTACCTTGATTAGCCTGCATATCATCTGAAATACCATCCGATTTAATTTCATTGTCGCTGGCATCAACAAACTCTTGTTCGTCGTCGCTGTCGTCTTCACTCAAAAAAGTCGATTCCTCTCCAGCTATTTCCAATTTGCTGCCTTGAACGACCCCTTTAGCCAATAGTGGCCCATCTTTATGTAGAAAGAATGTTGGCCATACCACAAAATGTACCAGTTTCCCAGCTTTTGTGTATGATCGCATTTTATTTGAGTCAAAAGCCGAATTTGCTTGGTAATCGGCTTCCATGTAGATTGGGGGATCTTGAATGCGCATCATCCAGCAAAGCTCTACGCATTTTTCAATGTATTCTTTGCAAGATTCATAAACCTTTTGCTTGATATGCAATATCGGTTTTCTTTTAGTTGCAATATACTACAATGATAAAAAAACCCTGCTACAATCAACCTATAAATAAACCACTCTGATTTCATTTATATTCAAGAGCACCAATTTTCGTGAAATTTGTTAAAATAACAGTTTCATTGATATGTTAAGGAGCAGGTACAGTCTCTGTCATATTTTACCTAATTTCAAAATGATTTTCTTATAACTTATTTAAATTGCAATGGAATTAAGACGCCACAAAATGTCTTTTCCCGTAGCTTTTTTAAAAATTAAGATGAGGACACCAAATTTTTAGTAGTTTTGTAAAAATGTGTCATCATACCATAATCCACAATGAGGTTTGCATTATTACTTCATTATACGATTTCAAAAGAATGTATTAATTTCGTTGTGTGTAATGGGTAAGGGCCGTGTATTTTCCAACTCCAACAACCCCCCCCACCTCAAAAAAAAAACCCCCTCATTTTAGCTATATCACATATACATCAAATAGTGAAAATCATTATTCCTAAATTGATATAAAACTGAAGTCTAATATTGGTATATTTCAAAACAGAATGGTTATAAGAATGCAATATGTTTTACTTCAAATTTTAGAAGATTTAAACGGATTACTGCGTTTTACAATTTACGGTTTTAAGGCATATATTGAAAAATATTGTTGTTTTACGTGGCAAATGGTTTTTAATATATATAAAATATAGCACTTAAATTATGAACTTAAACTATAGGCCCAATGGGCCACATCGCTCACCTGAGAAACACTGGCTTTTTATGGGCGTTCATAGGATATTGTGCCATATGGCCCCTCGGTAGATTAACTAAAAACTTAACTCTAAATTTTACACTTATTTTTGCATACATTTAATCTTTCTCATATTTACCTTTATGGAATACCATTTTTACCGAAAATAAGATCATATGCAAGTTGTTATTCACGGTTAACTTCCAGTTCCCTTTATTTGCTCATATTGCTTTAGAATATAAACGAACTAAGGCATGACCTCAGCTTTGTGTACAAACATACAGTAGCACTGAGCGCAAAGCTCTCTATCTTGCTTATAACTCGAAGCTTGACTCTCAGGTTAGTATAGAAATAGTAATAGAAATAGAAATTTGTAAACAATTAAAACAAGAGAAAAATGCACTAAAACAAAGTAAAAACACAATTTATTTTTCATCATATATATACTTATATATATCTAACAGCGAAAATAATATCCGTTTAGATTGAAATTGCTGGGTATCTTTATAAAACATGTTGCATTAATCAACCATTACGTGGAGATCGTACCGAATTACATGTACCAACATAATGAATAGTATTTTATAATATGTTGTTAGTGCATCGGTTTAAAACGCAGGTATATGTAAACAATCAGCTGTCTGATTTACCGGTCTACGCGTAAAAATGTTAAATTCTAAAATAAAGACGATGGTTCCTCTCAAGTTAAACATGAGATGTTTGTGAAACACTTATGCCCCCCCCCCCCTCCCTTGGAACATCCACAAAGAAAATGAACATAAACTGCAAATATTTGGAATTTTTCTTAGTCCAAGGGGCATAACTCTGTCGTAAATTGCTCGATCGTACCCAATATCAAACTTGACCTAGATATTATCATGATTAACCTGTATACCAAATTTCATATCAATATGTTCATCCTCTGCGAAGAAAATGAGCGGAAACTGCAAAATAACTCGAATTTTTTCTACGTCCAAGGGCCATAACTCTGTCGAAAATTGCTCGATCGTACCCAATATCGAACTTGACCTAGATATTATCATGACAAACCTGTATACCAAATTTCATTTCAATATGTTCATCCTCTGCAAAGAAAATGAGCGGAAACTGTTGGTGGACCGACCGACAGACCGACCGACCGACCGACCGACACACAGCAGCAAAGCAATATGCCCTCCATCTTCGAAGGGGGGCATAATGTAGAGAAATTAAACATGCTTAACGAAAAACAAAACAAACTAAAACCACCGTCACAAATAAAAATGACAACGCATTGAAATATTTTTCCTCAATTTACTTCACATAAACAGCACAAATATATTTTTGATGTTTCAAATATTCCCTTCGAACGTAAACTGTTGCACAACAAGCAAAATTTATCTTCGCTCAAGATGGCTGATTCTAATATAGACTGGTCCTCTAAACTGGGTTTTGATATATAAAATACCGAGTCCGAAGCTAAATTGATTAACCCCCATTCTCCCTGTGTTATTATTATTTTTGTAAATTACTCAAATTTGAAACAGAATTAGCCCTTAGTTTTTGCAATTTAAATTTTCCTTCCCATAAGGATGATTTATGCTAAATAACGTTGAATTTGACTCAGTAGTTCTTGAGAAGAAGATTTTTAAAAATGCACCCCCCCCCCCCCTTTTTCTACAGTTTCGAGGTTTTCTCCGCTTTGAATAAAGATCGGTCTTTCATTTCTGCAATTTATATTCGCTTTCCCATAAGAATGCTTTGTGCCAAATTTGGTTGAAATTGGATAAGCGGTTTTAGAGAAGAAGTTCAAAATGTAAAAAGTTCACAGACGGATGGACAGACAGACAGACGGACAGACGGACGACGGACAAAATGTGATCAGAATAACTAACTTGAGCTTTTAGCTCAGGTGAGCTTAAAAAATGGTAATCAAGAAATATTGATGAATCCACTCAAGCTCAAAGAGACGGAGGTTCGTTCCAATTCAATTTTTAACATGCATATTTGGGTAGATTTCATTTAATGGTTAAAATAATCCGCTATGCCTAAACATACCTTTTGCAATCGAGATATAGCGTGTTCTGCATTCGATTTCCGATAATCCTTCATTGGTTTCAGCATTTCAGAGGACATCTCTTTGACACTAAGCTTTAATGCAAAAAACGATACATGCAGACAAAACATTAAGACATTATATTTGTTCTAGATTGGCATTTATTATAGAAACCAATACGAATAAAATAATTCAGAGGATGAGTGCTATTAAAAAGTATAATCAATCACCACTCGCTCCTTTTGTAGTTCAAAAATAACTGGAGGTAGGGCTAGCAAGTCAGGAAAGGATTCAAGATGTGTATCGCCAAACTCCACGCATGTGTCAAACACATTCTGTAAGTAAAATTACCATATTTGATATAATTTTGCACACCGTACATGTAGTTTTAACAGCTTAAAGAAATGCTGCAATTCGGGTATCCTCCAGGAGAGCAAAAAAGTCTAGGGCATATAAAAGTACGCGGTTAATAACGTCAAAAAAGTATTTTCGAGAACCTCCATTGGTTTTCTAATTTTGAATCTCCGTAAGGAATCCGGCTTTGTTTTTGTCAATTTCACCGTACACAAAGAGATGACATTTCAGGAATCTTAGATTTTTTTTTCATAATATTGATTTCAGTTGTACTTATTTTACAGATGTATGTATGTTTATTTTTGTTCAAAATTGTTTAAAAAGAATGAAATGATCACCTTGGACAGGATAGTATATGATCTATGCTAACACAGGGGCATTTTAATGATTAAGCATTGTTTCTTAACAAAAGAAAAAAAACCATGACATATATACAGTTGGATTTTTTATTCAAATTTTCTCAATTTATATCATGATATAATTTTCTTGATACAAAAGTTAATTTGTAGGAAAAAAACATGTTTAATACCATCATTTTTAGTGTCAATAATGCACATTAACTCACTTTGATTATTTTCAACAAAATCTTGATTCCTTTTTCCTCCTCGATATCAAGCTTTTCAAGGTTTTCCATGGCATTGGTCCATTCGTTGTCATACAGCTCAGAAACTTTCTCTGCTAACTTTAAGGGACGGTTTGGATCGCTCAGGTCTGTAATTCCAGGATTTTGGTCCCGAAGTCTGTGTGCAGCGGCAGCACTCAATCTATTAATCAATCGTGGTTTACCAATATATTGTTTAAAATTTTCGATGTTTTTGTAACATTTTTTAAATTTTTTATAATATAAAAAGTTATCTTAAAAATTAACGCAGAATATATATATATATATATATATATATATATATATATATATATATATATATATATATATATATATATATATATATATATCTTAAAAGGTTTTGCCCTAGAAAAATACATAAAATACATCACCTGTTTAAAGCATGTTCTTTTGCTTTCTTCTCATCAGACAAACTTTTCTGTAATTTGTCGATTGAATTCCTTTGCATTTCAAGGTGGGTCTTAACCTGCTTATTGTCATACATCAAAGCCTGAATTTGCGCTCCCAATTGATTTACCATATCTTCACTATAACGGAGGTTTTCGGTTAATTTCCTACAATGAACACGAGTGAAATACATATGGTGTTATCTGGATTTGCAAAATAATGATCGTTTAATCCATAGTACAACTTTACAATATTAGCTCTACTGTGTCCCAAGTAACTAATTAGCTAAAACTACATCACTGTTCAAAACAGTACACTTTAGTTTGCGTCTTACATATAGATGAATTGATAAAAAGTAACCATATACACTTAATATTGATGTCATCTTTACTTTTTTATCATTTCCTATAGTCAACATAATTGTCGTAGGACAAATAAATAATGTATAAAATTGTACACTACCGTTCGTTATTTTCAAGTCTTGCGTTAGCCATTTCTTTCTCTTCTAGTTGTTTTTTGATAGCTTCCAACTCTTTTTTATTTCTAAATATGAAATGTAAGTATGAAATAATAATTATTAAACAAATGATTTTAAATGTTCCTTTTAATTCTAAAGTACGAATATGCATAGCTGCAGTGCATGTTGATATTGCTGTTTGAAATTTGAATCACGAGAAAACACAAAATGGTCCGATTATTAAGATGCAATATGAAAAATCTTATATGTGTTTGCCTTTAAAGAAATTCTTTGTTTTAAGAAATGAATTTAATAATTTGTAGCTCGCATCGATGAAGTTTTCCGGTCAATTTTTTTTTCTTTGATACGTCGATCAAAATAAAAATTATTAAATTCATTTATTACTATTTTATAATGCATATCATAAAATTTAGAGTGCCATTTATCAAAATTGTAAATAATGTAATTAAAGCGGTGCGTATAGGAACACACACCAATAACAGCAAAAACATTAAAAATGAATGCGCCTTCAGTTGATACTGAGTTACTAAGCTGAATTTAAAGGATTAAAGAGAGATGAAAGTTATAATCTAAAAAGGCTGAATTGGATAAAAGGGAAAAACATGTGATGGCTTGTAATATTCTTCAATGTGCAGCGAGATTCGTTATTAACTGATTATAGATGCGAGTTGGACCGGTGGAACATGCAAATGTTCATGTACGTGATGCAAGGGAAACGGGGACACGATCGTTGACGAAAATTGTTTATACGTCCACAAAAATATGTATGTGCGACTTTTGCAAATGCCGTGGTAATTTGATAGCCATTGACTGCGATACTTAAATGGTTTATATGCCGCTTGGAAGACGCTGAATAAAGGAGGTGTGCAAAGGCTGTAAAGACCTTTTAAAAATATTATAAACTCTGATGGCCGATAATCTAAAACTTCTCATAAAAGCGGTATATCATACCTAGTATACGACACTGTCTATAATTTAGTTTTATTACATGATATTGATATAACTACCAAAAACATGCTTTGATCGATATTAATGATATCATAAGATTTTGTGCAAGACATATAGACAATTGATGAAAATTGATAAAAAAAAAAAATACATTTTGAGTACACTGAACCACTTTAAACAAAGAAATTCGTTCTAAAGATCTTGCCATGCACGTTATCAATGAATATTTTATTTCGTTTTCGGCGTAAAGAGGAATTAAAGAAATTCTCAATTAAAGTTTTGTTTTTCAAAACATTCTTGCACTTTTAAATTATTACATGCATTGAATGGCTGAATTTTAGACTACATTGAATGCCTTGAGACGAAGAGTTTAGCATAAAAATAAAAGAATAAATTTAGATTTGAAAGCTATTATATTTTTATTTAGGATGATTTTTTTCTCATTATTTAACACTTAATGTTCAAAACACGAAATATAAAATGGTTATGGTAGATTGGATGGGTAATTTGTTTAATATCCAGCTTTGTATGTTCATTTACCGATCCTGATTTCCTGAATTCATAAAAGAAATCACAGGTCAACTATACCTTTACAAACTCAATACCAAAAACACAGGAGTGAGCATATTAGTGGGAAAGGGCGCTATACTTCATTTCAAATTATCCCATAAACATACTCTCATTTAAGTTTTTAAACTTATTTGGAATATTTGTTTGTACCATAAATGGTAAATTAGTTCAGATGTATACATACGGCGGTATTTGTAGTAAAAATTATTTTCTTAAATGGTCTAAGCCATATTTCCAAAACGCATATCTATCGTATAGTATAACATTACTTCCGGTGATTTGATATGTTGGTTCTTTTTCAAAGATTATGATCATTGTAAAATTGTTGCTGCTTGATATATTTTAAAAAATATAACACAGTTATTGTCGAATGCCATAAAGCTCGCAACATAAAATGATTCGCGCTTCAAAATTGTTCAAACAAAACTACATAAACTGAAATCAAGATTTCAACCTCGTCGACAGTGTTATAACTATGCATAGTTAATTTTTTAATGTTTTTTTTAATCAAATCGCAATTTTATTTCAACGGGATTGCTTGCAAAAGCTAAGAAATTTAAATTATAAGCAGGTAACATGTATTAGAACTCGTTCAGATGAAAACCAAGCATATCTGTAAATTAAGTCAAGCTGCATTTATTGGTTAAAATAACAACTCTAACTTATTTTACCTGGTGTTTAGGTCTTCAAGACCTTCAATTTCAAATTCCAACCTTTCTATCTCTTTGGTATCATTCTCTTTCTGTAGTTTTGCTGCTTCTTTCAGACTTTAAAATAAAATTTGAACAATATTTCATATGCATTCACGATAAGACTAACAATATATATTTGGCATTTATTAAGTTAATAATTTTATACTGCCAAACAAGAAGCCAACAGACTTTAACGGTCACCTAAGTACTACAAACTTATTAAGTAAACACATCTTACTCTATAACCTCCTGATGCCATACAGAAATCCGTACCAGGCATTTAAACAAAACGGTTATCACATACATATATTATTATAAATGATTATATGATATTATGATATATTATTATGCCTCCTGTCAGTTTGTCGCTATATATTCAATACTCTTCTATTTTCGCATAGTATACAAGGGGTTTATATAGCGTAAGCATACTATGCCGAAATAGAGCACGGCAAATGTTTTCAACGAAAATCTTAGTAGCGCCGACAGCGGGTTTCGACCCTAAAATTATTTTGTTTAGAAGCCCAACGCGTTACCGTTACGCTACATTAGCCGATGATGTAATTGGCGGTATTTATATTTATATAACGTAGAAAAATACGATTGACATAAAGCAATTAAAATTATCAATCTTTCCAAAAGCACCTCATTATTGACGGTAATTTTATAAGTCAAAGTTTTGATAAACTTTTGAACAAATTTCAAAGAAATTCTACATGAGAATCGGAAAAACGCTTTTTTAAATGACGCTTGATAAACAATGTACAAGAAAAAATTTCGATTTTTCTCGGTAAGGTGAAACGTCTCTCATTTTCTTAAAAAGAACATAAACCTTTGTTGAATTTTATTGTACAACAACTTGTGCGTTAAATAATTAATCAAATCAATTGATTAATTTGAAAGAACAAACGCTAGGACATGACAACACTCAAACGTCACAGCTACTTATAGCAAAGCACGTCAGTATATACAAAACTCGGCATAATAATAACAATAGTGTTGTGTTGTGCATGTACTATGCCTAAATAGTAGTCAGGGTTTGATACATAGTGCACTCGCCTCCGGCTCGTGCACCATGTATCAAACCCTGACTACTATTTAGGCATAGTACACGCACAACACAACACTATTATATAAATAGGTATATACTGGATACTATCATGATACATGCAATTGACATCAAAACATTAAAGCAAAGAATTTTTACAAAAACGCCTCATTATTGAGGGAAATTTAAAAGTTAAAGTTTCCAATAAATCTTTCAACAAATTGATAAAACATTTTTCAAACAATTTTTCATGGGAATCATTTAAACGCTCTTTTAAATGACACTTGAAACACAATCTAACAATGAGATTTCGTCTGCTAAACAACTCAAATTTTCTCGGTAAGGTCAATCGTGTCTCATTTCCTAGTAAGAACATAAACAGTAGTTGAATTCTGTGATTGTTCGGCAACTTGCTGATTAAATAACAAATTAATTCAATTGCTGAATTTGAAAGAACGCTTGCTTTTCCCGTGATTTTTTTTTTTGGGACTAAAAAACACCCAACGTCACAGTTACTATAGCAAGGTGTATCAGTAAATTTGCATATCCATTAAAGGGAATTGGACACGATTTGAGATAAAAAATTTCATTTTTAATTTTTATGTATAAAATGATTTACTGGAGCATTTTAAATGATTGACCAAAATATTGAATGTTAAAGTCAAGTTACAAGCGATATACAGATGTAAATATTAGTTGTTATGTAAACAAAGCTCGAGTCTTATAGTTGTTTACAAAAATGTTATATAGAGAAATACCATTTCTTAGACAAAATGACATGTAAAAAAACAATTTAAACTAACTCAATATCTTAATAAATACTATTATCAACAAAAGAAAGATACATTTGATTGAGACTTACACTAATACAATACATATGTAAAAATGACAATATTTGAGCTCTGTTTCCAAAACAAAGAACTATGAACTCTGTATCTTGCTAATAACTTGATATTTGACTTTAAAATTTTCCCATAGCATTAAAAACTTCAATATTTATCAGTATAAACATTGAAAATGGAAAAATAAAATCTGAACATTTTAAGTCAAATCGTGTCTAAGTCCCTTTAATATTTCCCACTATAAGTCGATACGGAGAAGCTGCAATTAATTTTCTTTAATCGCAATTGCTCTGTCTGAATGTGCAGATTTTCATATAGCGAATTCTCAACAATCGTATGATGATTTTTATTCGTATATCTAGTGAATATTTCTAATAAGAAAAAATATGTGGTGTTTAATATAAATTATCTAAAGCTTAAAATAAAATACAAGGTATTTTAGTTTTAATCATATCTAATTTTAATCAATTACAAATGTTATTTATTATTGTACTAGATGATAACCCGCGAGAGCGCGCGAATTAATACTTAACATATTAATGACATAATGCAATAATGCTGAATCATATTTTTTCTTTTAAATATTGTGCCCGAAATTTTTCTTCATGCGCGGATCTAGGGGGGGGGGGGGGGTAGGGGGTCCGCCCCCTGTAAAATTCAAATTTCTTTAAATACCAATTTAAAAATAACAAAAATATGCCTCCACCCCCCCCCCCCCCAATTTCCCAGGCAAACTAGAAATAATCGTCGGACCTTAACCTCCTCAAGCATCCGATACCTATGGCTCAGATTCAGCATCCATGTCTGTAAAGTGCATCAGTATCATAAGACTCACTATCCATTCAAGTTTGGTGAAGTTAGGACCATTAATAACTAAGATATATTTTTAGCATCCTTGATAATAGAGATCAAGCATTGCATCTGAAGTGACCCCTGCAATTTATTAGGGTCTTCCGTCTTCTTTTGTTTCTTTTTCACATTTCTTATTATTCTTTTTTTTTCTTACCGATTTTGTGCAGACGATTTCTCGGAGATTACTTGGTCGATTACGCTCAAATTTTCAATATAGACGTGTTTTTATCTAAAGCTGAAACAGTGTCTAATAATACGTCATATTTCACCAAATTATGTCATTTTGCCCTGCAAAAGAGCAGTCCCGCAGTTACCGTTAAGGGTTTAATTGGTATAAATTAATTCTAGTTGTAACGCGCTTTCTGATTGGCTAAAAAATAATTTCATATTGTATAAAAAATGTTACCTACGTCATAGTAAGACTAACGTCAAAAACGCATCAATCCACCTTCCGTTACGTTTGAATTTTGTACAATTTTATATCATTTTAAGGACTTTGATCCTGCGATCAAGTCTCTTAGTTTTTTTCTAAGGTATTTTTTTAACATCTACACACATATCTAAACCAAAATTCAAAACAAAATTTTGGGGTCTATATGCTCTTTTCGGTGCTACGGTGTATTTAATATGACCTTTCTGCACTGAAAGTGCAAATTGCATATAAATCGCTTTTCCCTCTATAATTTTTTATCGAAATGAACCATGATATCAAATACAAATTTACATTATTTAGAATAAAATTAAAATCATCATAATGAAAAAGTTTGCGATTTCTTAACCTTATTGATTTTTTGACCTTTTTGCACTGAAAAAATACTATTTTTATTCATAAACGATTCAACCTGCAATTAAATAATTTAAAAGTCTCAAACTTTTTCTCAAATTATGACAGACTTGTTAAAAAAAACCTTAAATATTCAGAAAATAAAACCAAAAGTATGGGTCTATAATGTAAATTTTGAGATATGGCATGATATAAGCATATTTTAGGGGAAAATTGGAGTTGATTTTATCTTTACTTATACGAAATATCACTTACACATGCCAATTTATGTCGATAGATATATTGAAATATTTTTGAAATTTGTTTTTTGAAACAATTGCAACATGAAGATATCCAAATGCATAAACTATCTGAACATTGGGTCTGCACGGAAAATAAGAAAGCTAAAATTACGGTACTCTAAAACAACTGAGTTATGAAAAATGTACATTTTCTTCTTAAAAACCTTCCGCCACAAAATATAGTCCCTTACTATACTCTCTTAATATGGAATAGTTCCTTCACTATTTTATTCAGTTTAGTTTATTTGGCATTGTAAAAAAGGAATTTACAAGTAGAAGTCATATATGACACAGAATTTCAAGACTAGAGGTGACCCAAAATGGCAACCCAAAATCAGAGGATCGAACCTCTTTAAGAGATTAAAAAATAAATTATAGTGAGCGCAGCTCGCCGGCGCGCAGCACCGACGCGAAGCGAGCTCTACCGGCAGGGCGTGTGTGAATAGAACATTCGGACTAGTTACACATTCATTCAACGGATTTTTTGGGCGTCAGTAAATCGGACCAGTAATGCATTGTATCGTCTCAGTAGTTCCATGTAATCATGGCAATTTTTATCACTTTTCACGAGAACCAGCAAGACAATAAAAACAATAACGATGCATACGACATACAATGATATAGTTAATGTTACCTCGAAAGTTCACCTCAGTACACTCAATCAAAAATAATCGAGTGACGTCACAAAGGTTTACACATTGATCCGATAAATGTTTTCGGCGTCAGTAAATTTTGACCTACAATTCATAGTACCAATGGTTTCAACCTCACGTTTTCGCGAGAATCGAAGTAAAACTTTTGAGAAGCATATAAGATGTGTAATTTTAAGAACATCATGCTTTTTAAGTACTTTTATTTCTCATAAAAAGGAGAAATTACTCTCACTGAAGTTATTGTAAATCTGCTGAAAATCCTCTCAAAATCTTGCAAAGTTTAAGAATGAGGAAATTTCTTCAGATAGGAATCAGTTGTAACTTGCACTCATTTGGATGAATGCTAACATTTATTTTATTCACTATAATTACTGTAACGTTAATTTCCACGAAAGTGCACGTAGCATCGTTTTTCTTAAAAGGGAGGGGGTGGTTGGGTGGCTGGGAGCCTCATCCAAAAAATATTTACAAGCAAAAAGGAAAAAAGGATAATTCTCAAAATCATGAAAATTTTAATCCTTCAGCTCTTAAGCAGTTTAATGGTTTCTTTATCTTCACTTCCATTTATTACATTGCTCCCAATTCCAAGGTGGGGGGGGGGGGGGCAACTCCATTTTTTTGTATACTATAATAAGCAATTTTTTTTAAGCGTAAATTTAAAAAAAAAAATTTTAAAGTGTAGGGGGCAACTCTATGATAAGTTGAATTTATATTTGTAAATTGAAAAAAAATTAATATTGGGGGGGGGGGGGTCTCTATGATAAGTCAATTTTTGTATGTAAGTTTAAGAAAAAATGTCTACTGCAAAAAGGGGGATGAACTGACGAACGATACAATCACTATAAAAGAGGAGATGGAGTGCAATGAACATTTATATTTAAATCTTTATTATTCAACAACATTGTATCTACTTATAAATAAATAAATAACAAATCTTATAAACTATGAATAATGTAAATTTACGGAAAAATATTGTTATATTTTATTTTGCAATCAAATTTATTTATGTTGTTAATTTTATTTTTATTAATTTATCATAGTTCATTGTTTGATTACACGCTGCGCTCGCCCCAACAGTCGCGCCGTAAAACATATTAAGCAATGAATTCAATATTTATTAGATTTATACGATATAAACTGGTTTGAAACAGTTTACGCTTTTTTATAAACCGCTTCGCGATTTATAATGCGTAAACGTCCCCGATGATTAACGGAAAGGGGTGTGATATAACATCCGAAAATTGCCGGAGAGGGGTGTGATATAAATCTTCTATCAAACCCTTAAGGTTTTTATCACACAAGTAGGCGAATTTTCTGTATATATCGTAAACTTATAGAAAATATACCCTTTTCCGCCTTGTGCGTTATAAACCTAAAATTCACTTACCCGCGTGATATAAATCCTAGGGGTGTGATATAAGATTTATATCATATCCCTTTCCGGTAATCTTCTGATGTTATATCACACCCTTTTCCGTTAACCATCGGCTATTATATCGTGGAGTTCGTAATGTGTCGTTCAACCCCGATCTCCGAGTATTACGTCAAAAAGTTACGTCGACGTCAACATGTCATACAAACAGCTGGCGATTCAGCCTCCACGCCTCTGGAGTGCATCAGAATCACAAAATGCATAATCTACTCAATATTTATAATGATTGAACCAAAATTTTGTTTATGAAACGCCACCTATTCTAAAAATATATCCAGTATCATAAGACGCACCATCCATGCAAGTTTGAAGAACTAAGGGCCAGTAATAACTTAGATATAATCATCAGAGGGCACCTGCTCCAAAAACCTTAACCTCATCCAGCATCCGAAACCTATGGCTCAGATTCAGCATCCAAACCTGTCAGGTGAATAATGATCATAAGACGAACCGTCCACACAAGTTTGGTGAAGTAAGGACGTGTAGTAAGTTAGATACAGGACCTGCACCAAGAAAAGACTATCATAGGGCACTTCAACCTGCTAAAAAAACTTAAAATCCTCCAGCATCTGAAATTTATGGCTCAGATTCTGCATCCAAGTCTTTTAAGTCCAAAAGTAGGTCCAGATGCATCATCCATGCAAGCTGGGTGAAAATAGGGCAAGTTATAACTTACAAATGTAGATACAGGACCTGCATCAAAAACTTCAACCAGATTCGGACGCCGACGCCGAAGGCTCCCCCTGACTTCGTCCCAGTGAGCTAAAAACCTTAATTTCCTCCAGCATCTAAAAGCTATGGCTCAGATTTAGCATTCAAGCCTGTCAAGTGCACAAGCATCATAAGATGCATAACTAATGCACGTTTATTGGAATTGGGACCTATAGTAAGTAATCAAAGGGCACTTGCACTAAAAACTTTGTTTAACCTCATCAAGCATTCAAAATCATCTTGGATATTCATGGATACTGTTTGGACACAATATCGCATATCATCTGTTAAAAAACTGTATGATTATGATATCTTTATCTCATACAGTAGTATAAGATACAATGTTTATCAATACAATAATATAAATTCAATATTGCATTATATCATACTTACAATATATATCATATAATAAAATAAAATACTGTTATAAACAATGATAATATTGTAACATATGATATGGCATTGTATTGTGTTATAAATAATTGTATTTCATCACATAATACAATATCATAATATATAATACAATATAGAATTATATAATGCAATATCATATCACATAATACATCATACTATTGTAACATATGATATTATATTGTATCATATAGTATGATATTCTATTGTATGATACTGTATCATATATGTTACATTATATGATATTGTATCATATGATACAATATAATTTGATACAACATTGTCTAATATCAAATGATGCAATGTCATGTGATATAGTAAAATATTATGTAATACAATATTATACATATTGTATACAATAATAAATATAACAATATCATATAATATTATTTCATGTGATATTATTATATATAATATAAACCAATATCATATTATACAATATCGTATGATACGATATTATATAATATATCAATATCACATAATAAAATTCCATGTGATATAATACTATCTTATAAAAACCCATTTAATATTTTACACTATCAAATGATACAATATTATATAATATGCAATATCGTATCATACGATGCAATATCATAAATTGCAATATCACACGTAACAGTACCATGTGATAATATAATAAATAAATAATACAATATCATGTTATACAATATCGTATCATTATATACAATACTATACATTACAATATCATATCATAAAATATCATAAACATTGATACAATATCATATCGTATCATATAACTTTTTCCAATAGTACATATGATATTATATTGTATCAAATTAAACAATAGTGTAACATATTATACAATTCTTTATCATAGGAATCATGTGAAATCATTTAACAACAAACACATCGATCTATCAAGCAGGTTTGAGTGAAGTAGGAGACCTTTTTTAGCATCCTTGATAATGGAGATCAGGCTCTGCATCTGAAGCTTCCTCTGATTTTCATTTATTATATAGTTAAATCAACTATGCAAGCCTTTATCTTTAAAACATGTGACCAGTTTTAAAAAACGAAACCTCATCCAGCATCCGAAACCTATGGCTCAGATTCAGCATTCAAGCCTGTAAGGTGCATCAGTATCATAAGACACACCATCCGTGCAAGTTTGATGAAGTTAGTATCAATATTAACTAAGATATCATCACCAGAGGGCACCTGTTTGAAAAACTTTAACCAGCTATTAAAAGCTTAACCTCCTTCAACGTCCGAAACCTATAGCTCAGATTCAGCATTCAAGCTGTCTGGTGCATCAGAATCATAAGACACACCATCCATGCAAGTTTGGTGAAGTTAGGACCAGCAGTTACTTATATATTGCTATGAAAGAGCACCTACAACAAAAACTTTAACCTGCTCCAAAAACTTTAATCTTTCAAATCCAGATGCATCATCCATGCAAGTTTGGTGAAGATAGGACAAGTAATAACTTAGATACAGGACCTGCAACAAAATTTTTTACCAGGTCCAGACGCCGACGCCGAGGGTATAGCATAAGCTCGCTTTGACTTCGTCTTGGTGAGCTAAAAATGGTAGACTGCGTTATTTCCTTATTAGATATGCCTTCATTATTCATTCAAATGTCAGCAAATGTAAAGAACGGAATTCCGCCCCCCCCCCCTCCCCCGACCCTGAACTATTTGTCCAAGGCATTTCATGATATCTTAACTTTGTTTTGATTGATATCTTCGTTAACTTCTCTTTTTGTGTATTGGATGTAATAAAGATCGCAACGTAATATGATCAGCGCTTCAGAATTGTTAAAACAAAACTATGATAACTGATGTATTTTTAATGTTTTTAAGGGCTTTCTTTCTATTTTACCACAACAGAATCGCTAACAAAAGCTTAGAAATGTAAAACATCAGAAAGTATTTTGTGAACAAGTTTAAAACATGTTTAACAGATGAAAAAGAAGCATACCTGAAAATTAAGCCAACCTACATTTATTGGTTTAAATAAGAATTTTAATTTGTTTTACCTGGTGTTCACGTCTTTAAGCTTTTCAATTTCAGATTCCAATTTTTGTATCTCTTTGTTATCATTCTCTTTTTGTAGTTTTGCAGCTTTCGTCAGACTTTAAATAGAATTTCTACATACTATAATATGAAATGATTATAGGACTGACAATGCACATTTGACAGTTATTAAGCAATTCAATTCATATTACAAAACAAGAGGCCCATGGGCCTTAACTCAGTACCATAACCTTACCTTAGTATACATGTCTTATTTTCTAACCTCCTGGGGCAGGCAGAAATCCGTCCCCAAGGAATTTAAATAAAGGTAGACTGCATTATATCCTTTTTGAATTTGCATTTAAAAATCTTCATTCACTTGTACGGGAATTAAATAGAATTCACCTCCTGCCCCCAAACCCCAGGACTGAATTCTAGCTACAGGGGCTATCATGGTCTATTGATTTTGAATGACAACATCACATTCTTCTCTTATTGTGTATTCATTTTTCATTCAAATTCACATCCACATATATACATTAACACCATTTTGGCCCCCCCTCCCCCGTTAGCCAATTCCCTTACCCAGGGGGACATAAAATTTGCATTTTAGTAGATTTTTTTCTTCAAAATATACCATCAGTTTCTTTTCACTATCAGCAGAAGAAAAGTAGAAGATTTTTAAACATTATAGACATAAATATTTTATGACCATTTTGGCCCTTCCCTGATATTAAAACCACTATCCCAGGGAACATCAACATTTTATATTTTAAGTAGAAGGTTTTCTTGTCTACAAAACTATGAATTCAGTTTTCTTTTCAGTTGTGCACAAGTAATTGTCAAATTTTAGATATTTGCCATGTTTTTGGGCCCCTGTGGATCAACAGTCAGAAAATTTATAATCTATGTTCCTTTTACCCTAAAAATGCCTTAAAACATACATCATTGAATAAAATATGTTTAAAAATTATGAAAATTACCTTTCTTGCTCATCATCAAGCCTTTTAACCTGCATTTGTAGCCTATTTATCTCTTTGGTAGCTTCTTCTCTCTGTAGATCTGTCGTTTCTTTCAGACTGTAATTTTAATTTGTTGATTTTTAAATATTTGTTTTAATAAAGTTAAAATTGATACATGTATTCACGGCAATTTCTATTTTTACAAAAACTTCATTAAACAAGGAAGTTCGTTTAGATAACAAGATATTCATTTTAATAACACCTTTTTTTTTCGTCTTCCAGTTCCTTCCTTGCTTCTCTTAGTTCAGCTCCTAGCTTATTTATTGTTTTGCTATTTTCCTCATCCATGGTCGATAGCCTTTAAAAACGTTTTGTACATATGATAAATTTAATTAAAAGTTAATCAATATTTTTTATGAGTAAACAATGATGAATTTATGACTGTCAGACTTAGTGATGAAATAGAGATTCCAACTTTCCATTAATGGTGTTAATTAGTTTCTTTTTAAGGTCAGACGCGACCTATCTTCCATTTTTTCTATTTTTTCCTATCTCCACAATGTGAAGATTTGCACTTCGTAATTTCATAATTATACTTTCATGATTCTTTTTTTATTTAGATATAAAGTGTTCAATTAAAAATGTATAGTATGGCTTTACTTTTAAGCATTCAAATTCATTTAGTATGTTATTTTAAGGAAAATTCGAACTATTCTAGATCCGAAACAAGCCTGGTAATGAACTCTGAATTTTTGGGAATTAACAGGTTTAATTGTTAATAAATAAGAATAAAATACCAAGAAAAATTATAAAAAACTGAGAAACGTCTCGTCCATCCTTAAACAAAAACATAGGTAATCACAGATTACTAAGCTCACCGAGACGAGGCATGACCTTTAATAGTAAAATATTATACAATACAATATTATATTATACAAATTGCATCATATTATACAATAATATATATTACAATATCATATATAATACAATTTCATTTGATATAATCATATATAATATTAACAATATCATATTATACAACATTGCATGGCACGATATTATATAACAATATCATATAATACAATTTTATGTGATATAATACTATATCATAGAAACCAGTAGCATATTATACAATATTTCATAATATACAATTTTGTATTATATGATACAATGTTCTATATTGAAATATCATATGTTACAGTATCATGTTATAATATAAAAAATAAATAATTTAATACATACTCTACAATATTGTGTCATAATATACTATACCATACATAACAATATCATGATAGAATATCATAATTATCATAAAATATCAAAAAACTGATACAATATCATATCCTATTATATATTTTTTTTCAATCAAACATATGATATTATATTGTATCACATTAAACAATAGTGTATCATGTCATACAATACTTTATCATAGGAATCATGATTTATCATTTAACAACAAATACATCGATCTAGCTATCAAGCAGGTTTGAGTGGGGTTGGAGATTTTATTAGTTTTCTTGATAATGGAGATCAGGCTCTGCATTTCATTTATAATACAGTTAAATCAACTATGCAAGCTATTATCTATAAAACATTTGACCTGTTCCAAAAAACTAAACCTCGTCCAGCATCCGAAACGTATGGCTCAGATTCAGCATTCAAGACTGTCAAATGCATCAGTATCATAAGACGCATCATCCATGCAAGTTTGGTGAAGTTAGGACCAGTAATAACTAAGATATATTTTTAGCATCTTGATAATGGAGATCAAGCTCTGCTTCTGAAACTACCTCTGCGATTCATTCATATTATAAAATGAAATTATAGAATGAAACTATGCAAGTTTGAAATATTACTATTATCTTAAACAAAAACCATGTGACCTGTTCCAACCCCCCAACCCCCCCCCCCCCCAAAAAAAAATTAACCTCAACCAGCATCCGAAACCTATGGCTCAAATTCAGTATTCAAGCCTGTAAGGTGCATCAGTAACATAAGACACACAATCCATGCTAGTTTGATGAAGTTAGGACAAGTAATAACTAAGATATCATTATCAGAGGGCACCTGTTTCTAAAAACTAACCAACTCTTTTAACCTTAACCTCAACAAGCATCTGAAACCTGTGGCTCAGATTCAGCATTCAAGCCTGTCAGGTGCATCAGTATCATAAGACACACCATCCATGCAAGTTTGATGAAGTTAGGACAAGTAATAACTAAGATATCATTATCAGAGGGCACATGTTTCCAAAAACTTTAACCAGCTCTTTAAACCTTAACCTCAACCAGCAACTGAAAACTGTGGCTCAGATTCAGCATTCAAGCCTGTCAGGTGCATCAATATCATAAGACGCACCATCCGTGCAAGTTTGATGAAGTCAGGACCCGTAGACTAGTAACTAAGATATAATCATCAGAGGGCACCAGCTCCAAAAACTTTAACTAGCTTTAAAAACCTTAATCTCCTCCAGCATCCGAAACTTATGGCTCAGATTAAGTATTCAAGCCTGTCAGATGCATCAGTATCATAAGACGCACCATACATGCAAGTTTGTGAAGTTAAGACCAGCAGTAGCTAAGATATAATCATCAGAGGGCACCTGAAACAAAATTAAACCAGTTCTAAAAACCTTACCCTCCTCCAGCATCTGAATTTTAGGACCCAGATTCAGCATCCAAGTCTTTCAAGTCCATAGGTTGGTCCAGATGCATCATCCATGCAAGTTTGGTGAAGAAGATAGGACAAGTAATAACTTAGATACAGGACCTGCAACAAAAACTTTAACCAGGTCCCGACGCCGACATCGACGCCGACGCTGAGGGTATAGCATAAGCTCCCCTTCACTTCGTCTCGGTGAGCTAATAAATCATTAAAACTAAAAATACACTGCGTCATTATCATTGAATTACCTTTTCTTCTCATCTTTCAATTTGTCCGTTTCACGTTCAAGCTTTTCTAGTTCAGATTTTAACGTGTTTATTTCGTCGATGTCGACTCTCCTCTGGTTTTTCAAACTTTAAAAAGATATTTTGTTAAAATACTGAATTATTTATTCTTAAAATATTTAAAGTATAAAGAATCTGAATTTTAAAACATTTAATGAAGATTACATATAATTTACATGCCATTTACAAACAACACTAAAGCAGATGGCCCAAAAGCCAAATCGCTCACTTGAGCAACAATGTCTTTGCAAACGTACTGCGTTTTTTTATGCTAAACTACAATGCAATGATGTGTTTAACAGGAAGGAGGTAGAGAATAGTTGCAAGAATATTTACCTCTCGACATAGCATCCAGTTATTTATTATGCATCCTGTATGCCTATTAAACATTGTTTTCATGCTAACATTTAATATCCTGGATGCACACAAATTGATACTAGCTTACCAAAAAAAACCCCTCATTTCAACTATTACCAACCGCCAAAATGTGGTCCGTTATTATTAGCTACAGGAGGGGCCGATTATTTTGTTGTGTTAGAAAGTGCACATGGGGAATTGAGACGGAAATTTTTTCTTCACTCGATGTAATACTTTTTATTTTGCATCTATATTATATTTTTAAAGGTCATGAAAGAACTGTCTTAAAAATGTTCAATGTAAAATTACAATGATTTTTGGGGGATTTTATATGAGATTTTGGAAGAATATTATAAGACAAACACCATGAGCATATTTAATAAGGAATGAGTTTGAAGAAGCCTACTAAGTTTAAAGTTTAAACTTTTCTTATCATGCTTCCATTAAGTAAAAAAAATAATTACTACATGATGGAATCGATCCAGCAACAAAGTCAAAACGACCTCCGCGTAACAACTACAAGTATAGGCCACGCATCTAACACTTTTATTGGATTTCTTTTTCATATATTTATGGCAAAATAGATGATTGTATTGGAAAAGTCACTTACTGAAATATTTCTCAAATTTTCAGTTAAGGATGTTGTTTACTCAGGGTTTGAGTTCTCAAATCCGGATTGTTAAAAAGTTCAATTTCATGAGTAAAATTTGTTTTAAATACAAAAAGTATTTATGAAATGAATTATCATTGATATAACAATCGATATTTTTACTTAATTATGGAATTAGGCTCTGACAAAGTTTGACTTTTAGCAAAACAGAGGAAATTCGGGCTAAATTTTTCAGATTTTGTTTTTCACTGAAATATTTTTGATAGTACTATAATATTTAAAGTTAAGATTTTATTTGTTAGTCAACATTATTTTGCATATTTTCTGTTGGATTTATCTTGCTTTTTCGTTTAGATAATTGTATGGCACACACTTCAAAAATATTGAAAAATGCTTAAAAATGATAAAAGACAAAAGATCTCAAAATTTTGATCATTGACCTCATATAAATTTTATGCCAGCAGAAAAAGGTCAATATACTTAGTTTAATCCTATAAATGTTTTATCAATATCATCATTCAGTTTTTGGTTATATTGAATCAAAAAAGGGCATTAATTTGAAAAACTGATAGAGGAAATTCGGACTAGAATATCTATAAAA
The DNA here is from genome assembly GCF_025612915.1 of Magallana angulata. NCBI lineage: Eukaryota > Metazoa > Mollusca > Bivalvia > Ostreida > Ostreidae > Magallana > Magallana angulata. The sequence goes on from NC_069117.1 coordinate 11,743,630, forward strand.
ATTGTGAATGAAAACTTCAAGCTTTGTATCTATTTGATGTCACTGTCATTCATAAACTTTATTTCATTTCGGAAAGAGTTAAGCAGTTTGTATTATTTTCATAATTAAGAAAATTTCAATCATAGTATACAATTTTTATGGATTTTTCTTCAATTTTCAAAAAATATTCAATGGCCTTTAACTCAAAAAGTAGGTCATTGATCTACTTTTTTGAAAGTGAGGAATAACACTACTATGTAAGGTCTATAACACACAGTAGTTGGTTTTTCATTATCATCAGTGGAATTTTTTTTCATTCTGAGTAAACGTCATCCTTAAACCAAAATTAACTAGACAAAATTGAGATGGTGACCATCTGTTTTGAACAGATTAACAGAATGGGAAATAATCTATGGTCAAAAACAGATTATAAGAGATCTGCTATGGCCTTCACATTGACTTTAAGTTCACTGCATGCCATTAACCAAAAAGTTCTGTTAAGTAAAGTATTAGCCAAAAAAGGACTAAGAGGAGAGTATACATTTGCTCTTAAAAAAGGATTTTTGTTTGAAATGATATGACCTTGACACCTAATCTACAAACATGATATAACGGTACAGCATACCCTCTAATCAAAGGCACTATGTGAGTGAAGTATGAGCCAAATTGGAGAAAAGGGAGAGAAGATATGCTCTGAACAAGAATTTTTCCTATAATTTTGCTATGACCATCACTTTTAACCTTAAAACTTCGTTCAAGGTCACTACACACCCGTTATTCATAAGCTCTGTTTTTTTAAGTATGCACCAAATATAGGGCTAAGTGAAAAGAATTTATGCTCTGAAAAAGAGATTTTTGCACGGCCCGATGACCTTGACTCTTGTCCTACAACCTTTATTCAAGATCACTGCACACCTTATGACCATAGACACTGTAAGTGAAGTATGAGCTACATTGGACCAACGGTGAGAGAAGATATGCTCCGGACAAGTACTTTATCTATAATTCTGCTATGAACTTAACCTTCGACCTAGAAACATGATTCAAGGTCACTGCACACCCTTTACCCAAAGGCACTATGTGGGTGAAGTATAAGCCAGATTGGGGCAAGGAGAGAGAAGATATGCTCCGAACAAGCCATCTAGAACGAACAGACGGACGGAATGACTAACAGACGGACGGACAAACAAACGGTTTCTATAGGGTCCCCGCAGAGCCCTAATTAAATGTTAACGTGTACTTTATACCAGTAGACCATAATTTTGTTCGGATTTCTTTGGTTTAAAGTGATTCAAATACTGTGGAATTATTAAAATTTGTGGTGTCTTAATTTTCATGGAATTCGTGGGTAGCCCTCTGCCCCGAATTAAAATCCTCAACGAAAACAATTTTAGACAGAGTTATCTTTGTTACTGAAACCCAAGGCAACGCATCCATGAAATTACATCACCACGAATGGGCAATAAAGTCATAAAAACCAGCGGTGTAGTCTCAAACTTGTAACATGAGAGAGAGAGAGAGAGAGAGAGAGAGAGAGAGAGAGAGAGAGAGAGAGAGAGAGAGAGAGAGAGAGAGAGAGAGAGAGAGAGAGAGAGCAAAATTATTAAGCATGATACGAAAGGTTCAAGGTTGATTGTGACACAATTATCTAATTAAATGTACCTCTAAAGTGTCGTTTCTGAAACAAGATTTCTTTGTTAAAAGATGTTATGAATTAATGCATGATATAATTATATAGTAAATTATATCAAGTAACATCCATATCATAATTTATTATTTTTTCCCTAATAAAAATAATTTATAGGATTAAATTCAATTGTTCATATTTTTCAAACCTTTGGTTAAAATGTTCAAAATAAATGCCATTTAGAAAGGAAATGGTAGACAGGGATACCTGTAAAGTGCGAAACGAAATAGAACCGAACCGAAACGAAACGAAATATACTGAAACAAAACGAAACCCACCAAAACCCACCAAAACGAAACGAAATTCTACCGAAACGGAACGAAACGGAACGAAATCGAGATATATATATATATATATATATATATATATATATATATATATATATATATATATATATATATATATATATATATATATATATATATATAACCATTATGATTTAAAATACTAAATTATTACTATCGGGTTCTTGTTAATATATTAGTATTCCATTTGTATGTATACTTGTATAAACAAAATCGGAATTTAGAAGAATTGAAGCGAGCGCCCTTTTTTTAATCAGTTAAGCGCGTAAATGTTATTCAGTGTGATCTAACTTACTTACATGTAGAACATAAACCACTTTCATCGGCTGATCAAAAGTTCTGCGCCAATCAAGTATTACATTATGTATCTCTCTTTTGTTTAGGGCTCTCAAAGCTGTCAATCGGGTAACGTAAAATGTGACGTCGCTGTGAACTTCAAGAAATTTTTAACGATTAAAAACATTACTTATAGATAAGAATATTTAGTGACTGCTGGTGGGTTATGTTCTGGGCACGTAGCATCGTTTTTGAAAATTGGAGGGGGGGGGGGGGCAGACTGATCCAAAAGTCTTGACAAGCAAAGGAAATATTGGTAAATGGCTCCATCTTTAATCACTTTTAAGAAAAAATGTTTGCTGCGAAAAAAGGGGTAGCCCCTCTGATGTTACGTGCCTGCTTTCATAAATAGTAAACTAAAAGTAGAGGATAAGAAACTTCTCATAAAATAATACGGTAAAATCAAAATTAAGATTCAATTTTCTATCAGTGAGAGCACTTTCAGTTGACCGATCTATTGCATAATTTCACCTCTCTCTTTCTCTCTCTCTCTCTCTCTCTCTCTCTCTCTCTCTCTCTCTCTCTCTGCGCTTCATTCTTGACTACTAATTATAATTTCAATGTAAAAAAATGGTATTGATCCTTTTTTCTTAAATTCATAATCAATTCACAAAAAAGAGTAACAAATAGGTAACGTTCTCAAATTTTAAGATTTCCTGCTTTTACCTCTTTCGCTATAATTGATACCCACTGTTTGGAAATGTCTTTTTTTTTAATCTGGGAAATTTTGCCTCAAACAGACATTTAGCAAATAAAAATAGACATGTTACCACTCTGCTAAACCGTTGAATGGCGGTATTAAGTACTCGCGTAATATAATGAATCTACAGTAGTACACCAACAACAAGAGGCCCAGTGGCCACATCGCTCACCTGAGCAATAATAGCCTTAATTCTGATCTACTTGGCATTATAGTATCAAAATATCTTGACAACTAAGTTCAGTAGATCTTGCTAAAAAAAATGAAAATCTGCCAATTTTTATCCGCCTCTTTTTTATGGTAAATACCAAGCCCCTTTTGTTGTTGTACCTGTAAGAAGATTTTTCTCTATTCCTATATACCCCCCCCCCCCCCATTTCGTGGCCCAACTTTTCTTTAGGGAATCATGGTTTCATCAAACTTAAATCTGCATAACCTGTGCTTTCACACTAAGAACTGAGTTTTGGACCGAAAACTTTCCCAGAATATTTTTAAATATTTTTCTCTATATATTCCTATGTAAAAATTCAAACCGCCATCACGGCCCTGCCCTACCATTATGGACTGTGATTTTGCAAACTTGAATTTACACTACCAAAGGATATCTCTACACAAGTTTAAGCTTTTCTGGCCTAATAGTCTTTAAAAAGAAGATTTTTAAAGAGTTTCTTAATATATTTCTTTGTATATAAATTCATCCCCCATTGTGGCCTCACCCTACCCCTGGACTATTATTTAAACAAACTTGAATCTTTATGATCTGGGGATGCTTCCACTCAAATTTGGGCTTTCCTGGCCTAATAGTTTTGAGAAGAAGATTTTTAAAGATTTTCTCTATATATAAAAATTTATCCCCCATCGTGGCCCATTGTGGCCTCACCCTACCCCTGGACTATTATTTAAACAAACTTGAATCTTTATGATCTGGGGATGCTTCCACTAAAATTTAGGCTTTCCTGGCCTAATAGTTTTGAGAAGAAGATTTTTAAAGATTTCCTCTATATATAAAAATTTATCCCCAATCGTGGCCCCGCCCTACCCCCTGGGACCATGATTTGAACAAACTTGAATCTACATTATCAGAGGATGGTTACACGCCAATTTGAGCTTTCTTGGCCAATTAGTTTAAAAAAGAATTTTTTAACAGATTTTCTCTATATATTCCTGTATAAAATTTATTCCCCAATTGTGGCCCCACCCTACTCCCGGGGACCATGATTTGATCAAACATGAATCTACATAACCTGAGGATGCTTCTATTTAATTTTAGCTTTTCTGGCCTAATAGTTTTTTAAAAGATGATTTTTAAAGATTTTCTCTATATATTCCTATGTAAAACTTGATCCCCCCCCCCCCCCATGGTGGCCCCACCCTAACCCTAGGGACAATGATATGAACAAACTTGAATCTACACTACATGAGGATGCCTCCATTTTAATTTGAGCTTTTCTGGCCTAATAGTTTTTGAGAAGATTTTCTCTATATATTCCTATGTAAAACTTGATCCCCCCATTGTGGTCCCACCCTATCCCTGGAACTATGATTTGAACAAACTTGAATCTACACTACGTGAGGATGCTCCCATTTTAATTTGAGCTTTTTTGGCTTGATAGTTTTTGAGAAGAAAATTATTTAAAGATTTTCTCTATATATTCCTATGTAAAACTTGATCCCCCCCCCATTGTTGCCCCACCCTAACCCTAGGGACAATGGTTTGAACAAACTTGAATCTACACAATCTGAGGATGCCTCCATTTTAATTTAAGCTTTTCTGGCCTAATAGTTTTTGAGAAGACGATTTTTAAAGATTTTCTCTATATATTCCTATGTAAAACTTGATCCCCCATTGTGGCCCCACCCTACCCCCTGGGACCATGATTTGAACAAACTTGAATCTACACTACGTGAGGATGCTTCCATTTTAATTTGAGCTTTCCTGGCCTAATAGTTTTTGAGAAGAAGATTTTTTAAGATTTTCTCTATATATTCCTATGTAAAACTTGATCCCCCCCCCCCCCCATGGTGGCCCCACCCTAACCCTAGGGACAATGATTTGAACAAACTTGAATCTACACTATCTGAGGATGCCTCCATTTTAATTTAAGCTTTTCTGGCCTAATAGTTTTTGGGAAGAAGATTTTTAAAGATTTTCTCTATATTTTCCTATGTAAAACTTGATCCCCCATTGTGGCCCCACCCTACCCCCTGGGACCATGATTTGAACAAAATTGAATCTACACTACATAAGGATGCTTCCATTTTAATTTGAGCTTCCCTGGCTTAATACTTTTTGAGAAGAAGATTTTTAAAGATTTTCTCTATATATTCCTATGTAAAACTTGATCCCCCCCCATGGTGGCCCCACCCTACCCCCAGGGACTATGATTTGAACAAACTTGAATCTACACTATCTTAGGATGCTTCCATTTTAATTTAAGCTTTTCTGGCGTATACACTACATGAGGATCCTTCCATTTTAATTTTAGCTTTCCTGGCCTAATAGTTTTTGAGAAGAAGATTTTTAAAGATTTTCTCTATATATTCCTATGTAAAACTTGATCCCCCCCCCATGGTGGCCCCACCCTACCCCCAGGGACTATGAATTGAACAAATTTAAATCTACACTACATGAGGATGCCTCCATTTTAATTTGAGCTTTTCTGGCCTAATAGTTTTTGAGAAGAAGATTTTTAAAGATTTTCTCTATATATTCCTATGTAAAACTTGATCCCCCCATTGTGGTCCCAACCTATCCCTGGAACTATGATTTGAACAAACTTGAATCTACACTACGTGAGGATGCTCCCATTTTAATTTGAGCTTTTTTGGCTTGATAGTTTTTGAGAAGAAAATTATTTAAAGATTTTCTCTATATATTCCTTTGTAAAATTTGATCCCCTTCTTGTGGTCCCACCCTACCCCCGGGGATCATGATTTGAACAAACTTGAATCTACACTACCTGAGGATGCCTCCACACAAGTTAAAGCTTTTCAGGCCAAATAGATTTTTAGAAGAAGATTTTTGAAAAATACCAACTAATTTTCAATAATTCTCAACTATCTCCCCTTTAAAGAGGGCGTGGCCCTTCATTTGAACAAATTTGAATCCCCTTTACCTAGTGGTGCTTTGTGCCAAATTTGGCTGAAATCTGCCCAGTGGTTCTTGAGAAGAAGATCAAAATGTGAAAAGTTTACAACAACGACGACGACGACGACAACGACGACTACGACGATAACGACGACAACGACAGACAACGGACAAATTGTGATCAGAAAAGCTCACTTGAGCTTTTGGCTCAGGTGAGCTAAACACATATGCCTTGAAAGGTGGATCCTTCTCGGAACTACCTCTCAAAAAGCTGGACCCGACAATGATCTTGATGCTTGAAGTATGTAAATTTTATATGAAGTAAATAATAATCCTTAAACATTATACATATAATTCATACCTTTAATGATTTCAAAAATATTCTGATAGTTTCGTTTCGTTTTGATTTCGTTTCGTTTTGTTTCGTTACGGTAGGTTTCATTTCGTTCGGTATATTTCATTTTGGTAGATTTTGTTTCGTTTCATTTTGTTTCTATTTCGTTTTCGCACTTTACAGGTACCCGCTTTTTAATATCTGATTACATGTAATCGTATTTGAAAAAAATAACTGAAAAATAAGTTAGACGCGAAGTAGGAAATTGGGACATCGCGGGACAAATGTCCCGGACTACTTTTACACCGTCCCGTTTTCGATAAACGAAATACCGAACCCAAAGTTATACACTGATCGACCCCATTCTTTTTTTCTTATTATTTTCGTAAAAGAATAAAAATCGGTCTTTAATTTCTGCAATTTATATTTATCTTATCATAAGGATGCTTTGTGTCAAATTTGGTTGAAATAGGGCAGGTGGTTTTGGAAAAGAAGTTTTAAATGTAAAAGCTTACAGACGGACGACGGACACAATGTGATCAGAAAAGCTCACTTGAGCTAAAAAGGGTTAATTAACATATCTGGGCATGATTTAATAGATACTAATATTATATTTATTCACAACAAAGAAGATGTTGGGTTAAGATAGCGCATAAGTCCATTTCTTTAATCGTTAAATTCAATATCTTTTTTTTTCATTTAAATCTATTGCCAAAAGAACTACTGTAACAGTCAATACGCCACTATTGTCTAACCCGATTAATTATATAGATATTAATTATGTATCACTACGCAAAAATTATTTGACTTTAGAACTACTTTTGTCTTGTTCTGTACTTGAGCCGACAATATTATAATGTAAGTTTGCAAAATCAATATCACAACTTCTAACTATTCTTAGTTTTGAATATTTTACAGGACAGGTGACACAAAAGCAAAAAAAAAAACCAAAAAAAAACAACGAACAATTTGTTAAGGCCGACCCAGTGTTGTAGAAATCTTTGTCAAACCTATTTTTGAAAGTTAAAACAACTTAAAAACTTACTAAAAAGGCCAGAATATTTATACCTTTGCAGGTTTGTTTTCTCACAGTGAAATTCAGCAGCCAAATTTTAATACACTGAAGCATGATCTCATAATAAATTAAATTATGCAGCAAAATACATTCTGTTAGGTTATAATTTAGGAAGGTTGTTAAATGAAAAAGTCTTATTGATTTTCTACAGAAAAATATACAAAATATATCATAAATAGTTATATATATTATATATAGTTATATATATTGTTGACAAAGAACATAGTTTATATAAATTGACCAGTTTGTTTGTGTTTGATAGTCTATTTAACCTGTATGCCCACATATTGTTTGATTTAGTTTTGTGAGGGTTTTTTTTTTTTGCAAACATTTGAAAAAAAATGAAATGTAACAAATAGACATAATCTATCAGTCTTTAAAAAGTATATACATATTCAAACTGTAAAATAATATTAAAATTTTGGTCCTAGCTGGCAAATCCGTAGAAACAAATGCAGTAGTACCCAACCCTTTTCCAGCAAGTTGTTTTCCCCCGAGTGTTTTGACATATTTATGGTTTTCCTCTCCGTTTGAAAAATATGAGCAATATATTTGTACTGACGCCATCTAACCATTCTTGTACAATACATGCCATCTAAAATGATCATCGGTGTGTCCAAAACTATAACAGAACATTTATCCCGTAACGTAAAAAAAAAAGACCCGGACACAAAAGTTACCGTGTCTCCCTTTAAGGCCAGACTCGACCTATATTCCATTTTTTTCCATCTCCAAAATGTGAAGATTTCCACTTAGTAATTTTATAATTATATTTTTACATGTATGTTGTATGATTCCTTTTTTAAAATGTATAGTATGGCTTTATTTATAAGCATCAAAGCGCTTTTTGCATGCTATCTTAAGGAAATTTCTATATATTCTAGCTCCGAAAAGAGCCTGGTAATGTACCCTGAATTTTGTGGAATCAACAGGTTTAAATGTTGATAAAAAAGGAATAAAATATCAAGGAAAATAATATAAAATTGAGGATCGTCTAATGTGTCCTTAATTATGTAACATTTCTGCAGAATTTTCCAGCCACCGCCATCTATATCACAGGTATTACTGTATTATCAGAAATCGTCAACAACCAAACTGCATCTTTACGTAATTGCGTTAAATAAAAGTATGTTGTAACCAAGTAAGAAGTTGTTTTCATAGGCGGGGTTCATCACAAATTCTTGAATCTCAATATGATAATGAGGACGCCACTTTTATATTATCTTCATACACAGTCAGTGCATGTTTGTCTTTTGTTCTCCGTTTAACTGCAGTTGTATATTTACATAATCTTAGTTATGTTACTGGGAATATAATAAAAAAAAACATGCGCTGACTATGTATGAAGTCAGTATAAAAGTCGGCATCTTCATTATCGTATTACTTATTACTTTCGCTTTTTCTGCTGTAACCAAAGGTTAATAACATTCTGAATACAAAATTATATCATGTATAAGGTAGCATGTTATGTGCTAACTAGGACAATGTTTTTGAACACGCTAGTTGTCAAGCATTGATTTAAATTCTTCTGTTCTTGCATGGACGTGGTCTTATATTGAAACCATAGTCAATATTGTACTTGTTCCATATAGAATAGGAAGGGCTATGGTGGAAAAGTGATCATATAATTTTTCTAAACATGGCGATGTTTTTCATGCTAGTCTAATTTTAGTACTATTCTGATAATGTCAGCTTCACCTTTCATGCATATTAATATCAATCTTCTGTTCTATCAAGGGCAAATTACACACATGTTCTTTTTTTGAAAGTTCTAAGGAGGAAAACAAAGAATGAGTTTCAGAAATGATAATGTAATGATCCATAAAATAAAATTTTGATGTAGCGTTCCACATTAATTTTATTTACTCTTTGGGAGTTGATTTTAATCAACTCTCCTATGCAGTTACTCTGGCAAACCGAAACTGAAACATTGTTTGGACCTAAGCACAAATCATCACCGCTGAGAAGAGTTAGTTCTTGAAAATAATCGATAAATTCGATGTAATGTATATGTACGTTGAAGCATTTTTTAAAGGAAACTTATTTATAAATACCTTGAAAATGGTCAGATTTTAAATAGTACGAACAATTTAGAAGTTTTTTGCAGTCGTGTGTTTTCCTACGCCAGAGTTCAATATAGTCTCGTTCAACCATCGGCTGTCTCCGTACATCTCCGACAAGCAGAGAGTCAGTCTATATTCAGTCATCATTATGCTATCACGTGACCTGGTATCTCTAACTTGTCGGAGATAAACGGAGACAGCCGAGCATCTGGTTGAACGAGGCTAGAGTTCATTATTGGTTGGATCCATACACTTTTTGAAATATTTCGAATACCGATACATAGTTTCATGAAATCAATTCTATTTTTAAATATTACACAACATGATTCATAAGAGGTTTTCTCGAATTCTTGTCGCAAAAGTCCGAGAATCCATATTATAAAAATGTGCGTAATTTAAATAGAGATTATAAACTACTTGCCGAGCAAAATAACATATCGTTGATTTTAAGATAAATAATAATCGACAAAATCAACTCCCGTCAGTACTTCAGTACTTTGATTTTATAACGTTGTTGCATCCACTTGATTATTTTCAATTTATCATACTGATCTTCCGCTCGCTCCAACGATCGCAATGTAAAACATATTACAATTGTAAGACCACTTACACACACATATATTTCCCTTTATAGGTATTTATTCTAAAGTGCACTTGCGTTTACTTTTTGAATTTTGGATAAATACTTTTTTCACTGTGTGACCAAATTTCACAAGAAAGTTTAAGATGATTTCCCTTAAATACTAAATACATTCTCCGTTCGACTGCATATTTACCTACTAATGCTGGCTTCAAGTTCTCCTGCTCTGATTTCTTCGTTTTTAAGTTTCTCCAGGTCTTTCCTTGTGGTAACGTTAAAATTAAGAACCGGCTCCAACTAAGTGAATACATGTAAACCAAAATAAAAGTGCAAGTTTTGTACTTAATTCTAATCTACGCATCATTACTGAAAACCCGCGAAAATACTTCTTACCTCTGCTTCTGATTCTGTTAGCTCTCGTAAATCTTGAAATATCGCTTCTGCCGCTTCTTTACATTTGACATCATTACTAAAGTAATGGTGTTTCTTTTCCCTTTCTGCTAATTTTTTGAAGTTAGACCTAAGTCTTTTAAAAGTTTGCTGTTTTTCGGATCTAACATGGGGATACAAAGCAAAAATTTTAAAGCGCATACCGATACATAAAAACAGTCATTTTAAGCTTGATATTATATTTTCCTAATAAAATCCATAGGTTTGTAATGGGAGGAGAATACATTTTGGGGGAGTGGTCGTTACATTGTAGCTTATACTCAATTAGAATTAATAAATTCAGCTTTCCTCTTTTGATATCTATTTTTTATCTATATTATCTAAAAATGTCCACAATTGCGTGAAATATTTATCGGGTGTATTACGCAGCCGGTTTTCCTTTACGACTTGAACATAACCATGCAGTCGTTCAATTTTACCTTCAAACATAGTTTAATGTGTGTCTCAGTCGATGAGCAACATGATCGTATATTATAATCACAATTTATACGCTGCTTAAATTTCGAGTTGTTTTTAGTTGGGTTTTAATCTTAAATTTACATTTTCATGAAGTCTCATGAAGCTTCATGAATCAAAATGTTTTGATTCTTTTCATTTCATTTTTCAAATATTTTAAAAAATTTGTTTTGGTCTATTTTTTGCAGTAAAGATGTTTTCCACGAAACTTGTGATCATTAACCCAGTGTTAAATTTCACAATCTTCTAAGTTTTAAAAATGGTCATTTGTAAACTTCTATATATAGAGTCTTGTCATTATCTGTCATTTGCTAAATCATCATGTGTCAAGAAATTCATCGTCACTCTAAGTATATTCTTAATTTTTTTTTAATCGGTATAATGTCATGAAATCTGAACAAAACGAAAGTGGATTTAGACTTAGGGTGAAATGAAATTACATACTGTACATGATCCGGATAATTAATGATAAACATATCAAATGAAATGAATTAAAGTTAACCTTACATTCTTTTTGACGAACAGGAAGCCATTGCTTAAGATCTGCTTCGTGATGAAAATCAAAACGAAACTAGCCGATCTTAGAGTCTGGACTTCCCATAGTTCCATTCGCGCTTTCTGCATTGAGGTCATAACTACGGAACGCCATAGCTGCCTTGTGTGGTTATTTTTAAAAGAAGATCGTGTTTTATTATATTATGCTGTGGTTAATATGATGAGGTGCTTCATTATATGAAGATTGTGCTTTTTTATGTAAAGATGGTGCTCTGTCATATAAAAATGATGCTTTTTATATGAAGATGGTGCTTTTTTATGTAAAGATGGTGCTCTGTCATATAAAAATGATGCTTTTTATATGAAGATGGTGCTTTTTTATGTGAAGATGGTGCTTTATTATATGAAGATGGTGCTTTTTTATGTGAAAAATTGTGCTTTGTTATATAAACCTGGTGCTTCATATGAAGATGATTTTTATATGATGGTGCTTTATCATATGAACTTGCTTTTGTGAAGGTGGTTCTCTTGGAACGCCTCATATGTTTGAAGACTGAGTTTAACATTTATATTATCTCGAAATTGGGAAAGTAAACAAAAACTTGATGCAATTAAAACCCATTTAATACACCATTGATAATTCCTCTTTTTTCTAGCATAAGAAGTATTTAAGCCAACGAGATGAACTGTACGACTTGACCTCAACCGAACTTACATGAATTATTAAAAAGAAGAGATCAAATTGACCACCTTCACATTAAAAAGCACCTTCATATTAAAAAAAACCCACCTCCATATTAAAAAAAACACCTTCCCATAAAAAAGCACCATCTTCATATAATAAAGCGCCATTTCCATATAAAAAAGCATCATCTTCATTCAATTAAGCACAATTTTGACATAAAAAAGCACCATCTCCATATACTAAAGCACCATCTTCACATGAAATAACCACATCATAATATAATAAAGCACCATCTTCTTCTATATGATGACATCAATCAGTGGCGGATCCAAGAAAAGGTTACAGGATTTGCACCCCGCCCTTTACGAAATGGAAAAAAAACAAAAGCAAAAAAGAAAAAAAAGAAGAGAAAAAGGAAAGAGATATAAACAGTATAAAAGAGTGAGGTGTGGCGAGGATAAGAGGTTGTACATGTATTTCGTTGTATTTTTTATATTCTAAAATACAAGTAAGTGATCAACCAGACATGTGACGAATTTCTTCAGAGCCTATCTACATGTATTTGTTAAACATCGGTCAAATATGATGCGTCATATAGTGAAAATTATCTTTAGTAAGAGAAGAATCTAAATTGTATGACTTTACGACCGTTGGGGCCTCATGGGTGGGGCAAAATATGCAAAGAAAGGCTCATTTTTCTAAAATCTTAATTCTAAATTCGCCAAATTAAATCCCACACACGTGGGTAAAAACTAGATGCTTAGTTATGGTGTACATGAAGTTTTTCACATAATTGTGAAATTCATGGCCCCTGGATCCGGGTTTTAGGCCCAAGTGTAGGGCCAATATGACCATACATGCATAGTGAAAATTTATTTATTTTTAAAATATCATCCCTACTCCCATTATAATATATTTGAAAAAAAAAATTAATGCATGGTTATTAAGTCCATGAGGTTCTCTGCCAATTTTGTGAAATTCATGGTCCCTGCTCTGTGGTTCAGGTCCTAGGGTAGGGTCAATATGGCTATATACAGTAAATATGTATTAAATCTATTCTGTACTCCCGTTTATATTTGAGACAAGAGGCCAAAAGGTCTTGCCGGTCACCAGTTTACCATAGCCCGAAGATTGACCTGTTAGACCATGTGCTTTATTCTCCTTTAAATCCATTCATTACTTTCCAAATGAAAGCTGAATACTATGAAACTAGTATATAACAGCAACGACATGCTGCAGCTATTTAATATTTGGCATATTAAATGTACAAATACATAATTATGGCATAAAGTTGGATTACATGATTAATTTATTTTAATAAAACAATTCTGAAAATTAAACTTTCCGCTGTACGTGACATCCTAAACTGGTATTTAACACCTGAGCAATTCTTTATATAGCCTTGCTAATAAACCGGTTCTTAATTAAGAACCAGGTGACACAAACAGGTACTTAGTATTCGAATGAAAACCTTATATTTCCGGATAATTAATTCATTATTATACTAAGTAGAAATTGATTTCTGTCTAATTCGTCCCTCAAACGAAAGAAATCATATTTCTCCTGATCCAGGGACTATGAATTTCACAACTTTTGTAAAGGGTTTCATGGACTTCATAATCAATTCATGCATTTTATTAGTTTTTCGTCACATATGTGGGAGTAGAGAAAAAGATTTTCAAAAATAAATTCCATTTTTAGAATATAACCATATTGGTCAGGCTTTTATGAGAGAGAGAGAGAGAAAGAGAGAGAGAGAGACTAATGAAACAATGACTTTTCATGACTTTATTATTACAGAAACTTCAGGAAAAAGTGTGACTCTATCATCTAGTGTAAACCCGGGGCCGGTGTGATTCCAATCCAAACAGAAATCTCCGTGCTTCACCAACAGTCTCCAAAATGTTCTGACACTCCTCTCTTTGAATTTATTCAAAACAGTCAAATCGGACACTTCATTTAATTCAGTACTTAATGATTCATCCACAACCTACAAAATACGTGAAAGGATGCCATGGACTCTCATATTGTAAGCATATGTGTTACTGTTGGTAGTTAACAAAATATGTCATTTACATTCCCTCAGAATTGGAATTAAATAAGATTTTATGACCAGGTATATAGTTTGTACATAATTGAATAACAAGTATCATAGTTTACTACGGTATGTGTGTAAATGGATTGGGGTTATCTTGCGTTATTTCTAAGTAATTTTTCAAATGGTACTTAAGGATTACATTTACTCAGGGTTTGAGACTTCAAAAAATATTTTTACAAAGTTCAATACCTGAAGTCAAATGTTGTTTTAAAAACACAAAATAACAATGTCATTCACAAAATCGATACTGATTTCCATGTTTTGTTTATTTGAGGAAGATATGCTACGATAAAGGTAGATTAAAATTGAAACAGAGGAATTTCGGACTATTTTTTTTTCATTTTCTTATTTTCCCTGAAAAACTTTTTGTAGCAATGTGATTACAAAAGTTAAGTTCCTACATGTTTTTTCATGCCATTTTACATATTTTATTGTTGTATAATCTCGCGTATTTTTTATATCACTGTCTGGCACGCGATGGGAAAAATCTTTAAAATACCCAAAATCAATTCTATATCGAATAACTTAAAAATTTGATCATTGACCCTATAGGCCTATAATGTTAATGTCATCAAAATACAGACAATAAAAGTAGTTTAAGGCAACCAGTGGTTTGGAGCCCCTATCAGTCAGTTATTTTGTAAAACTCGATCAAAAATTGGTAGAATTTTTAATATTGACAGAGGAAATTCGGACTAAATTAAATATACAATATGACCTTAAAACAATTTATTGAAATATGCAATTAGTAAAGCTATTTGTATGTAATCAGTTTCCAACTATCAAATTTTTTTATCATTTCTTATAATTGCAAAATAAAGAAAACCTTGGAAAGGGTGGACAATTTTGAAAATTTTCAATAAACATTCAATTAACATTCAAAGGTCACCAGCATAAAAAGTAGGTCATTGACCTAGTAATTCGAAAGTGAAAAACAGCACCATAATAGTAGGGCTACAATGTACAATAAGTAGTTTTTCATTCCAATAAGTGGACTTTTTTTCACTCTTGAGTAATTAAACGTAATCCTTAAGTTAACAATTCTACCATTTTCTGCAAGATTTCGAGTTGCAGAAGTTTGTATTTTGTGTGCATTGCATTTTTTAACTACTGGTTAAAATCGTTTTTGAATATCTATTAATAGAAAAATAAGGGGCAAAGACCTACTCGATCTACAAAAATCAGCGATCAATGACATCTCATCCATGAAGATTTGGCAGAGCACATTTCATGTCAAAAGCTCTCCATCGTCGGAAACCCACGGTCGGTCTCGCTTCTCTTACCTGAGGTAAGAGAAGCGAGACCGACCGTGGGTTTCCGACGATGAAGCTCTCATGTGGTGTTTAAAGTCGTTTTACACATGAAAGTTCTTAGTGTATCTATACTGTTTATGTATAATTGTTCTTCATAAGTTTTAATCAATTTCTTTTTAACAAAACACCTTCATTAAGTACGAATTTTTTATATAGAAAAGCACACCTCGTATAAATCAGAAAGAACTTGTGTAGAATGATCTTCTATGACTCCGAAGGTCAATTCAACCAACCGTGAGGGTCCCGAACACTTAAAGAAATTTTTTTTAATACATGGCATATTAAAAAGAGTTTCAAGGTAGGTACAGACGTAAGAAATAATTGTTATATAAACAAATTTCAAGTCTTATATTTGTTTATTAATAATGCAAAGTACAAAAAATACATTCCTTGAATAAAATGATAAACAAGATCAACTGATTTAATGTGTTTGTTAATAATATTATCAACAAAAAGGCAGCATTAGATTGAAAATCATACAAATACCATAACATGTATATGTATACAATAACAAAGAATTCCGAATTCTGTATTTTGCTTGTAACTCAAGAATTGACTTTCAAATTTGGATCAATCATTATAAAATACCCATATTAAATGACCATTCAAGATACTAAAAATCAAAATTTAAAATTTGAATATTTTCAGCTCAAATCGTGTCCCTTTAAAATTTAATACTACTGTACGTGTGTATTATTTTATGTCAAATTTTTCCCCCAAAAAATATTTTAAGGTTATTCTCTCTCCTTTCTCATTAAAGATTTTTTTCTAATTCAACTTTACACCTCAATCAACATACTAACCGGTTGTTGTAAACTATGTCTTGTAGTATGTTTGTTTCCTTGGTAAAACATTTTCCTCACAAACTTCTTACACTCATCAAAAGAGATCTAGAACACAAGATAACAAAACATGTAGTATTTTTTACACTCTCTCTCTCTCTCTCTCTCTCTCTCTCTCTCTCTCTCTCTCTCTCTCTGTGGAAAATGTATTCGAAAATTCAGTGTTAGGAAATACCTTCAGAATACGTCCTAGAACCTTTACAATCTGTCCATCGTTGCTGCCACTGAGCCGCAGGCTGTTCCTGGCTTCCTCCCACTTGTGAATGAACAGCTTGGACATACACCACATGATTTCAGCGTATTTGTTCTCTTCTGGGCAGATATTTGTCATTTTATTCCATTTATATTCTAGAGCCTTTAATCTACATGTAAATGCATACAATAGAATATGGAAATTAGAATATTTGTTAACGATCTCCTATCCTCAACAGTGTTCAATAACTCTAAATTATCCGGATTTTTTTATCCGTATTATAAATCTGACTTTTATTTTGACAAATTTAATTGCTCTTCAAGTATTAATATTACGCGAAGTCTTCCAAAGAACTTCTTTGCTTAGTGGCTCCACGGAGACCTTCTATCTAGAACTTAAAGGGTTCGAGCCACCGTTGTACGATATAACCTTTTTTTTTTACTTATTTGATCTCAGCTTGTACGTATATGCATTATTTATTCCATTATATTCATCGTGGCTAAAATTGCAATAACTTCGTAAAATGCATGTATACCATCAACAAATTCCTTTTTATTTTAATTTTTTTTATAAAGTTAGAAGGATAAATAACATTTTTAGGATGAAAAAAAAACTCTTTAGGCTGAGGATAGAACCTTAAAGTACGTACTCATATATAATTGAATTAATATACATATAGATAACCAGTAAATTGAAAAAGTAATACTCACTGTCCTTCAATGTCTTTTACATGAAACTGTAATCTTCGATTTTCTCTACATTTTTCTGTATACTCCCCTTCTAATCTGAATTGGAAAATATATGATAGTGTGAAGATTGACAACAAAGGTATGCACGATTGAAAATGACATTTGCTGTTTATTCATCAAAATTTGAAGGAAGAAGACACAGGCAATTGATCTTAAAACATTTCTCCAATAGGTAGATAACTTCCGTGCTATGATTAAAAGGTTCGTCACTGTCAATATCTGGGACTTTTTAAACCGGCTCATCTGCTCCTATTTTCTGTCAGTAATTCGTGAAAAAATTATTTACAGATATCTTCCTTTGCCATATAATACTTTTATGTTTACACATTTTTTGTACATGCGCCATCCGTTTAATTTGATGATAAACATTTCTTTTTATATCAAATTGAGAACGATTTTTAACGATGGTAAGCTTTGACTGTGCATAATAAAAGATTTTCCAGTAGTTTCCCCGTCAATTTAATCATATTTTAATGAAAAAAAATGATGTACAAAATCTAATAACAAAACAAGAGGTACTGCGATATTTCGCCTCATATCAAAGTCGCCCCCCCCCCCCCAAAAAAAAGAAAAAATAAATAAATATTAACAAGATATCTGTGAGCCAATGCTCACTAGTGATACCCCCGCTCTGATGTGAATATGCAAAATAAGCAAAGTCGACATTTAAAAGAAAGCTGGCATCCGATTGGTACAGAAATATATCCCACAATATGGCATGCCTAAACAAATAGTGTGTTAAAATTTCAAGCATCTGCAATAAATAGCTGCTGAGAAATCTTTGACGAAAATTGTTTGAAAATTTTGGCTAAAATAAACAAAGTGCTCATTTAACAGGAAGATGACGTCCGATTGGTACAAAAATATATCCCACGATATGGCATGCCTTAACAAACACTGTGTAAAAATTTCAAGCATCTGCGATAAATAGCTGCTGAGAAATCTTTGACGAAAATTTGTTTGAAAATTTTGGCTAAAAATAACAGTCATTATTTAACAGGAAGTTGACGTCCGATTGATACAAAAATATATCCCACAATATGGCATGTCAAAACAAATAGTGTCTTAAAATTTCAAGCATCTGCGATATATAGCTGCTGAGAAATCTTTGACGAAAATTTGTTTGAAAATTTTGGCTAAAAATAAACAAAGTCATCATTTAACAGGAAGTTGACACCCGATTGGTACAGAAATATATCCTACGATATGGCATGCCTAAACAAATATTGTGTAAAAATTTCAAGCATCTGCGATAAATAGTTGCTGAGAATTCTTTGACGGAAATTTGTTTGAAAATTTTGGCAAAAAATAAACAAAGTCGTCATTTAACAGGAAGTTGACGTCTGATTGGTACAAAAATACATCCCACGATATAGCATGCCTATACAAATATTGTGTAAAAATTTCAAGCATCTGCGATAAACAGTTGCTGTGAATTCTTTGACGGAAATTTGTTTGAAAAGTTTTGCTAAAAATAAACAAAGTCGTCATTTAACAGGAAGTTGACGTCTGATTGGTACAAAAATATATCCCACGATATGGCATGCCTATAAAAATACTGTGTAAAAATTTCAAGCATCTGCAATAAACAGTTGCTGAGAAATCTTTGACGAAAATTTGTTTGAAAATTTTGGTTAAAAAATAAGCAAAGTCGTCATTTAACAGGAAGTTGACGTCTGATTGGTACAAAAATATATCCCACGATATGGCCTGCCTTAACAAACACTGTGTTAAAATTTCAAGCATCTGCGATAAATAGTTGCTGAGATAAATGCGACAGAAATTTTTGTTACGGACGGACAGACAGACGGACGGACTGACGGACGGACGGACGGACGGACGGACAGACAGACAGACAGACACACAAGGGTAAAACAGTATACCCCCTCTCCTTCGGAGCGGGGGTATAATAAAAATATGTACATTTTGTTCACTAATATTTATAAAATTTGCTTTGTTTACAGTCGATGCATAACACGCGGGTTGAATATACCACATCATTCATTTTTTTCTTTTTTTTTTGCATGCCCATAACAAAATTACATGTATTTAATTTACTTTGAATATTTCTAACTTTGAAAGGAGACCGTTTCTGCTGGTGTTAGAAGGCGAGAGTCCATAACTTTCTAAGATAATCGGTTTATATGGGAATTTATCTTAAACTGTAAGACCGAAAAATTCGGACCATGCAGCTTTAAAAATCACGCTTCAAATTCAGTCTACTGCTTCTCAAATCAATAAATCTTTAAAAAATGGTGATCGAAAGTTTATGAAAATATGTATATATGACAATTTCATTGATTCTTATGTAAAAGAAAATCACCTCTTGTAATGTCATTATGGTAGCAGGATGGTGATCTAAAACGACGTCTCAAAAAGTAAGAACTGAGACCTTAATTCCCGGCGTCCTTTTTCAAGGTTTATGATAAAAGACACCAGTAGACGTAGACTGAATATTTACCTCAGTCGGTCAGCCTCTGTAAGGTTGTGTTTAGTGTTGGAGTTTATGAGAGCCAATTTGTGGGTATGAACTTCTCGCTCTAACTCCAATATCCTATTATTCAATCTAAAATAACGAATATTCTTTTACACAAATGCAAATCTATTTGACAATTATTTCTATAAATTAAAACCACATACACATATTCAATTAAGCCAAAATTAAAGAAAGCTCTACCCTGTCCCTGTTTTTCTGCATCACATTTCACATTTTTTTTTCTCAAAAATTACATATGCATACACTACCTATTTGAATAAAAAAAAATAAGATAATTTGACTTCACAGACACCATCCTGTTTTAAAACACCTGACAGACAAAACACATGTCATAAAAAAAGGATATCTAGAAGTAAATGATTAATAATTTCTGCACAGACATTTTTATGAGTTTTTGGGGTTGTGCAGATTTTCACTGGGACAGAGTCTTTGCTTTAAAATGCGAAACTGTTCGCCTCAAACCTTTCTTCCAGGATTCTGTTCTCTTCCGTTAGTCTAACTATTTCTTCCGTTTTGAGAACTTGTGCGTTTTCCAGATAATCAATTTTCTGTTTCAAACTGTCTATTTCTCCATGTAATCTATATACGAAAAACTAATGCTAATCAACAAAAATTAAATAAATTGTGTTGCATTGTCTTTAGACTGTTGTTGATATTATCACTGACGTCATTTATCGTCGTCGTATTTGCTGTCAGCGTCATATCTCAAACCAATTCTTAATGCATGGGATAATACATTTAGAGTTTAAAATCAAACATTTCTAAACTTAAACTTTATTTATAACCATCTATATTTTTATAGTTCAATTTAGAAATCTTTAATTTTAAACTTAAGAAATCTTTGATTTTAATCTTTTAATGTAACACATGATATATATTATACATAATGAATCAATCTATAGTATTCTTTGTTAAACTTACAAATTAAGAAACTACTCAATCATATTACTAAATCATCGATCATTGCCATTATAAATATTTATTCTCAAAAAACAAAATCTGTTAATGGTACCGGTATCACTATTGAAGAAACACCTGTACCTGTATTGACGGGTTTCTGACGTCTGCTGCTCCTTTCTTAGCCTCTCAATGGTCTTCTCATTTCTTTCATCTGATTCCTGCAAACTCTTGATCCGGAGTCTGTAATCTTGACAGTCATCCTCTAGACGTTTATTATCAAATTCAAATTTCTTTATCACTTCAAACAAAGAAGCGTTTATTGTTTGCTCTTCGTTTAACGAAGTGACTGATTGGCTTATGCTGGGTGGTCTATAAATAGCCTCATTGTAACCGTTAGTCTGAGAAAAAAAATACTCAATTGCAAAAATTATAAAAGAAAAGTGGAAGAAATGAAATCAATAAATTGAGATTATAAAGGAAAGCGTAAAAATTAAAAACAACTGTATATTACGTTTGTTATGTACCGAGATTGAATTCTTTTATTTAATTGTTATACCTATAAAAACATGTAATTATTTCATATTTGAACTTTTTGATGATAAATTTTTAATATGTTCATATCACTGACAATATCAATAAAAAAGATACAATAAAAATGACGTTATACAAAGAAGATGGGGGAATAAGATGGCGCAACTGCCCATTTTGTTTAGTCGTAAAATACACCTTCAAATTTAACATTTTTTGAATTAAATATTTTTGATATGTTATAATACAAGTTTACAAAAGGGTAATTTGCAACTATAAAAGAAATGGTCGAGAGAGGACACAGCTGGAACACCATCTACCAACAAGCAAAGGACAGAGAGAAGTGGTGAAGAATTGTCTGTGGCATATACTCCACAAGGGAGTGAGAAAGTCAAATAAGTCAATTTGCAACTATATTCAGTTTGAAATATTTCAAAAAAAGATTAAAAAAAAAAAATAAATCGTTAAGTTTTGGTGGTATCGAACCCATAACATAAAAACCCAAGTTCTATAAAGTAACATAATGTGTGGTGCTCTAACCACTGAGCCATTTCATTTACAACAATCTGCGTTGTTTAAATACTATATGAGACGTTGGCCACGAATTTACGGACTTGCATTATTTTTCTAAAACGTTCAATTGCTGGGCTACAAAATGACATTTTTAAAGTATAGTGGGTCATCTCTCCACATTTTTGTTGAATAAAATCTGTTTAAATTCCATTAAACTGCATTTAGACTATGACAAAAATATGGAGCTCAGACCCACCCTATAAAAGAAAATGCATTGAAGTTATAAAAATGACACTATTTGGAGGTTTTATGACACGCGTACGGAAGTTTAAATCAACCTATTGCAAGTATTTAAAATATTTAAGGGTTACAAATCGATGTTACGTTAAATATACATTTTTTTTAATTATTATTTTCAAAAGTGTCAGATTTAATGATATTTTAATTTTGCAGTATCTAATCATTCCTCATATGGGCATTTTACACGCCTTATTCATCCACCTTCTTTAGTTTTCGGTTAACGTTAAATGTTACCTCTAAATAATGTTTGAAATGTTTCTCGACCGTTCTAATGTTTGCCAAAATCTGATTTTCAAGTTGAGATATGTCCAACTTTCGACCTGCTTTTCCATGCCCACTTCTTTCATTCTCAAGACTCTGTAGTCGTTTAATGGTCAGTCTCAAAATGGCCAAGTCTTCCGTTTCATCTCTAGGCATACTTCATTTCATAAAACACAAAGAAACTTATTAGTAAACTTTTTAAAAACTTAAAAATTTTGGGTTTTACGGGTTTCTTTTCTATTGTGAATTAAAATTTACAGCTCGTTCCTATAACCTAATGCATAATTACAAGAACGGCCCACCATACTTTTGTAAATTTACGCTTCGATAGCTAGAAATTGTATTTAATTTTAAAGTCTGTTTGCAGACAAAAATATTATTGTACAAGAATGATTAAGTTGCAAAAAGCGCTTACCTTCGTTTTGAAGCACAAGACATCTCAAACGACTGCAAACACTATTCTTACGTTACAGAATACCTGTTTACTATTGTCTTCCAATGGGAAAATTAGAGTTATCCTTCTTGTATAGGGAGAATACATTGTTTTTAAAATGTGGGGTACCAAAAGGGTATTGAGAGTATAAATGTATTAAAATAGTGTAATGGTTGTTTTATTGATCCAGTAAGCCAACTTTTAATCCTCTGCAAAATTTTCCAAAATCAGAACACATATTTATTAACTTCACCGTTTATTTTAATAAAAAAATATGAACCGATATACGGAGAACTTTGATCTCGACTACTTTTTAATATCAAATTGTCATGATACACGTATTTCAGCATCGACTATACTGTATCGGTTTATTTAATATTTTATTTGTAAAAAGGCATATTTTAAAAGCGAGTTTTATGTATTACAAATTAGTTTCGAGTATCATATTTTTTATGAAACGAATGGTAATCTTTCGGTTATATTTTAACTAACCTTCAAACAACTTAAACATCCGCACATTAGTTTCGATTGGTCGGATGATAAAAAGGTGATAAATACATGCAAGTAAGAAATTGTTTATTTCAGCGACACTGTGATTCATCACGAGTATTTCATACGTGGTCAGGATAAAGTGATTAAATTGCATCCGACTCATTGTCCCTACAATTATTTTCTTTTAAACAATTTAAAACGAGTAGGGGAAAAACTGTGTGTTGAATTTTTCCTCAATTGCTCTGTAATATTCATCGATGACGTTTTTAAATCGCAGTATGCAAGTGAATGCATCGATTGAAAATCAAACAAAGCAAGTCGTACATGTATGGTATACGTTTTATTCAATGCCCACGGTTTCATCACCCATCAGTCAACAATGAAGTTCAATCATTTTTCAAAGATTCTAAACCTAACCTCTTTTGAAACTACAACATCCTCAAATATAATGTACACTGACAGACACATTAAAGTCGGCAACAGTTTTCAACAACAGACACAATATGCATTTTGGAATCTAGGCTTCAGCATATGCATATAATCACGTTAATAATTACCAAACATCTAGCAAGTTTGATTGATAAATAATTTAAAATCTTATCTAGGGACACACAACAACACATCACCTAAGATGCATAACAAATAAAAACACTTATTGTTTTCATAGTAGTTTTGAACACATGCAAGTTCAGATCTTAAAATAAAAACAAGTATATAGGTTAAAACGATTCAGTACAATTCCAATTTATCCGGCTCCAAAAATGAGACTGCATACATACAGGTACAACATTTACATTATGAATGTCCAAGGATGAAGAATCGTCCATTTCCGTCATGATCGGGTCCTTACAATATCACCAACCATTCCTGTAATACAAGTAATAATGGTGCCTCATACTTCGCTTTCATTGCTAATGGTTTTATTGTGTCCCTGTGCGACTCCTTTACAGAGCAAGGGACCGTCCTTATGGAGATACAACACCGGCCAGACCAGATACTCAACAGTGTTACCAGTTTTGGTGTAGGATTTCAGTAGGTCTTTATCAAAGTTTGACACTCCGTTTGTGAGGTCCCATTCCATGAATATAGGGGGGTCCTGAATGACCATTAACCAACAACACTGGACACACGTGTCTATGTACTCACTGCACGCAGTTAATTGGTCAACATTTAACAAGTCTTTTGATAGATCCTCCTTAATTCTCTGAAAACGTAAAGATAGTCATTACACTTTTAACTCTAAAAAAATTTTTAATATTGTTTTTCAAATGATAGTGTATTCGTATATTAGCTTTAACATTTTACTCACTGTGAGTGTTTTGACATATTAATAATGGAGACGATTCGGAAAAACAAAATCAAACTTAACCTCTTTTAGAATGTTGACAGTTCTGTCAGATAACTGTTTCCTGCTGCTTCGGACTGATTGTAGAACTTCATGGAAAACTTCCATCGATTCCTTAAAGGAAATTACAAAAACCAACAATATTAGTATATATGTATGGCAATGATAATCTCAAAGTATTAGCAGCCAATGTCGGTGATATGAAAACCTGATACATTACCTCGCTCGTACAATTGCTTGATTTTGTAGTTGGTGTAAATAATGGGTTGAGCAGAAGAGCTTCAATCTGTGCACACTGCCCTTTCTCATAAGACTCACATTTTCTATAGATTGTCTGAAATACATTACACAATAATATTTACTATTTTTTTATTCAACACATACCGGTAACTCGCTAGTAGATCTTTTTGGTTATGTCTACAGTCCAGCTTATTATTACGGGAATATAATACACAGAGAATTTCAACGATATAATATTTGCTACTATTCATGCACGTAGCATCAAGGGGGTGGGGGGAGGGGGGTTGTCAAGAATTTATGGATGAGGCTGCCCCTCCTCCCTCCCCTCTCCCCTCCACCCCAACTTAAAAAAAACGATGCTACGTGCCTGCTATTTATCCTGCTATTTATAAATACAACAATGGTCTGGTAAACGAATCCAGTCGCTGATTTCTTACCGTGATGATATCTAAAAGAATTTTTATCCCTTTTTCTTCCTCTATTCCTAGCCCTTCTAATTTATCAACTGCAATATTCCACTGGTTGTCGTAGATTTCATTAAATCTCTCTGCAATTTTCAGTGATCGGTTGGGGTCGCTTAAGTCCATCACTAAAGCACTGTTAGACTCATGATTCCGAGGTGGTTTTTCTTTATATCTACAATATTTCATATCAAAGGTAAAATAAATAAACTTTATATTACATTATTTTCATCTAAATGAACCAAATCCAAATAGACCAACGCATACTTGTCCAATGCATTTTCTTTTGCCTTGCGCTCCTCTTGAAGGCTTTTCTGTAGTCTTTGGATTTCATTTTTCCTCTGGTTCCTTTATTGAGAATTGAGATGGCGTAAAAATAAAAATATGGCACCAATACTCTTAGTTTTTAAAGAATATATTATCAATTCAGTCATTATCATAATCATCAAAGGGACCTTGCTTATAGTCATTACTTACTCAGCATGTTCTTTCTCCTGAAGTTGTTTTTCAAATTTTCGATTTTCTTTCTCATAGTTTTCTATTTTCTGAAGTAATCTGAATGATAGAAATCGCTTATCAGTCTCCTATATGATGCAGAGGGCGATTTCAATATTCTACGCTGCTCACTATACACATTGCATTTGTTCTGATTAATTATGGGTTACAAAAAGTAAATTGACAGAGCGGCTTAATGGATATGATTTACATAATTACCTCTTTTCTTTATTGGCGAAATCTTGTTGAGTTTTCTTTTCATCCTCCACAGAACTCAGAGATGATATTGACTGTTCTTCTTCACTATTATAAACAAGCATCAAAATCATTTAATTGTAATTCCATATATATCTATGCAAACAGTTTTTGATATGAGAGTTCTATACTCGAGATTATTAAAAAAAAAAAAATTGCCCTAATCTCGAATGTCAAAAAATTTAACATTACCCCAAATTCTGCTCAGTTTCACCATCCTCGGTTTTGCTAGCATTATATCCACAATGCATTTCTCTCAAAGCACCAGCGTTACGTTTTGACAACCTAAAAAATACAGTCATAGCATTACCTTTTCATAATTAAGATAAACAATATGCAAGTTCATGAAATCATGCCGCTAATGACCGAACACTTACTCTTTATTATCAAAAACCGTATCCTCTAGTTGTTTTTCCAGTTCTGACTTTTCCTGTTTGAGTTTTTCGACTTCCCTGGTTAATTTCTCTGTTTTATCTTTCAGATCGTGAATTATATACTTTGACGTATCAGGAGCCCCGTTTTCATCTTTCTTAGGTAGACGACCTCGAGAGTATCGTCTGTGTTCATGTTCCGGTGCTGGGCCTTGGTCCGAGTCAGATTGACGCTTAAGTCGGATTTCACTACGTAGAGTTTCTATTTCACGTTTTAAACGCTGGATTTCAAAATCTCTATCTTGAAGACGTTTGTCATTGTAGTTGCTCCTTCTGAGGTCCCTGATGTCGTCTTTGAGCTTTGCAATTTCGTTTTCGTAACCGTCTGTCATTTCCTTCTGCACTGTGGCCACCCCGATCCGCTAGAAAAAAAACCAAAGACCATTTATTTGTTAAAAGTGTAAATGTGCAAAAACATGTCGAAACAAAGAGACCAATATCTTCTTAAATGGAAAAATCATCAAGTACTGTATATGGGGATTAAAACAACAGGCTCAAGGATCATTAAACTGTCTTAGACTCAACATCAGAATTTGTACACAGTTTAACGGTTTTATCATTGCATGTTAGCAACATTTTAAATGTAATTAAGGAGTGTTACCCTTTCTTGTTGCAATTCAAGCATTCAAGTGACAATCTATGTTTTTAATAAGTATTTAATGAAGTAATGAAATTTTGACCTGAGTCTAAGATATTTCATGATCCTGGGGCCAGATACTAATTCTGTTAGTCTTTACTGCTTACTCTTCAAATTAATTCGCCATCTTCATTTTCTTTTTAAACAATAATAATATATACATGTATATTGATTTGTGAAAAATTTAAAATCGTTTATATCAAACAAAACCATTGTTAAACATCTCTAAATTTAGCCGTATGGATTACTTAATGGACGACACAATTGAACTATTCTATAGAGCTAGACGTGGACAAACACTTGTCTGCCTCTTGCAGATGGGTACCGTTGCTATCATGCTGGCATAGGTATACACGTGCTCTACGTGCTCCCGGAAGTCGTGGTCCAGCTTTGGCCGTTTGGTCGTCTGCTCCCAATCACGATGCAGTTTTTTCAATGCACTGATTTCCTCCTTCAGGCGTTTCATGATTTTGTGAAGATCTTCATGTTCGTAACCCGCGGGCCTACATAAACACAAACATAATTGATTTTTCCGTCATAGACACCACTGAGCGATTGGCTTTACATGACCTTCTACTATCAATATTCTGAATATACATGTAGGCACGTGGTGCTATAGTAAAATGTAATACGATAACCTGCCTTGAATTAAAATAAACTGTGGATCACAAGACCTATCCATTACATTATTCGTATGTGCACGTATAATCATACCGGTGTATTGCTGTTGAATACTAAATATGTATGAAAACATTTACAATGTGCACAGCTTGGTTTATCGCGGCTTCATTGATCCGATTAACTCTGTTCTAAACCCTTAGACCGATAACACAAAGAACTTACTTGGTTATTTCTTCAAATCTCCCAGCAGATTTTTTCTTGTTTCTTTTTGACAATCTGACACTCATGCGGCGAAAGAAATTAGGTTTGTCTTCTTTTTCCTCTACCTCCTCCATTTTTTGTATTAAATACCCGGATTCAAAAAATAACAACAAACTAAATCAATAAAATCATGTCGTGCATAACCAGTGTAACCTATCCAGGTACGCACACCGTGTTGGCTTCCTATCTTTCGGGAGCCCTTGCACAGAGTCGTAAACACACCTTTGTCGACGAAGAATAAACGCGTAATTGGGTCTATCGATAATATTGCACAACAAAGATCAGGTAGTTATCTTTAGGGACACACATCTGGCATTGGTCGCGCATTCAGTCATGACGTTTTACCTGTGTTTACCTTTGTACGGTAGCGCAGTTGGGGAAATAAATAGGCGGACAATCTTTTCATTATTCATGAGAAACTTTTTCAGCTCCATAATTGTTTCCCAAATGAACAGAAGAAAGATTTTTACAATTGATTTATATATGTATCTAAATTATCGAACAACACAACCAAAAATCGCAGTCCGACTCGTGTACCATCTTTAATGATGTAGGCGTCCCCATCGAATACTAGAAAGTAAAAGAAAAAACAGTCTACTTCTTCTACTCTATACAACCAACATTGCCTGCGACTCCCATTTTTTGGTCTGTTTTGGCTCGACTAGAATTAGTCAATCTATGATCTATGCATTTAAACACTTAAATAAACAGAGAAAACCATCATTTTGATTTTTTCTGTGAACTGCTTAAGAAATATGCAAACATCGTTTGAAATAAGCGTATCCGATTAAAATAGAGGGCAAAAGCTGGTGAAGGTCTCGAGGGGTGTAACTGACGTTACTAAGTTACACTAAAAAATGTCTAATGTCTCAAATAGGTTCTGCCAGCAAGTCACGTGTCATAACTTCTCGTTGGTGTCCCTGGTGATGCTTAGGTACATAAAGCTGAGTGACAGTAGCAAAAGGCGGGTCTCCAGCGCCTTTCTATAACTGGAAATCGTTACTAGGGGAAGGGAGACCCCAATAGAAGACCACCGGTCCTCCGGATTCTGGGGGCTTTGCTCAGGGGTAGCAACTCTTCCATGCAAAAAAGGTGCTACAATTACGCAAACAATACCAAAATGGCGACGAGTTGCAAATTTTTCATTTCATAGTATAGGAGTAGGAATATTTACTAGATTATTTAATTATTTCATAATTGCCGATTAAAATTTGCGAGCGGCTATAATTTTGGGAACATTATTTATTATTTTCACAAAGCAAAGAATGATAAAGTCATAACTTGCACATATCTATTTGTTGTACATATTCAATGGGGTGTATCAAAATCAAAAGTAAAAAAAAATGACAAAAAAAACAGACGGTTTTGTGAACGGAGTAAATATGTTTAAAACAGCAGACATGTAACATTTTTACTATAATTAAGTTTCTCTGTAACACGCTAGCATTTTTCGCAAAATAAGTTTTCAGGTGCAAGACAACAGTCATTTTACTTGACTCGTGTGAGTTTGATAAATAAAATAATAATATTGTTAAAAAATAATCAATTATCTATTATGTACGTATACACAGCAAACATATATTCCATCATTTTGATTTCCGAATTTACATAAGAAACTCCGTAACCCAAGAAAGTTTTGATGGCAGATATGCATTCAACATTTAGGAAGCTTTCTTCAGGGGTTGTGCAACTCCTTTTGATAACAAAGCACCGCCATTTTCGATCAAAACTGCAGGCCAAACAATAAAGTCTAACTTCTCTCCTTGCTGGGTGTATTCTGAAAACAAATTACGATCCAACTCTGACCCAGGGCTGCCATTGCAAACAATGTGCATAGGTGGTGATTGAACAGCCATGCACCACGTGACCTTTGCACACCCCTCAGCAAACTCCTTAACACTTGCAGGTAGCGGATGCTCGAAATTTTCGTCGATATCCAGAACACTGCAAAATTTCTATTAAAAAGAACAAAATCATTAAGCAACTTGACATTGTAGTATGTCAATTAATTGAAGATTTAATATTAAGTAATATTATTAGGGGAAAACCCTCTGTTTATAAATTTATACAATTATTAACTGTCC
The DNA here is from genome assembly GCF_025612915.1 of Magallana angulata. Lineage (NCBI taxonomy): Eukaryota > Metazoa > Mollusca > Bivalvia > Ostreida > Ostreidae > Magallana > Magallana angulata. Next base: position 11,773,812 of record NC_069117.1, read on the forward strand.
AGAATTACAAAGAATTGTGTAATCTTGGGAAATATCTCCACTTAGCTTTTAGTAATCGCAATGATATTCTGTTCTTTGCTTTCTGCTATACTATTGTGTCTTTATTATATACCTTACATTGTCTATACCTAATGTAAATCATATATGTACGTATATTTACTCATGTTGTTGCATAATGCAATAAGATGTATATCTCGAGCAAATACAAAATAATAAAAAAAAATATGGTACAAGAAAACTCACTTGAGCTATTCCGGATGCCATCACGTCAGCTGTTGATTTTTGCAGTTGCAGAATCAACCTTTTGCTCTCGTCGTTTAACTGCATATCAAATTGAATAAATATTTTGCATATTATATCATCTGGAATTTACACTGTACATATACGATCGTAGACATTTTATTGATGCATTGTTACCGAGACTTACCTCGCTTGATTGTAATCCATCACCGTATACAGCAGACACCAATCTGTCATTCATCTTCTTACTTTCATTTGAACAATACTCAAACGAAGACTGTTGATGACAAAAATTGACATATCAGCGAGCTTATTACATGTACATTTGAATTATGGAATTTGACTTAAGTTTTAGGTTCCAGTAACTATACATGCCTGTACAATGTATAATAATGTAGAAATTGACTTCTTTTCTGCATCGGGGCTGTCATTCGGCAACACTTCCAGTGCTTCCATCCATTCATCGTTATACAGCTCTCGAAAGTTCTCGGCAATTTTGGTTGGCCTGTTCTGAGTGTTTAGGTCTGTAAATTGCACATTACCATCAGTCAGTCTTGATCCTGATATTTGGCTTAATCTAAAAATAAATACGAATTACATCTTAGATTACCATGATGATGACCCATTAGAATAAAGTTTAATACCTAAATTCAAAAATGATGCTACATTGTACAATGTACATGCTTTCTCAATGATTTTCATTTTCTTTATATACCATATTTGTTTTTCTTTTTAAAAAAAATTGCGTTCATTTTGAACATGGATCTTTCTAAATGAACTTCTTTTCCATTTAATTTCACTAGATCTTTCAAACCTCGTCAACAACTCTTCTTTTTCTTGTATCACTTTTCTCAAATCTCCCTCAAGAGCAGCAATCTTCTCTTTTGATTTACTGTTTTCCTTTTTGAAATCTTGAAGACATTTCTCTAAATTCTTCAACTCATTCCCTTGATTCTGGCTCACTGTCGTCTGCTTTGAGGCAGTCTCTTTCAAATCATTGTCATCCATTGATGAATTATGAGAACTCATTGTCACGCGTCTTCCAGTAAGCCTGTATATTTCGTCCTATAAAGAAAGGTAAAAAAAAATTATAATAAAATAATCATAATAATTTAATACAATGTTCGTGTATTTGAATTTTTTTTTTCCATATTTGAGATACTTGACTTGAATACTGTTTAACACATGTACGATAATGCATATCAAAAACAGACGCCGATACTACCGGTATTAACGAATTCAAAACTAATATTTAAAAGAAGGTGAACTAGTTATATGAATACATTTATTTACCTTCCATCCACGGAGATGCTGATCTATGTCGTGACAGAGTCCTCTGATTCGTTTCATCTGGTCGTTCACAGAGATCTTCTTTCCGGGTTTCGGAATGTCTTTTGCAACGATTTTCCATTCCGTTATTGCACCTCGCATCTTTTTGCGAATCAGATCCTGGCGATTCACAATCTGTTCAAGCAACTGGAGTGAATTAGCAGACCCTGATCGGAGGATCCTCTGTGGCTCTGACCTAGGTTGGTACTTGAGATGATTAGCAAATTCGGGTGAACGACGAGAAAATACATTGTCAGTAAACCGTCCGCTGAAATCACTGACGTCAGAACTGTGGTAAGAAAGCTGCGTGCGTTGACGGTGCGCTTGTGATGATGAATTGGTTATGGTGTTCCAGGGAGAGGCTGCGGAATATACGACAGGTCGTACACCAAGCTGAGGGGAGGGTATAGGAACGTGGAACGGTGCATTTTTCTTCCTACGGTTAGCCATGTCAACTGCAACAAATGAAGAAAAAAAAGGATTCAGCATTTGACTTGCTTCTTAAAATAACAACGAAGCTGATGTGCTATATCTTTAATCAAATTAATACTTTATAAAATAAATGTAATGATACCAAAAAGTCAGGCAAGATGGAAATGATGTTCTTTCTACAAAAAAGTATGTTAAGCATTTGCGATGTAGATTAACATCATCTAATAACAATGTCAACAGACTAAATAACAAAAAAATAAATCTTTAAATGTTTATTATAATACACCTACGTTATGCAATGACATTTGATCAACATAATCTAATAACAATGTCAACAGACTCTATAACAATAAAAATAATTTCTTTAAATGTTTATTATAATACATATAAGTTATGCAATGACATTTGGCACGTTTTATAATTTTCACTTCAGAGTAAACTGCCACAAATTCTTACCTTTTAAGAGAGAAGTAAACTATTCCATAGACTTCAACTTTCGTTTTAGGTGTGACCCGTTATTTTTGGAAATAAAAAGAAGAAAACATTGCAAATTCTTTACTAATGTACCCACATTCCGTGTCTACGTGAATGAAATAGAGTACCCATTTAAAGGTACGAATCTTCCGACAAGCCACAATTGTTCACGCCAAGAGATCTTGAGATTACACGAAATAAACAGCCCATTATCGTCGATGAATTGGTCATACTGGATTTGACACAGTTTTGAAGACGAAGAGTCCGTATACTAAACATTTCTCAACGGGAAACCGGTTTTGGGTGATGATACATCTTAAATATTACATGTCTTTTGTGGATTTTTCTTTTTGTGGCATAATCGCTGCGTCGTTCGAATACACATGTATATTGATAACCTATTGTTGTTCACATCTTCGTATTAGATGATATAGATTTGTTATTCTGTTTTTTCTCTTAAATATTACACTTGCAAAGTATATCAAAATCAACGATAAGATTAAATTGAGGGGTGCGGTGTTTGTAATTGTTTTGTTGGGTAACTTCACTGCATGCAACAAGCCTGATTTCGATATTCAAATGCATACTGTTAACATTCTGTTTGGACTTCCTTTTCTCCGTTTTTCGACCCTTCATAACGGAAAGTGTTCTCCAAAGGAAGATTTCTTTTCTCACTTCACAATTGAAAAAAAATCACCATTCATCTTTACATAGATATATATTTGAATTATTTAGACTTTCTCAGGAATGTCTGATTTTTATTTAATGTCATGATCATAGTACATGCATTAAAATCATAATATTTTATTGATAATTATCAACTTTTGCAAAAGAAAACCTAACATAATTCGATGACTACAGACGGGATACTCTGAATGTACATCATATAAACGAGGGGATGTTGTTCTACCCTGATTGTATCAAAAGTTTGCTTTGGAAGATATTTTAGACCAATACATCTTTACTTGTTTCTTTATTGATTGTAAACTTGAAATTATAGTACATTATTCTTTTTGCATTTTGTGTATAGATACAGTACAGTATGAATGTAAAGTGTAATGAAATATAAACAAAACAAAGTCAACGTGAGAAATATATGCAATTATTATGTAAACATTGTACTTGTATTAGAATTATTATTTAATTTTGATTTGAGAGAGAGAGAGAGAGAGAGAGAGAGAGAGAGAGAGAGAGAGAGAGAGAATATTAATAAAAATTCCCATGCGATAACAAGGCAATGAATAGATGTGTACACATGTATCAATATTAAAAAAATTCTGAATAAAATTACAATAAGCAATGTCCAATTTTCTGGTTTACAGTTCATACAAGTAAACATTATATGTCAATAGCTGCTGTTAAAGTATACAGTTGATAAAATGAATATGTAATTCATAGATATCGGGCAAGTTTTACATAATTATACAAATTGACCACTCATGAAATAATGGAACAGAACATATTCTCCATTATAGGCACCCTAATGATACACAGGGACATATTTTCTATTATAGGCACCCTAATGGTAGACAGGGACATATTCTCAAGTAAAGGCACCCTAATGATACACAGGGACATATTCTCCATTATTGGCGCCGTAATGATACACAGAGACATATTCTCCATTATTGGCGCCGTAATGATACACAGAGACATATTCTCCATTATTGGCGCCCTTATGATGCCCAGATTGCCATAACTCGTGGTTTGGTCGTACATGTAATTCTGATCTCCTTCGATATACGATTAATAGAGATAATATGCTAGTTAGAATTAACACAAGATAAGGATTAGATACTGGTATTAAACATCTATTTCTTTAAACGATAATGATTATGACTTTTGATTACTATGATATCGATATAATTAGATAAAAGGTCATTATACCAGTATTATGTTTTCAGCTATACATGTAGTAACTGCGTTTTAAGTTTCCAGAACTTGTACATAACCCATCTGTTCACAACAACAAACAATAAATAATGTTCAAAGCAAAATTTAACTATAGACACACTCCTTAAAATATATTATGTTCTTTTAAAAATACCTATTGCAAGTGTACCTGACAGTTCGAACTTTTTATAAACAAACTTCTGCGTACTTCTTTGTACGACGTTTTGTCCTTTTGAAATGTATTACAGTTTGATAGACGCATAAATTTTTCTTTCTGGAGAAAACTTGCCTTTAGGAATCTAGGAAAGTTTTTTGTTATAAAAGCACAGTTATAACTTTGTTCCGCTCTTGCAATTGAGTTTTGTAACAAAGTCCCCCTTGGATCCGTTTTGTTTACTCCCGTTCCCACTTGGAGTATTCTCCCTAGAGTCTTTAACTACCGAACCTTCTTGTTCCGGATAGGAATTACTGGTAGAAGTGTCTCCTTTGGGCAAACGTGGACTTTTTATTTTCCCGTCGCCCCTGTCTCCGTTTTTCAGATCACGAGCGGATTCTTCCGCTGTTTTTATCTCCCTTCCATATCCCCTTCCATGCTCACTGGCTGGGGCGCCTACTTGGTTCTGTTTGTCTTGTTCTGTATCGTTGGCAGCAGGGACTGGAGTTTCTGTTTGGGCTGCATCGGTCGTTGTGGCCTCAGCTATGCCTTTTGCCACAATGGGACCATCTTTGTGTAGTAGAGTACACGGCCATACTAAGAAATCATATCTATCCCCTGAGGTCATATACTTCTTGTAGTATTTTTCATCAAATGGGTGCATGTGCATCATATCAAACATCAGTGCCATTGGTGGTGTTTGAATGGCCATATACCAGCACATCTCTACACATTTTTCCGCGAATATTTTGCTCTTCTGCCATTTGATCCATGTTCTTTCTTTGACAAATTCCTAACAAATTATTCATAAGTTTAAACACAAAAACATTAAACAACAACACAAAATTATATGTACAAAATTTAACACTTTCCAGTCAAAAATAAATTATCTTTATATTTTAAATGATTCCAACCCACTCAGTATCAAAGAACTGAATGCCAAGCCATGAAATACTGAAGGGTCTTATCACAGTAAGTGTTTTTAAAGAACTTACATCTTGTATTGAGGTTTTTGTCCTGTTAGCAGATAATTTTTTGAGCTGTCTGATAAGTCCTGTTTCTTCTTTAGTGATGTTTTCTTCAGTTTTGTCTTCTCTCTGAATATATCTTGTCGGTTTAATATATATATAAAACGCATTTATCGTTCTTAGTTCGTGAGATCATTTGTTTTTTATCTGGTCTACGAAAATTATCAGAATTTACACGAACATGCCATTTTTAATGTAGTCTCAATAGCATTCCACATAAATCAATTGAATATTTTTGTTTAATTATCCTTTCTTTGTTTTATTTATATTTCATTGTTGTCAATGGAAAACATTGTCTTTAAGATCATGTTAAAGGGTTAACGCAAACAGCGAAATGAAATACTAACAGTAACTACATCTACATGCAATCAATAGGGGTTTTGTACTTGGTTAACACGGTGAGTTAGGTCTAACTCAGAGCCCCTCTATTACCTGATTTACTGAACACGATGAAATTATTGAAATCATCTTTGCGTCGAAGTTCTTTGCTTTTATTTCTGTATGTTCAAATGCTTCCTGAAATCCAAAAGAAATAAAGTAAACTGTTCACGTAAATATTTAACATTCATCATGCACGGATCTATAAGAGAGTCAGACTCTCTCTCTCTCTCTCTCTCTCTCTCTCTCTCTCTCTCTCTCTCTCTCTCTCTCTCTTTCTCTCTCTCTCTCGTGAAAAATTCAGCCTTATTATCAATAAAGTGACCAAAATAGGCATTGGATTCCCCCTCAAATAATCCCTCGTACCGTCCTCGGGGGTAAATCCTGATCCGCGCATGCATAATTCAAATTAAAAACATGCCTCTATGAAATATTACATGTATAATACAAGGTAAAAATCATTAGGTGTTTACTTTAAGTATCTTTAGGAGAGAATCAATGCATTTCTTATCATCTTGACCATTTTGCCCAAGTTCTTCAAAAGCGTCGGTCCACTCGTTGTCATAAACCTGCATAAAGTTTTCACCTATTTTTGTTGGTCGAATTTCCGTGCTAAGATCTGCAATGTTTGGATTATTGTCCAAAAGTTTTCTTCCTGCAAGTTCGCTGAGCCTTAAAAAAATGCATTGTTGTTCAAGTTTGTAATTGTCGTTTACAAGAAAAGTATTTTAGATGTACGTAAATGGGAAAATTTTACCTAGTCAACGCTTCTTTCTTCTCCAATGAGAGTTTCTTCACTTGTGCTTGATGGCTTTGTAAATTACTTTTCAATGCGTTTTCTACTAAATCGTGTTCCCTTTTTTGTGCATCTATTTCGCATCTGACTTTTTCTAGCATCTTTTCTTTTTCTTTTTTGTAGAATTCCGTCTCCTTAATCTTTTGCTCTAATATTTTTATTTTTTCGTTCTGTTCCCTTCTCTCCCTTTCGTATTGTTCTCTCCTGTTGTTTGCATCTTTTAGGGACCAATTTAGTTTGTCCCTCTCCTCTTTGTATCGTGCTTCCAAGGACTTCACCTCATCAGCATTCCATGTCTTTCCTCCATTTTGTCTGTCACTTGTTGACTTGTTGGTTGTTGCGCTCGAACAATCATAATCAGGTGGTGGCTCAGACGGCTCAGGAAGTTGATGTTGATCTTGTGTTTTGCCAATGGCACCGTCTGTTGTTTTTGCTTCTTCTCCCCGTTTTTTCTATAACATGGTCAATTTTTTGTTGGTTGAATTATAAATGTATACGTGTTTGGTGTAATTTATGTTATTTTACTCCGATTAACAGAAAATATAATGGTTTGTCTTTCAATTCATATCATGACGATATTATTGATTTGGATTATTGGGATCGTAAATATATGTATAGTACGTTTGAAAATCGTCTTTTAAACAAGAATTATCAGATTAAAATTAATGAAATTAAATCTTCAAATTAGTAACATGGAACATTAACGTGGTATAGAAAATCATGATATGTAGTGTTACTAGACAACATTGATACGCTTACCAAAAAATTATCAATTTCATTTTGCAGCTGTTGAACAATACTAATTTGTTCTTTCTTGAGCGCTTCCAATTCTTTTGGAGATTTTTTACTTAGAATTAGAGTGCACAAATGTTTAAATTCTTTAGTCATTTCTGTGTATTTTTTCTTTGTGTCCTCCTGTTTTCTCTTTTCTTCCTCTCTTCGAATCTTTTCCTGCCTTTCAATTGCCTTCTTATCATCTTCCTAATTTCAAGATAAAGGTTTTTAATTAAATTACAAAGTAAGACACCAAACTAGTATCATATAATTATTAGCAATAATGATGATGTTTGAAGGGACAAAGTCACTTTTTGAGTTGAAAAGTTTTATTTTTCTACTTTTAATATCTATAATGATTTTTATTAGGTTTGTAAATGGTCAACCAAAAGCTAATGTCAGGGAATATTTATAACGTCTTGTGTTGATTTATATGAGAGAGAGAGAGAGAGAGAGAGAGAGAGAGAGAGAGAGAGAGAGAGAGTGAGAGAGAGAGAACAACAACAACAAAGCAAATTACCTTTTTATCTTTTTTAGGCATATCTGTCCATAATTTACTCTCAAAAAGAGTTTCAAAAATTTGTTATACTTCACAAACCGAAAGTGAAAATAAATTGGTTTTTCCAGGGTTTCTTTTAATACGCTAATACCTGATATTTAGGCCAGGTGTTATATTTGTAAGTGTTAGCAATAAATGGATTCCAAGAATATGTTTATACATAACCACATCCATGTTCAACTTTTGAAGATGCCAAATATTTTCTCTTATTTTTTAAGTCTAAGATTTTACTCAATAATGCATATTTTTGCATCCATTCTTAAAACCATAACGGTTCATGGGATGACACTATCCAATTTCTCAGTTCAAAGTATAGAAGTAACAATAACAATTTTATCATTTCGTATGTTAAACAGTACTTAATTACTGCCTTGATGGAAATAATGATATTTTCTATTAGAAATAACATTTTTAAAGTTTTAAGATATGGCACTTTTTTAGATGCGTGGGTATTAGGGAGGAGGTGTCAGGTCCCCGGAAAAGCAGCGTCGATGAATATAAACGGCAAATTTATGAGGAATGGACAAGTTAAGTTATTTTTCTCAAAACATTGCTACACGAATTAGTTGATAACCCGCGCGAGCGCGGGAATTAACACTTAACAAATGAATGACATAATGCAACAATGTTGAATCATAATTTTATCCGTATATATATTGTGTCCAAATTTTTTCTTTATAGTTTTCTTAACCTATTCTTTAAAATTGAAATTTAAAAAACTGCTAAATTAAAGATTTAAAAATAGGAAAGTCCACTCTACAACCATTTGTTGAGAAAAAGGTCACAGCTTGCTTATTTGAGTTGTAGCTTTGTCTCAATAGAGGATACCCGGTCTCATAAACCATCAATTTGCACGAGATATTTTTGTCTGTGTCTATAAAGGTACATTAAAGTCATATTTTCATTAAAAATATATATTAACCCCTCTTGTTACTATTTCAGATTTTTAAATCTTCAAATTAAGTCTACAGATGTGCAGTTCTAGAGCTATTCAAAGTGATATAAAAAGCATTATGTTCTTGCATGCATAATTTACATATAAAACAACATATAGAACATCTTATTTATTGTTTTTCATCTTTAGACGACAGTTTTGGCCAGTTTTGTGCAGGAACAAGCCAGTTCAAAAAGGTTTACATTTTTATTCTCAAATGTACAAGATGGCTGCACATACCCCTTAAAGGGACTTGTATGAAAACAATTTTCTGTGATGCATATGTCATTATTCCTGGTGTTTCCGGGAAAAAAAATGTACAAAAATTGTTTTAAATAAAAACCTGCAAAAGTCGATTAATCTTGTTGTGAATTAATAGGGCTGCGAATAATAATTTTTTTTTTTTTTTGGTAGCAGTTTTGATTTGAAATAGAATGAAATTTCATATGGTATCCATGCAGTTTACAAAGCTATTGTTTTGCCTACGATAGATATATAATCATATATTTACATTATCCAGTGTCTTTGTCCGTGTTAACACTACGTATCGATTTTGTTCTATATAACCCATAATACAAATGACGCCAAAATGAGGCGCCGGCGGGTTTTGCTTATTTATATTTAAAGATTTAATCGTAAGATGGCCTAAAATTATATAAATATAAGTAATAAAGAATCATTCTTTGAATATAATGAGGTGATAATTTCGGTCGTGGCGTGATCAAATCTATCATAAAGCCCTTCGGGCTTTATTGGATTTGATCACGCTCCGACCAACATTATCACCTCATAATACTCAAAGAATGATTCCTTATTCCTTATAAAATAAAATTAAAAAAAAAGTTGTGTTTTTAAAAAAAGTAGTGGTGCATCGGTGACTCGAACTATCAAATATAGCATTGAATGATTTATTTTTGACGTCGTCGTATCAATGACTGCCGTCAGTTAAGCAGCTAAATTGAATAACGCGCGTTAGGATAATTTGTCTGCTCCACTGACGGCATTTATAAATCAGTATATAACGCAGTTCACGGAGGAGTAAACTAGTTACAGTATGAACATCCGTTTTCTAAAACGGGTTTAAACTGGTTATCACATTAAACTGTTCAAACAAGCTTGAAAATATATTCCATGCAAAATAACTCTTCAAATTTTGCTTTTAACAATAGAATCAACTTTATTGTTTTGTAATGCAAAGTGTTTTACCAACATGTATGAAATATATTTTATACCGATGAAATAGAAATCAATGTTTGAGAACTAGTTATGTTAATTTCATGTAAATACATACGCAGTTATCAGGTTGTTGCATTTAGAGGTAATTAAAGATCACCGAATTTAAAGGAAAAACACACTGAAAAGAATATAAATGAGTCGGAGTTCTCCATGGATCCAATACGCCAAACAAGTAATTGTGTGATTGGTGGCAACACTAACACAAGAATACTAATTAAAATTGTAAAACAGAAATCCGGGTAATTTTTTATCGAACATTGCTGAGGATCGGAGATCGTTAGTGTGACTTCGTTAAAGTTTCTGTGAAAATAAGCGCCAACAAAATTTGATTCTTACATGTATTGAAATATTCGACAATTAAAAAAACGGTTTCGACTATTCAAAATTCCTATGGTATTTATTAAATAAGTAGACATCTGAACACAACTCGTTGATTTTTATTTGATTTGAAATTGCATCATCTCGTCATCCAGGAACTCATTTTTTATCAGCTTTTGTGAATCAAAACTATTTCAAAGCATTTGGAGTGATTTTCGGGGGATTGACAATCTTATCTATAGGCTAAGCATTTATCTTATATTTCTTGCTGTAAATCAAACAATACCATAATAATAAGAATACATGTTAATCATCTTTGGACACCCAAGGTACTTGGACGTGATCGCCTGTGGATATCCGACGATGCGTGTTCGTTTCTCATTTTTTGTTGAACACAGTCAAGGAAAACTATTTATCTAAATAAACATCCTTTTCGTCAAGGGCATTTGGGGATTCTTCTAAAAAGTTGAAATTAACTTCGACTTCTTCGTTTGTGTCTTCTATTTTACCTACGACTTTTATTTCAGTGCCGCCGAATATGAACTTAACCCGGACAGACTTTCTGGATCCGTAACTCAGTTTAGATAGATCAACTTCAAGAGTTCCTAAATATTTACACCCGTAATCGTCAATAAATTTAGGATTATCTTCGGTTGACGTGTATATATTGAATATGATGCTCTTTTGACCGGGGTGCAAGGGGACGTAGGGCCGGCCCTCTTGGGTCTCCTCCTTCTCTAACACGTCTCCTTTCTGGACATGTTTACTAAAAATATTTTCGCAGTAATTTTTATTATTCATGAGTTTTGGTTTAGTCCGAGGGTGGAGCTCTTTCACTTTTTCAAATTCCTCACATGTACATACACCGTACGTTAATCTCGCGACTCTCACTGAAATTTCATTAGGTTCGTGTCCAAAGAGGACCGCCCCTTTCAGTACTGCTAGTCCTGCTTCTTTGGGTACAACTACATCCATATCTGGAAAGGACGATCTTATCTTTCCTTCCAAGAACTGAGATTCTGAGAATCCCCCCACCATAAGAATAGTTTTTGTTCCTTTAACTTTCGAAGACTCTAGAAGTTTTGTTATATGCTTAACAATATCATCGCAAACCTCTGAAAACATGTCTGACAAACGTTTTGAAGATATTCGAAGTTTGTCCAAATTCCAAGTTAAGCCTTCGCCGCAAGAGGCTTCACTTGTCACAACTTGAATATCCTTGTGATGAATTTGTTTACAGTAATTCTTCAACGTCACTGGCATTTTTATTGTAATATTTCGAGACGGAGTTTTCTGTTCCCCTTGTTCACATTCTGATTCCAAAAACCGCTTTTGCAGTTCGAACTCGCGGTAAATCTCCATCACGTCTAAGGCATGCTCTCTTTTGTATGTCTCGAATTCTTTTGGACCAAGAATTTCTGATAAGACTTTGTAAAAGGCTTTGTCTACATAGGTACCTCCCCATGGTCCACCGGAGGCGAGCTCAAGCTCTCTTATTCTTCCATCTTTTTGAATTTCATGTATTGTTATGTCAACAGTTCCCCCTAAAATTACAAAAACGTTATAATGATTATAAAATATCAGAGTATTATACATTGCAAAATCATATCAATGAAAACGAAAACGACCACGAACCTCCAGCATCTAAGACCAAATAACGACTTCCTTCCTGAAATACACTGAAGCTTTTTTGGTCATCGCCCTGCTCTAGCGATAAGTGTTTACAGTATATAGATGCTGCCTCTGGCTCCAATGCCATTGTTAAGTTTTCACTAGGAATATTTGCCTATAGAAATATAGAAATAGACAAGTATAAAGATAGTATAATAATGACTATTGCTATTAGGTACGCTATGATGTGTATCAAAATGTTGAGATGTGATTTATTTTGACTCGGTAATCTAAAGATAGAATTTGTGCAGAAGTTAGAATTTACATGTACAAACCCTTTTTGCGGCTTCTCTCATAAATTGTTTAGCAGGGTCATCCCATATGGCAGGGATAGTAAGCACCCAGTGAATTTTATGCTGATGTATAATTTCCATTCCACGGTTGTTTAAATGGTCCAGCAGGTGCTTTTGCAAGTAGCCAATGGCATGTGCGAACACATCTATTGCAGGAAGTCGCTTATTGTTGATATCACGAATTGTAGTTTTCAGTGTTAGTTTCTGTGCAGAAATAAATGGCATTTTAAGGGCATTTTTCAGCATTTCAACAATAAGAATAAACATATGCACTGTACAATAAAAGTAAAATACTTTAACATTATGTTTGCTTGTCGACGAATCACAGCAAAAATTTGAGGGATAAAATAAAAGCAATGGATAGTTAAATTCAGCGTTACAAAATCCATTAATCATATTTCAATACATAATAACGTATGTTTTAATTATTGTCACCTAACTATATCTGATCTATATTACACTCTCGTTTAATTTTACAAACTAGTAACAAAAATCGCAAAAAATGGACATGGTAACAGGTCTGGTCGTTACAAGAAATATGCAAAATTTGAAGAGTCCATATCTTATAAATATTAAGTTTCTATGTAGTTTCTAGAATTTGATTTCTTACGCTATTTATACGATACCCCCCCCCCCCCCCAAGAAAAAAAACCCCACAACACACACAAAACATCTGATCTGCTACGTTTTTTATCAATATCTGTTTACTTTTTTTTATTAACATCTGTTTACTAATGTTTAAGTTATGTCATTATTTACAATAAAACACAGTTACAGCAAAAATGCTTGCAACGAATGAATGCTTACAGCGAAATTAATTTTAATTCCCCTTTATTAAAGACAAAATACATGTACTTCTATCATACTAGTCAAAATTGTTTGTTCTCGGCACTTCACTGTAAGAGTGTTTTATTGTAAATAATACACAAAAAAGCTATACTCACGGATTCTCTGATTTCGTTGAAAAGTTCCATTTTAAACCGTCTGAAATAGTAGAAGTCCTCGTGTTCGTTTTTCTCCGCCAGAAGGGTATACTCGGATTCTGCGTCGTATCCAAAGGCCACCAATGCTTTGTCAGAATCCAGCAACACGGACGTGGGGGTCTTAGGGGAAATCATGGTGGCGGACTTCCACGTTGCTGAAGAGATGTTAAGTTTGTCCTTTTTGTAGTCATCTGTCATTGAGTAGGCATAGCCCGAGTATGTGGTGCCGAAGTCAATAGCAGCCACCACTTCAAACTCGGGATCTACGTCCATGTCGGTGTTTTCCCAGTCCGACATTGCGTGTTGTTTATCAAATCATGCTGGTCAAATTCAACGTAATTACGATGGCCACTGTGTTTTAAATTGCAAGTCTATAATTAGAAATAGTACATATATACATTGTATGACTACTATCTATAAATGAATTCTATTATATATTTGTTCATCGATCATTATTGTCCTCTCTGTACTCTCTGTTGACTATTGCATTGATTGTTTATTGATCGACCAAAACTAAGACTTGGTTGAGGGCACGGACTGACCTCAAGCCTCAGGATCATGAAGCAATTTCAGGTCAAAATTTCAGTCAGAAAACATTAAGACAGTGTATTTTTTTTTTACTTTTAAAGTCTAAAAATGCTTCATGATCCTACCATGGTAACCTTCATATACATGTATAGCTAGCCTATGGAAAATTGACAGTTCCTAATGCGTTACGTTGTAATGGAAATTAATGTACTTTTACTCTTTTTTTATTGATAACTATTTAAATGAGTTAAAGATAGAATGTAAATATAAACAATAAAAGGCTTTCTCGGGTGCTTCATAAGGGCTATGAGGGTAAAATAGCTATAACGTAAGCATTGCACCAAAGATAGCCTAATTATATTGTTTTGTATGATGCCCTGAATTGATTATTTGGTACGAGTCATAGATCGGAGGGTAGGGTGAAATTAGACAGAATCACCAGTGTGTCGGGTTCATTCCTGATTGACCCATGAACGTACACTTAATAATGATTTCTTGACTCTTGTTATTATATTAAAAGTGAGAGTACCGGAAACTCCGACCAGTTCAAACCGAAAGTAGAATTTTCATAACACAATATACAGTGGGAATATAATATAAACTTGACAATATCAAACAATACCAATAACAATAGCTATAATAAATATCACTTACAATAATTTAGAGCTTTCAATCGCTACACGGCCTTATTATGAAGGCAAAGCTACGTGCATATAGAATACCTACATGTTGAACAAGAGTTATCTTCTCATGTGGGGTGCGCGACAGGTTAAAATATCATAACGTTCAACCAGACGCTCGGTTGTCTCCGTACATCTCCGACGAGCAGCTCGTCGGAAATATACGGAGACAGCCGAGCGTCTGGTTGAACGAGACTAAACTATAACGATTGTGTTAAAAAGATAACAGATAACAGTCGAAATATTGTTGACTGGATAATTAACAAAATTTTATAAAGCAAGAAAGAATATAGGCATTAAGTAATTGTCGTTCGAGGATTTTCCAAGCAGCAGATAAACGAAAAATATTTTCTAAGTACATGTATTATGAATTGTCATTTTCCATTGGAAACGCTTTCTGACTTGAAAATGTTTACAGTTTATCTTAAAATGAAGAAAGATCCAGCTTCTGCCAATGCAGTATCAATATAAAGCTTTTTTTATATGATTGATGAATTCCTAGCTCTCTGATTGGCTCATATCCAATTTATCTAGAAAAAAAAATAGAACGTTATATTTATCTGCACGTGCCATAGGAGGTCCTCTACATTGAACTTAGAATAGATCGTCCAATAAAATATTGCATTTCTCAATTTGTTCGGCTATGGCTTCAAACTAAAATGTTCGAATTGATACAGACATATATCAAATTGGGTGTTATCAAGCAATGTTTTAGTCTGAAGCTACCTCTGCAATTCATTTATATAAACAGTATACTTTTCTAGGGCTTTACTAGATTACTTCATACTTCTGTTGTATAGTGCTGGCCATGTCTACGAAATAGCTACCAAATTGAGACTGTAAAAATAATTCGAAATTAATTTGAAACAAAAGCCTTTTAAGGGACAGCGGTAAACTTATTATTAACGGAATACGTACATGTAGCCCTGGGTGATATTTAATTAAGAGAACGACAATTCCTCGAGAGGTAGAAAAAAAATGTCAAATATTCCCCGCTTTGATTTCATTGTATCACGGATTTTATTGCCGATCAGTAGAATATGCATGGTGCCTAAACTACCTTGCACTATTTTTCCATGTGTTCGACAATGGTTATCGCGTGGATCCAAATTATTCAGGAAAAGCACGAAGATAAATTCTATTACTAAAGAAAAGTATAATTTCGTAGACAATGGTCCTATTCATACAATGTTTTGTTAGCTGCACGACGGTTATCAAAGAAAACCTAGAATTACATGGCCCCTTTCCTGTATTTGTTAAAAATGGAATGACTTAACTACCGGTTTTCATCATAATATTTATTGTAATATTTCAAAAAGATTAATTCAATGAACATTATATCAAAAGTGTTATTCTAAATATACATAAAATGTAAAACAAAATGTCGTCTTCATACAAAAGAATGCGTGCATTGTAAGCCAATGGCAATGGGACAATAAAATGCAATCAAAATCTTTAAAGGTACAATATCCAACTGAAGAATGATTTCATTTGATATTATTCACGATTTGTACTTTGCAAGACATAATTATTCTTTCTTGGTAAATGAATTAAAATTATTATACGAGAAACAACTCAAAACTCAGAAACCATTAGTGGACCGGATCTTGCATGAACAAATATTTACAGTGTGACATTCTAATGCAAACAAATGAAAAACTATTACGTTATTCAATATATCAATGGCACTGAAACCATAACAATATAGTATAGTAAACAACATATTAACGTAGCGGAAATGTAAAAAAAAAAAATAACTGAATAAAGCAAAGTACTTTAAGACATGTTGACACAGTGTTCTTTTATCAGGCTTTAGAGACCGGTCCCTGTATCTATATAATAGAGTACAAAACTACTGAAGAAACACAGTCAAAGAGAATACAGATGGTTGGGTTTTTGTAATACCACCAAAATAACAAATTGTCAATGAAGCACCAAAATTCAAAATTTTGTTGCTTTTTTTTCAGGTAAAATGAAAGAATAATTGAGCAATCATACACACCCAACACTCCCCTATTACTTGACACTGATATATAGTCATAATGAATAGCAAAGTTTGCATTGAATACACAAAATAATTTGATAAGGGTATGTAACACTCCGAATATTGTGTTGAGGTTCTTTATTTCCTTATATACATAGATGTTGACAGATCCTAAAAATTCAAATAAAAATCTATTTATCACACTTGTAATATACAATGTAAATATCGAAATTATACACTCCCAATACTCTTTATTACATTCATTTATCTATAGTATTACCCTTTTCCTTTGTCTAATACATGTAAATACAGGTTTTTTCTATTCTCATTCAAAAACTTTACAAAATTATATATCTCAATATTAAATAGATAATTAAAACTTGTTTAAGCACACACTATCATTGCAATAAGCAAAGAAATTAACAAATACACATACCTAAGCAAGGACACACTGTGAATGTTAAATTTCTTGACTTCTCTCTTTGCCTTTCTCTTGGACAATGAAAATGAGCTAAGCAAGAATTACCTAGAATGCTATTCTTTCTATGACATCACAAAATAATTAACCAAAAACCTAAATGTACTTTCGATAATAAAGATATGCTATAAATATAAATCTGACTTAGCCTAGTGGTACAAGTCACAAGCCCACACACCAAAGGCACCCGGTTCAATCCCCAAAAACACAGACACTTTTCTTTTTATATAAACATTCAATAAATATCAAAATAAAATAATTATTCAAATTCCACCCTCTTACAGGTATAACTCGCAAAAAATGCACATCTATTCCTTTGTTTTTAACAACTTAAAGCATTCTAATTTCAAAAGGGCCAAATCTCCAGATAGATAACAGAATCTAAATTTCCTGTTAATATGCACTTCTACATGTTGTGTCCTAAATGCCTACAAAGTTCCACTAAATTCCATGCAGCAGTTAAAGAGAAGTTGTGCTTACGAACTATTTATAACTATATTCAACATAGGGCCAAAAGGGCCGAAATTTCCAGAAAAATAATAGAATCGGAATATCCTAATATCGTAATATGCACATCTACACATTTAGTCCTAAATGCCTATGGAGTAGCATGAAATTCCGAGCAGCAGTTTAAGAGGAGTTGTGCTTACTGTAAAAAAAACATGAATGAAGAACTGATTGACTGATGGATTGATTGACTGACTGACTAATCAGTCAAAACATTACCGGTTCATTGTAAAACCCTCGCAACTTTGTTAAACAAAAATATAGTGAATCTAAATTATATAAATTGTACACCTTCCCAGTAAACTATAATAAAATGCATCCACTATTATAGCAAAAACCATTACAATCATGATCATACATCAGATTAGTGTTACAGCCTTTCTGAGTGATGGTCCAAGTGAGCTGATTTTTTGATGTGAAGAGAATTTTAACTGTGTGTTAAATGGGAAACTGATAAATTTCTTTCTATTCTCTTTCCCTTCAATTTTATGTAGTAAGTGTAAATACAAATGATTTTGTTGACATAGACAGAAACATGGTTAATGGTCGATTACTAAATAAAAGGGGAATAGCTTTCTCATCAACTTTCACCCATTTCAACTGCCATGCCAAAACATTCTTCTTCCGCATTCTCAGACCACTCAAACGTGCGCTCATTGACATTCCCCGTTTTCTCATCAACACCTTGGACTTTGATCTCTGTTCCTCCGAAGATAAATCGGACATGAACCTTACGTTCAGTGCCATCTGTTGTGTCTGGAATATCTACAGTAAAATGTCCCAATTTTTTGCAGCCGTCTTCATCTACATACTTTGGGTCTTCTTTTGTGGAGGTATACACACTGAATTGAACTGATTTCTGTTCAGGGTATATTGGAAAGTAGGTTTTTTCCTCTTGAGCCTCATCTATAACCAAGTCATCACCCTTTGTGACATGTTTGCTGAAAACATCTTTCTCATACTTTACTTCCTTGATCATTCTTATACGACTTTTGTCTGGAACGTCTCTGTCATCTTGAATTTTTGACAGTGTATTTACACCATAGGTGACTTTGGCAACCCTAGAAGCAATTACCTGGGGATCATGTCCAAACAAAACTGCACCTTTCAATACAGCCAAACCAGCTTGGTTTGGAACAACAATGTGCTTATTCGGAAAATTTTTCACCATTGTTTCATGCAGAAAGATAGATTCAGAAAAACCTCCAACCATCAAGATAATTTCTATATTGTGCTTTTGTATTAAATCTTTCACATGCTTTACAATGGATTCACAGACAACTGAAAACCATTCTTTTATTAATGATTCCTTAAACTCCAATTTATCTCTTTTACATGTTAAAACACCTACATATTTTGACTTTGAAATCAATTCCTCAAAACTACATTTCTTTGATGACTTGCATCTCTGTTTTAATTGAGGAGGAATTTTAAAGGAAACTTCAGTGCTTGTAGTGGTAACATCACGTTTTTTTATTTCTAAATTCTGGTGTAACTCAATGTAATCAGAAAGACATTTTATCTTGTAATTTTCAAGCTCTTTTTTCCCTATAATTTCCTCGAGGATTTCAAAGAATTTATCATCCACATATGTCCCTCCCCAGGCTCCACCACTGGCTTTGTGCAACTCTTTAACGCGTTCACCTTCCAGAACCTTATGAATTGCAATGTCCACTGTTCCACCTAAAAAAAGGAAACGTAACCTGATCATTTGACCTTTCTGTTTCTTGAGTGTTTTACATGTCAAAACATAAAACAAACAAGAGGACTACGGCCACATCACTCACCTGAGCAATAATAGCCATAACCTTTATAGAATAAAATACAAATGAAAGAAAAAGTGAGCAAGTTCATATACCCCACGTTCTTCCAATATGAATTATAATGAATTGCTGGGTACACATTAATTTTAAAACAAAAATAATTCAATAAAGAGGCAAAACTCTCAAAAATTCATCACATCAAAATTCCAGCAAATATGCACATTTTAATATTTTTTTTTTATAATTTCAAAAGTGCTAAAATTCCCAGAAAAATGATGGAACTGGAATTTTCTGGTAATATGCACATCTAAACATTGTTTCCTAATACTCTACAAAGTTTCATGAAATTCTGGTGAGACAAGATGTTTTCATTCCACATTAATGAAAATTTAAAAAAATTCTGTCTCTCATGAAATAACTTCCGTATCCAACACAAAACTTTGAACTGTTTTAAAACAAGAAATCATATTGACGCAAGCGTTAAATGGGCCGCAAAATTATAATTGTTGCATGAATCATCATTGGTTGTTTACATAAAAAAAACACACCGCAAAGAAAATAACGTATTGGTTGTACTAATTTTAGTGGTAGATTTTAATTTTAATTACTTTATTTTCAGCAACTCGTTTTGAATTTTAACATTTTACTATTATTATTAAGAATAGAGTTTGATAATTTTTTTTCCTAAATGGAATTATAAATCTTACAGTTTATGAAGATAATCACTGTTATTTCAAAAGAATTAAAAACAAACCAGATTAGCTCAAATGTTCAGGTCCATACAAATTTTCAGTCCTTTCAAATGTTTGCGTAAAATATGATATGGATGTCATTTCATGAGAATTTTCTACCAAAGAGAATATGGCAATATAAATTCACACACAAAGTCATTTTATTTGACGCATCACATAGAAATTCAAATACATCATTTATATATAAAAGTTCATGTCATTCAGGTCACATACCACTATTTTTACCCTGTGCTCATTGACCACGCAAGTAGTTCCATTCTAAAAATGTATGTATTATTTCAAAAATTCCTAGGGGTACTAAATGGTCGAATTTGGTTCCTTTAATGGCATGGATGGAAAGAAGAAGGTTTGAAAAAAAATACAGACAGAAAATTTTTTAGAAAAATTATCTTTACAGGCGCAATAGAAAGGGTGTAAAGAGGCCAATGTTTACACAAATTCCAAAGTGAAAGTGAATTTTTCATGGTAGGGGTTATTTTAGGGGCCATATCTCAGTCCCCTCTCGATTGATTTTCCTGTAGTTTGGATATGCTGTTGGACTAGTGTCATTCTATAGGTATGCTGTATTTGAACTCATTTGAGCCGGTGGAATTTTTTATATGATTTATTTTTGTATAAAGGAATAAGAGGTGAAAATAATTGTGGTCTGTGTCCTATCAGGTCAAAGGTCAAAATCCACGTTTATCAACTTAAGTCTAATTTTTCGTTATTTTTCAAACAATTAGGATGAATAATGACATTTTGTGGGGTTCTTTTTCAATTTTGGCAGATAATATGAAAAAATAACGGTAAAAATTGTGTGAAATGGATTTGAACGGGGTGTGAACAGCATGGTGTCATCAATGAGTCAAACAGGGGACGTAAGTACTTGCAAAATGTCTAAAAACACTTTCTAATGTTAACTTTACTTATCACCCAAATCAAAAAAGAATTGGTCGATTTGTCATTAAGTTATAAAGCCTTAAATATACCCCCCCTCTCTCTCTCTCTCTCTCTCTCTCTCTCATATTAATCATATTACATGTAAAAGTATATATATATTTCCTTTAATATTATTTTGATTAAATCATAAGGAGGAAAGTAGGGCTTATGTTACTTTATGATTCCTTTCAATGATGACATGTTTCACTGCCTAGCAGATTGCATGACAGGACATACAAGCTGGTAAAAATGGTAAAGGGGCACCTGCTACCCCCCCCCCCCCCCCCCCAGTTAACACCATTTTGACAGAGAAATAATGAAGAAAACAACAAATGGTAAGTTGATTTTATACATTTATTCATATTTTTCTTACAATTTAACAATTGAAATCTGATGGTGAGTAGGCATCACAACATTTTCCTCAGTACTTTAGAATACTAGTATGTAAACCTTCATGTATAGATATTTATATGAGACATATACATTTTACTGGTTAGAAATAGTCATTTTAGCATCTAAATTATCAATGCCTTGCAAACTTTTATTTCAATTACTGCTTTAAAGTCTTATTATGTCAGTTTTTTCCCCTCTTTGTGTCCTAGAAATGTAACTACCAACAAATGTAGCATGTGTATGAGTTTGGTTGCTGGCATTGAACAGTGATTGCCCAAGATATATGAGGTCTGCTAGAAGCTTTACTACTTGTATTACTGTAGTTATATCTTTTTGGCACTCTCATCATTAATTTGAGTCTTGGTCATCATAGTTCATGGTAACATACCAGACATTTTCACCTCTAAATGCACAATGTATGTAGAAACCCATGACTTTGAATGGTGAATCCTCGCTACAAAAGG
Organism: Magallana angulata; assembly: GCF_025612915.1. Taxonomy (NCBI): domain Eukaryota; kingdom Metazoa; phylum Mollusca; class Bivalvia; order Ostreida; family Ostreidae; genus Magallana; species Magallana angulata. The sequence goes on from NC_069117.1 coordinate 11,795,774, forward strand.
TATGAACTCCTCAAGATTAATCACACCAGATAATGCTGAAAGAAGGTGATGGACTTGTAATTTCTAAAATAGTTTCTCGTTAATGTTTGTAAGAAATCCCTACTTTGGATTTTAATGTGTAGAGTTATCTCCCTTTGTTTTAAGAGTACAGTTTTCATGAACCAAGGCTCTTTATGAATTAGGGTACATTTAAGTAATTTATTCAGTGTATATGTAATGAATGGACAAATAGAATTCATTCTAAATTCTTCTAAATTGTTAGTTTTGTTTCAAAAGGCATTTTATGCCTATCCATATCAGCCCTGTGTACTCTGAGTTAATCTACTTTGGTCAGCAAGTGCCATTTCCTGAAAATGTGTGAATGGTTCTATGTGATTATCTGCTTAATGTAAACGGATTAGCCACTGTATATTTATCAAAATACCTGATTTCTATAGCAAACTTAATGCAGAATTTTTTAAATATTTTTTCAAGCTCATAGCATGTGATTAAATGTTTCATTTTTGGCATTTTCTGAAAAATTTAGCCTTATTTGGGGTATTTTTTTCAAAAATTTCCAAAAAATAGTTCAAGGTGTAAAAGAATTAAATCATCATTAGCATCATCATGTAGACATGTTAGGTTAATGAATGTAATAGATTAATGAAACTTTTGACAAGTAATTAATGTTAAATGTAGCTCTTGAAATTTGAATATTGTGTGTAACGTGCTAGATTTTGCTTGTTATTTCAGCCTTCCTGGACCAGATTTCAAAGGCCTATAACTCTGATGCAGAATACACAATTCCCGCCAAATTTCACAGGGAGGTGTATTATGGGTATAAGTGTCTACCTACCAAGTTTCATCAAAATCAAAGAAGAATTGTGTAATAATTAGGTCACATACCACTATTTTTACCCTGTGCTCATTGACCACGCAAGTAGTTCCATTCTAAAAATGTATGTATTATTTCAAAAATTCCTAGGGGTACTAAATGGTCGAATTTGGTTCCTTTAATGGCATGGATGGAAAGAAGAAGGTTTGAAAAAAAATACAGACAGAAAATTTTTTAGAAAAATTATCTTTACAGGCGCAATAGAAAGGGTGTAAAGAGGCCAATGTTTACACAAATTCCAAAGTGAAAGTGAATTTTTCATGGTAGGGGTTATTTTAGGGGCCATATCTCAGTCCCCTCTCGATTGATTTTCCTGTAGTTTGGATATGCTGTTGGACTAGTGTCATTCTATAGGTATGCTGTATTTGAACTCATTTGAGCCAGTGGAATTTTTTATATGATTTATTTTTGTATAAAGGAATAAGAGGGGAAAATAATTGTGGTCTGTGTCCTTCAGGTCGTACTATTTCAGGTCTTTAATATGTCCCGTATACCGATCCCGATACAATGAAAAACTCCGAAATTTTCCGAATATATTATAGTCTCGATAAAAATGCGTCTAACACGACAGTCTTTGACCAACTTTTCATTTACGAGGAAAACAAAAAATATGTAATATTTTTTAAAGGCATAAAACATATTTCTACATGCAAATTTACTTTTAAATGAGCATTATATAAATTCATTTAAAAAAAAGCTATCCCGCAGAAACGCAGTTACAATATTTAAATGTGTATCAAATAACGGACCGCCTCATTGCGGTCCGTAATAAATAAATAATCAATGTCTTTTTTGTACTAAATATTTACATTAAATGATAAAATATAAATTAAATTTCAAAATTGGTGGTTTTCTGGGAAATCATATTTTGTTGTATTTATAAGACACCTACAGTCTTCCAAAGCATGTGACTAGGGTTTTTTTTATATAATTTGTAATATGCATTACCTCCTGCATCCAAAATGAGGTACTGATTGCCTGGCTTGAAGATTTCAAATTCCTCACTTGTGTCATTAAGCCTTACTAAAGGTATTCGTTTGCAGTACATGGATGCTGCCTCTGGTTCAAATGCTATGGTCAGACACTCTTTTCTAATACCTGCCTACAATGAATAGCAAAATACCATAAGCTTTAGTGAGACTAAGTCAAGATCAGCGATACCATTTCTGTTAGACACAACATGGTCTGCTTTTTATGACAAAACTGCCCTGCTGGGGGATAAATATGTGGTCAAAGGGTCTACATTTAAGAGAATGTTTATATTAAAGAGTTAAAATTCTTGAGAATGTATTTAAAATTGCCAATTTACCAATATATGATTTGTGATGTTTCATTGTTTACTAACACCAAGACATAAGTGAGAAATACCAAACAGCAGTTTCTACCTGTAGGTGTATTAATTTCTTTGACAAGAGATATTAACTGTATTCATTAAATCGAAAAATTTATCTGTAAATGAAAAAAATTATCAACTCTATATGGTTTCAAGCTCTTGTTACACCAAAAACTTGCAAACTTGAACTTAAAGTTTTGCAATGTAGTTGCAATAAGTAAGCAATTGTGTAGTCCTTTTAAGTTTCCAACATGTACAGCATTGTATGTAATGATATATCATTTTTTATTACATGTTCTGTTCATCATTGCGTGGTGCCATCATATTATTTTACAAGTGTTTGACCTTCAAAGTTATTTCATTCCAATGTTTAAAAGGGCATGGTCACTATTATTTTTTCCTAATTTTACTTTACCAATTTAACATAAGATGTATACCAGTAAAAGCCTCTCTTTTTTTTCCATCTGCAAGTGAATCATAACCATAATTCAACAGTTTTTAGTGTTGTCACTTCTTGTTTTGTTTCAATAACTGTATTTTTTATTCAGCAACCTTTATGTAAACAAAAACATGGCACAAGCCTTGTTTATACTTTAACAAAACAAGAGGCCCAATGGGCCATATTGCTCATTTGAGGGACGATAGGTATGATGAAATCTGCATAATGGAGTCATGATACAAACTATCTGGACAATGTAGTATAATACATGTAGATCCTGCATAAATAAAAATATTTTCACCCTGGATATCTTAATGTTTACAACAAGTTACTGTCCTTTAAACAAGAGGCCAATTGGCCTTAACGGTCACCTGAGTAGCATATATCCAATACACAAACTTGTCATGGAGTCTCATATATGCATCTAATTAATTAGGTTTCATACTGGAGTAGAAAAATTATAAATTTGTAATAACAACCACATTTAATTCAAAAAGAAATTTGAAACCTATAATTTTGGTGAAAAACTAAAAGATCTGGCCCCGGGGCCATAAAACTTAGCTAGCTCAGATCTGAGACCGAAATTTGAGACGGTCTCAAATTTCGGTCTAAGTCTCACACTTGGTGTGCCATAAAAAATTCTTGTCTCGGTCTCAGTCTCGCTTTCTTAGTTTGGTCTCACTTTTGAGCTCAGAAAGTTAGACAAGTAAATAGATGTCAAACTTCTTAGTTTTTGCTCACTTTCAATATGGCTTCCGTGGGTGCGAGATTGAATTTATACAACATCATTCAGCGAAGAAGAAAGACGCCCCGTCCAAGAGTTTTTAAGGACAGAAGCAATCCACTGGAAGAACTCCCCGCAGATGAAGTTTTTAGGAAGTACCGTTTTAGGCCAGACACCATTCTATTTATAGTTGGTATGTTCTTCGAAGACTTGGTTCATCCAACATTAAGAAATTCCCCTCTGCCTCCTTTGCTACAAGTTCTGGCTGCCCTGAGGTTTGTGGCGACAGGATCATTTTATAACTTAGTTGGAGAGTCCCTGGGTGTAGCCAAATCTACTACTGGCAGAGCCGCACGCTATGTCTGTCATCTTTTGGCAGGGAAAGCAGGGAATTACATAAAGTTTCCGAGGGATGTTTCGTCCTACAAGAGCAGATTTTTCGAAATAGCAGGTAAACTTTCATTACTTATCTTCTCGTTTGTTCTCTTCGGACGCCCTGACTTCGTGGTCATAGGAGCGGATCGTCCAGCCTCCGTAATGTTTACATACATTTTACCCCAAACTTATCCCTCATATGAAAGACAGTCATGCAAAATTTTCCGCTTCGATTTCTGTCAAAGTTGGTATTTCGGTAGAAAAATACTGAATTCAGTTTTCCTTTCAGGTGTGTGGGAGTAAAGAAGATAATTTTTTAATGTTATATGCATTAACATCTATACATCCATTTTGGCCCTGCCCTAGAGTCAAAACTCATATCCCAGGGGACATGAAAATTAAAATTTCAGTAGAGGACTTCCTGGTAAACATAATTATTAGTCGGTTTTTTTTATACAGATGTGTGAGAATAGATAAGAAGATTTTTAAACTTTATATGCATTAACACTTTATTGCCATATTGCCCCCCCCTTTCATGTCCTGAACCCCTGACCCAGGGGCCATGAATTTCATAATTTAGGAAAAGGAGATTGTGGATATCATAACCATGTATTCAGTTTTTTGCCCACATGTGTGGGAGTAGAGAAGAAGATTTTTTAAGATTTAAATCATTTTTACTATATGGCCATATTGGCCCCACCCTAGAGCATGAACACCTAACAAAGGGGTCATGAATTTCACAATTTTAGTAGAGAGCCTCATGGACATCATAATCATGCATTTAGGTTTTAACAAATATATATGATAGTAGAGAAGAAGATTTTCTAAGATTTAATACATTTTTACTATTTGGCCATATCGGCCCCACCCTAGAGCCTGAACCCCTGACCGAGGGGTCATGAATTTCACAATTTAGGATGAGGGCTTCATGGACATCATTATCATGCTTTTAGGTTTTAACAAATATATATGATAGTAGAGAAGAAGATTTTCTAAGATTTAATACATTTTTACTATTTGGCCATATTGGCTCCAACCTAGAGCCTGAACCCCCGACCCAGGGGTCATGAATTTCATAATTTAAGATGAGGGCTTCATGGACATCATTATCATGCATTTAGGTTTTAACAAATATATACATGTATGATAGTAAAGAAGAAGATTTTCTAAGATTTAATACATTTTTACTATTTGGCCATATCGGCCCAACCCTAGAGCCTGAATCCCTGACCCAGGGGTCATGAATTTCACAATTTAGGAAGAGGGCTTCATGGACATCATAATCATGCATTTAGTTTTCAACAAATATATATGGTAGTAGAGAAGAAGATTTTCTAAGATTTAATACATGTTTACTATATGGCCATATTGGCCCCACCCTAGAGCCAGAACCCCTGACCCAAGGGCCATAAATTTCACAATTTTGGTAGAGGGCCTCATGGACATCATAACCATGCATTCAGTTTTTTCCTTACATGTGTGGAAGTAGAGAAGAAGATTTTTGAAAATTTTGCTTTTTTTGCATATTTATAGGGGTGGTAGAGCCATAAATTTCACAATTTAGATTCTTCTTACCATAGAGATGCTTCACACCAAAAATGGTAACGATTGGTCTGGTAGTTTTCAAGAAGAAGTTAAAAATGTAAAATTGTTAACGTACGACGCACAACAACGACCAATTGCAATAGGTCACCTGAGTGACTCAGTGACTCAAGTGACCTAAAAAGGACTGCAATACATGGACCATTTGCATGTGTTTCCAACGAAAACGTGAAAGCCTTAAAATTATCACAGATTCCACTGACTCTAACCCCCTGCTTTTAACCACTAAATTTGTACGTATTATATGTATTATGTATATGTATAATTGACTTTAAATCTCAGAATTTAAAGGGTTCATACTTCTAAAATAGTTATGATCTATATTAATGAAGATTGCATGTATAGTATCAGGCATTTGGCGAATTGTTCTGTTTGCGCACATATTACGCTTCGCACTACTTTGATAACTATGCAGTGACAGCTTTGTGTAAATCATTTTCATATTTAATTTTGATGCATTTTTCTTGAGATTTCAACTTTTATACAGTGACATAATTTTTCAATCATCTATTATATACAGTCACATAATTATTCAATCATACTTAAATGCTTAAATAATTTTAATCGGGAAGTACTCTAGCCTCGCCTTCTATAAAAGTAAAGTTAAGCTACATGTGTATTCGGAAAACAACAAAACATTGTAAATTATGCAATTTGATGCATGTCGTAGTTTCGGCATAACATTACCTTATTTCATAATACTGACAGTTTATATCACATGCCGATCATTTCTTTAAGAGGAATACTTTGTTTCTGTAATGTTTACCAACAAAATGTAAAATTTCGACCCACCCTACCCCCGTTGTCAATCATGATTTTAAATATTTTTAATCCACACTACCTGAGGATGCTTTTACATAAATTTCAGCCTTCCCGGCTGATTAGTTTCTGGCAAGAATTTCAAAGATTTTCTCAGTATATTCCAATGTAAAAGTCAACCCCTCATTGTGCCCCCCCCCCATTCCTTGGGGGACATGGTTTTCACAACTTTGAATCTACACTATCTGAGTATGCTTCCACACAAGTTTCAGTTTTCCTGGCCAAATTGTTCTTGAGAAAAAGATTTTTGAAAATTTCTCAAAAAATTTCAATAATTCCTAATAAACTACTTTTGAAAAAGGGCGTGACCCTTTTAAAATTTTCACAACTTTGACTCCCCTTTACCTAAGGGTGCTCTGTGCAAGGTTTGGCTGAAATTGGCCCAGTAGTTCTGGAGAAGATGTCTAAAATGTAAATCTAAAATGTTATCAGAATAGCTCACTTGAGCTTTCAGCTCAGGTGAGCCAAAAATTGTTGGAGTTAAAATTTGAAATGTAAAATTTGAAGAAAAAAAAACAACCACAAAGACATGGCCATGCATCTTAAACATCCATCAAAATTATTTCATTTTTTTAAGAATATATTTTTAACTTTTTATTTTTCTTTAGTTAATTGTTTATGTTTTTTACAGTACTTTAGATCCCTAATTAAACGTGAGGAATTAATATCCACGTAAAATCGCGAGAAACACCCTTTGCGGATTTTAAAATCTCACCATTATTTTTGGAGAGTTGAGAACAATAAGAAATAAGGAAAAATTAAGTTCCACATTCGCAATTTTACATTCTTGCAATGTGATACAAAACAGTGAGATCGCGGAATTAAGTACTCGCGTTATTTAAGGAATTTACAGTATACCCGGTAATCAACCTTATCTGTAGACACCTTTCATTAACTGGATCTTGATCTTGCATGAGCTAACAGAAACAGAGTCTGACATTATACATTTATTATACTTTTATGTAAACTACTGAAATCTGATTGGTTTAGTCCCGCAGTTGATAATCCATTCTATTACCCTCAGCATTAGCAACACACTTGGCAACGGGTAACACAACAAATTGTTACATGCGCATAAATTCGGTTCGCCGTAGAATTCACGTCATTATTAAATGAAAGCAGTAAAATTTTCTCTAATATTAAGACATTCAGTATAATATAATAAATAGTGCCTGTTTGAGAGGGTAACAATGGTTTTCTCGGGGTGTCAATTTCAACAGTTACCCTCCCAAACAGGCACTATCTCTCTAACATTACATGGTTTTGAGGGTGACATACCAGATTGTTATACCCTTATAAATATTCGTCCTTTTAATTTTAACTAATAACAAGAGGCCCAGGGGCCACATCGCTCACCTGAGCAACAATTGCCTTAATTCTGATCAAATTAGCATTACAGTATCAAAATATCTTGACAACTGAGTACAGTAGATCTTGCTAAAAAAAAATTGATAATCTGCCAATTTTTATCCACCTCTTAATTTTGGGTAAATACCAAGCCCCTTTTGCTGTTGTACCTGTAAGAAGATTTTTCTCTATTCCTATAAACCCCCCCCCCCCCTCCCCATTTCATGGCCCCACTATTCTCTAGGGAATCATGGTTTCATCAAACTTAAATCTACCTTTAATTTTATAACCTGTGCTTTCACACTAAGTACTGAGTTTTGGACCGAAAACTTTCCCAGAATATTTCTAAAGATTGTAAAACTTGATCCCCCAATTGTGGCCTCACCCTACACACAGGGACCATGATTTGAACAAACTTGAATCAACACTTCCTGAGGATGCTTCCATTTTAATTTGAGCTTTTCTGGCCTAATAGTTTTTGAGAAGAAAATTTTTAAAGATTTTCTCTATATATTCCAATGTAAAACTTGATCCCCCAATTGTGGCCCCACACTACCCCCGGGGACCATGATTTGAACAAACTTGAATCTACACTACCTGATGATGCTTCCACTCAAAGTTGAGCTTTCCTGGCTTAATAGTTTTTGAAAGAAATTTTTTAAAGATTTTCTCTATATATTCCTATGTAAAACTTGATCCCCCAATTGTGGCCCCACCCTACCCCCGGGGACCATGATTTGAACAAAGTTGAATCTACACTTCCTGAGGATGCTTCCATTTTAATTTGAGCTTTTCTGGCTTAATAGTTTTTAAAAGAAATTTTTTAAAAGATTTTCTCTATATATTCCTATGTAAAACTTTATCCCCCAATTGTGGCCCCACCCTACCTCCGGGGACCATGATTTGAACAAACTTGAATCTACACTACATGAGGATGCTTCCACTCAAATTTGAGCTTTTCTGGCCTGATAGTTTTTGAGAAGAAGATTTTTAAAGATTTTCTCTATATATTCCTATGTAAAACTTGATCCCCCAATTGTGGCCCCATCCTACCCCCGGGGACCATGATTTGAACAAACTTGAATCTATACTATCTGAGGATGCTCACATTTTAATTTGAGTCTTTCTGGCCTGATAGTTTTTGAGAAGAAGATTTTTAAAGATTTTCTCTATATATTCCTATGTAAAACTTTATCCCCCAATTGTGGCCCCACCCTACCTCCGGGGACCATGATTTGAACAAACTTGAATCTACACTACCTGATTATGCCTCCAGACAAGTTTAAGCTTTACCGGCCTAATAGTTTTTGAGAAGAAGATTTTTGAAAAATACCAACAAATTTTCAATAATTCTCAATTATCTCCCCTTTAAAAAGGGTGTGGCCCTTCATTTGGACAAAAATTGAATCCCCTTCACCTAGTGGTGCTTTGTGCCAAATTTGGTTGAAATCTGCCCAGTGGTTCTTGAGAAGAAGATGAAAATGTGAAAAGTTTACAACGACGACGACGACGACAACAACAACGACGACAGACAACGGACAAATTGTGATCAGAAAAGCTCACTTGAGCCTTTGGCTCAGGTGAGCTAAAAAGTCAAATAATATGAATGTTATTGTAACCGATCTGACAATTCGATGTTGATTGGTCTACCTGACAACATCGTCCCAGCCAATTAGTTTTCGACAGAACTTGGCAGCTAGAACTGAAATAGCTGAAGTTTAGTGCAGAAAGAGTTGTAGATTGATATGATACAAAAGGTGGCGTCACAAGCTTATATTTACATTCACTTTCTTTCTTCCTATTAAATTGCATTGATAGATTTGAGAGATATTTACGCATAACACAGAAGACCCAATCACCAAATCTGGTGCGTATGAATACAATCAGTCTTCCTTCAGAACATGACAGACTCTCCTCCCGACTTCAAACCGGATCACGACCTGATATTATACTTGGGCTGATTAATATTTCATGGATGTAAATATTTTTTAAAGATTTAAATGAATTCAATTGATTAATTTCTTAGTATACCAAAATTAAAGTCAGCAAATCACAGAATGAAAAAAAAATCGTGTTATTGGAATTTAAAATGCTGTGCACTATTTTTGTCAGCATAATTCGGCTGTTCCAATGGCTCTTCCGTAAATTGCGCATTACTCGTTGAATAAGGCCAAGATTTTTTAAAATAAATCATATTTGCAGAAAGAGAACACATGATAAAAAACGTAAATATAAGCATTGAATCATTATTTTTTGAAAGATGTGGTCTCATAACTGCAACGGTGTGTGCAAACAAATATTCATAACGCGCTAGCGTTATTCAATTTGTATGCACACACCATTGCAGTCATGAGACCACATCTTTCAAAAAATAATGATTCAATGCTTAATTAAGGGCATATAATTTAAGTGAAGGGTATAACAAAACAGTTATTGACTGGGATTCGGGCAACATATGAATTCTTAGACCTGAAGGTGAAAATTTTGCTTTGCCTGAGACCTTTAGGTCCAACAATTCATTTGTTGCCCTCATACCCAGTCAATAACTGTATTATAGATATATTTGCCCCCACGTGACAGGAAAGCCCTGGAGCTTTATGCTGCCTGATGCCAAAGGTAGAGGGCGACATAACACTCCAGGGCTTTCCTCTCACTGAGGAACAAATACTCTGGTATTATCACTCTAGAAGACATGTAAAAAAAATATAACATTTTTAAAAATCAAAATCAGTTTAAGAACATATTTACCTCATTAACAAGTGTATTCTAATTATTAATGCATCTTCATATCTTATTTCAAATCAATGTTTTGTAAAATGTCCATTGGGGCTTTCAATATTAAACTAGATAATTTTTCAAATAAATTAAGTACAGGTAAGTTCCTCTGAATACCAGACACTGTCCTGACATTTTTCAAGGAATTGTTTTGCTAAGCTAAATTTCAAACTCAACGAAATTAATATGCAGAATTATTGCATGTGAGGGTGATACAACAGTTTCGGGAGGGAAATATAAGTAAACTAATATTTCCTGTGATATACAACTGTTTCCAATAGGGCAATATAACTATTTCCAGTGTGATTCAGCAATTTTAAATTTCAGGGCATAGTAATAAAATTATCTCACTTGTGACATAACAAGAAAACTTATTCAAAAATGTTATATACAATGTTTATGTATAAATACCTTTTCTGCAGCTTTTCTCATGAACTGTTTTGCATCGTCATCCCAAATAGCTGGAACTGTCAAAACCCAACGAATACTTTCCGCTTCCTCTGCATTCTCATCATTTTCTTCTTTAAGCTCTTTAAAAAGGCAGTCCTTCATGTAATTTATAGCTGCAGAAAATACATCAATGGCAGGCATCTCATCTCCTTTGATGTCACGTATCATTGACTTAATAGTGAGACCCTTCTGATAAAAGTAGATGCACAAACAATAGAACATATTGGGTTATTAGATTTTTTGGAATTTTTCTTAAATTTGTTTCCTTATTACATCACTTATTACCTTTTTTCTCCTATCTTCGCTTTCAGTAAAAAGATTCATTTTGAATCTTTGGAAATAATAATAGTCCTGGTGTTTGTCGTCATCTGTTAATTCTGTGAATTGCTTTTCAGCCTCATATCCAAATGCCACTAGTTTCTTATCTTTATTGAACAAAGCACATGTTGGAGTTTTGTGTGATTTTAAACTTTGACTCCATTTGTGTGCCTTAATATTGAGAGGATCATTAACAAAATCAACTCGTGATGAATATGCATAACCTGAGTATGCGGTTCCAAAGTCAATGGCTGCTACTAGAAGATTTGGGGAACATCTCGGTTTTTCTGTTGTTTTTGTATCAAATTTTTGATCATCTGTTTGACTTTGTGGATACTTTTCAGCCATATTCCTTCTTGTATCTAGATAAAGAAATAATTACAAAATTTAGATTTAAAATAATAGGCTATCATAAAATATATTGTATTTAAAATGTATTTTAACCCCCATCCAATTTACACATGTTAGGATGATGACACAGAAAGGACCAATTATCAGTACATTTCAGCACAACAGTTTAGCCCAGGCAATCTTTTTTATGAATTTCCCTAAATACTGAAAAGGGGTAAACTTTTACACAAGTACAAAGCTGTCATGCAAAGTACAATCTATGTCAGATACACCTAAGTGGTATACACACAAGATATTTCTTAAGTGAACTGTGAACATGCTTTTTAAAGGGGCATGGTCACGATTTTGGTCAAATTCTATTTTTCTGTTTTTATGCCTTTCTAAAGCATTGTAAATTATAAAATCAAAAAAAATAATTTTTTGACCAAAATTGTTACCATGCCCCTTTAAAGATGGTAGCTCCAGAAAAGTTTCAAAAAATTGTTTTGACTGACCCTTATCCAATTCAATCTTAATAGGCGGAGTTAAGACATTACCGCTTGTGACTTACACAGGAGAGAGGAGAGAGAAAGAGAGTTTTAACATGAGGTATATTGTAAAATTATAGGTGATTGTATCATGCAGAGGAACAAATTATTTATCATTAGTATATAATTAACTGGTATATAAATAAAGGTCTATCATATTTTATATTCAAATAACTAAGAGGCCACAACAAAAGATTCTTGATCCCTTACGCAAGATCAGATACATACAAACATTCCTTCTTCCCAGCGACCATCAGGCTGTGGAACAGTTTACCAACATGTGTAATTGAGTGCAGTTCCATCAACACCTTCAGGAACGAGCTGCACAATGTCCTATTTCAGTAACCACCATCTGGATGATTTTATGTGTATATAGTGCCACCATGGTTTTTAAAATGCACCTGTATATAGATGGTTCGCTCACACCGCGCATTAGCGCAACAGTTCGAAATTACACCAGATGGTGGTCTGAACTATACCGGAAGAAGAAGAAGAAGAACTAAGTGTTTTGCAGTAAGAATGTTGAAATTTCTTTGCCTGATGACACCAATGTCATAGGGATAACATAAAATAAAAACATCTTAACATATTGATAAAATGAGCTCTACTTTCCCTGAAAATATGGGCATTGAACATTTTTAAATCAAAACAAAAGGTGATTAATACATTTACATATTGTGTTTCAGAAAAGACAACACAGGTGCTAACTTTGTGAAGGAAATTAAGCAATGGCACTCCTGAGCTATAATTTTGAAACCAGAAGGGAATAAACACAACAGCTAGCCTGAAGAATTAAATGGTACTAATTTACGAAAATTCAGGGAAACTGGAAACGAAACATAAGTGGAAGCTTAGACCGTCTTCGGTTCCGACATTTACACGTTTTCCAGAATCAAAATATGAGGGTGTGCGAAGAGAAGTGGATGTAGGCTATGCCTGTCCACATCTCAAAAGAGAATATATAATTTCAACTAGTGTATTTTCAACATTTTTTTAAGCTCTAAATTTACAGAACTTTTTAAAGTTAAATTTAAAAGTTTTGGAGGTGAGAAATGAATAATATTGCATCATGAAGTCCTTTAATTGCATATATAAAATTGAATTATCTTGGAATCCTCCCCCCCCCCCTCCCCACACACTTTTTGGGGGAGCATGTAATAAATTGAACAGTTGAATATAGTTGAAATGAAAAGTCTGAAAATTAACAGTGAAAATGAGTTATAGAAGGTATACACCCACACACACAAACACCACACAGATGGGGATTTTAATGATTTGTAAACTTGCCTTTTTTTTCTCTTTGTACTTACCTTTTTTATTTTTTTATTTATTTAATTTTTTTTCGCTTGTCAATAATAAGTCTACTCCCGTCCCCTTCAAAAAACGATGCTATTTGCCTAAAGGTACAAGCACTGAACTGAACAGGTTTCCCCCTTTTTAAACATTGCAAAAAAAGTAACAAATAGGCCTATTTGGTACGAGTCATAGATAGGAGGGTAGGGTGAAATTAAACAGAATCACTATACCAGTGTATCGGGTTCATTCATGATTGACCCATGAACGTACACTTAATAATGATTTCTTGACTCTTTTATTATAAAATAAATAAGAGTAACGGAAACTCCAACCAGTGTAAACCGAAAGTAGAATTTTCATAACACTATATACAGTGGGAATATAAAATAAACTTGACAATATCAAACAATGCCAATAACAATAGCTTTAATAAATATTACTTACAATAATTTAGAGCTTTCAATCGCTACACGGCCTTATTATGAAGTCAAGCTACGTAGTACGTGCATACAGAATACTTACATATTGAACAAGAGTTATCTTCTCATGTGGGGTACGCGACGGGTTCAAATATCATAACTATAACGAATGTGTTATAAACAACTGATAAAGATAACAGATAACAGTCGAAATATTTGTTTTAAAATTTTATAATTCAAGAAAAAATATAGGCATTAAATAATTGTCGCTCGAGGATTTTCCAAGCAGCAGATAAACGAAAAATATTTTCCAAGTATTATGAATTGTGATTTTCCATTGGAAACGCTTTTTGACTTGAAAATGTTTACAGTTTATTTTAAAAATGAAGAAAGGTCCAGTTTCTGCCCACGCAGTATCAATATAAAGCTTTTTTATATGATTGATGAATTTCTAGCTCTCTGATTGGCTCACATCCAATTTATCTATCTGCACGTGCCCTAAGAGGTCCTCTACATTGAACTAAAAATAGATCGTCCAATAAAATATTGCATTTCTCAATTTGTTCGGCTGTGGCTTCAAACTAAAATGTTCGAATTGATACAGACATATATTAAATTGGGTGTTATCAAACATTTTTTTAGTCTGAAGCTACCTTCGTTTATCTGCAATTCATTTATATAAACAGTAAACTTTTATAGGGCTTTACTAGATTACTTTATACTTCAGGGGCCCGTTTCTCAAAAAGGCGTAAATTTGGGCCTAAGTTAGTCCGACTAACAAAGTTACGCCAATATTTAGTCGGGTCTAAGTTGCGTTTCTGAAAGATGCGTAAGTTAGGGTTTAAATGTTTAAGAGCTTAGACATCTCCGCTGAGTACTAAGCATGCGCATATCGTATTTTGTTTTGCTTTGAGGCTATGATTATATGTGGTGGATCAATTTTCCAATTCATAGTACATGTAGTACCCGAAAGTACGCATGTTATATCACTGAATGTGCATAGTTCAAGCTGTTCATGACATTTTATATTAGTAAAAGTAGAACAAATGCCTATACACTTCTTAACATAATGAAATGTTAGAGAAAAACAGTTGATATGAAAGCGTCATATATAAGAGGTTTCAGAAACCAAATATGTGACAATTAAATGCATTGTAGATGATATTGAGGCACAATCTTACATATTAATTGAACGAAACAATACATAGAAATTAACTTCAATGTTAAAGTAAACTTCAAATATTTATAGAATACAGGGACAAGGTACAGTGGATATGCCCCAATACGTCTGCAGAATAAGAAGTATGCTTCATAGACACTGTAGATCTTTAGACATGTTCAGATGCTGGGATAAGGCTTGATTCTTTTTTATCAATTCACTATATTATTTATAGAAAATAATATGACAATGAGTAACCAACAGCAACCAACTGAAATTGAAAATATCTTTTGTATAAATAATATTACATGAACCTTGTCCATCCTCTGTTCCAATATTGAAAGAATGTAGTCAATGACATGGAAACGATTCTTGATTTTCTGCGATTCAAATGATAATAGTTTCGAAAGATATTAATAGTCAACAAGACAGGAATTATCAACATTTGAGGCCGAGGTCTCCCCATCTCCCTTTCCTGTATTTTGGTTTAATCGATCGATTGTTTTGTTTTGGGTTTTTTCGGGGGGGGGGGGATTGAAAGTAATATACACCATACATAAACAGGGAATAATTCGCCCTGTTTAATTTACAATCATTACACCCTCGTTGTCAGCGGGCGAATTTATGTTGATTTTCAATATCTAATATTAAGTAACTTAAGTAACAGCTGTGACTGGGCGAAGTCACGACAGAGTGAAACTGTTTGCAAGTGTAGAAGGACGGATATTACACGGGACCAAAATAACCCTGTATACAGTATCTTGATTAAAATAAAGATATAAAAGCAGTTATCTAAGAACATCCTTCCTATTTAAGGAAAGTTTTATAAATAAAAGGTTTTTACAAGTTTAATGGAAAAGGCATCGAAAAATCTCCAACCCCCTTCCGGATAAGACATTTTGCATCTTTGCGGTTTTAACAAGTGCATGTGAGTTTTACTTTTTTTCCTATTTGCTTTGGGTTATTGGGGTGGGGGTGTATACAATTGGTTATATAATAAGTATGACAAATGCAAGCTAGTTAAATTTGTAAATAATGCACACTGTTGTAAAACTGCTATAACAACGCTTTTGTATTGCAAGTCGACAACTTCGAAATTAAAAAAAAATCCCTTGATATACGTACATTTTAAATATGATGAAACAAAACTATCATGAATTCATGTAATTAAAGATCCATTCAATTATATGAGTACAAATAAACAATGCATATGAATATGCACGAAGATCATTGATAGTACATGTGCCCCATACCTATTTTAATAGAATTACGATCGATGTTAAATATGAACGCAATTGATCATTTCATCCTAGAATTAATAAGATAAATGAATTTGATTTCCAAAAATTCAAGGTGTGCATGTAAAATTTTATAATATTCGATAACCTTGACAAACGCTTGTCAACAGATCTAAAATTGATGCACACTCTGCACGCTTCTAAAACATATTTATAAGTAATATTTTAACAAACAAAAATTGATTGTATCTAAATGTATGCGAGTTCATAAACATTCCAAAATACATGTAGCTTTCATACGATTTTGTAAAGATACTAGGAGTAAAAAAATGAAAATGAGAATGCATACGTGTTGTAAAGTTTTCAGTAATACATGTATAGGTAAAGAACAAACAACCACACACAAGGACAAATTACAAATGTAAACGTTTTGAGTTGCTCCTATTCATAATTTTGAAATCAGTTTCGTTTCACTGGTTCAAATTTGATTAGAAACATTAAATTCTAGTACATGCTTACTGAGTATTGATTAAAAACATCAATAATATATTCGTACTTATATACATCTATCTTGTTGGGGAATACATGTTTAATTTAGAAATAAAGCATCTTTTTAATTATTGTGTTTATATCATTTATCGGGGCATACCCATTCTTCACACTTTAGGTAAACATTACGAGTAGTAATGTATATAACATACGTTTAATGAGGTGAGCCCATTATTTATCAAATTGATTTAATCTTAATTTATTTAGAAATAGAAACAAAAGGTATTTTCTAAAGTTATATGTACATGTACAAATATTTAAATAAATGTGAATGTTTTCTTTAATAACACATAAAACAAACCAAAAAATAAAATTCTCCGTACATTTTGCCTTAGAAACAAAACACTCGCCATTTTTGTGCACAGACTAAGGACTTACGCCTACCCATTAGCAGGCGTAGATTTAAACCCGAATTTAGTCCCGACTTAGTTTCCGCCTTTTTGTGAAACGCAACTTAGTCTGGTTTTGAGGTTTAGCCCTTGATTTAGTCCGGACTAAGCTTACGCCTGGACGTAGGCCTTTTTGAGAAACGGGCCCCTGTTGTATAGTGCAGGTCTAAAATAATTCGAAATTAATTTGAAACAATAGGGACAGCGGTAAACTTATTATTAACGTAATACGTAGCCCTGGGTGATATTTAATAAAGAGAATAACATTTCCTCGAAGGGTAGAAATAACATGTCGAATATTCCCCGCTTTGATTTCATTGAATCATGGATTTTATTGCCGATCAGTCGCATGGTGCCTAAACTACCTTGCACTATTTTTCCATTTGTTGGACAATGGTTATCGCGTGGATCCAAATTATTCAGGAAAAGCACGTAGATAAATTCTTTTACTAAAGTAACAGTTTCAAGGATACGTATAATTTCGTAGACAATGATCCTATTTATATACAAAGTTTTGTTTGCTGCACGACAGTTATCAAAGAAAACCTAGAATTACTTGACCCATTTCCTGTATTTGTTAAAATGGAATGACTTAACTACCGGTTTTCATCATATTTATTGTGATATTTTAAAAAGATTAATTCAATGAACATAATATGGATTAAAAGTGTGATTCTAAATATACATAAAATGTAAAACAAAAACAAAACGTCGTCTTCATTATTTTAAACACATACAAAGGAATGCGTGCATTGTAAGCCAATGGCAATGGGACAATAAAATGCAATCAAACTCTTTAAAGGTACAATATCAAAGTGAAAAATGATTTCATTTGATATTATTCACGATTTGTACTTTGCAAGACATAATTATTCTTTCTTGGTAAATGAATTAAAATTATTATAGGAGAAACACTCAAAACTCAGAAACCATTATAAGTGGATCGGATCTTGCATGAACAAATATTTACAGTGTGACATTCTTATGCAAACAAATGAAAAACTATTACGTTGTTCAATATATCAATGACAATGAAACCATAACAATATAGTATAGTCAACAACATAGTAAGATATAGGAAATGTATTAAAAAAATGAAAAAAGCATAGTACTTTAAGGCACAGTGTTGTTTTATCAAGCTTTAGAGACCGGTCCCTGTACCTGTATAATAGAGTACAAAACTACTGAAGAAACAGAGTCATAGAGAATACAGAT
Organism: Magallana angulata; assembly: GCF_025612915.1. Lineage (NCBI taxonomy): Eukaryota > Metazoa > Mollusca > Bivalvia > Ostreida > Ostreidae > Magallana > Magallana angulata. The sequence continues at coordinate 11,813,973 of NC_069117.1, forward strand.
GGCTGGGTTTTGTGTACATTGATACCGTAGCTAACATATGTAATAACACCAATATAATAAATTGTCAATAAAGCAACAAAATTTTGAATTTTGTTGCTTTATTGACAATTTATTATATTTTTCAAGTAAAATGAAAGAAAAAGTGGGCAAGCACATATACCCAACGCTCCCCAATTACTTGACAATGATACACAATCATTATGAATAGCAAAGTTTGCATTGAATACACAAAATAATTTGATAAGGGTATAACTCGCAAAAATGCACATCTATTCCTTTGTCTTTAACAACTAAAAGCATTCTAATTTCAAAAGGGCCAAATCTCCAGATAAATAACAGAATCTAAATTTCCTGTTAATATGCACTTCTACATGTTGTGTCGTAAATGCCTACAAAGTTCCACTAAATTCCACGCAGCAGTTAAAGAGAAGTTGTGCTTACGAACTATTTATTACTATATTCAACATAGGGCCAAAATTCCAAATTCAAAAGGGCCGAAATTTCCAGAACAAGAGATGTTTGTGAAACACTTACATGTATGCCCCCCTCCCTTGGAAACATCCACAAAGAAAATGAACGTAAACTGCAAATATTTGGAATTTTTCTAAGTCCAAGGGGCATAACCCTGTTGAAAATTGCTCTATCATACCCAAAATCAAACTTGACCAAGATATTATTTAGATAAACCTGCATACCAAATTTACTACATATCAATATGTGCACCCTCTGCGAAGAAAATGAGCGGAAACTGCAAATAACTCAAATTTTTTTAAGTCCAAGGGCTATAACTCTGTCGAAAATTGCTCGATCGTACCCAATATCAATCTTGACCTAGATATTATCATGATAAAAATGTATACCTAATTTCATTTCAATATGTTTATCCTATGCTAAGAAAATGAGCGGAAACTGCAAATAACTCGAATTTTTCTAACTCCAAGGGCCATAATTCTGTCGAAAATTGCTCGATCGAACCCAATATCGAACTTGACCTAGATATTATAAAGATAAACCTGTATACCAAATTTCATTTCAATATGTTTATCCTATGCGAAGAAAATGAGCGGAAACTGCAAATAACTTAAATTTTTCTTAGTCTAAGGGCCATAACTCTGTCGAAATTTGCTCGATCGTACCCAATACACATTTAGTCCTAAATGCCTATGAAGTATCATGAAATTCCGAGCAGCATTTCAAGAGGAGTTGCGCTTACGAAAAAACATGACTGACGAACTGATTGACTGATGGATTGATTGACTGACTGACTAACCATTCAAAACACTTACCGGTACATTGTATAACCCTCGCAACTTTGTTGCGCGAGGTTTAAAAATATAAACAAAAATATAATGAAACTAAATTATATAAATTGTACACCTTCCAAGTAAACTATAATAAAATGCATCCACTATTATAGCAAAAATCATTACAATCATGATCATACATCAGATTAGTGTTAAAGCTTTTCTGAGTGATGGTCCAAGTGAGCTAATTTTTTGATGTGATGAGAATTTTAACTGTGTGTTAAATGGGAAACTGATAAATTTCTCTCTATTCTCTTTCCCTTCAATTTTATGTAGTACATGTAAATACAAATGATTTTGTTGACATAGACAGAAACATGGTGAATTGTTTCGATTACTATTAAAATAAAAGTAAAATAGCTTTCTCATCAACTTTCACCCCTTTCAACTGCCATGCCAAAACATTCTTCTTCTGCATTTTCAGACCAATCAAACGTGTAAGGTGTGATTTCCCCATTCGCATCTTCACATTCAAATTTGATTTCTGTTCCTCCAAATATAAATCGAACAACTACCTTTCGATCAGTGCCATCTGTGGTGTATGGAATTTTTACATCAAAACTTCCCAACCTCTTGCAGCCATCTACATACTTGGGGTTTTCCTCTTGGGAAGAAAATACACTGAACTGAACTGATTTCTGATCTGGGTATATAGGGAAGTAGGTTTTTTCCTCTTGAGCCTGACCTATAACCAAGTCATCACCCTTTGTGACATGTTTGCTGAAAACATTTTTCTCATACTTTACTCCATTGATAGTTCTTATACGACTTTTGTCTGGAACGTCTCTTTCATCTTGAATTTTTGATAGTGTATTTACACCATAAGTTACTTTGGCAACCCTGGAATCAACTATCTGAGGATTATGTCCAAACAAAACTGCACCTTTCAAAACAGCCAAACCAGCTTGATTTGGAACAATAATATGTTTATTAGGAAAAGCTGTTTTTACTGTTTCTTGCAGAAAGGAGGATTCAGAAAAACCCCCAACCATTAAGATACTTTCAATATTGCGTTGCTTTTTTTTCTGTTCTTCAAGTAACTCTTCCACATGGCTTACAATAGAATCACATATTTCAGAAAACCATTTCTTTATGCCCGGCACCTTTAACTCCAATTTTCCTTTTTTACATTCCAATATCTCAGGGTTGTAATCCTTTGGTATCACTTGAGCCAACTGATTAGGAATTGTAAAAGAAATTTTGGTGCTTTCAGTGTTAATTTCTCGTTTCTTTACTTCTAAATCTTTACGTAAGTCATTGTAGCCGGCAAGGTCCTCTTTTTTGAATGATTCAAATTTTTCTTTTCCTACAGCTTCTTTTATAATATCAAAGAAATTTTCATCCACATATGTCCCTCCCCAGGCTCCTCCGCTGGCTTTGTGTAACTCTTTAATACGGTCACCACTCAAAACTTCATGAACTGTAATATCCACTGTTCCACCTTAAAAAGAAATGATAGACTAATGGGTCACATCACTTAACAGAGCAACAATATTTAATCTTTGATTCAAATAGCTTACCATGCAATAACAATTTATTTTAATATCTACCTGTCTCTATATTCACCTGTATAGATGAATTACTTGTTCATGGGGATAAAAGCATGCTAACCTCACTTTTATTCCCATAAAATTTTACTTTTACAAAAGGGATATAGTGGGAAAGTAAGACTTAGATCAAAACATCTATGACAAATCTTGAAATTGTCTTATGATTTTAATATGTTGTTTCCATAATTACTGGTAATTCATATATAGTAGTCTTAGACTGTATTTTTCATTGAATTTTTTTTTCTCAAAATAGATTCATGTGATATTAATATTGACTCCATTTGTGGCCCCTTTATGACCATCAATAATTATCACTTAGAAATATTTTGACAGAAGCATACAGCTCACTCTTGGCTAGTTTGATATGTAATGCATACCTCCTGCATCCAAGACGAGGTACTGATTGCCCTGACTGAAGAATTGAAATCCTTCATTCTGAACTCTTAAATTGTCATTTAACATCTCAATTGGCAATCGTTTGCAGTACATCGATGCTGCTTCTGGTTCTAATGCTATGGTCAAACAATCACCTCTTATACCTGCCTATAGTAAAGAGAGAAAACATGCAACAAAATTTGTAAATCAAAACAAGATCAGCAATCTTATTCAAATCAGACACAACAGGTTTTGCTTTATAAGAATCATTGCTAATGATAAAAAAAAATGTCAGTCATCTTTTGTTAATATTTTTTCAGAATCCTTCATACCTCACATTCATTATTTCAGGTATAAATGCCTATATATAAATAGTAATTAATAAGTGTAATTATAGAGTGTATGGCTGCTCAAGTACCGTACCTTTTTCACATAATAATTTTCGTTAATATATTCATAAATAATTTAATTATGGTTGTAACGCAGCATTTGATTGGATAGAAAAATTTAGTTAAATTTGTATAACCTGGTTTGCACGTCACAAGACACGTCACAATGCACCAACGTATTAATTCACTTGACGTTACGTTTGAATTTTGAACAGATTTATATCATTTTTAAAAGTAAAACGGACTCAATTTGTACAGCAAATTCCAGAAAATTAAATTATAAGGAATGAACTCAATATCTACCCAAGTTATACTCGTATAACCTGGGTTGGAGCAATTTACGCTTTTTTATAATCCGCTTCGCGGATTATAAAGCGTAAATTGCCCCAACCCAGGTTATACGAGTATAACTTGGGTAGACATTGAGTTCATTTCTTAAATAACACATCATACATGTAGTAAAAATAATGCTTGAGTAAGCATGCACTTGATGTTTCCTTTTCAAAAACATGACATGAGATGTCCAATTTTTGCTCAAAAATATTAATTGATTTATAAAAGATATCTACATTTTGGTGTACTTAGGATTATTAATTAATCAATTATTTAATTTAGTGTAAAATGCATAATGCCACGTAGTCCTTTGTGTGTCCCTGCGGTGTTTCACATATTAATAGTTTATGCCATCTTTAGTAATAAGAATGAGATACCTGACAATGTTTGATTAGATATCACGCACATGAACCTCACTTGTGAGTCGTGACTTTGATTCTGTTGAGCTTATCAACAGGGACAAGTATACAAATACCTTTATGGCAGATTCTCTCATGAAAGACTTTGCAGTGTCATTCCAAATTGCAGGAACTGTCAGTACCCAACGAATTTCCTCTTTCTTTGTTTCTGTATCTCCTGTTTCACTTAGTTTATGCAGAAGATGCTCCTTCATGTATTTTATAGCTGCAGAGAACACATCCATGGCAAGCATTTTTTTTCCACTAATGTCACTTAGCATTGACTTGCTGTTTATGGGTAGTTGCTGAATGAATAAATGTGTAAGCTTAAGGGTAAAATACCATAGATTATGTCTTTAGTAAAAATTTATGCAAAGGATGAGAAAATTAATATCATTAATATTCATTACTAAAAAGAACTAGAACTGTCCTAATGGGACTAATACCCCCGCAAGGCTAATTTCAAATGGGACAAATACCGGTAATTGAAATGAATAATAAAGGTTTGGAACACACACAAATAACAAAAATTCTAGAATTATAAAAAAAAAATTAGTTAACAAAAAAAAATTAAAATCAAAATTGTCAGAATAACCCCTCCCTTTGCAGTAAATGGAAATAAAGGTAGCCAAGCAATGCTCTTCTGTTGATAAAACTTTGAATATCTTTCTAATAAGAGTCTTGACAGATGCAGTTACATGTAGTTGTTTCAAATTTTCCTCACTTTCTCCTATGGTACAATGGAACTCCATATCAGAAAATTGATCCCATAAGACTATGATTTTTTTGATGAGCTTGTTAAATTCAATAAACTCCCAAAACATTACCATAATTACCATACTATGTAAAAATATGTAAAAAAGAAAATTTAATATTACAAACAATTTTAAAATTGCCAAAACACTACAATCATATCAGTAATTTTGAATTTTATTTAAATTAATGCCCTATAAGGTCACTTCAATTTACTTGACTAATAAATTTAAACAACTTCTAAAAATAGTTAACTTCTTTATTAATAATGATATTATCTATTTCCTTATAATGATAGAAACTTTTGGTTTACATGAAACAGTTTTAAAATAGCCCCAAAACCACCACCCATTTTACAGATTTTCAATTTTCCCTAAACACATGCTCCATCTAAACCATGGCTCAGATAATAGCCCCCTTGCGACAAATGAATTCAGCCACACTCATCTTTGATGTTCTTATTAGCTCCTAAGAATTTATCATTAACAAACAAAAATTTTGCATTGTCAGTTGGTAGAATACTTATAAAAAATTAATTTAGTTAAGACATAAAGACATAAAACCTCCATCTGGATGTATTTATATTAATAAATATATTTTAGAGTGTTTTAATACTATTAATTAATTCATTAAATCTGTAAGGATAACCCGTTACTTTTCAACACCAGTGTACAAAATATAGACTAAGGAAAATGAAAACTGTCATAAAATCATTAAATCTTGTCTGATCTTAAAAAAAATTGCAGGTGCACATCTTCAGATGGTGATCAACATATGCACAAATTTTCAGATTTCCATATGATATACATGTATTACAAACAAGAGGCCCATGGGCCACATCGCTCACCTGAGCAACAATAGGCATGATAAAATCAGCTTAATGGAGTCATAATATATGTGGACAATGAGGTACATGTAGATCCTGAATAAATAAAAGTCCATCCCCCCCAATATTCTTGTGTTTATGATCCAGTCCAAGAAGATTTCATAGTCATATTATGTTGAGCATTGCAGTTCTCAAAAAGATCCTAAACAATTGTTTATACACGGGATATAAACCTTCAACACACTCTGAACCCCTTGTGAGGCCCAAGAATCGTCCATGGGCTAAAGTCTAAACAATTTTAAAGAATCAGCAATATGTCAAAATGCTTGCATATAAGTAAAACTGTACATGATTTAATGTTTTGCTTTGTACAACTAGATCCCCAATGTGGCCCCACCCTACTCATCAAAATTTTGATTTTAACAAATTTGAATCTACACTATGTGAAGTTGCTTTCACTTAAGTTACAGCTTGTTTAGGCAAATTCATAGAAGATTTTAAAATTTTTCTTTATATATTACTACGTAAAAATTTGCCGCCCCCCCCGCCCCCAATCCTACCCCGGGGATCGTGATTTGAACAAAATTAAATCTACACAACCTGATGATGCTTCCACACAAGTATCAGCTTTCCTGGTTGATAAGTTTCTGAGAAGAAGATTTTAAAAGACTGTTCACAACATACTCCTATGTAAAAATTTGACCCCCCATTGTGGCCCCATCCTACCTCAGGGAGGCATGATTTTCACAACTGTGAATCTACACAACCTGACAATGCTTCCACACAAGTTTCAGCTTTCCTGGCCAAATGGTTCTTCAGAAGAAGATTTTTTAAGGATTTGCTCTATATATGCCTATGTAAAAATTTGACACCCCCCCCCCCCCATTTTGGCCCCACCCTTACACCAAGGGTCATGAATGATGATTTTTACAACTATGAATCTACACTACCTGAGGATGCTTCCACACAAGTTTCAGCTTTCCTGGCCAAATGGTTCTTGAGAAGAAGATATTTAAAGATTTAGTCTATATATTCCTATGTAAAATTCAACCCCCAATTGTGGCCTGACCCTACCTCCAGGGGTCATAATTTTCAAAACTTTGAATCTACACTACCTTAGGGTGCTTCCACAAAAGTTTCAGCTTTCCTGGGCAAATGGTTCTTGAAAAGATGATTTTTAAAAGATTCATCAAAAATTTTCAATAATTCCTTATTATCTCCCTTGTAAAAGGGTGTGGTCCTTAATTTTCACAATTTTCTCCTTTGCCTAAGGGTGCATTGTGCCAAGTTTGGTTGAAATTGGCCCAGTGGTTCTGGAGAAGATGTTGAAAATGTGAAAAGTTGACAGCTGGACGGACAGACGGACGACAGACAAAATGTTATCAGAATAGCTAGCTCACTTGAGCTTTCAGCTCAGGTGAGCTAAAAATGATTTAATATCATATTTCTATAGACAATGTATAATATTTTACAATATCATATCATATGATACAATATCATTTGATTCAATATAAATAGGAATTATGATAATATATATCATATATCAACAATCACATCTATCAAGCAAGTTTGTGGGAGGTAGGACAAGGTTTTCTCAGCATCCTTGATGATGGAGATCATGCCCTGTATCTGGGGCTAGCCTTACATGTATGTTTCAAAACCAAAGTTAAATATACCGTTAAATCTAGTCATGATAATTTTTTTCCGAGAATCAAACCTGTATTTAACTACTCAAAAAACCTCTGCTCCAGCGTAAAGATCATGAAGATCAAGCTCAAAATCTGAAGCTATCTCTATTTACACACCCATAGTTATATCAGCTCTTTAAATCTGACTAGGTACGAACAGAATTTACTACATTTTGTAACCAGCACCAAGACCCAAACACAATTTATGTTGTTCTAAAATTTTAGAACTGCCTACGCATCTAGTTAATTAAGATCACTCCCTGTATCAGAAGCTACCTCTGTGATTCATTTACATAGTTGAATTTATACCATGTAAGTTTGCATTAGTACTATTATTTACATAAACATGTGACCAGCTCCAAAAACCTTAACCTCCTCCAGCATCTGAAACGTTTGGTTCAGATTCAGCATCCAAGCCTGTGGAATGCATCAGTATAACAAGATGCATTATCTACCCATATCTGGTAAAGATTGAATCAATAATAATTAACAAACATTTGTCTATCAAAGGGCGCCTTAAACTCCTCCACCATCCAAAACTTTTGCCTCATATTCAGCATCTTAGCCTGTCAAGTGCTTAGTATAATAAGACACACTATCCATGAAAGTATGATGAAGACAGGACCAGTAGTAACTGAGATACTGTCATCATAGGGCACCTGCTTCAAAAACTTTAACCAGCTCCAAAAACCTTAACCTCATCCAGCATCCAAAACCTATAGCTCAGATTCAGTATTTAAGGCTGTATAGTGCATCATTATCACAAGATGCACAATCCATTCAAGTTTGGTGAAATAGAACCAGTAGTAACTTTGCTATGGCCATCAAAGGGCACCTGCTTCAAAAACTTTAACCTGCTCCAACATCTTAACCTCCCCCAGCATCTGAAATTCATGGCCCAGATTTAGCATCCAAGTATTTCAAGTCCATTATAGGTCCAGATGCATCATCCATGCAAGTTTGGTGGAGATAAGACAAGTGATAGCTTAGATATAGGACCTGATCCAAAAACTTAAACCAGGTCCGGACACCAACGCCAACGCCAAGGGTATAGCATAAGCTCCCCCAAACTTTGTCTCGTTGAGCTAAAATTGAATTTCCATGAAAATTAAAATCACCATGAATGGTACCATCACAGCAAATCATGAAATTTAAGACAGTACATCATTATAAATACCTTATTTTTGGCATCTTTATTATGATGATAAAGTTGCATTTTGAATCTTTGGAAATAGTAGAAATCCTCATGTCTGTTGTCATTTGATAACTCTGTAAACTGCTTTTCTGCCTCATATCCAAATGCAACAAGTTTCTGATTATTATCGAACAAAATGCTTGTTGGATTTTTTTCCGATATTAAACCTGAGCTCCATTTGTGAGCTGTAATTCTTAGTGGATCATCATCAAAATCAGCTCGTGATGAAAATGCATAACCTGAGTATGTGGTTCCAAAGTCAATGGCTGCTACTAGCAGATTTGGAGAGCACCAAGGTATTTCTGTGGTTTTTTTACCAGATTTTTGATCATCTGTTTGACTCTGTGGATTTTTTTCAGCCATATTCCTTTTTGTATCTAAATGAAAAAAATAATTACAAAATTCAATTTTAAAAAAATAGGTTATCATAAATTATAATGAATTTGAAACATAATTTATCTTCCCTTTAATGCATTTGAAACATAATTTATCTTCCCTTGTCCTCTATTAGCCTGAAAATATAAAAAGGCTTTTATAATTATAAAAAATTTAGCACTTACAACTGACAAGAATTCATAAAAGTATTTGGTCTTCATATAAGTTTAGATTGCTCATCAAATGCTACTTTACAATGAAGGACTTCATTGTAGGTCAATATGTGGTTATATGGACCCATGTCAAGTGATATTGATCAAAGGCATAGAAAGCACAGAAAGTGATATCAACTGAGCTTGCAAGGACGATATCACTTTTTGTGTCTGAGGTAACCACCACACAGACCAGAAGTGCAGGCAATCTCAACCACATACAGGATATAGACTTTATCTAGAGGAGTTTTTGTACCTACTGGAATACTAGGTAGATGTGCTACTCATCAACGATCAGTTGAAGTCATGGAGAATATTGTTCTGCATGGGACCTTACTACAATAGGGTGGGGGTAAGAGGCGTATTTTTAGTAAATTTGCTATGTGAAGCTTAAAGGTCCAAACCCTCTAGGCCCTTCTCTAGATCTGTGCATGGGTTGGAGAATGCGAAAGGCAAATTCCTTGTGAATGAATAATGATAAACTGATGTTGCATTTTTACATTATGATGAAATACAGTGAAGTCGCCAATTCCATGTCGTCCCCAATTCCGGGTCACTTGTGTGTATTTCATGTCACCTTGTTTAAATTGAAGCATAAAAAACTTAATAAATACATTTACAGACCCTCCGAGAAACGAATTTAGAAAATCAAGCGCTTTCGAGATGGAGATTTTCACACATCTTTGACATGCTATTTTCATTATTATTCATTTATCATTATTGCAGCATGGTTGATGTGAAAGTTGTGGGAGGGTGTTAATGGATTAAAAATATTGCACATGCATTCAGTTATATGTCAACAGTTATTCAGAATGATAACTGCTCAAATAAATTTACACCAATTAGTTAATCAATCTAAAGGAATTTCCCCAATTGCAGGTCACTATACCTAAAACATATTTTTCTGCAGATTTACGAAAACGTGAAAGAGAGAAAAAGAAATTCAATTGAATAAAATGATCCATCCAGCTCAGGTGTCATGTTATTTTTCTTTTTGTCACAATGATGACATAATGACGATCATTTCATTCTGAATCACGACTGTCATTTACATTTAGAAATTGGTCCCTGTTACTTGACAAGACTGTCATTTACATTTAGAAATTGGTCCCTGTTACTTGAGTATCAATAGTTGTAAATTTATTTTCTGATCAGCATTATTTTTTATATGCTGCAAATTTATAAAACTATTGTTCTGAGACGATTACCAGACATTAATGACACTTTGAAGTCACATGACCCGAAAATGGAGAGAATGATTCGAAAGTGGGGAAACCATGCCTTGTTGAAATGCCTCTGAAAATATTGTTTCCGGGAATCTATTTTCAAAAACAAACAAGATGCTTAATAACTCGATAACAAAATGTACTTTCAATATACATATTGTATAAAATTTAAATAGAACAGTTTTGCAAAATATCAAAGAAACAGTCTGATGTGATCCGGAATATGGTGACTTCACTGTATGTTTTCATTTGTGTCAGTTTCTCTGGGTTAAAAAAAGATGACATGATTTTTTCCCGTTGTATTGATTTCATTTTTGCTTCCTTCCACAGATACTTATAATAAAAGTGCGTCGGTTATTATGTGCTGAAATGACAGCAGAGAAAAATCTAGTGTTTGAGTTTCGAAGACACACTACTATATATAGCTACATGTATATAGCAAGATATAGAATATAACATGTTAAAAATGTGTCGTCTAAGCAGGCACTGAGCAGAATTCTTCTTTTTTAAACGAAAAAAGTTACCAATATTAAATCAATGTTTAAGTTTTTGTCAAATGAATACCCTCTTTGGCAATATAGAATAGATGCACAAGGCATGCAAACCGAAAGTACACTTAAAATTTATCTAATAAACTTACTTGAACACCCTGTTTACTTCTAAAGACTTTTCATTGCTACTCCAAATTGCATATCAATAATGTCATAACAATGATACCAATGGTTTTCAGGATGATGGACAAATGAATTAACGGGTTTTCCACTAACATACAAGAACTACTCGGCTGTCTCCGTTTATTTACGATCAGCTAGTGAATCTAATAGCGGAAATTGCCGAGTAGTTACGATTGTAGATAGCTCTACCAATCGCAACTTCTCTGGCCTTTCCGGCAGACTCGGACTTCTCTGGCCTTTCCGGCAGGCTCGGGAATCTTACTATCTAGGACTAGGCCTGCCGCGCATGCGCGAAATTTTGTAAACATCCTGTAGTTCGAGTTTGTTCAGATAGAATCGAGAGTATGTCGGTATGTTATGCTACATCCATTTTAATGATTTATTACACATAAACCTTATCTTAAATAATAAATAAACATTGTTGGTAACTCAGTGATCTATATAATGTACCCTTTTCGATCTCGAATGACCCTGCTCGAATGTATTAACGTTACCGGATGTTAGAATTTTATACAAAATGGAGTCGCTTCCTATTAAAATAAGTTTCGGCTAGAAAACCTTAAAAGTCGCTTCTGTGTTATATTTTAGGGTATATCATTTACTTTAATGAAGTCCAGCTTACATCTCAACAGATCGTAAAATGTGTTATATTTATATCAAGTTTTATAAAAAGGGGGGTTGTCATGTTTTTCCGAGCCTGCCGGAAAGGCCCGAGAAATTGCGATTGGAATGTATAATTAACATTCGAGGTGTTTTTCCGAGCCTGTCGAAAAGGCCAGAGAAGTTGCGATTGTAGCCCTACGGACCCGGTTTAAGACCGCAGAACATTAACTGGCAAGTTTGGAAATATGTACAGCTTACGTCAATTTCACATTTGAATTGGCGGGGATGAATTGACGCTGACGTCATTCCATACATAATTGCATGTGTGTGTGGGTTTTTTTTATAATGAAAGACCATGCACTGTCTAGAGAGTTTGTAATAAACGTAAACCGCTTCAGTTTTATTTTAAAAGTCTCACCTGACACGTGCCATGGTATATTTATAATGTTCCATAGGAAAATAATTTCCGTAGGAGATATTTTCAATAATTTAATCTTCCTGCAGGAAATATTGAAATTACCAAACGATTATCTATAAATCTTATGTAGGAATTGTGTATCCTTACGAAATTTTATTCAAACAGGTAGTGTTTCAATGGGAAATTAAGATTTCTTATCGGATTTTAAAGTTTTGTTCAAATCCAAATGGAGTTTTGTTGAAATTCTATCGGTATTTTAATTAAATTCCCAAACGAATATCTTTTTATTCGGTTTGAAATTCCAATTAGCTCGATCATATGAAAATTGTTTTTCTAATGGGAAAACTTATTTTCCTGTACGAATTTATGGTTTATAGGTAATTGTACCATAGCTTGGCGAGATTTCTATTGTTAACAGTGGGGGTTATATGTACACACCCCGCACTTTTTTTAAAACTTCGCCCACTATCTCGAGTAAAAACAACATCAACAAAGTTGTTTTTTAGCGCATCCATAACAGTCCACAGTAAAAGCTTCCTCCAGATCAAAATTGCCAAAACTCAACACGGATAAATGACTCGACTAACTTAGTTCGTCAAATAAATCTAATTTTTAGCTCGAGACAAAACAATATCGGCAATGGCTTTGTCAAAAAGACTTATTATCGTTTTACTAACAGCGTGCCAGTTGGCTTGTCGGGCCGTGCTAAAATTTCGTATGCTGATTATCATATAACTCATCGATTGGTTGTTCGATTTCATTGATGTGAATGCTAATTTGCGTATCAAACACCGAACCCTGGAACGCACTGACCAATGACATTCCATGATTTTTGTAGTGAAAATCAACACGTGGACAATCCGAAGCTTGTTGTTTTTTAAAATCTATTAAATGTACAACCAGTGAATTCCACCATAAGTATACATAAATCGGTATCATAAAATCGGCCATCCATCTATCGTTAAATAAATATAAAAAAAATATGAATTATAATTAAGTGATCTTTTTTTTATCTACGAATGGCATCGGACGAACAAACAGAAGTATTTTTCTATCATGAAAAGATTACACTTTTTGCTTTTGAACGTTAAAGAAAACAAGTAAACATGTTGCGGGACGTTTATTTCATTTGATTACATTGACCATCTTCCCTTTCTAACGCTTTTTTAACGGCAGATGAGGAGCAGCAACTGAAAATAATTATATAAATATTATCTATAACATCCACAATTTTTATTTCAGCTGGTTTCTATTGCATGAACAATGATTGAAATTTTATCTTTTTTATATGAAATATCTATTTCAGCTCTTTGTTCAGTTATAGAATTGATACATAATATCAAAATCACATACCTTTGTTTTGATAAGTACTGTCAGGGTTCGGATGAGTCGAAACGGGAGGACGTCTTGGGAACTTAACAGGGAAAATTGTATTTTCCTCTAGGATGCGTTTTGCTGAATTGCTTCCAGTGTTTCTTGAAAATTGTGCGTGCTCTCTATCAACATTAGAAATGATATTTTCGAAAAAATTTGACGCGATGTCCAAGTTATCGGGACACTTTCCCTGATAGTATAATCGTTTTACTAACAGCGTGCCAGTTTGCTTGTCGGGCCGTGCTAAAATTTTGTATGCCGATTATCATATTCCTCACCGATTGGTTGTTTGATTTCATTAATGTGAATGCTAATTAGCATATCAAACACGGAACCCAGAAACGCACTGACCAATGACATTGCATGATGTTTTGATAGTGAATATCAACACGTGGACAGTGCAAACCTGTTGTTTGTTAAATTTATTTCTTTACGTTTATAACTTCGTAAATATCTGATAGTTTTCGTAATACATGTATTTGGTTTACTTCAAGACTGGTTATTTCATGCAAGAGCGCTTCCGCTCCCAGTATAAATAGATAAACCGGGGAGTATTCGATGAATGCGACGTTTATTTCATTTTATTACATTGTCCATCTTCCCCTTTCTAGCGTTTTGTTACCGATATGAAAATTGATGAAACAGTATGTAACTTTTAGTACCATATGCAGAAGACCCCGTCAAGGAGGTCCGAGTAAAATGGTGTAGGCATACTACTATAAATCACTTATTTCTAGGCATATACATTCAATACATTTAACAAACAACAAGCTTTGGACTGTCTACGTGTTGATATTTACTATCAAAACATCATGCAATGTCATTGGTCAGTCCGTTTCTGGGTTCTGTGCTTGATATGCAAATTAGTATTAACTTCAATGAAATAGAACAACCAATCGATGAGTAATATGATAATCAATATACAAAATTTTCGCACGGTCCGACAAGCAAACTGGCACGCTGTTAGTAAAACGATAATATTTTTCAAGTTTAGCTATATCGCAATTAACGATTCCTGAGCGAGGAAGAAAATTTCCATCCGACACTTGTACTAGATACTTTTGTTTGTTACTGTTGATTAAATGACATCTAATTTTTTCAGAAAATGAGTTTTTGACAGATTCGGAAGCTTTAAATTTCGTTTCGTATTCTACAGTTTTTGTTTTGAGTTCCTTTTGTATTTTTCTCAACACATCATTTGCTGATTCAACCAGAATTTTTTCCTCCTGATGTTTGTTTATATCTCCACACTGTTGACTAGAGACACACTTCTCCAGTCTACACTGTCTTGAGTTATGGTCTAATTTTAAATGACAATTAGAGCATTGTTTCCCAAATCCGGGAGTAATATTTCCACAAAATTTGTCTTTTAAATTTTGTAAATGCTCCAAAGCACTTTCGCTTTGAACTTCAAGCTCCAAAATTTCTTGATTTAGATTATTCATCGAATGTTCAATGGGCGTTTGATAAGTGTAGTTTTGGAAAATATCTGGAGCCTTTTCCTGCACATATATCTGAGTTTCAGGCATACTTTGAGGAGTTTTCTGCATGACTGGCTCGGAACACCCATCTATGACTTTAATATTTATATTTGCATCCGTTGAGGATACGAATTTCAAAAATCTATTGTAATGATTTCCTGTAAGGTCAACGTAATCTCCTTCTTCATCGCGGTAAGCTAATATCGGTGAAGACATAATACCTATAGCTTTTATTTCAGCATAAATGGCACTTTTTAATCCAATAAAGGAAGTAAGTTCAGAAAATTCGACCGACACCGGAGACACGCGTTTCACTCCATTACATTCATGATGTATTTTCAAGTAAACCTCCCGAACACTTTCTTCGAACACCGCCATAGTTTTCACGTCCTATTTTTCCTGCTGCTTTGTCATTCAGCTTTTTCCTTACTATGAGTTATTGTGAAACATTCTATTGAAAAGCAATGATTACATAATATCCAACCTAGTTTACCTTGCTAAATCCGAGCATAGCAAGCATGAAAAGGTTAACCATCCGTAAAAAATAAACAGGTATGTAAACGTATATCGTAGTAAGTTATTGATTATAATAGCTTTATTAATGACAACAGCAATTATGTAGATTAATATGTAGAAATTTGAATTAAGGGGGTCGGATGAGTTTTGAAAAGCAGGAGCGTTCGAATAATTGGTTCCCCCTTTCAATACGTTGAATACCCCCCCCCCCCCCATCATGAAAACATACTTATATAATTTTATACACCCTTTCCAATATTATTTAATTGCATATACTAGAGTGATATTGAATGATTAAGTTGTATTATACATTATTGCACATTTTTTCAATTTCATAAGAAGAAATCATCATGGAAAATAGAAATAAATTAGGAAGATTTTTTGTAAACGGAAAAGAACTGAGTGAGGACTTAAGAAGGATTGTAATGGACAACTTGGTAGAAGGAGGAGCCAATGTTTCTGATCTTCAACTGCCGAGAGGTCTACGCCAACGGGTCTCAAAAAAATTTGGTATCAGTGCAAACTGTATTTCCTCAATTTGGAAACGTTATGTAACTGTTGGTACCGTACGCAGAAGACCGCGTCGAGGAGGTCCAAGTAAAACTGTGCAACAGGAGGATGTAGATCATATTGCTGTTTTGAAAACTATTAATCCAACTATGTCGCTAAAATCAGTCAAAGACAACATCTTACAGTACTCAAATACACTTCAAAATATAAGTTTGCCTACAGTGTCAAACATTATCAGAAAAGATCTACATATGACACTTAAACGGGTCACATTTTGTCACGGTAACAGATTTACTCTTCCAAATTTACAATACACTCAAAGATTTTTACAATATGTGAACAACGAGGACCCATTTACACTCAAATTTATGGATGAAATGGGATTTGTTGTGTGTGATGGAAACAAAGTTTATGGTCATTCTGTAAAGGGGACCCCGTGTGTCGCTGTTGCTAAATTCAATGCGAAAATTCACTTTACTATCAGCCTGATAGTTGGTGTATCGGGTGTAAAATTTGTAAAAATAGTTGAGGGTTCCTCGAATTCTATCGAATTTTTGCATTTCTTAGGGGAGGCAGGAAATGTAGCTACGGATGAAGGAGAAAGGGTTCTGCAACGAGGAGACAGCCTCATAGTGGACAACGCACCCACGCATCGTAATATGTCTGAGGTGGTTCTCAGGAATTGGCTACCTACAATTGGCGTTCAATACATATTCCTCCCAACATATTCTCCTGACTTAAATCCAGCCGAGTTGTGTTTTAGAAAAGTAAAAATCTTATTAAAAACAGAAAAATACACCGCACTTTTAGCCCAGAATATAAAGGTTGCTTTGTATAGTGCATTTAGCGAAATTACTGTTCACGACACATTGTCATTTTTTCGAGCAACGGATTATATAGATGTTTAATTTCTAAATGATTTATTAAACGATGATTGTAGATGCTTTTCTGACTTTGGTATTTTTTTCTAAATCATTATGACAATTTAATTTTGTTATAAATAAATAAAGCAAACCGGGGTTTAGACTGACCACGTGTTGATATTTACAACAAAAATATGTAGTAAACAATCTTGTAATATCATTGGTCCATGCCATCTTGGGTTCTGTGTTTGATATGCAAATTAGTATAAACATCAATGAAATCGAACAACCAATCGATGAGTAATATGATAATCAGCATACAAAATTTTAGCACGGCCCGACAAGCCAACTGGCACGCTGTTAGTAAAACGATAATAATATTCCTCTCCATGTGTTCGGACAAGTAGAGAAACGCGTGTTAAATGAAATAAGGGTATCCTGTTTAAAGGTTTTATAGAAAATCAGTCACGTGAAAAGAAGGCGTTTGAATAGAAAACTTGTTTTGTGGACTGAGTGAATAGCAGTAGCCAATCGAATTTGACATTAACCATTCACGGTTTCGCGACATGCATTTCTCAAATAATTTTTTTTGGTTTATTAATTGATTTTGTTCAAAATATACATGTACATGTTTTTTCAGCCACTTAAAAAAAAACATACATTGATACAGAGTATCAAATAAGATTTAAAAAAAACTAATTACCTTCAACAATTTAAATTTAATGTCAATTATTTAAACAGATGCATTGCATAATTTAGGGTTCGTACATACATGTATATAATTGTGTTAATAAGTTTAATTCTTTGAAGCAAATATCGATACAATAAGTCGGAAAATGAATGAATATGAAATAAAAATATAACAATGAGAAGTCGATCTATTCATTAGGGCTATGAATGTTTTAATTCACGAAGTACAATGTACATAAATAAAGACCAACGATTTGGCACCGTATTGTTTAGACGCAAGTGCCCTCCCATAATAATAAGATATAATGAATAATCGTAAGCTATAGTACACGTAACATGCCCCATATAATATTGTTGATTATGTGCAGATACCCGATGGGCGTGGTCATAACGACACTAGGGAGCTTTCACCTGACGGATAAGATACATCAATAACAAACGTGGTTCAAGCAATGGTCTATCATATATATGATATATGACATATTTCAATTTTTTCAATTAATACAAGCACCTTACACGGGCACAAAAATGCAAATGCTGGAGAAAACGTACCCAAAAGTAAATGTACCCAGGAGAAAAAGTACGCAATTCCTAGGGTATGTTTTCGTACCCAGTTACGTCTTCTCTTCTCTTGGAGTACTCTTTGAAAATCATAAATGATAGTTTTTTTCTTGGATGCATTAAAATGAATTATACAATAAATATTTGTATCATTCCTTGCTTTTATTTTCATATACACAATTACGTAAATTAATTAATTAGACAATAGTTGTGTTATATACACATGCACAAACATTGCCTGTCACCTTAACATTGTCAAAGTTATCCGGCACACTGTTAAAGATCAAGCTCATTCCTGATACACACGAACCGTATTTCGTATTTTTAAAATTTGAAGTAATATAATTTTCTGGGATTTAATATTTGTGTAATGTTTTGTATATTGTTCCGCCAGTTAAAGGGGCATGGTCACGATTTTGGTCAAAATTTATTTTCTGTTTTTGTTATTTGCAATGCTTTAGGAATGCATTTGTAATGATTACCCAAAATTTTAGAGTCGGTTGTAAAGTTATAAGCAAGATACAGTGCCCACAAGTCTTTGTCATGTAAACAACGCTCGTGCCCTGTTTTTGTTTACATATGTTCAATATACCACAAAGGCGGATCCAGCAATTTGAAAAAGGGGGGGGGGTTCCATTTGATGAAAACCAGTATGTGCAAAATTCATCATTTGTCAATAAACAAGGACTTTTTAAACGTTTTCCATGCGGATACAACTGTATTTAATAAACATTTATCTCATCACTATCTATTTCACATCTATTTCAACAGCAGAGTGCACTGCATTATTGAGCGTTTTGCCGTTTTGGTTTAGGTAAGGAAGATTTGCATAATATCTAACCTCAAGAAACTCAAGTGTCCAGCAATGAGAAAGTGCGTCTATGCTTGATAGAAAAGAAACACTAAGAATAAAAAAATAACTCAGACTAATTACGACAAACTATTATAAAAATGGATGTTTTGGTAAAAAAAAATTATGTCTTTGATGTTTTTAAATTAATTCTGAACTATTTATCAATTTTGATTTTTTAAATAAAGGTCTAAATGATAGGATATGACAAAAGAATGGGAATAGTTTATCTGCTGAATAAATGGTACGTGTGTAATACAGTGGTAAAAGCAATTGTCGTCCCAGGGAACTTGATGTCATCTCTGTAATGGGTGCGCTACATCATCCGGCACTAGTACAAATGCGATCATATTTAGAAAAGTTTTGAAAAGTTGGGCATTTTCATAATGGTTTACATATAAACCCTTTATACGGTATTTTTGTAACAGAATTTCGGATTCTTGGGAAAAAAAAATTCTTTTGTGTTTCATGTGGGTATGAAGGTAGCTAGCATTCCAGAAAAATAGCATAACCCGCATAAGCGGGTCATGTAATTTTCTTTGTATTTTTCGTATGAAACGAAGTAAAACTCATCTATTATAATTACTTTAGTTAGTTAACTAAACAATACATTTGAAATCGGTTTTAAAGTAAAACGAATGCGTGTACTCGTACTTGAACGTCGTTTTACTCGATGGCTTGACAGTTCAAAACTGTATATGAACTATAATAAAAAAATTTTAAAGAAATAGAGTAGAAAAAACATTGTGGATGTTATTATAAATCTGTGTTTTTAGCCATACTGCTTATCTTTATGTATTATTTTCTTTAATTTTCCACATGTTTACTCAGTGTAGTAAACACCAGATGCTGAAGGGGAGTACAATGTACTTTATTTCGATACAAAATCGGTTAGTTTTTTTCATGTAAGAACAAAATTATGGGACGCAGTACGAAATTCTTTAAATAAGCAATTTTAAAAGCATTTATTTAAGATGATAACAGTATTTCTATTGTAAATGGGAAAAATTGCCTTTAACTAGGCATTAAACGTTTTCAAAAAAATTCATATGTCCCAAAGAAAGGGGGGGTTCCGACCCCCGGAACCCCCCCCCCCCCCCCCCCCTGGATCCGCCAATGTACCACTAACAATTTTTTTCAACCTGATATATCTATTTTCTTATTCATTCTAAGCATAAATAAACAGTTCCTAACGTTTAAAACATTCATTTTAGGTCTAAAACGGGCATTTTCTTTTCAACGTTCAAAATGTAAACAAAAACTTTGTTTACATAGCAAAGAATTGTAAGCTCTGTAACTCGCTTATGACTCAACAAATGACACTCAAATTTTAGCTGCTTATTAAGAATGCCTTACTGAAGCATTGTTAACAATAAAATCGGAAAAATATTTTTTGACCAAAATCGTGACCATGTCCCTTTAAAAAAAAACGGTCTCGATGAAAATAAAATAAAAGAAATTAAAGGCATCTATTTTTAAAGTGTCAATAAACAGTATTGAACAATACAGAACAATACAGATGAAACACAAATGTTGAATTCTCTGATTGTGTCTTTCATGAAACTGGAAAACACAGCCCACCCTCTCGATGTAGAGCTCACGTCTCGGATCAATCTAATTAATTAAAATTATACTCTTAGATTGCCTCACTACGATAGACATTACACCAATAAAATATTCATAATATCTTCATCATACACAATGATCTATTCTATATCACCTCGGTCATTAACTTGTGCATACTAATATGCATGTAGTAGTCTAAATAATCTTTTAATTAATTAGATTTATGATGTAAAATCCTCATCTATTCTCACACGAAGTTTCAAGGACAGTAAAATTTATCCCCCGTTGTGGCCCCAACCCTTAACCCGGGGACCATGATTTGAAAAACCTTGAATCTACACTACCTGAGGATGCCTCCACACAAGCTTACGCTTTTTTGGTCTAATAGTTTTTGAGAGGAAGATTTCTAAAGATTTTCTCTTTACATTCTAATGTAAAAATACATCCACTCATTGTTGCCCCACCCTACCCCGGGGGCCATGATTTGAACCATCTTGAATTTATACTACCTGAAAATGCTTCCATACAAGTTACATCTTTTCTGACCTAATAGTTTTTGAAAAGAAAATTTTTGAAAAATACCAACAAATTTTCTATAATTCTAAATTATCTCCCCTTTAAAAAAGTTGTTGCCCTCCATTTGAACAAACCTGAATTCCCTTCACCCAGTTATGCTTTGTGCCAAGTTTGGTTGAAACTGGCTAGTGGTTCTGGAGAAGAAGATGAAAATGTGAAAAGTTTACAACGCCAATGCCAATGACAGACAACGGACAAATTTTGATCGGAAAAGCTCACTTGAGCTTTCAGCTTAGGTGAGCTTAAACCAAAGGAAGAACCCTATTACAAAAATGATATTTGCACATTTTATTTAAATCATAATAGATATAAGCAAAGAGTCACTCTCTGTCTCTGTCTGTCTCTCTTTCTCTCTCTCTCTCTCTCTCTCTCTCTGTTTATTATTTTTTTTTATCAATGATATAGGTAAATGATTAATGAAAACTAGATGTAATATATGATGCGATTTTTTAGATAAGAGGTGACATATCTTTAAACATTTTTTAAAATGTTTGTGTCCTCTCCCGACTTCCTTTTAAAATTAGGTTAGTAGGTTGGAATTAAGAAACCTTGGTTGGGAAAACAGTATCTTTTTTGTAGAAAGTTCAAATATCACACTTATTGATATCAATACCGGTATAAAGACTGTGGTAGTCAAACAAGGATATTAGAATCATTTTGTTTACTATGGTTGATTTCCGAGGAAATTAAATGTAGCTGATGTCTCTGCATTGTTACTTCTATTAACTGCTTTAACGCAAAGTTCTGTGCCTCCAAAAATCATGCAGATAAAGACACCTCTTTTCTTTCCTTTCACGGGTTTAGGAAGGTCAACACTCAATGTTCCCAGGTACTGACACCCTGGATCCGTCACGTATTTGGGGAAATCTTCTTCTTCTGACAAATATACGTCAAAGTCCATTACCATTTGGTCGTCACGATTAGGTTCATACTCTTTTTTAGACTTTATTTCGTCGTTAAACACTAATCTGGAACCTTTTCTTACGTGAACATCAAATACATCCTTGCAATATTTGTTGTCTTTCTTTTCTTTTTTATGAATTGTGTGATCAAATTTTTCAAATGACGCAATACCATATGAATATTTTGCCACCCTCTCTGAAATTATATTAGGGTTGTGTCCGAACAATACTGCACCCTTTAGAACGGCCAGTCCAGCTTCATTGGGCACTACAATTCTGTGGTCGGGGAATTCTTCCCGGATACGCTTTTGTAGAATCGGGGACTCGGAAAATCCACCAACCATTAATATTGTATCTATTTTATGATATTTTAGTTTTTCTAACAACAGATCCCTAACGTGGTCAACAATGCCAACGCATGCTAAAGAAAAGAAATTTTTAAAGAACGCTGGTGTGATTCGCAGTTTGTCTCCCTCCCACCTCATGCTTTTGTTATATATAGAATTCTTAATTGCTTCCCTTAATTTCCGATCTTTCCGATCCTCATAGAATCCAGAGAGCATTCCTGGCATTCTCATTGTGACCATCGTTTGATTTTCAGATAATGGCGTCCTCTTTTTCATTTCAAAGTCTCGGAAAAGTTCAATATATTCCCCGGTATACTTTAAACGAAAGTCTTCCATGAAATCGTCACCAACAACCTCCATCAGTTTCTTTTTGTAGTCGTTGTCCACAGAGGTTCCTCCCCAGTCCCCGCCGCTTGCCTTCTCCAGCTCCTTCAAATTGTTGTCTTTTGTGACTTCGTGTACAGTGATATCTACAGTCCCACCTTAAACAAATTTAAAACAGACATGCGTTTTTGTTGACAATAGTTCATTACAAAATGGGAAGCTACATGTCACACGGTTTCAATTTCTTGAACACAAATTACCTCCTGCATCAAGGACCAAGTATTTTTTGCCTGCTTCAAAAACACCCAGACCACCTGCCCCTTCCAGTTTGGCTAGTGGTAGTCGGCTACAGTATATGGAAGCTGCTTCGGGCTCCAAAGCCAACATGAGCTTGTCTCTCGAAATTCCAGCCTTAAACAAAAACAAAAAACCAAAAAAAATTATGACTTGAAGATATACTTGGATTTAGATGAGATAGCTGAACAAAGTTTATACTTTAATGAATTCGAATAAGAAAAGATAACTGGGATCAAGGCCAACATGAGTTTGTCTCTCGAAATTCCAGGCTTTAAAGGGGCATGGTCACGATTTTGATCAAAAATTATTTTTTCGATTTTAATGTTTACAATGCTTTAGTAAGGTTTTTTTATAGGCAACCAAACTTTGAGTGTCATTTGATGAGTTTTAAGCGAGTTACAGAGCTTACAATTCTTTGCTAAGTAAACAAAGCGGTTTTTTTACATTTAGAATGTTGAAGTAAATTCCAGTTTTAGACCTAAAATAAATGTGTTAATCCTAAAAAACTGTTTATTTATGCTTTAAATGAATAATAAGATAGACAAACCAGCTTTAAAAAGATATTTTACTGGTATATTGAACCTATGTAAACAAAAACAGGACACGAGCCTTGTTTACATTACGAAGAATTGTGAGCCCTGTATTTTGCTAAAAACTCAACGACTAGCACCCAAGTTTCATTTGATCATTAGAAATGCATTCCTAATGCATTGCAAATAATAAACACAGAAAAATAAAATTTGACCAAAATCGTGACCATGCCCCTTTAATGGACAAAAACAGAAAAAAAGATTTATTAATTGATGCAATACTTCGATTGAGAAGAGCTAGATAAATAAAGAACAGTCTACCTTCTGTGCTGCTTCAGTCATGAACTGCTTGGCTGGATCTGACCACATGGCAGGAACGGTCAGCACCCACCTGATGTCCGTGGTTTTCACTCCTATACCTTTCTTATCCACCGTGTATACCATCAGATCTCGGAAGTACTTGATCGAGAGACTGAATATGTCGATGGCCAACATTTCTTTTTTTTCTGTTATGTCTTTGATCTTTGTGTTCATTGTTAGTCTCTGTGTAAAGAAAATTGAATGTTAAAACAGAAGTGACAATAATACTCATTGATATATCATATGTTAGTCATGCCATTTCTTTAGTGGTTCAGATCCAATGTGTAAAAAAACTATTACCTCTACTCCTTTTCTTAGCGTATCGTACAACAACATTTTGAATCGTCGACAGTAGAAATAATCATCATGTTCTTCGTCTTCTGCGAACTCGGCATATTTAGACTCGGCTTCATATCCAAATGCCACAAATTTTCTCTTGCTGTCCAGAAGAATGGTTGTTGGGGTCTTGTAAGAAATCTGTACAGATGACGGGGCACTCCAGTCATGGACGGTGATTTTCGTTGGATCGTCCCGATATTCGCGTTTTAATGAGTAAGCAATACCAGAGAAGGTAGTCCCAAAGTCAATAGCACAGACTAAGGAATAGTGATCCGACGATATGGCCATGGAGATGTATTCTACTAGTTCTATATTTATAAATAAGCAAAAATAAAAAGTTTAAGCTGTGTCATTATTTTAAATCAAAACTTGTAATGACATACACAAAATTAATGACAAATATGCCTGGGCATGTTGCCAGTTTCTCTTCAATACTATATAAATTCTATATTAACTGATATCATTACTAAACCATTAGATAAAAAGAACCTATTTATCTTAATTGCTAATGATTTTCTAAATAAATGCTAATATTTGTAGTTTATGCTTTAATATTTAATAAATACTTACCTGTAAAGAGGGTAAAGATTTTCAAAACGAAAGTTGTGTCTTCCGGTGCAGTGCGCATTACAGGTAATACCTGTCAGTAATTTAGTGATTTAAATAACCTATGTAAATAGTGCATATCAGTTTAAAAACAAACAAAGAACCAATAGAAACCGTGCACAGAAATTAAATCACCATTTCAAACTCACTAATAAAAATATATCAGCAAATTATTTTACTACCATACTCGTACTGTACCATTTTTGTCCATTCTTAAAATACGTGTTCTCCAGAGACTTATGTAAAAAACTGAACTCTATTTATTTTACAACGATTGATAAGCAAGTTCTACAACTTATATTAATTAAGACTTATGTATAAAGACATTTATCTCTAACCAGTAATGCATAAAATTAGGGTGGATCCAGGGATTTATGATTAGGGGATTTTTTTAGAGTCAGTGGGGTCTTTGAACCGTCTTGAGACTCCAAGTTAGTCCATGGCAAATGAACGGATTTCAATTTTTCGAGGTAATTTTTGCAAACTGTTGCATTATTGTTTAAAAAAAAACAACTTTTTAGTTAAAGAAGATATGCAAGTGAACAATCGGGATATTTTCAGTCTGTTTAATTATGTGAAACTGAAATTACATTATTTTTATGTATAAAGGACATCTTTCCTTTATATGCATCATAACTATGATTTCAAAAATACAAAACCTTATTACTTGGTTTATTGCATAACTGCATAACAGTGAATCTTTGGAAAACCTTTGTACACGAAAATCCCTGCTATGTACTAGTCGTTTGTATAACTTTTACGGGTTTGTATATATTTCTTTCTTCATCACACGACATATCTTATTAAGGCCTTCCGTTTCCAACGGAAGACCTTATAGTTTTCGTACTGTTTCTTCTTCTTATTATTTTTTTCCACAAATTTTGTGCACGCGATATCTCGATAACTATTCGGCCGATTTTGACAATTTTTTCACAGATGATTGCCAGTGGTCATAATTCTATAAGTTTTTTTAAATTTTAAATCGTCACTTCCGGTTCCGATTTACGGCCGATTTTGTAAATTTTTACGACAAATTTTGTGCAGACATAAACTCAGAGACTATCAGAGATATGAATATAAAATTTTCAGGATATGTAGACTATAGTTTGAAGTTGTGCACAATGCAGTTTTTTATGCCAGTGGCGCAAAGTTTAGGAGCTCGCCTGGGCTCGAAAATTGGATACGAATATTAAATCAAAATTTTCATACGTTTTGATTTGTATCTTTTTATCAGTTAATATTTTGTTAAGACATATAAAACAAAAGTGGTAGATAATCATAAGTTCTTTCCAACAAATTCAAGAAAAAGGGGCTGGCCCTTTTATTTAGGGGCCAAGACACTTGTAAACTCTAATAATACAAATAACTTAAATACGATAAAGATTTTGTAATGCATTAAAGAAGAAAAGTTGTGGATCGTAACAATATCTATTGGGTAAAATCATTGCCACGCCCACTTATTACGTAATTAGGGATTTTTAGGGGCCAAAGTACTTAAACTCTGACGCAATATATACAGAGAGGGAGACATATTTTGTTTTTTATTTAAAAAAGCATTGTAGAAGATAAAATGCCTGCATTGATGATATTAAGCGATTCCATTAATCAAAACACCGCTGTCTATCCCCATTAAGGATCTAGAGGGCTTGCCCAAAAAATATATAATCATTTGTATCTCAAAAATGATCAACAAGTATAGATAGGTGTAAGAACACAAAATGTTAGTATTTGTGAGACTTTTCAAATGAACTCAAGAAAAAAGGGTTGGCCCCTGAAATTAGGGGACAAGACACTCGTAAAGTCATTAACCATATCTTAAAAACGATCAAGATTTTGTGATGCATTATAGAAACAAAATTGTTGATCGTAACAATAGCAGTTTGAAAACATCATTGCCACAGCAGAACACTTTGTTAAGCATTTTAAAGGCTATTGACAATGGTTTACATTATTTGAAAGGGAGTGGTTGAGGGGAAATTTCATTGATATTTTAATCGTATCATTTAAAAATTGAACGGAAGACCTACTCGTTACTCGTAACGAGATCGTATCTAGTTACTTCTTATAATTATATCGAATATTTCTGAAATAATTTATAATATTTCATGTTACAACTCTTTATTTTT
Organism: Magallana angulata; assembly: GCF_025612915.1. Classification (NCBI taxonomy): domain Eukaryota; kingdom Metazoa; phylum Mollusca; class Bivalvia; order Ostreida; family Ostreidae; genus Magallana; species Magallana angulata. The sequence goes on from NC_069117.1 coordinate 11,841,110, forward strand.
TTTTTATTACCTTCATCATGTTCAACATAGAAAAATCACGATAATCTAAAGGGGCATGGTCACAGATCAATTTTTTTTATTAATCGTCGAGTTCTTAGTGAAATACAGAGCTCACAATTCTTTGTTATGTAAACAAAGCTCAAGTCATGTTTTTGTTTACATTTTTTAATTTTTTAGGTCTAGACACCTAAAATGAAGGTTTAAAATGCTAGCAACTGTTTATTTATTTTCAAAATCAGCAGTTAGAAAAATCAGTATGAAAAAGCCTTTTTATGAAATATTGAACCAATGTAAACAACAACATGGCCTTGTTCACATAACAGAGAAATGTCAGCTCTGTATCTTGCTTATAACTCTACAATTGACACTTAAAGTTTATTTGATCATTAGAAATGCCTTACTAAAGCAAAGGCATAAAAAAATTGACCAAAATCGTGACTATGCCCCTTTAAAACAAACTACCATATTCTCAATCGATCGTTGAATTTCAATTAAAACAAAACCAGGAAAGTCGAAAATATTTTTATTATTTGAATTGTTCTTTGCATTATTCGAACGATTGTCAAATATTTGGGATATTTTCTGGTAAAAAAAATGAACTTAAATACCATTCTTTTACATTCTGGTCTGTGAATTCATAATATATTTACAAAACAATTTGCATGGTTTACATACATGATACATTTCATCAATCTTAATATTAAAATCTTAAAAGCTGCTTTTTTATTGATAAAAAATCTTGAGCACCCCAACCCCCGTTTATATAAATGAAGTTGACAAGAATATTAAACCGAAGTTTTCAATTGCATGTACCATAACCAGTTGTTTCAATAATTTTCATAAAATTAAAATTCTTTGATGAATGAACATATCATATATTTTGTCAAGATGATTTTTTTTTTCATTCAAAGTTAAACATGTTTAGAATAGCAAAAATTACTAGAATATATATGCATCATAAATATTCAATTCATCAAGGTTCGTCGTCAAGGAAATTAAATTCTGCGGCCGCAGTCTCATTTGTACGAACGTTTCTGGCACTAACAGTGATCTCTGTTCCCCCAAACTGAAATTTTGCTTCAAATCCTCGCTCCAACCCGCCAGTAATGTCGGAAATGTCCATTTCCAAAGTTCCCAAAAGATTACAACCAGGTTCATCTGTGTACATCGGGTTCGGTTCTTTTGACGTGTAAACAGGGAATGATATGGTTGTTTGATCGGCATAAATTGGATGATAGACATGTTTTCCTTGATCTTCATTTAAAATCAGAACATCTCCCGCTTCAACGTGCTTGCTAAATATACAATGACATCTCTCTTTTCCATCTCTTTTATCCTTCGTTTTTCTTTTGGGGTCGTGTTTTTTCGGATCAAATAGTTCTGAACAACCTATTCCGTAGGTGAATTTTGCCACCCTAGATGCAACAACGCTTTGATCATGTCCAAACAACACGGCGCCTTTTAGAACAGCTAGTCCTGCTTCATGCGGAACCACCACTCGGCATTCTGGGAAAGCTTTTCTGACAGCATCTTGTAGTATTGCCGATTCAGAAAAGCCGCCAACCATTAGAATTACTTTTGTCCCTTTTACTTTTGGATTAGATAAAATCTCTCCAACGTGATCGACTATGTGTTTACAGGACGGAGTGAAAAAACTTTCAAACAATTCTCTATCCATTCGGATTTTGTCTCCTTCCCATTTCAATAATTTTGCGTACTTGGTATCCTTTGTTTTTTGTGAAATGCTTTTACTATTTTTCTTCTTAAAGTTTTCCGAAAATGTCGGTGAAATTTTCAAAGTGACCAGTTTTGTTTCTGATTTTTCACGTTTCTTTATTTCAAAATCTCTCAATACATCAATGTAATCCGCCGTGTTAAAACGACAATATTCCTCCATAAACTCCTCTCCGACTATGTCAATAAGCATCTGTTTGAAGGTTTTGTCCACCAATACACCGCCCCAGTCTCCCCCGCTGGCTCGACTCAGTTCGTGAAGTTTCCCTCCAGACTTCACCTCGTGTACAGTCATGTCAATGGTCCCACCTTCGCAAAAAAATAAATGATTTATAGAAATAAAAAGCAAAAAATATTTCGAAATTATCTTAGAGGACGAATCTATCTCTTATTATTACTAGTATTGTACGACGGTAATTATATGTTGCAGGCATGCACATGAACATTCACAACACACGAATTTTATTTTATCAAATTAAAGAGTTTATGATAACATCCCTTTAGCAAATTTTATTTAGTTTTTGAAGAGTCGTTTTATTCTTACCTCCTGCGTCTAATACGAGATATCTCTGTCCAGGTGAAAACACGTTAATACTATCAGAACCATCCTCATATTTCGCCAACTGCAACTCTTTACAGAGGATAGATGCTGCCTCAGGCTCCAACGCGATCACTAATCTATTGCTGTCTATTCCTGCCTGGAAAAAACAAAACAATGAAAGCCAACTGATCAACGACCCCAAAGTTATTTGAAAATCATAAAAACATCAGGACATCACTTTAACCAAAATTCACCGCGCCAAGTGAGAGATTGTCAATGAAACAATAATTTTTCTTGAAGGGAATTTCTATGTCAAATTATGGTAATGGTAAAACTATTTCAAAGGCTAAACATTACACTTATAACACACATGATAATTTATAAGTTCCCTACATTTTCGTCCAAAATGGGTTGTATAAATATTGTGAAAAAAAACAACCATGAAATCCAAAAATTTTGTTCGAATGATATTGTTGATTTTTTTCTCTTACCTCATGCAATATAATTTCATGGTTGAACAGAGTTCTAGATAATAAGAATACTTTAGAAATTGCAGTGTTACCTTTTCTGCTGCTTTTCTCATAAATTGTTTCGCCGGATCGTCCCAAATGGCCGGGACAGTCAGTACCCAATGTATATCCAAGTCTTTTATTGACGTGCCTCGATCTTTGTGCTCCTTCAGCAAGTGGTCTTTAAGATATTTAATTGCATGGGAAAATACGTCTACAGCTAGCATTTCTTTTCCTATTATGTCGGAAACTGTTGTCTTGGTAGAAAGTCTCTGAGAAAATAGATAATGATTTTTAAAATAAAGACCTAATTATCAGATAGACAAAAACCATGGTCATAAAGAAGTAAATTTTAAAATGTAAAGATATTAAAATAAACTGTTTTAAAAAGAATTTAAGGTTTTGTATCGATCAAGGGGTTTTCAGGCAAGTTTACTGAGTTAATTATACAATTTATCCACTGATATTTAAATATCGCATGAAAACGTACTTCTCCTGATCGTAGTTTATCATACAGGATCATTTTGAATCTTCGGAAATAGTAGAAATCATCAGAAGCATCATCTTCAGCTAACTCAAGGTATTTCTTTTCAGCTTCGTAGCCAAACGCTAGAAAATTCATCTGTTCGTCTAGAAGTACAGTAGTAGGGGTCTTGTAAGAAATGAGAGTGGTGCTGCCTGAATGCCAATGAGGGCAATATATTTTAATTGGATTTTGCCTCGTTGAATATGCGTAGCCAGAATAGGTTGTTCCAAAGTCGATTGCACATACAAACAACTTTTCTGACGCAACAACTGGTCTGTTGTCGTCTCTTGCAATTACCGGTCTGTTGTCGTCAGAAACAGCTACTGGCCTGTTGTTGTCAGAAACAGCTACTGGCCTGTTGTTGTCAGAAACAGCTACTGGCCTGTTGTTGTCTGACACAGCTACAGGCCTGTTGTCTGAGGCGATAACTGGTCTGTTGTTGTCAGACACGGCAACTGGTCTGTTGTCTCCCTTCTTTGGTAACCTCGACATTTTGGTTTATATGTTGGTATTTTAGTCCATCTCTATTTTTGTTCTTCTCTTTAATGAATAATCTGCGAGTTAATAAACTATTTATTTGTCTGTGCAAAATATGACATAATCATCTAGAAAGAATGAAAGTAGCAGCGCAACGCTAAATACACGTATAATACTCGTTTTAAAATATGCAATATTTTTTACTTTCGTTTTAGCCAATTCTGTAATTACTGAGATTTGAAGAGACTATTGTCCCAGTCAGACCAAACGACACAACATATAAAATAAAAATAATTAATTTATGTGCTTACTAGGAAGTCCAAACTTCTGAGGTGGTTTTTTCCTCACTGGGGCTTGGTGTATTTTGGACTCGGTTGTCACACATTAATTTTGCTACCTGGTATACCGTGTTTATATCCACGTGACAGGAAGTGCAGAAAATACGGTACGCGAAATCGATCTTGATTAATATACCTTTATTAATGTACCTTTAAAATCGCACGAAAACTAAGAGCAGACCTAGGTATTTTCGTATGGGAGCCAGTGTATCAATATGCGACACTTTATATGCAAGTTATTGAATAATGATGCGTGTTACCGATTGTGAATCTTTTACACCTCATTAATCGTAAACCAGGTAAGCTGTTTGCAGTGTCATAGCTGATGGTCTAGATCTGTAGCTCCCGGTTTAAAAAAAAAATCGTCCATAGATGGGAGCTACAGTTCCATGTTAAAAAGTTGCAATTTTACTGCGCATCAAAAATTGCGCTAGATTTGAACTGATTCGTATTATTTCCACACAAATTATGCGGATCGAATTTTTTTTAGTATTTTTCAATTCTTCAGGCAATTTACTCCTGATATCGTTACTTTACTTATTTCAGACTTTTTCTTTAAAAAAAAAAACACTCTTACCTACCTCAAAAAATAATTAAATTTCGTTAATTCGTGGCCAGAGTTGTTTTTAACATTTAATCAACGCAATTTGTTGTGACTGAAATGGCTCAGTTGTAAAAGCACCACGCTAGATACTTGGTCTAGGTATCTTATATAACTAGACTTTTAAGGTTGTAGGTTTAATACAACCAAAACGTAAGGCAATACTTTTTTCTTATCGTAGTATAATTAAAAATTCTGCTTTTGCAAACTTGTATTATAACGCAATTAAATAGATTTGAATGGAAAAATTATTTGTTATGACTTAACCAAATGGTCATTTATCGTCTTCAAATAACCTTAAGTTTTGGTGGTATCGAATTCACAACCTAACTAGTTACATAAGGGCTACAAAATGATGTAATATTAAATATATATTTGCACGCCTTATCCACCTATCTAACGTTTTGTATATACAAATCAGTATATCTTCAAATCAAACTAGGGTGATTTACTGTTCCTTACAGCAAAAGCTTAAGATTAATAATCCCCCCCCCCCAAACAAAAAAAAATATCACATAAGCCATTATATTTGAGCTCATGCCATAAACACATTGGACATTAATACAAATACACCAAAAGTAGACAAAAAAGGTAATATCATGGCTAAAAAATTGATAAAGCAACATGCAGGCATTGATAAGATAAATACAGAGCTTCTCACTGGCAAGGAAAACTAGTACTATACATCTGCCATTTTGATAAACATCTACAAAAGATATGGGAATCAGAGAGGACAACAACATTCTGGAAAACAGATCTTATCGTTAAAGTACTTAAAAGGAGACCTCTCTAATTGCAACAACTATAGAGATACATGTATAATGCTGTTATCGGTCACCATAAAACCCGAATATAATCTCCAATGAATTGCTGTATATAGAAAATAATATCATCCCACTATCCCAGTTTCACGGTACGTAAGAGAAAATGAAAGTGGATAGAACGTGTTTGTAGAATGCACCTAAACTCCGTCCTAAAGGTAACAATGAATTGGACACCAACTGAAAGGAGAAAGAGAGGAAGACCAAACGTGACCTGAAGGAGATCAGCAGAAAGAAAAAAATGAAAGGTAACAAATATTTTGGCATGGGGACAGGTCCAGAGATGGACCCAAAACAGACCAACATAGACGTCTCTGGGGGATGTCTTATAATCTGTAATATATGTTCTGACCAGCACAAAGAGGACTAGGTAAGTATAGCTAGAGTTCATAATGTTCTCATTTAAAGAAAAGTTGAATCTTCACCTGGCTCCTCGAAACTTTAATACATGTTTTATTTGCCATACTTTATTTTTTTACTGCAACGGGTAAAGAGACTCGCATATTGTTTCTCATTCCGTTTTTAATATATCATATTGGGGTCTATCTGCATTGTTTTTGTAGTTTTGTTAACGACTTACTTTTTAACTCTTTTTCAAGTGTTTAATTTTTCTTTATTTTGAAATCTCTCTATAAGAAATGTTAGACTAGTACTTGGTATTCATGAAAATATATCTGTCTATATTAATTTGCATCGGTTGAATGTCTTGTCCACTACTGCACATTCAATCACGTTTTCACATAGGCCTTTCTTTTCACAGATTATCTCGATTTCTTACTTTTGATTTTGAGTAACAGTTACTCTTAACATGGACTTTTCTTTTTTATGATTTTGTTGTATATTAAACAGTGTAGCGCAAGGCATGTAAAGTATAAGTTCAAGTCATCGGAAGTTTTACGAATACACATGTACTTAACTACAACATAGTTACCGCACGATTTCTTGAGAAAGTGTTTGAGCAAACCTTTTGGGGGAAAAGGGGTATTTGCATTGGAGGATTTATGTTACCATTTTCAGTACTATATAATAGTATCGTTTTCTTTCTATCACAGTACATCGTAGTATTTCTGGTGTATATCCTGACACACCATTCACTCTTTTTACTGACCAGTGCACATATCAGTCTCCAAGAGTAAATCTCTCATTGATAGTGGATACGATAATTTATTGGAAAAAAATCTAGTATTCAATAGATAACTAAATAGAAAAACACCATTATTTAAATAATTATTAATAAACAAGTACGTGGAAAAATGCATATTTAAGCTTTTTAATTGATACATTTTAAACTTTAATTATTCTCTTTCATCATTCCTTCTCGATGTTGAATGAAATAAAAATAAAGAGTAAAAACAACAAAATGTGTTAGCATTTCACAACCACGTTCACTCTGTTCGCATTCTTGCATAATGGTCAAAATTAAACAAGTTTTGCAATTGACAAAAAATCAAAATCAAGGTTCGTCACTTAGAAAATTGAATTCTGCGCGCGCAGTTTTGTTTGTACGAACGTTTCTAGCACTAACATTGATCTCTGTTCCTCCAAACTGAAGTTTTGCTTCAAATTCCCGCTCCAACCCGCCAGTAATGTCGGAAATGTCCATTTTTAAGGTTCCCAAAAGCTTACAACCGGGTTCATCAGTGTACGTTGGATTCGCAGCTTCAGACGTATACACGGGAAATGAAATGGCTTTCTGGTCGGCATGTATTGGATAATACGAATGTTTCCCTTGCTCTTCATTCAGATAAAGAATATCTCCTGTCTGAACGTGCTTGCTGAATATACAATTACATCTTAATTTGCCATCTTTTTTATCTTTCGTTTTTCTTTTAGAGTCATGTTTTTTTGGATCAAAAAGTTCCGAACATTCTATTCCATATGTGAATTTTGCAACTCTAGAAGCAACAACGCTTGGGTCATGTCCAAACAACACGGCACCTTTTAGAACAGCTAGTCCTGCTTCATGCGGAACAACCACTCGGCATTCTGGGAAGGCTTTTCTGACAGCATCTTGTACTATTACCGATTCAGAGAAGCCACCAACCATTAAAATGATTTTAGTTCCTTTAACTTTTTGTTCAGAGAGTACTTTTTTTACATGACTTACAATTTCCTCACAAGATGGATTAAAGAAACTCTGAAATAGGACTTTATCCATTCGCATTTTGTCTCCTGCCCATTTCAGTAATTTTCCATAACGTGTTTCTTTTGTTCTTTGTGAAATATTCAAACCAATTTGTTCTCCGTATTTCTCCAAAAAAGTCGCTGAAATTGCCAAATTCATTTTTCCAGTTTGTGATTTTTCATCTAGTTTTTGGCGTTTCTTCATTTCAAAACCTCTAAACAAATCAATATAATCCGCAGTATTAAAATGGCAAAATGTTTCCATGAACTCCTCTCCGACTATGTCAATAAGCATTTGTTTGAAGTTCTTGTCCACCAATACACCGCCCCAGTCTCCCCCACTGGCTCGACTCAGTTCGTGAAGTTTCCCTCCATCTTTCACCTCGTGAACTGTCATGTCAATAGTCCCACCTAGGCAACAAAACCAAAAAAACAAGTACATTGTATACGATAAAAAGTACAAACACACCTTGAATACAACGAAGAGTTTAAATTTGGTCTCGGGTTTAACCAAATTTAATACTTGGTTAATTGCAACAAAAAACAGAGAGCTTCAATATCAACTAGGTCCCTCTGGAGTTATAAAGAATATTGTAGTCCAGCAAATATTTTAGGTTTCAATTCATTACACGAAGACTCCCAAAATATTGTTGAAGTTATTTTTACCCCCGGCATCCAAGACAAGGTATCTCTGTCCAGGAGAAAACACGTTAATGTTATCGGATCCACCCTCAAACTTCTCCACCGGTAACTCCTTGCAGAAGATGGACGCCGCCTCCGGTTCCAACGCGATCACTAGTCGGTTGCTGTCTATTCCTGCCTGAAAATAGAACGAAATGAGATAAAGGCTTGCAATACTATAGTATACTATCACGGAGTGAAATTTCAATGAACTATAATTCAAGACATTTTGTATAAAACTTCAAATTCACATTCCATTATTTGTTATCAAATTGCTATAATATCTTTATCACATTTTGTCTTTCAAAACATTAATCCCAAAACATATGTTTACGTAAGGCGTAATTGCTTAATCGTTGTAAATTAACTCTTAACTTTGTGGACTTGATATAATTGACTCACTCAATTTGAAGTTTTACTCCGTGTCATCTGTCACTCATGCTTATAGTGCTAATTACTATTGTTTACTATTCTTATTTATATCATTTGTTCATTATTATCATCAGTCAAGAATTAGGCTTCGGATTGTTCGGGTGTAGTTTTTGGATTTCCAGAATTCACCCTACCGACCTAAAGTTCAAATAAAGTGCTTTTTAACATCTAAAAAAAAAAAAAAAAAAAAAAAAAAAAAAAAAAAAAAAGAGGTAAAAAGGTTGTTTGTTTATAATACATGTCTAACGGGATCATAAGTGTTAGGATGTTCGCATTAAAATTGTAAGTTAAACACTTTATTGATTGCGTCAAAAAAATTGTTAAATCCCTTATTTCAGAGTAAGATTTATTAACCTCTTCGAGCTAAACGAGTAAATATTAAAGGAAAGTGGTTAGATAGCGAGATGTTTGTAGTTCGAATTGTCTCTATTGAATTATTGAATAGGCACTGCGAGACTGTCAGCTATTATATAACTTTTTAGTTTAGTTGAGTTAGTTCATAGTTTGTGTGATAAAAAGTAACAATTAGACGGGTTGCCGTTTTATGAATTTAAGATGATTTTCACTTATTATAGTTCACTATGATCATGTAATTTTAATTAATATGCAGAGGGATTTTTGATAATTATTGTTTTACCCTCTGTACAGTCACCAGATTTTATTAAGTATCATTATACGTAAATTTATTACATTGAATACTATTTTGTAACTGGTGACTGTGTGTTTATAAAGATATTTTACACTTCCATCGACTGACGCCATCCTAAATAAAACATCTGATAACAATTATTATACTTATATCTCCTTTCTTTGGATTTCCAGCCACCGTAGAGGACGAGCCATATTTGGAAAGCTCCCACGAGTAGAGCTGTTAATTGATCCAACAAGGATAATATCCCTCAAAGCGAGTTATTTCCCCTTTTATAACGAAAATAATAATAACACGGGAAAACACCCAAAGTAACAACGTGTTAACTGGTGGAGAATCCGGGTAATTCACCCGGGGCTGCTGCATAAACTTTGTAGCAATTAGATTCCGTGTACCAACAACAAAGCGAGTTTCCCCGAGATTGTTATTCAACGTCTCAGAAATGCAACCCAAGAGCAGAGGATTTCCCCGCTCATTTCGACCATCAAACCAGCGTCGCTGCTTTTCGAGTTTCTGGACACCCCCAGGACTTGCACGACTACACTCCAGACCTGGATCCTGTCCAGCATGCTACAGGTGCGGGAATACTTTTACCCGCGGACACCTGTACTCGTGTCCAGCTACACGTTCGGAGTGTTTCGTGTGTGGATTACTTGGCCATTATGCTAAAATGTGCTTCTACGCAACCATTCCTTGCCATTCTCATCCGCGGAAAACTTACCCGGTGGCGACCAACGACAAACGTTCGTTCAAAAATGGTTCGGCCAAGGATGGAAGGACCTGCAATCGGACAGTATCGTCTGTAGGATCGACTGATACCCAAGCAGGATCAAAACTCGACCCTACTGTAGGAATTTCTGAGAAAAAGCCTCAAGAAGTTTGTGTTGCAATTGCTGATATTTCGCAATGTAGAATGCACCTTGCACAAACCAAGACCTTAAGCAAACGACGCCGGGACGCAAAAAGAATTAAAGATTATTACAACCGACTGGAACTTGTGAAACAGCTGCCGTTCCAGCACTTGAGTCCAGAAGACATTCAAAAATTATTTAAGCCTGTTGTAATTCAAGACCACATGACAACGCTGAGAAATCAAAATAAAATGCTAAAGAATGTCGTTAGCAATCTAAGCACCGACTGCTACGATTTAGAACAGTGTCTTAAAGACCTAAAGCAAAGACAGACCATCGCTAACCAGAAGATAGCAGTCTTAAACGACATCATCACCTCTCAAGAATGCGACATTGCGGCCTTAAGGAAAAACTCAAGTTCAAGAAACCGATTTCACAACACTCCCGCGCCCAGACCAAGGACCACGGAAAATAATCAACGACAATTTTACCAGTCCGTCTACTTCGGTCAAAGGCCGCGTGCACCCAGCAATCCTCATTGGTGAGCTTTGAGACGAGGACGTCTCATTTTCCGGAGCGAGAGGGAATTATCACGGAGTGAAATTTCAATGAACTATAATTCAAGACATTTTGTATAAAACTTCAAATTCACATTCCATTATTTGTTATCAAATTGCTATAATATCTTTATCACATTTTGTCTTTCAAAACATTAATCCCAAAACATATGTTTACGTAAGGCGTAATTGCTTAATCGTTGTAAATTAACTCTTAACTTTGTGGACTTGATATAATTGACTCACTCAATTTGAAGTTTTACTCCGTGTCATCTGTCACTCATGCTTATAGTGCTAATTACTATTGTTTACTATTCTTATTTATATCATTTGTTCATTATTATCATCAGTCAAGAATTAGGCTTCGGATTGTTCGGGTGTAGTTTTTGGATTTCCAGAATTCACCCTACCGACCTAAAGTTCAAATAAAGTGCTTTTTAACATCTAAAAAAAAAAAAAAAAAAAAAAAAAAAAAAAAAAAAAGAGGTAAAAAGGTTGTTTGTTTATAATACATGTCTAACGGGATCATAAGTGTTAGGATGTTCGCATTAAAATTGTAAGTTAAACACTTTATTGATTGCGTCAAAAAAATTGTTAAATCCCTTATTTCAGAGTAAGATTTATTAACCTCTTCGAGCTAAACGAGTAAATATTAAAGGAAAGTGGTTAGATAGCGAGATGTTTGTAGTTCGAATTGTCTCTATTGAATTATTGAATAGGCACTGCGAGACTGTCAGCTATTATATAACTTTTTAGTTTAGTTGAGTTAGTTCATAGTTTGTGTGATAAAAAGTAACAATTAGACGGGTTGCCGTTTTATGAATTTAAGATGATTTTCACTTATTATAGTTCACTATGATCATGTAATTTTAATTAATATGCAGAGGGATTTTTGATAATTATTGTTTTACCCTCTGTACAGTCACCAGATTTTATTAAGTATCATTATACGTAAATTTATTACATTGAATACTATTTTGTAACTGGTGACTGTGTGTTTATAAAGATATTTTACACTTCCATCGACGCCATCCTAAATAAAACATCTGATAACAATTATTATACTTATATCTCCTTTCTTTGGATTTCCAGCCACCGTAGAGGACGAGCCATATTTGGAAAGCTCCCACGAGTAGAGCTGTTAATTGATCCAACAAGGATAATATCCCTCAAAGCGAGTTATTTCCCCTTTTATAACGAAAATAATAATAACACGGGAAAACACCCAAAGTAACAACGTGTTAATACTTTAACAAATGTAAACTCGGGATTAATTTACATATTGCACATAGCAGAAAATTGTTAATGTTCAAAAAAAGCTCTATCTTGTAGTAAAATATTCATTCTTGTATCTACTTATTCAACTGATTTCACCTATTCGAATAGGTGACATCAGAGACAATATGATTTATGTCGCTGGTGACATTACCTAATCAATAAGTGATATTAACTACTAGGATTTAATTACGTGACATAACCTTATTGAATTTTTTCGTAGAGTTACGGACCCGCAGCTAGTATACAATAAAACATTAAAAATGGAATCCTTTGCTTCGTCGTGCGGTAAATTTATTTGTAAGCCATTGTCTTAAGCGATGTATCTATTATATTTTAATGACATCGGTCTTCGAATTTAGGTTGTATCACCGATTCAAAACTAATGGGTGTTGTAATAAATTCAAAACGAATGATATTACTTACTCGAATATGTACATGTAGCAATGGCATCGGAAGCAAATTGAAAGGGGGGGGGGACTCGACTAATCCTAAAAAATATTGAAGAAAAAAACCTAATTCCCAAAATCATCAAAATCCTAATCCGTGGGGAGGGGGGGGGGGGGGTTTCAAAAGAAAAAATCTTACCTACCAAAGTTTTATTTCTCAAAACATGAAAATCCTAATCCGGGGGGGGGGGGACCTATTACACCAATAAAAAAAATCTTACCTACCAAAATATTTCTTTTCCAAAATCATGAAAATCCTAATCCGGGGGGGGGGGGGGGGGGGGGGCGCTAGTATGCCTATTACTCCATCTTCTCAATCTTTCAAGGTAAATGAAGGAACAATCATATTGCCAGCCAAAAAAAGTGGGGGGGGGGGGGGGCTGAACCCTCTATTCTGCTATGTGCCTAATGGTTACGTTTAACTTTGCAAAAAACTTAAATAAAGTGTGGGGGGGGGCTTGCCCCCACCCCCCCCCTACCCCCGGTTCCGACGCCTTTATGTAGTATAACCTTTTCAAATAGGCGATATCAGTAAATGACAAATACTTTTAAAACGGCATTTTATAAAAACGATTCCTACGCGTATCGTCTTCACATTGGATATATTTAAGGAACAATGAATCATTCTTTGAGTATTATGAGGTGATAATTTCGGTCGGGGCCAGGCGTGAACAAATCCAATGATAGATAACAGATTTGATCACACCCAACCGAAATTATCACTTCATGACATTAGAAGAATGATTCCTTATATTTCTATAATTTTCAGCAATTGTACAATTTAATATTTGAATTATTGGACTGTGTATTACAAAATCGATACGTAGTGTTATCAAAGAATATTTACATTCAGTGTATATTTCCCCTTATGTTTGCATTGAAACTCTGCAACGTTCAATTTTCTATATTTCCATCTACCAAGTATTATTCCCTCTATTTCTTACGGAAACTTAAAGTTAATTTATAGCTCTATAGAAACAGCCAGACTGAAATCTACACGCCCCGTTTATCTATTGGTCGAAATTTACACCGGCTGAAACTGACAAGAAAGTGACAGAACGAAAAATGACACGCCCTGTTGATCGATTGGTCGAGACCTACGACAACCTATGAAAAATCACGGACTGCACGAAATAATCATGATGATGTCAGACTCAAAGTCTCACAGAACTAACGGGGTTTATGTATTTTTTCTGCAATGTCGCTACCTTCATATCCCGAATGAATCACCAAAGAAGGCATTTTATTGTTTAAATGCTAATTCATGCGCCGTGAGCACAAATAATATGTTTTACGGTGCTACCGTTCTGGCGAGCGCAGCAAGAATTACACATACCTTGCATCATTGTCAACTTATAGTTTTATTTCGGTATCAACAAACGTCAAAGAATTTTTGCTCTACAATAAGTATGCCAAAGGTACTGATTTTAATGGTTATGATACATACAGCGCAACCCCCTACCCAGAGAGAGAGAGAGAGAGAGAGAGAGAGAGAGAGAGAGAGAGAGAGAGAGCCCTGTACCTGTTTGTAGGTGTGTAATTTCCCACTTTTAAATTTAATTGTCTGACTATATGCAATATCTACATAATTTTTTACCTGTTTATTTTTTCATTTTATTCCTTTTTATTTAGTTCTAAATGTCCTATTGTTTATTCCCTCCCTACTCATATACTTACCTGCCTACTGTACATGCATGCACAATTAGCTTAAAATGGGTCGATATGACAGTAAAGTATGGCTTTTGCTAGTATATATATATAAAATCTCTATATAAAAAAAAGATTAAAAACAAATCATATGTCAATAAGCAGATAAGGCAGGTATCGCAGTCTATACTGAAATAGCCAGTACACTCATTACAGATGTTTGATCCACCTCTAAATTTTTCGCGGGAAATATAGCGCGAGTGCACTGTGACGTCATCCACGACTTTGTTCGTCTTTGTTTACGTTTCTCGACTCAATACGAACGTATGGAAGCATGCAACAAATCTTTTGAGTCTGGCCAAAGCATATGCGGTACTCAAAACGTGTCTTCAAACTTAAAGTCACCGTAAATTACGCGTTAAAAGTCGGCCATTTTTGGCATAGCACCACGGGTGAAAACATTAGAGAGCATTATGGGACGTAGACAAAAAATTTTGTTTGATGAACTGTAGGTTTAGCTCGTTCTTTTTCCCGCGCACACTGGTTCTTAGAGCTCGCTTCGCTCGCTATAAACGTCTCCAGGCCCCGGGGCCATAAAACTTAGCTAGCTCAGATCTGAGACCGAAATTTGACACGGTCTCAAATTTCGGTCTAAGTCTCACACTTGGTGTGCCATAAAAAATTCTTGTCTCGGTCTCAGTCTCGCTTTCTTAGTTTGGTCTCACTTTTGAGCTCAGAAAGTTAGACAAGTAAATAGGTGTCTAACTTCTTAGTTTTTGCTCACTTTCAATATGGCTTCCGTGGGTGCGAGATTGAATTTATACAACATCATTCAGCGAAGAAGAAAGACGCCCCGTCCAAGAGTTTTTAAGGACAGAAGCAATCCACTGGAAGAACTCCCCGCAGATGAAGTTTTTAGGAAGTACCGTTTTAGGCCAGACACCATTCTATTTATAGTTGGTATGTTCTTCGAAGACTTGGTTCATCCAACATTAAGAAATTCCCCTCTGCCTCCTTTGCTACAAGTTCTGGCTGCCCTGAGGTTTGTGGCGACAGGATCATTTTATAACTTAGTTGGAGAGTCCCTGGGTGTAGCCAAATCTACTCTTCCGTATAGCCAACTATTTTTTTATACGACACATTCACTGAAAAGCTGATCTTGTCATATTCACGATTGCATCGAGCTGCTGAACCAATAGAATATGCATATGAGAAAATTATTTTGAAAATAAATATTGTGATTATACTATTTTATTTTCAACAAGTTTAAAAATAATTAAGCGACTTACGCATTAACAACGTCCGTTACTTCAAGCCAGGCTCGGTTTTTCTCGGCCTTACCGCTACTCGCCCCTTTGAACTTTCCATCAATGACTTCAATTCTTTTGGAAACTTCTTCATAGAGAACTTCCCTCTCCAACGGAGTCCAGTATGGCTCGTTTTGAACCTGGTTCATCGTTTGTTCGACGTTTTTGCTTATGAGATAATCAATTTCCCGTTCACCCATATCGGCTGCTACGTTGATTGACGCTGATGACATCAATTAACGTAAAATGACGTAACAATATGCATACGAACTAGGAAAAGATAACACTGAATAGTATTTACATTTATAAAATTTATTTTCATACTTTTTCATGCATATATTTTTATTGCGCAATATAGTGGGCGTGGCACTGCCATGTGTCAAACAAAGATCATCCACAATTCACTTGATATCCTGCTAAGTTTAGATCTCACTTTCTGTCTCAAATTAGACATTCTTAAGTGAGCTTAAACTTCCTTTATGGCACACTCTAAGTGAGACGAACTAAGTTGAGATCAATATCTGAGATTTTTTTTTTCGGTCTCAGATCTGAGCTAGCTAAGTTTTATGGCCCCGGGGCCTGGTCTTTGAGTATATTAATTTTTGTAAGATTAAATGAAAATTTCAATCTTACATAACCAATTTGATATGTACATTTGAAAAACTATCATATATATATATATATATATATATATATATATATATATATATATATATATATATATATATATATATATATATATATATATATCTACTCCTTAATAAACAAGGTTTTTCTCCAGTAAGTTTCTGACACTATATTTAGCTCACCTGAGCTGAAAGCTCAAGTGAGCTATTCTGATCACTTTTTGTCCGTCGTCCGTCCGTCCGTCCGTCCGTCCGTCTGTCCGTCCGTCTGTCTGTCCGTCTGTAAACTTTTTACATTTTGAACTTCTTCTCTAAAACCGCTTATCCAATTTCAACCAAATTTGGCACAAAGCATCCTTATGGGAGGGCGAATATAAATTGCAGAAATAAAAGTCCGATCTGTATTCAAAGCGGAGAAAACCTTGAAAATGTAGAAAAAGGGGGGTGCATTTTTAAAAATCTTCTTCTCAAGAACTACTGATTCCAATTCAACGTAGTTTAGCATAAATTATCCTTATGGGAAGGAAAATATAAATTGCAAAAATTAAGGTCTAATTCTGTTTCAAATCTGAGTTATTACGAAAATAATAATAAAGGAAAGGCGTATTTCAATCAGTTTAATAGCCTCGGATTCGGCATCCGGTAAAATGGGTAGACAAGACTTGGCCTGGGCAAAACAAAAGATAAGCAGTTATTAATCTGCCAATCTCATTAAAATTTCAGGATATTTGATGGACCAGTATATTTGTATTTGCTGTAATTATTGCTGCAAAATAATGCGTATTTGGAATTGACGATTGCCGATCTGCCCCGGCTTTTATTTTGCCACTGCCCGGTTTTGCTTACCCATTTTACCAAGACTCGTATTCCATACTTCTAAAACGAGGTTCTTTGTTGAAAGCAGCCATGACATTATACGAAAAAGGGTCGATCTGACTATGATGAATTTGCTTGTTGTAGTTCGCGTATGAAGGGAAATTTTTGAAACATGAAAAATATATTGGTGCCGATTTTGTGAAGTAAATTGAGGCTAAATATTTCAATGCGTTGACAGTTTTCACACATGACGTTGATGTTAGCTTGTTCTGATTTTCGTTTCGTTTTCATTATTTATGCTTTGTAACCTGGAAACTGTCGTCTGTATTTCGTGATTTTTACGTATCAAATCAAACAGGGACTTCGGTAAATCAAACAGTTACGTTAACTGTTTACCTGCGCAAATTAACCAAATCTGATGTAGGAGTACTGAAATACAATTCATTCTATCGGTAATTCGGCATTATTTTTTGCGTAATGGTAGATTAATGCAATAGGTTTTTGTTGAGATGCTCGGCATTTTCTCTAGTTTATTCAGTTCAAATAGAGTTTGATATCGCTTACGGAAATATGTAGGTATATACATGTATATATATGATTCATTTCGAAAAAATAAATTGTGTTCTTTATTTGTTATACATGAAGTGCATGTTTCTTGTGTTTAATTGTTAACAATTTCTATTTACTAACCATTTTTTAGTGTTTGCTTCGAATTATAAGCAAGATACAGAGATCTGCTACAATTCTATGTTTGTACACAGATCTTAAAAGCTAAAGATTAAATCAAAGTACTGATAGTACTGAAAAGCGCTAACCCAGCTTCTGTATGTATATAACAGATATATGTATATAGCATTTCAGCTTCTGTATACGCACTATATTTCCTCATCACTGCATGACAGTCCCTGCAATGATGTATGTAAGCCCCGTACATTAATTTCACAATAACCCATAAATTAGATTCACAATAGCCCGTGCAGTTATGTGCATAAACCCCTGAAACTGGTTCCCTAACCAGTTTAAATGATGTATACTTTTGCTTATAGGGGGCGGTTATTCGATGCACCGGAAGTTGAAGTCTAATGACAATAAAGGGCTGAGCTATGCTTAGCGCTTTAAAAAGTAAAAAAAATTGTCAATATTTATTACGAAAATTTTCAAAATCTGTTCTTCCAGAAACCAACTTATTGAATTGTAAACTTAACCTTTTTAGCTCACCTGAGAATGGGGCCACAATGGGGGGGTCGAAGTTTAACAAATGAATATATAGAGTAAATCTTTAGAAATCCTCTTCTCAGAAACTAATCGGCCAGGAAAGCTGAAACTTGTGTGGAAGCATCCTCAGGTAGTGTAGATTCAAAGATGTGAAAATCATGACCCCTGGGGATAGGGTGGGGCCACAATGGAGGGTCGAAGTTTAACATATGAATGTAAAAAGTAAATCTTTAAAAATCTTCTTCTCAGAAACTAATTGGCCAGGAAAGCTGACACTTGTGTGGATGCATCGTTATGTAGTGAAGATTCAAATTTGTGAAAATCATGACCCCCGGGGGTAGGTTTGGGCCACAATGGGAGATCGACATTTTACATAGGAATATACACAGTTAATCTTTAAAAATCTTCTTCTCAGAAACTAATCAGCCAGGAAAGCTGACACTTGTGTGGATGCATCCTCAGGTAGTGTAAATTCAAAGTTGTAAAAATCATGACCCCCGGGGGTAGGGTTGGGCCACAATGGGGGATCGAAGTTTAACATAGGAATATATACAGTAAATCTTTAAAAATCTTCTTCTCAGTAACTAATTCGAAGGCAAAGCTGGAACTTGTGTGGAAGCATCCTCAGGTAGTGAAGATTCAAAGTTGTGAAAATCATAACCCTGGGGGTAGGTTGGGGCCACAATGGGGGATTGAAGTTAAACATATGATTATATACAGTAATTCTTTAAAAATCTTCTTCTCAGAAACTAATTAGCCAGGAAAGCTAAAACTTGTGTGGAAGCATCCTCAGTTAGTGTAGATTCAAATTTGTGAAAAGCATGACCCCTGGGGGTAGGTTTGGGCCACAATGGGAGGTCGATGTTTTACATAGGAATAAACAGAGTCATCTTTAAAAATCTTCTTCTCAGAAACTAATCAGCCAGGAAAGCTGGAACTTGTGTGAAAGCATCCTCAGGTAGTGTAGATTCAAAGTTGTGAAAATAATGATCCCCAGGGGGTAGGGTTGGGCCACAATGGGGGATCGAAGTTTAACATAGGAATATATACAGTAAATCTTTAAAAATCTTCTTCTCAGTAACTAATTCGAAGGCAAAGCTGGAACTTGTGTGGAAGCATCCTCAGGTAGTGAAGATTCAAAGTTGTGAAAATCATAACCCTGGGGGTAGGTTGGGGCCACAATGGGGGATTGAAGTTAAACATATGATTATATACAGTAATTCTTTAAAAATCTTCTTCTCAGAAACTAATTAGCCAGGAAAGCTAAAACTTGTGTGGAAGCATCCTCAGTTAGTGTAGATTCAAATTTGTGAAAAGCATGACCCCTGGGGGTAGGTTTGGGCCACAATGGGAGGTCGATGTTTTACATAGGAATAAACAGAGTCATCTTTAAAAATCTTCTTCTCAGAAACTAATCAGCCAGGAAAGCTGGAACTTGTGTGAAAGCATCCTCAGGTAGTGTAGATTCAAAGTTGTGAAAATAATGATCCCCAGGGGTAGGGTGGGGCCACAATGGGGGGGGGGTCAAAGTTTAACAAAGGAATTTATAGGGTAAATCTTTAAAAATCTTCTCAGAAACTAATCAGCCAGATGATTCTTTATAATTGTTAAGACTTTGGCCCCAGGACAATTCTTTGGCCTCACCAGAAGGTTGAGAGTTTACTGTACGTTTATATCCCATATATAAACTATTGTTAGGGATCTTTTTGAGAACTGCAATACTCAACACATGATATGACTATAAAATCATCCTGTTAGAAAAGGGACTAATGATTATAAACATAAGAATATCCAGGGGAAAATGGATTTTATTTATACAGGATTTACATGAATTATTGTATATTGTCCAGATAGTTTGTATTATGACTCCATTGAGCTGATTTTATCATACCTATTGTTCCTCAGGTGAGCGATGTGGCCCATGGGCCTCTTGTTTTTTGTCGCGGAAGCAAACTTAATAACATATATTGATATGGCTGTTCCATGTATGTTTCATATCCCTGACTAAGAGCGTAAAAATGGCTTTATAGCAGTGATACATAGTTATATTATATTCAAACAGACATCAGTATAAAAATATAAATATATGCATTGAATGCTTAACAAGGACACAGAAAAATGTAAATATTTTGATATAAAATTATGGAAATTTAGCGTCGTGTAACTTATGTATTCCATTTGTCTCATTTGACTCTTACAATATATGAGCATCATATACTTTCAAAGTGACAAAGGTTCGTATTTAAAAAAGATGTGAACAATTGGAAGAGCATGCAAGAAAACACGTTAGAATTAAGAGAATAATAATGCCGTACTGAATTTACCTTTTCTGCAGCTTTTCTCATGAACTGTTTCGCCGGATCATCCCAAATTGCCGGAACGGTCAGCACCCAATTTATATCTGAGTCTACTATTGTTGTGCCCCGATTTTTATGTTCATTGATCATATGATCCTTTAGATATTTGATGGCATGAGAAAAAATATCCACCGCAGGTAATTCTTTTCCATAGATATCTGCAACTGTTGTTTTGGTAGAAAGTCTCTGGAAAAATATTGAACACTTATAAAAAAAAACAACCCTTCACAATAAAAACATACAACAACAACAACAAAATAGTAATAAGGACGTTCAAATACAGAATATTACTTGTATTGAGTAAGATCATACTTCTTTTCCATCTCTCAGTTTATCGTAGAGAATCATTTTGAATCTTCGAAAATAGTATAAATTATTAGCCTCTTCTTCTTCTGCAAATTCCAAAAACTTTGTTTCAGCATCAAAGCCAAATGCTATGAAATTCTTCTTTGCGTCTAAAAGCACGGTAGTTGGAGCTTTGTGGGATATGAGAGTGGTACAGGTACTCGCTGAATTCCAATTTGGACAGAATATATCCCCAACATCTTGCCTCGTGGAAGACGCGTAACCGGAATATGTTGTTCCAAAGTCGATTGCACATACAAACAACTTACAATCTGTGCGACTGTCAGGCACGGCAACTGGCCTGTTGTTCCCCCTAGACTGTGTCCCTGGTTTACTCGACATGTTGATACTATCATTTATATAACTTCATCTCATGATTTCAATGGAAGAGCTGGTGATACCAAAAGGAGCTTGGCTACGAGTTAACATAAGAGAAATGTTACACGTTATTATGTCATCTATAGAAAGCTAACTATTTAACATAATCCAACTATTATTAATTTATTAATTTACTTTCGTTTTGAAAATTGTTAAAAATTATTTATTTAATACCTGTTTTACTAAATCTATGCGGTACAACAGATGATGTACTTACTGAGAAATGAACGCCCTGTGGTTGTTTCTTACACTCCTGGGGAGAGAATGTCTTTTACCCTTTCGTCACAAACTTAAAAATAGTTGAACCTTTATTTACTTTCGTTTTGAAAAACACCTTTGAAAGGTGTTGTTAACTATTTATGTGACACCCGCTTAATTCAATCTAGACAACACAATATATGATTTTACTGACAAAAAAATCAATGTTTTGTGGGTTTTTTTTTCTTCCTTCAAAAAATGAATTGTTCGATTTAGTTAAACAATGTACGCGTACCATATTTAATGCACTGTAAGAAACGTGACTTATTCAGTTACAATGTATGTGCAGTAGTCTGATATTCTAGCTTTTGTGTTTTAGCGTAAACATTTACAAAGTAAAAGATACAAATAATGCAGTATGAACTGAGGCATGAAGAATTGTAAGAAAACTACAAGACATATTTTGTAATGTGTTTTCGTATTGATTACTACGCACTTTAAAAACCATATTATAATCACCAAACATTTTAATTCAAAGGTTTATACAAATCTATTTCCTTTCATCCATATAAACTCGGTTATATAGACTAATTACGTTTCGATTACTCGCAATATAATCTACGAGTATTCAACTTTGAAACAACATTATTGGTTTCAGGAATTTGAATAATAAAAGCTGTTTCTTTTGAAGGGTGGCAAATGATAAACTGAAAAAAAATCAAATCTGTACATTGTTAGATTAATGTGGATGCAATCCATCTGGATGGTCATTGTTCGCCATTCAGTATTTTCTCCTTCCAAGAGTTATATTCCTTCTTTCATGAGGTATGAGCAAAGTGGCCAGATTTACTAAAACACGTATTCTACATTTCGTTACTTGTTTTGTAAGCAAAATAAATCAAAAAGTGAATTAAATTTTTATGCATGTAATTTATTATCATTCATAATTGACAATTCAATACACCATTGACAAGTGTACATCGCAGCATACAACAAAACAAATGAATAATGCATGTGTATAGCACTTCATCTTACAACAAACACGCTGATTTCAAGAAAAAATAATAAAAAAAGACATACATATGTACATAAGAACAAATAAAAATAAAAAGAGTTCATTGTGCGTTTTGTCTTCTCACTTGCACTGAACACTACACACCATTCCATATAAAAGTTGACATATTTCAATGCGGTTAAAATTAAGCAAATATTATATCTATCACCTTAGCTGCATCAATGTAGGTAAGCTAATACACATGTAATATGGGAACTTTGTTGATTTTAATATAATATTTTAAAAATTGGGAAAGTCTGACAATACCATAATCAATTTTAATTAACAATTTTAGCATCAAACGTTTTCCCTGTTCCTGATGTTCTTACCCCATGTTGAATGGCACATGGTCAATAATTGCAGTTCACATAAAAACATTTGATACTTATTAAGAAGGAAATGTAATTAATTTTTTTTTTTTTGTCAACCAAGAAATGAAGTCAGATGGGTTGTCAGGTTTGAATTCTGTAAATAAAAAACATGGCAATCATTATCAGTATATTTTTAGCTGCGTTCAAACACAAACTGTAAACATATATTGTCCAACACCAATGCAGAAAAAATATGGCAATCAAATATCAAAAACAAATATAGTCTTTGGTTTTGGCTTAAAAAAACACCAATAGGCACATATTGATGAAAACACAGTTTAAATACATTTCATATTATACAACCTTGTGTAATTAATGGGATGAGTGTACATTTATATATCACTTAGACATACTTAATTTTATAAAACAGTAGCCTACAGTTCACATTATAAATAACAAAGAGAAGATCTTAATTTATTTACTATGGCGCTAGAGATATCAATGACTTTGTATTCAAGAAAACTTCGTAATAATGTTAGAGATATCAATATCTTGGATTCAAATCATAAACAATCATACAACATACAGAGCCAACTTTCCTCTGTCAAACATCATTTCAAAGGAGTTAAAACATTCATACAACCATGAACATGAATTATTGGTAATCGCTGTTTATCTTGGAATGCAAAATATTTCAAATCTGTGTCACATGATCATGAGATATCAACAGCTTCTACAAATATCTGACATCTTACATATAATTACTTAACACAGCAGTTGATCTACATTATGTTCTTATAAGCATACATTTATGAATGCATATATACATAAACATATAAAACATCACAGAGACAAAGCCACATTCATCAATTAAGGCACACTGACAATAAAGACAAATACCAAACTAGGTTTGAAACATTATAACATACCACACAACAATTTACACAAACAACCAGTGGAATGCAGACTAGTAGATCATCAATGCTATATGTAGACTTAAATACAACAAAACAGAGTGGACTTTAATTGTGGTGTTAATATCATGAGGTATCTCTTGTTTTTGTCTTTTCTGACCACCAATATCATGTGACAATAATCTAATTACTAATATGCGTAATCTTTTATGGTTAAAATATCTGGATTTCAATATCACTTATAATATCAACATTACTTAAAATATCATTTCTAGATTAAATCAGAATTTGATTGTTGCATCAGAAAATATGAATTTTGAGCTGATTTATGAGTATTAATACATTTTCTATGAAAGATCTGTTGATAGCAAGCTTATATTTGTGCTACACTTCTGTGAAGTCCCCATTAGTGTCAATTTTCACCACAACCTTGCGGGGCCCCGAAGAGACCACCGTCATCGTACTGTCTGGTGTGGGTGGGGGTGAGGAATCCTTCCTCTTTTTTCGGATAATGAAAACCAGCAGTATAAGAGTAAGACACAGTAACACCGCTATTCCTACGAGTATTGGAATGAGTGAGGACCTCTCTCCTCCCTTGTCCTCAGAAACCTCGGATATTCCCGCTGTGGTGTCTTCTTCTTGATGTTCCTCTGTGAGGACAATTCTAATCATGTTTGTGCCCTTTCCAGCCACACCCAACGCCTGCATGACATCTGGAGACCTCCTTTGTCTCTTTTGCCATGGGAAGGATGCATCCTCCCCGGGCAAGGAATGATACGGTACAACCCTGTCGTCTATGGAATTTGGTGAGAGTAAATTGTAAATGACGTGGATGAACCAAAGTCTGTCTGGGTCACTCTGTTGTTAAAAAAAACAAAAACAAAACACCTATATAATAAGTTTGACAACTTTTTAGATCAGTTACAAGTATATAATTGAACAATTCTGACCTCAAACAATGGCTCTGTATCAATGACAAAGCCATCAGCCCCAGGTTGCTTTATCAACGTCAGGGCACCTTCATCTTCAGCCAATTTAGCCGTCAAAGGAACTCCATTCAAATCTCTGTCGACTGTAAAAGGAGCCAAGCGGTCCTGAAAAAAACCCAGTAAAATATGAACCTGTTCTCCCTTTTTAAATCTACAGGGCACAGGTACAATGAATACTGTATACAGGGTTAATTTCACCCAGTGTAATTTTCTCCTTTTTACACTTGCAAGCAGTTTTGCCCCGTCTTGAATTCGCCCAGATGCAGTTGTGTTAAAAGATATATCATTTGCAACCAAGACTTCGCTCAATCTTAAATTCACCCTCTGACAACGAGGGCGAAAGGGGCGAAAAAATAAAACGGGGGCGAATATTTCCCTGTACACAGTATAAGCTGCATTTGGATACTTACAATAACTTTAACCTGGTATTCTAGATTTTCTGACTTGGACAGACAGCCATACTGCCCATTTTGAGGGTCGTATGTTGGAATGTATCCATCCTTGCCCGAGCACAGGAACACCTTCTCCAGCGAGATCTTCACATGATCTCCCATCGTCTCCACAGCATTCATGTCTATACGCCCATAAATTTTCTCCCCTTCAAGAGCATTGAAAATACATGCGATCAGTAAATATTAATTATGAGTCAGTTTCAAAAACTGGTGGCTTTAATTTATATCAAATCAAAAAATTAATCAGTTGTAAATATTTTACTTAATAAACTCTTTTATTTTGAAATTTATGAGGTTGCTTCTGTGAGATCATTATCTAGCATTCAAATTTTCTTCAGACAGTCACAATAGTCAACTGCATATTATATAATTATATTATTAATAATGATGTATTTTGAAATTACCAGGAGCAAAAGAGGATCCAAGTTTATGTCCGTATTTCAATGGTTTCTCTGAGATCCACTGGTCTCTCTTCCTTGTTAGGCTGAGGTCTGTATTGAGTGTGTACTCAACAGGTACAGGGTTACTGATTTGTTGGAACTGGATCGGGAGGGAGAAAGAAATTGGGGACTCAGGATGGCAGGGAGTGTCCAAGGTGTAGGCCTCGTACACAGGTGTGAGGCAGGGAATCAGTGTGATGTTGTATATACCTGTATAGTCGTCAAGCTGTTTAAGAAAAGAAAGTCACGTTCAGTATTCATAATGGCACAATATTATATTTCATTAAACAGATATTGAAATTCTAAATATCAAGTGTCATACTTGTATATCAAAAGTAAATAATAATGTATAAATAAATACAATATTAAGTAAATTTTCCTTTTGTCAAATTCACACATATAAGAGGATACAATTAGAAATTTTAATCATATTTTTTGGAATGCCGGGTATTTGTTTTTAGCAAGCCCCTGGCAATATTTTATGACATAAAAGTATTTCCTTACTGCAGTATCTGACTCAAATTGCCAGTGCTGTTCTGGCTGACTGAATGTGGAGTCCCCCCCGAGGAGTTGGAGGGACAGACCTAATCCTGGGCGGTCAGGAGACGTCACAGACGAGGAGGTGAGACCTAATATAACACAAATATATCACTAAATTCATACTAAGATGTCAACTGTAAAAAAAAAACCTGCAAATAAACCTCTTTTAAAGTGACACAACTAAAACATGATATGATTACTGGTACATTCCTAAATTGTGCAAACTCAGAGCACAATGAAGTAAAGATATACCCATTATTTAAAAACTTGTGAACTATTAACCAAAAACTATATATATGTTAAATTTATGATGTCATATTTCTAAACTAAGGGCATTTGGATCAAAATGAAAATTTTGAGCTATTTCGGAGATATATCTGTACAGAACAAAGAATTACAGTAAATATGATTACTTTAAGGGGGCCATTTTAGACCGTTATCATATACAGTCCTTTGCCATGAATGTATGAATGGATACCTTGAAAGGTGGAATGCTGCATAACAAATTTTCCATTAAAATGAGCTCTGGTAGTAAAAGACACATGAAGTCTGCCATCTTTGAGAACTCTCATTGCTGACAGATACAAATTTCCTGAATATGCAAAGAAAAAATATTTAACGAATGCATGCAATACATATCAAACAATAATTTGATACAATTAATCTAAAATATTTGGTGTGTCTTATTTCAGACATTTAGAAAATAATGAAAAGTAAGCAACATATAAATGTACCTTTAAGGTCTACTTTTGAAGGGGACACAATGCCATTTCTCCACATGATGCCTGTATTGTACACGAAGGTGAGGGGTAGGTTTATCTGGTGATCCTGGTGGAACCACGCCCCTGGGACAGAGGGGGAATACCGCACATAGGACACAAAGAGCCAGACATCCAAAGTAATGGCAGACATCGTGGAGGAGATGGACTGTAATGACAGGAAATATATTGGTATTCATTGGGCAATTTGTGAGGAAGACATACATATACACTGGGTAACATTTTTATGGCAAACTGCCAGAAAAACAAATTTGGATTCTAACAGTCAAAGAATTTGAAGGAGTGAAACTTACTTCACCATAAGCAGAAAGTCATTGTAAGAATTAAGTTTTACCCTATTTGATTGTATTATGCAATGCATACCTGTCCATCAGACCTGATGTGACCTCCACATTTGGACAAGAGTTCTGACATATCAAAGTAGCCTGTGATGTCCCAAACACAGGACTCTAGGTCCAAATTCCTGTCAAAAATTATTCAAGCAAATTGATAAAGTAAATTCAAATGTACCTGTACATGTAATGAGCAATTTATGAACAATATTTTCTTGTTTGATTTATTTTAGAGTAGTATATAAAGGATGCAATTCATCGATCTTAGTCACCTATAAAATCTCAGCGTTCGGGCTGTGCGTAACTCCACGTCATGTTGGTAAGGCTCAGAATCTCTTGGCGTATTCCTGTGGCGTGTGGCATTCGAAGTGAACCCTCCCTGGTGTTCTGTGGCGTCCAGTAAATTAGAACACTGGTGCTGAGCCACCCTCAGGCTGCTGGGGGTCAGGATATAGTCAAAGTTGGATGGCTGGTATGTGGAAACCACTGGTAGGAGCCCGTCATTGTGAGGAATAGTGACAGATATCTTTACTTTGTTGGGGTGATCTGTGCTTTTAGGTCCTTAAAATATAAAGTTTTTACATTCATAGAACCATCTTTATTTTCCTTCACAGTCTGATTACCAAATTAAAAAATTCTTTTATATCAAATGTTTAATCAATTATTTCAGACATTAAAATTTGGTTTTCAAAATGTGGTTTAGAAATTTAAATAGACATTAAGAAATAATTAAATAATTGCTTGAATTAATAAACATTTTAAAAATGTACAACATATAGTTTCATTGAACCTTGGTATCTGATGGTTGCCTGGTAGGGACTGTTCCCAAAAACTCCATTTTCTTTAGGCATGCAGATTCCATTTTCAGAATCAATAGTAACTGGCTCACTGTCCACTTCCTTGCCTGGGTGACCCTGGGAGTTGAAGGCTCGGGCAATACATTGTACTCTGCTTCCTGTTAGAGAAAGTCAATAATTTCTCTAAAATCTTTTTCAAATATTCATACTTTACTACCAAATCTTAAATTGCATTTACAACTTTTTAAAAAAAATTAATTACCAAAACCACTGTACCAAGACTACAGGAAACAAAAATATATCATTTGTACAATTCATCAAAATTTAATTTGTTATACATTTTTATTTCTCTCCTCCATAATACCTGCAGTAAAGTATATGCTGTCAAGAGTAATCCCAGTTGAGGATGCAAAGAAGGTGGTAGATTTAATGTCCTCCAGTGGATAGGTCACTCCACTCTTGTGTGTTGGAGCCGCCACTTTCCAACGGAACCGTGTGGCATCATCATTAATTCCAAGGCTTCTGCAGATCTGAGACAATTCTGCATACTTAGGATGCTTTGGATTACATGCCTAGTATATAAAAGAAGAAAATTTCAAATTAAGGTGTTTAAAGGGTGAGAGTTGGAACAGCAACAGTTTTCCAGCTGGTTTTAATAGATTTCCATAGCTTCAATTAGAATCTGTACAATACTTTTCTTATGCTGAAGATTTAAATACATTAAAATACACAAACTTATCCAGGTATAAATTTCAAAATAAATTTAGCACATGTATATGATTTAATTAGAACAACTGCTTACCGTGACACAGATGACAGGGTATCCATTGATTGGATTGCTCTCCGCAGTGGCAGCTTGGTCATAGTCACGAAGTGACACCACGAGCGGTTTAAGTGGGAACACCACATCTGCCAGGCGGTTTTTCTCCTCTATCACCACCTGAGCTCTGTCATTACGCTGTAAAAATGGGCAAAACTTTCATAAATCTAATGTTTGATAACTGCCTAGCTCTGTAATATCAATGTCAAAAGATGTTAAACTTTAATAATGTTCAATGCTTCATTATAATGCTATATTTTAATACTTAAGCTTTACTGTAACTGCAAAACATCAACAATATTTATTTAATATTATCCAAATATATTCCATTTTCTAAAACATGTAATGTAAAAAAAATTATCATATGAATGTAAAATAAGGATCTAAATAAAAAAATTTGTAATGTTTTCTTATTTTGCTTCTCTAAATCAAAACCTCTCCTTAAAACATATTACCTTAACTTCTGCTATTAGATTTCGGTCTTGTCCAAGATGAACAGTAAAAACTTCACTTATCTCCCTTGCAGCATCATACAGGATAGAAATCTCCATGTGTATGGTAGTCATACCAGGATTAAACAAAAGTTCTATAAAAACAAAACCAAACAAGTTTATAAATCCATCTTCTGTATAAAATTATGGAATTAAAAACAATCATTAATCCATTTTCTGTACAATATTATGGAATTAAAAACAATCAATTAAAATTCCTAAATTCATTTTCTGTTTACCAGGAAATACTTAGGATTAAAAACAATCAATTAAAATACCTAAATTCATTTTCTGTTTACCAGGTAATACTTAGGATTAAAAAAAAAATCAATTAAAATTCATAAATCCATCTTCTATATATTATGGGACTGATATCAACGTATGAAGAGTTGTGTGTAATTATTACCATTAGCAACCGGATCATAATCAGTCCCACTGACCGCTGAACCATCCTTGGTGTGGAACAGAACCCTGGATACACCAGAGGTGTCCCCAAGCCTTAACACTGGAATCAGCACCTTGGACACATCCCCGGGAAGCAAGGGCTCATTAACAAAATATCTTGGCCGAGAAAATTTGATAATGGGTTCTACAAGAAGAAAATGCTTCAGATTTTTACCAGGTGAAAATTTCATACTATGTTTTTCTTAGTTTAAGAATAAGATATTTGAGTGTGCATTATTGGTTATTTCATTTTTTATGTACTGTTAAAAATGTTGAAAAGCTATGGATAGAACAAGTATCTTACTGTCTGAATCATCATTAATCCTGACTAATGTTGAGTTCATTCCTCCAATTTTAGCTAATCCAGCTGCTTGGCTCTCTGGATTACCTAGCACAAGCCTAAATACCTCTGGATTTGGCTCGAAAGTGTTGTCATTCACAATATACACTCGGCATCTCTTCTGTTTTTCACCTGTAACAACACAATAGGAATGTAATTGTAGGAACTGAACAGCAATCCAATCCATACAATGGTTGTTACTCTGCACAAATACAAGAATGCTGTCAAGTATTTCAATTATATAACTGGATTTCCTTTTTCTTAATTTACACTGATGTTTAAAAGATACAAAGACCATTTGTCAATGATTCTGGTTAATCATAAGTTAATAAAAATTTATTTGATTTGTAACAATATCAAATTTTTGCCAGAAATGAATTTGAAAAGATCATTTTTTTTTAAAATTCAATCAGTAGAATATCAAAATTGACCTCAATAAAAATGTCAACCTTGTTCAAAATGGACTCTCGAGCTGTCACTGTCCATTCTTTCAATGAAGTCCTGAGTGACCTTGGCTGTGTACTGCCTGGTGTAGCATCTGACACTGGAGTCATGGGTTAGGTCCCCTGACCTCACAATACGGGCCTCCACGAAACCCTTCTCCTCATTCACAAAGTACTCCGGATCCTCAAACTCCATGGAGGGAACTGACAAGATTTACAAATCAAGTGAAAATCTATGTTTGTACTACATTTTGTTTTTATATATCTGAATCTTATCATAAAATCAAAACTGTTCATCTTATACTTATGCAAAATAAAATAAATTTGAGAACTTATGTACATTTTTCTCATCCATAAGACATGGTCTTAACATTTTAAAATGAAAACACATGGGACAATAAATACAGTGGCACTTCATCACCTCCAATATATTCTATTGGTTTACAATAGATGACAGGTGTAAAATAAATATATATTTGAGGGTAACCCCTACCATCTGATACACTGTCGTTTATGTAAACCATGGCTTTGTCTGGTGACCCCAGTAACCCTCCAATTGTAGACTTCAACACAATCTGGAAGTGCTCGACCCCTTCCAGATGGGGTCGGCCCAGGTCATCCAGGATCTGGATTGATATTGTGTTTAAGGTAACACCCGGAGCAAAGTCCAGGATCTTATTGACTGCAATATAGTCCAGACCAACTGAAATAAATAAAATACATCATTTTACAAATTAATGCATTTACTGTTTACTCTCCTAATAATAAAAAATTCAGAAAACTTGAACACATCTTTCAGCAAAAGTTCAAAAACTGATTTTTTTTCTTTTGGAGTTGTGTTTACAACCAAACTTTGAAATCTTTTATCAGGTCAGATGTTTAATCTCTGGGTTTCTTTTATTTTTTTAATTTCACACAGTTTTTCTGTCAGACTGTTTTCCTGTCAGACTCCAGGTTGGTCAGTTAACACGATGGTATGAACTTCTCACCTACTGTGTAACATACAACTGTCGGCCAGTCTATCTCCCTCTTCATGATAACTATCTCCCAATTTGATATATTTCAACCCAATTAACTCTTTTTTATTCTTCAATACAATTCAAGCTTAGCTGCTGACCTTGAGCTGATTTGGGATTGGTCATGCGTGAGCGAATGGTCACACTGGACGGTTTGGAGAGGTCTGTCCCGGTTCGCCGGATCCCCACTTTTAGCTGCTGCTCGCTCTCATCAACCATGTATTCAGATCTCTCAAATGAAAACTGGGGCTCTGAATTAAGATTGACAAAATTCATCAAGATAATGCTTTAAAATTCATTCAAAATAAATTAATCTAGAACAAAATTATATTTCAATGAAGAATGGGAGGATTTTATGTATTTATCTGCAAAAAATGTAACAAAATTGTAATGTACATGTTTCCAATTATTTTATTAATTTGAAGACCATAATCAATACATTTGTGACACTCACTAGTTTTTCAAACCATATGACTAAGCATGGCTTTGTAAGTGGCAATTAGTTTTTCTTGCTCATATATTATGTTCATTAAAATTGTATGAAAGGGTGGAAATTGAAAGTATTTCCTCTCAATAAACTTTGAATTTGCACGTAAACATATTTCTAACACAGTTTTAAGTACCAAGGAATAAAAAGCAAGCACAAATAGAAAGAGCAGTTCAGACTGGATGAAGTGGTAGTTGCATAATATAAGTACATTTCTTCACCAAGCTCCTAATGACATTTGAATGCTAGTGTTACCAATTAAATGCAAGATTTTTTCTTCCATTTTCTCTTCCCTTGTAATTAAGTTTTGTGTTCCTGTTTTTTTTTTCTAACAAGACTGACAAAGATACCAAACATTTCATCTCTACGTTCCCTTGTCATACAAAAATCTCTTCATCCGGAGAAAGATGAAATAAAAGTTCTCCTGCGTTATCTAAGGTCAAATTAAACAAGGGAGAAAACTGCGACTGATCCCGATAAATCCCAGAAGCAGACGACAGTTCTCTCAGTGAATTGTCAGCTGCTCGTCTCTCACACAAATTACCATCACAGCTGCAGACTGATGGCTCCCAGCCATTGTCACAGATAACCTCTATCTCAATTCTTATTTTCTATCATTTTCTTGGATAAACTTTTTACCAACTTGCCATTCACAGTAATTTTTCTGAATTCTTTTATTTGTAACCACTGTGGCTAATCGCTGCCCCCTAACAGCAGGGTGCAAATGAATTTTTGTCTGCAAGCAGTTCTTTTATTATACAAATAAATAATCTTTTTTTTTTTCATTTTTATGACAGTTAAAGCAAAAAAATATAATATCAGAACTGTCTTAATTACCTCAACATGAATCGACTTCTCTCCAAGGTTTTCAACATACACCAACTTTATGATTTTTTAAACAATTATGAGAACAATTTTTCAAATTTTATCTCGATGCTTTACAGCAGTTGACTCATGCCTCCACATAAGTAAGCAATTTTAAAAGTCATAAAAATATGCTATAAGTAATACAATACCCGTTAAAAGTCACAACTGTGGGAGATAAATATTGCTTATCTCTATATATTTTGAAGTTTTCTATTTCATCTTGCCAATACATATAGCAATTCAAAAGATAATTTCACTGGTTTGCACTTGAAGAAATATTCTTTAATTGCGGAATACAGCCCTAACCACTAAGACTTCTCCTCCATGAGCACTGAGCCAAGAAAATTTATAGAACTAGGTTCTGATCTGCTTGTCAAGACTACTTCATTTCAAAAAGCAGCAAACGGCAGATATAACACTAGAAAAAAGAAAAGTCAGGAATTCAGCGGAGATAGCTTTGTCAATTCTGCCTGACAAGCTTTTTTGTTTTCCTCTCTAACAACAGGCAATGCTCACCCAGACCATCCCACATTGTGAATACAACAAAAACAAAGGATAAGGAGAATATTGGAAAAACATATGTATCTTCTCTTTGGATTTTTTCTCCCTCTCTATTATATATACAAGATCTTTGCAATTCTTACAAAAATATACAAAAAGACAGAATCAAAAAAAGCTGTCCTTGGAATCACACAAGAAGCAGTTCATTTTCTGTTTTAATGAATAACTTTTCTCACCTCAGGTGGTCATAACATTTGTTTAACAGAGTTCTTCTCTGTGGTTTATCAAGTCATGAATCACACCCGCGAGGTGAGAGGGGAGCAGCAGATGGGATATGTGATTTCTGGGATCCCCCCATCAATCTGACACCTTGATTCTCTCCACTGTTTGCCCTATCTCATCTTTTCTCTGCCCGTGACTGACCACACACTAATAAATGGTTATCTTGTCCCCTCAAAACCTGAATCCTTTATCTATGGCAGTTGGCATTCAGGGTTAATAAGAAATTAATTTCCAATGATAAAATATCAAATCCTTCCAAAAATCGGATAATTTGCATGGGGAAATTTTTCATATGCAGGTGTTGGAAGATATTTCAGAAATAATTATGGGCTAAAAATACATCTCTGAACCTTAATATTTCTAGGGGAAAAAAATATCCACCCTTTTCCCTGTAGTGCTACAGTCAGTTAAATTAATGTCAAGTTGGAACCCACCATCCATGAATATCGTTTATCTAAAGTAGCATAATCCATGAATATCCCTTATCCAAAGTAATGAAACTGACAAGCCCATTCAAATGGGACCCTTATAATTGTCTAAACAATACAGTAGATGCTGTGTCATTTAATTAGTGCTATATGAAGTGTTGGGTTGAGTGCATATGCAGCACAGATGTTATTACACTCAGGGGCATTATTTAATGTATCCAAATCAACTAAACAGGTCAGGACATTTATCAAAACATCTTGGGGGGTTTCCTGCAATTTAGCCAAACCTTGTAATAAATATGATGAGTAATATAATCTTTAATCTCTCGTTCTCTGCCTCTCGTTTTCTTTCTCTCTCCTCTAGTTCTCTCTTTTTATTACATACATCTCTCTTTAATATTTTTTGTTGTGAAATAAAATTTGCAAATTTGCAATCTATACTGAGAAATTCACCTGATTTTAAAACTTGGCTTTAACTCAGGCATTTTGCATGATTACACTGTCATTTTTTGGAGCATCAGATTCTATGTCAAGCTAAAAATATTCCTCTTTGATAGGTTTTTTTACTTTCTCTTAATCCTTTCCAAAAGAGAGATAAGGACAGAAGAAGAATAAACAAAACCCAAAGCATGACATTACCCGTATAATTCAATAATTGCTTTATCGTTTTACAATCCTCAAGATCAAGCTCACTGAAAAACTGCAGCAACACAGATTAAATTCTTTCTACAGTTATTTAACATTTGAAAAATATGGGACAAAAAAAAACATGTGTCATGAATTTAAAGGAAATCAACTGGGGCATGGAAAAGTGGTCCCAACCCAATTTCTGACACACAGCAGACATCATTTGAAAAATTGCAAGAAAACTTGCACTTTATAACAGTAAAAACTTTCATCTAACTTTTTTTTTTCTTAAAAAAAAAAATCAAAGATTCAAACAAACTGTAGTTCTAATATCAAGGTTCTAACACAAAGTACTTACCATCTTTTGAATCTGCTTCTATGAAGATAATGGTTTCATTTTTAATTCCAATCAGTCCACCCATGACGTCTGTCAAAACAACCTTGAAACTTTCCTCCGCCTCATAAAGAGAGTCATCAATGATGGTCACCCTGCAGTGTCTGTCCCGTTCCTGGGGACCAAACCTGACCACGCTGCGCTGATCAAAGGGTCGGCTGAAGAAGTCCGACCCAGACAGAATATGTCCTGGTGGGGATCCCACTGCCGTACCTTCATAAAAGTGAACACAAAATCAAATGTTTTCCTTTGTTTAAACCAATCATTAAGCATCAGACTATTTGATCTAAGGAGGCTGGGTGCTAAACAAATTGCCCACAAAATCCACATACCAGTATTAAATGATTTTTACATGTAATCTACGGTAATTCTTCTGACTATAAAATATCATTATGCAAGAATAAATATTTTGCTTTCAATTTCAATGAAATACGGATATTTTACTTCATTTTGATGCACAGCTGTTTTTTCCCACAAACGTCTAAAATTGTCAAGACCATCTAGCTTTTAATTAAGTTAATGACACATATAATTTTCAAAGCCTTCTATGACATACATTTCTTTAAAGATGAATACTATTGTATCAATTAAATTCATTGATAAGTACATGTAAGTGGTGCTACTTCTGTCCGTACCTGAAACCGTTCCACAAATAACGGTGAGTTCATTTCGTAAATCGCCAGATGTCCGGCGAACAGGGACAAAGATTTCTCCAATGTTTTCAGCAACGCGTCTCTCTTGCCACATCAATTCCACCACTGGTTCTTTAATAAGATATAAAATGTCACTTTCTGTACAGTGTAATTTTATTTGAGCAAAAAAAAGTTGAAAAATTAATTCAATTAATGAATTTCTGATACACTTAATTTAAAAAACAGAAAATTCATAAAATTTCTTAGCTATTGTGGTCATGTAAAGTTTGTGAAGAATTTGAGTGCACTGATTAAATGTGGAGGACATTGGAATCAATATTTCATTAATTTACCATCCTCTGGGTCTGTAATGAAAAAGTTGGAAATTTGTGGGTACTCTAGAATACCCAAAACAGGGTCACTTAGTCTCAGCTGAAAATCTTCTGTCCCCTCATATCGATTGTCATTCACTATGTGGAGAGTCCATGTTTTTAATGTTTGGCCTAAAATGATATTGTTAAATGCATGACTTGAATGGATAAATTCACCACTTTCTGATGAATGGATAAAAATACAAATTGTTAATGGATGCATGGCGCCTTTCAGCTTCTAACTCGTATGAAACTGCATGGATTACTCATGCATTACTTCAAGATTAATAATAGAAGAACAGATTTTTCTCAGTTTATCTGAAGTATAAATTGACACCTACTTTCTGCTATTTAAAAAAAATATTCTTAATGAAGAAGTCTAAAAGATAAACTTTATTTCATAGAGAGGAAACTGAAACTTCGGCCCAAGGCTAAAGTATCATGAAGTATCAGTCTGGTGGTAATGTTTCTCTGTGGCTCTGCATAAACCAAAGCTCATGTTTTCCTTACCTACAGCTAAATATTTACAATAAAATTGGATACAAGGCATTCAAATGTTTCATTGCATTCCCTGAATGAAGCAGCTGTTTTCACAGACCAGAATGACACAACTGGTCTCGTTGGCATGCATAATTAGTCGACTGAATCATCTCACCCATTTACCCCTTTCCTTATTGATTCATTCACTCACTTTTTCCACTCCGGGCAACATAACACACCTTTGTGTATGTGTGCCCAGGCAATCACATCATGTCAACCCCTGCCAGAATAAGCAGCTGCTTATTTCTGATAATTCAGCAATTGGCAGTTGGCAACTGATCTTAATGTAATGCATAGTCCCTGCTCTTGATGATTTAATTTGATAACTGTCCAGACAATAGAGATTGCAGGTTCCTATTTGTTTCTGGGTTCTTGAGATCAAAGGAGCAGTAATTACTGGCACTAAATCTACGACCCTGTGATCAATGTCAGTCATCAGCTTTGTCTGCAAGTAGCTGCCATCCAGGATGAATGCAGTGAGCAGAAAATAAGGATGAATTAATTTTTGATGAAGCATACCTGGGTTAAATTGAATTTGAGGATTAAACCATTTATGCGTATCAACTCCGACTTTGGCGCTTCCATTAACTGCAATTATTGCTGAAAATAAAAAATCAATAAATACAATCACCAGCATTCAAAATTACCCATTTGATTTTTTCAAGATGACACATTAAGGGTGAAATACAGCACTTTTTGTGCAATGAAACTGAAAATTTCTTTTGTTGGCTTGCAAAAAAATTCAAAGACAGGAAATTATGTTTGTGACGGGCTTCTGCTTAATCAACTTCTCAAGGAATAAGAGAAAGGTTTCCAATTAATAAAACAGTGATGTGTTTGTATATTGTGACGTACTGACGAAGACTGTCTCCTGAAGATACCCCCTCCTTTGTAATTCTATTACTAAGGTGTCTGTTTCATTAACTTCCTGTCTGTCCGCAGTAAATGATATGAAGCACCAAGTAAGATGGAAAGGCTGGTTTGGTAAAACATTTCCTCCTGAAACAACAGAATTAAAACACATTGATTTATCATTTGTTTGCCAACAAACCTATATTAAAAAAAAGAATTTCAATTCAGAAATGTTTTCGCACCTACAGCAAACTCTTGTTCCCATTTTGGGGATCAATTAAAGGTTCTTGGTTTGAAAAAATCTAATTTTTTTTAGTAAAACTATAATTATAAAAATACTTCTTTTTACCCAGAATTAACTCATCTGTTCTGACCCAATTATAAAGAAAGCAAATAATAAAATGATTGGACACACAGCTACTTAAGTTGTGCTGTAGCTACTTTATGCATCTTTCTATATATATGTCAGATATGGATGGTTCAAATACATGATGTCTGTTTTTGTGATAGAAAGCTGCCATAAAAACCAGGTTCTGTGTGACTGCATATCAGATACAAATTATTGTAGCCAGATTCTACATACACCACATTTTACTGTGATGTATTGTTCGATATTGCTGATACCCTGGACATTTATTTTGTATTTCTTGCCGATTGTTCATCTGTTCTTGATGTTGGCTGCAGTCCATTTGTCTGGAGATACCTAACCCACATGTTTTCTATTTTCACATGTCGCCAAATATCTGCAGGTGCATCTCAATGTGTATTGACATAAAAATGTCTCATAATTAAAATACATGTTGTGCATCTCAATGCGAAATAACATAAAAATGTCTCGCAACTGCAATACACGTGCATTTCAATGCAAAAAAACATAAAAATCTGTCATGATTGAAACGAGTTTCAAACAGAATTCCAAAGAACAAGCATTACACAGCATAAATTCTTGACTCTGCCAATGTCAACCCAAAATTCTTCACATTGAATTACCTATTTTTTCATTGATGCTTGATTTTTAATAATGAGACGCTCATTCAAATATATGCTTTCCAGACAGACCAATAGTCAACAAAATCAAAACCTGACTAAAAGCATTTATCCATCGGAAAGTATGCATGAACATTACAAGAAAAAAGAATTCACAAAAACTCGTCTAAATACAGGGTGTTGCATGAACACAACGGTAATTAAGCTCAGCATAGACAAATTTCCTACTATCAAGGGTGATAGTTATGTAACCGAGAGGAAAATTAATTCCTAAGATTATTTATGATTAGATGACTATTTTGCAAAATAAATTGAAAGCAGGAAAATTAATTCACTACCTACAAACTTTGGGAATTAAGTATGATAAGAAAATGCAGTGAAATTTCTCTGATGAATAGTAGCATGCTTTTTATTTTTCTGTAGTGTGTTCAAATGGAAAATTACTCTCTTTTATCTTCACAACATTTCTAGATTTGACAGTATATATATGATTATTATTTCTTCCACCACATCAAATAAACACTCTCAACCTGCATTTATTCAGATAAAGAAACATCATGAACCATTTCCATTCCTACAAATGAACACTTCAAAGCACTACATAAATCTTCCAAATTTTCATTAATGCATTCCATAGTCCAATAAACCCCTTTCTTGTCCTTGATCATCAAAACCTTGTATAATTTCATATTTCATTTCTAATTCATATCCACTCCCATCCTAAATGATCATAAAGATGTTTTCAAACAGCCATTGAAATTACAGGAAGATTCTCCCCCAAAATCCAAACGAATAATAATATTCAACAACACCCTGGTCACTGACATTCACCTAACGTGTAAGCAATTACCTCCCCTTGTCGTAGTTAATTACTTTGTGGCAGTGACACACTTTTTTATCTAAGTAACTGTCATTTTAGATTAACTGAGGTAGACTTCTTTCCCCCTGTATCTCTTAGTCACTTCAAAGCTACATAAATATTTACTTGCTCACCCCTTGGCATAGAGTACAATTCTCCTTTAAATCCATTCATTACCTTCCAAATGAAAGCTGAATACTATGATACTAGTAAATAACAACACATTGTGTGGAATTAGCAACGACACGCTGCAGCTATTTAATATTTGGCATATTAAATGTACACACACATAATTATGGCATAAAGTTGGATCACATGATTTATTGATTTTAATAAAACAATTCTGAAAATTTAAACTTTCCGCTGTACGTGTCGTTCTAAACTGGTATTTAACACCTGAGTAATTCTTTATATAGCCTTGCTAATAAACCGGTTCTTAAGAACCAGGTGACACAAACAGGTATTCGAATGAAAACCTTATATATCCGGATAATTAATTCATTATTATACCAAGTAGAAATTGATTTCTGTCTAATTCGTCCCTCAAACGAAAGAAATCATATTTTCAGTCAGAATTCATTTCATAACGTTCCCTAGTGTTGAGGGGTTATGATTGAGTTGCAATTTCCAGTATATACAAAATAACCACAGGTCCACTTCAGACATGAGGATCCATTAAAATGTTATTAACTTGTATACATTGTACAGTCACTCTAAGAAGTATTTTTTATTCCCTTTTGACAGTTGATAAAAACTTTAGAGTTTGTTTTCGCATTTCCCTCCACCTTATGATTATAATCTCACAAATGATATAAAGTCACTGACTAAAGACGCAATGCTCTTATTTTATCAAATCTTTTTAATATATGCTGAGGAAAGATAAAAATAAACAATATTTTGAATTTAAAAAAAAACGAGAAGATGAAATGTAATTCTGAAATTTCAATGAAGATTACACCTTGGGGATGTTGACAGACATTTGCGATGGTTGATAAAAAGAACTCAAATATTGATGACAGGTAGGTAGAAAGATAGATCTGCAACTTCAAACAGCCCCTGTAATCCAGTGACAGACAAACCCGATAAAATTATCTCCAGCGGTCCTATCTTTGTAATCCGCCTTTTTATCTGTTACAAAAAAGCTTGTAACTGGTATAGATACATGTATAAATTATTGATTGAAAATATTCTCCAAGAATGTTCCCCCGAAATGAGTCAGCGTTAACAACTCATGGAATTGTCTGATCTATCGCACTGATTTTCTTCTTTTAAAACATTTTAACTACTACATGTCACTTAAGTGTAATAAAAAAGTGCTGGCACCCTGCAGTTGCCAAAAGACCCCCAAAGAACATTAAACAAAATTCAAAAAGTGCATTAGAAGTTTGGATGCACTCCATGTATTTATTGCAACAAAACTGAATGGAAAAAAAAATACCCACTGAAGAAGAAAAAATATCAGCAATGAACACCAACATAAAGATACACATCTCCTAATTGAAATTCAATGACCAAAAAGTTTTGGTTCTGATAAAATCTCAAAACAAGCCACTAATAGCACAATCAATGTAGATCTTGAATGTTTTGTGTAATGTCAGACCAAGGGAATCATGTGCAATGGAGAAGACCTCTGAGGAACAATACTATAAACTAGGGCATCAGCTAAACCTCAATCACCACTATACACCTTATTGTAAAATTTTAAACAACAGTGTGATACAACAGATTTAAAGTCTAAGTAAGATATGCACACATACATTTTTTCTTACATGTATACAAGCTTAGGTATGGAATATATTTTGGCCCTAGCTTTCATAAATGAAATATATTTTCTAGCATAAAAAATGAAAGCGCATATATATACATGTATCTGTACATAAAACTCGCTGTAACATCCTCTGATTTGACTCTCATTTCCTTAATTCCAGTGGGATTAAGTGGGATTATTTGCAGGGAATATCATAGGACCTCAATGGATTTCAACTTTCTGTTCACTTCTGATATCTATGGAGAGAATCATTACCCTCCATAAATCTCTATCTTTTATGAGTTTTACACTGAGTGAAGGATAAACATTAGTAACTTCATTACATGCACTTGCAAAACCTTAAAATATTGCATCACTTGTGTTGACACACACGAGTATGCAAGAACTTTTAATCATTTAACATTTGTACTGATATAAGCTAACGGAATTATTCGGTACTTCCAACACATCATACTAAGTTGCAACATACAATATAAATAATTGTGTATCAATTATCAATGGCCTGTCAAACTATTTAAACAAAATTTTTAGCATGATATCTGGATAAATTGACATCTCTTCCTCTCTTAAAAGGTGTGTGTGGTTCTGTGATTTCTTTAGATTATTGTATGAGTAGACTATACCTTTATCTCGGAGCTTGAAAAAGAATGTATCATCAGTAGCATTGGAGGCTGCGTTCAGCAGGTAGTAGATTCGGCCCTCGTTTATGTCTTCTGCAAGAACAAATCAATATTACAATACATGTATTACATGTGCTTTCTTTTTCAGCAACTTCAATTTAAAATCTGCAATTTCGTCTTTATTTCTATCAATTATTTTCACTCAGTATTACAACAATCTATGCTCTGCCCATTGCACAATCTGTTTTATTATTTGATATTCAAAACTAAATTTTAGAGATCAAGCAAAATCTAGTAACTAGAATTTAAAAAATTCCAAGATTTCTATCTTGAAATTCCCTCTCTCGTGTCAAAATAAAACTATAGATGCATCTAAAATTAAAAGTCTACAAATGAAGAATTGAGTAAGCTGTGTTAGAGAACTTCAGAAAGGACTAAGGATGTAAACTTTTTTTCATTATCAATTCTTGTAGTCTTGTCAATTTCTTCAGGAAAAATGGGGGGGGGGGGGGGGGGGGGGCAAAATATAAATGAAAAATATCTTGTCAATTGTTGTTAATTGGTAGGCATTTGTATTTTTCATGAAAATCCACAAAAAGTGAAGGAAATAAAAACCGATGACAGGTATAGATAGACTATAACATTTTTCAACCCCCAAACTTTGTAAAACATAATATGGCTTATCTTGATTCTTTTAACATTGATACCATTAGTTACAATCTGTATGTCAATTTAAAACTTACATTTCATGGTCATGTCATTACCAATTCGAATTACGTAATCAAAGGTCATAAGATTATCATGTTTTAAACCATGCAATTACATCTACCCAGGAGATTTGAAGAATTGCAACATAATCATGTATGGGGACAAGTCAACCAGGTACAGAAATGTGAAAAGTGGCACGTAAAAAAGGGCAGATACAACACCAATCTCCTCTCAGAATTCAATAAATTTCAGTAAGATATGATACTGATATTGAACTTTCTCAACTCCACTGCCCATTAAATCATAAATGCGTAACCACCCTTACTGAAAGAATCTTGTCATATTTCAAACTGATAATTACTGCTCTTTTCCCTACATCTGCAATCAGTCATATGGGTACAAGAAATAAAGCTCCAATGATTAGAAATAGAAAAATTCATATAACAGCACTTCAGTACACCAATGGTTTATGCAGAGAAGAAAAACACATTTCAAATATGTATCCGAAATGCACCGAAATCTACAAAGTTTTAAAGTGATTGTGACAAAGGTACGCATGGATTCGCCACGGATTAGATATCTTTCACAGTTTTTATCATCATGTTTTGTCACAATCTTGAATTCATCAGCTGTAACAGCAAGGAAAAAATAGATTTGGGAATGCATTGAAAGTTGGCGCGATACAATACCTCTTTATTGCCATATCACGTAACTCGGATACAGTTTGTCATATTTCAAATTATCTGACAGCAAATATTTTTTCTTGACTCTTTTTTTAGCTTATTAAAAGGTTACAATCAACCTTCTGTTATACCCAGAGAAAAGAATGCAAAAAAAAATTCCAAGTTATTAAGAAATTCCGAAACAGAGGGAAAGTTTTTTTTAATAATTTATTCTAACAAGTAAGTTACGGACAAAAACTTGTCTAACAATCAGAGATATTCCTGTAAAAATTTGCAGAAACAGATGACATTGAGGTCACTGGGGACTGAACCAAGCATCTGTAATCTACATACATTGTAGAAACAGCAAGAGACAAATACAAGAAGTACATTAACCCGATGTTCAGTCAGTGTGTATTTATTCAGGGACATCCACACAAAACACAGAAAAGACTGACGATAGAAGAGAAGAGCACCACAGTGCATTAACCATATATATTATTTACAATACTATTTACAATAACATTTATGTAATCACATAATGTATTGCAAATTGGCAGAAGAAATGACTGCATCTGAGTATTCCTGGAGGGATCAAAGCATCCCTTTCTAAACATAACTCTCCCATCTAGAGGAAAAACACAAGTGATACATGGTCTACCATCTGCTCTTAGCCCTGTGAAAAGTGTTAAAATTAAA
Organism: Magallana angulata; assembly: GCF_025612915.1. Classification (NCBI taxonomy): domain Eukaryota; kingdom Metazoa; phylum Mollusca; class Bivalvia; order Ostreida; family Ostreidae; genus Magallana; species Magallana angulata. The sequence continues at coordinate 11,885,010 of NC_069117.1, forward strand.
CCACAAAACACTTCTTTATGTCTTTTAAAGAGTTTTGTAACACTTTAAATGTTAAAATTCTATGTCTTTTAACACTTTAGATGTTCATATTTTCAAGATTTTTTCTCTTCAGTAAATGTATTCACTTTTAAAAATTGGATTTTATTGACTAGCAGTTTATACCAGGCATTTTCAACAAGAAATGTATCGGAGATAACATAATCCCTGTAGATATTTTTAGATTAATCTGGCAGCTTTACCATCTATTTCACTAACACAGTACATAGATGCAATATTTTAGTTCATGGAAAATGAAATCAAATTCCATGCAGACAGAAAACTTTGGTAGAGATTTTCAAGTTCAAATTTATTTGAAAAATTTGTTACTTGTTGAGGCACATGAAATAGTAGGGATGCAACATTTGACTTTATTATTTCTGAGTACATCTACATTAGACATCAATTTTTGCATATAATGCAGTATTAAGAATATATAAATACTCTAGTAAAATAAAAAAAATTAACTTTAATATTTTTTTGCAAATAATTTACTTTTAAGCATTTGTTCAGTTTGGATATAACCAAAAAAGATGTTTCAAAAATTCCATAAAAAGGAAAAAATAATTTAAAAATAAAGTGTCGATGGAAAAAATCCCCTCAATTTCTTGATAATACATGTATATAAGTATTTAACAAAGTTGTAATTCTGATGTAAATTCACACCAATTTAACTGACGCCAGTAGGACTTCTTATGGGGGGCTGATTTAGTGCACTGTACAACATTATCACTCACTATTACACTTTGCTGCAAGTCGTTATAGTGCAAGAATATGGGTGTTCTAATAAATAAAAAAATAAGGGGAATAGTTACATGTGTAGCTATTAAACTGCAGTGGCCCAATAATCTTAATAATTATCCAGGACACGCAGTGCTCTACAGTAAGAAAACCTCCCACTTATCAACACCGTACTGAATGATTTCTTTGCAAAGTATTTAAAAAGTTTTGATAAACGACAGGTTCCCCCTGTAAGTGAAAGATTGCAAATTCTAGTAGTCTTGGAGAGAAATGGAAGGTCATGAATCAATTGTAGAAACAGTCGAAAAAAAATTTCTTTTTTTTTTGCCTTCACTGTGGGAAAGCTGATTCAAAACCCTTCCTTAAATAATCAAGCACTTCACAATGAATATACTGTTGGTAAACCACTAGACATCGTAAAAACAATGGCCAAACTCAAAGGAGCTTGTAAAAAGATCTATGGATACTCTTTACTCTAATCTGATTGTTACATAATGTAGCCAAAAAGTTTCTTTATTAATGACAGCCCTGTCTAAAACTGCTGTAATCTTATTTATTTTTCTCAAACTTATATAACAAAGTCAAGTAATTCAAGTCCTGGGTTATTTCATCAATGCAAGGCAAAACTTTCAATTTAAGGAATAAATCAAGAAAAATAAAATACTTTGAGGTACTTGAACAGTATTGATGGGTAACTAAGTAACACTAAGTTTACAATAACAATAACAAAAACTCTGTAATTACAAATAGTGAAAATGGATGAACAATGTGCATTTCAAAAGTGTCTAGATAAGAAATATTTTGCAAAACACACATTTAGACAGAATACGTTTTTCAAGTAAATGGATAAATGTTACATTGCAGTCTGCTTTAAATGAACTTTATCATTGTTTGTTCACATAGATAACACTCTCTCCACAAACAATTTGTGATGAAGATAAGCATAATTAATTGTCATGATACTGAAACTACTGCTCTTGATTTATCTCCATCCCTCATTTTTGTTTTTCCCCTCTAGATTTCAAAAATAGGAGATTGATTCAGTATTTGACACACTTAAAATTCACATAACATAGATTGATGCTGGATTGAGCTTATGTACCCAAATGACACCAATGTAAATGTAAATTGGAGACAGATTACGGAATTTAGGCAAATTACTGGCCAATCTCAATGGACTGACCTTTGGGCATCGAAAATTGCTTAGGTCATCATCCATTATACTTATCATGTCCATGATTAAGTTTTGATGGTCTACCTGATGTTCATGTAGAGTCTGTGTTATACAGTTAAACCATACAACTTACAAGGACTATGAAAAAACTTTGCACTATCCAAGGATGAAGAAATTGAGTTTAAAACTAAACATAGAAATTGCAATCACATTATTGAGAAACTTACCTCTTTTTTTGTTGTTTTGGAGTGTAATAAATTAGAACAACATAATAGTAGATATAAGAATTGTAAGAGACAAGATCTAGTGACTTAATTTATATCCTAACTACCATCTGCAAAACAAAATGTTGTGAATGCTGATTAAATTCAGTTTATAATTAAGTTTCTTCTGCACCATTCTCAATTATTTTCTATTGTTTATTCATATTAAAAGAAAAATTTCAATTGCAAATGATACAAAGTACCATGCAGAATATGCAATTTTTATTTAATTATGGATGTTGAGTGATATAGACCATAATAGCTAGCCAAGGGTTTACGATCCCTTCCTTCTCTCTATGGGATGAGGAGCAGCCCATAAACCCTTAGGTCACAAAGATGAATATAAACTTGTCAGGACTTTGATGGGGAGGGGGGGGGATGAAATCCTATTGCAAGATCTTAAAAATAAGCTGCTTTTGAAAAATCTGCTACTTCTTTGAAAAAAATGAACTTAAAAATAAGCTTTTTTTTTTTAAATTAAGACAAATCGGTTTTTAAACAAATAATTCTTGCAATTTCTGTTAATTTGTAAGAATCTTCTTTTTTAATATAAACTAAGCACCACCAAAATTGGCCGAAAATTGGGCATGGCAAATCTTTACAGGTACAACTATTATTTTCAGAATAATTTCTAGTAGTATCATTTTGCTTCATGTCAATATCTGGGCTTATACAGTAACATAAGGTTCTATCAGGGATAAAGTATGATCACTGAACATTTGGAAAAGATTGGAAGAAGTTGCACTGGGGATTTTAAAAAATCATATTAAGCCCAATCACAACTTTGCAGAAATTGATTAAGATTTAATGACATCAACGAAATTGATTATCCCCAGTCCAAAGTTGCAAAAATAAGAATACTGCTTTTACTCAGTGCTCCATCAAAATGGACCCAAAGGGCAAAATAAACTAAATTTTGTAAGCAAACTCTTGCTTTACATAACTTCATTAAATCTTTGTTAATTTAAATGATGAGACAATGAAATTGAATATGATGGTAAATTCATGTAATGGAAAATGGAGTTCAGAGAATAATGCAGGGATACAACCTTGTAACAATTATAGAATATATGAAGGGTACATATTATCATAACAGCAAGAAAACTTTACAGATTATGCAATAGAGAGAGAGAGAGAGAGAGAGAGATCTTGTATACCAGTAGTTCTTTTTGGGTATGTTACAAAATTTACATATATTTACCTTGAGTCCATGAGCTTATGGCTTCACTGCCCATATTCATGTTGATGAGATGCCCATGGTCAGGAAGAACAGTCAAAAGAAAGGTTAAACTGTCTGCTGAGCTGTCCCTGTCTTCTGCCTGTAGTACCTTGCTAGTAATTTTTGCCCCTATTCTTCCATTAGGCAGGTAACTCAGGAAGGTAATTCCTTTATTTATGGACACATTTGGAATTCCATTGTCCACAGGGACAACCTCAATGGTCAGAGTCTGAGGAAGTCTAGTAGGAATGGACATGTCCGACAGGATGTAGAAATCTACATTAGTGTTATCTGTGATGGTGAACGAGAACTCATCTTTAGTCGTCTCAGTTCCGTCATGCTGATAAGTAATAAGGTTTCTCACAATGTCATCATAGGTAAAGGTATTCACAGTCTGGGAGAAGTTTTTCAAAATATTGCCATGTAGAGGAACCTGTGTGATGTAAAATGTGATTCTTTTGTTTGGTGTGTCCAAATCTTCAACCCGCAGTTCGAAAGGGGTAATGATTTTATATCCTCCTTCTTGAATTCTGAGATTATTGCAGAATAGCACTGGCTTCTTGTTGTCAACATCCGTGATTGCTATTCTAAAAGTTCGCATAACAGGGTTCCTCCCATCTGTCACTTCAAACTGGAAACCATCCATTTTGATTTCTGAATTTGAACTGTGAACATATCGGATCTTGCTACCAGCCAGGTCAAGTTGAGTAAATGTCAGTATGGGAATCCCTGGTCCGTCGGTAGATTCAAGAATACCATGGACGGGAGCTTGAGTAACAGTAAACCTCAGGTCTTCATCAGGAGAGTTGATGTCAGTGCCACCTATCATGTCTGTGGTCAAGGTCACAAAACCCCCCTCTGGTAACTGCACCCCTCGGCTTATCACCTGGGGATAAATGGTGTCCAACTCTGCAATGGTCACATAAAAGTAACGGTCCACGATTGGGTTCAAGCCATCTGTTACGTCTAGCTTAATGATGTCTTGTCCACTTTTACTGCTAGTGTGGACATACCAGATTCTGTTGTTGTCTATGTCAAACTGGGTGAAGTTCATGTGCAGGGTTAAATTTCTCACAACCCCATCATGTCCTCTCTTCATAACATATCCATATCTAGGATAGCCTCTTATAATGAATGTGATTTTTGAATCCTCTGAATCAATGTCCTCTGCTCTCAAATGATTATTAGTGATCAGTTTTTTCCCTCCTACTACCTCAATATCCAGTCCATTGTTTACAGATAATCTGGGTGTCTCATCATCTATTGGTAAAATCATTATAGGAATGGTACGGGTGATGTTAAACTTGCCATCAGTCAGGATAAATTCAAAGGAATCTCTGAGCGATTCAGAATCATCATGTTTATACATAATAGTGGAAGACTTAGCTATGTCAGTTTCACTAAAACTTGACACTGGAAAAATGCCTGCAATGGTCCTTTGTTGTATGATCTGACCATGATGTGGTGGCCTTGAAATGATATAGGTCAAGGACCCTTTGGGATCATCTTTGTCCACAGCTTTTAGAATAGGGGTATCAATTTTCAACTCCATGCCTTCCATGACAATGAACTCCCTAATATACACCTCAGGTTCTTCATCGTTTTCTGGATACACAACAATTGGAAAACGTTTAATGGGAGACTGGTTAATTCCATCGTTGCAATAAAATCGAAACTCATCCCTTCTGATTTCAACACCTTTATGAACACTTTGGACATAGTTTATGTTTCCTAGCCTCAGATCCTCAACATAAAAGGCAGATATTGGGATTCCTTGTTGCGATTTCTCTGATCCTGCAGCAGGCGACATATTTTCCAAATAACCATATGACGGTTGGTTTGTAATAATGCACTGTAGATAATTGTATGAAGTATCCTCATCCATTGCATCCAAATGGCGTGGTAATATTGGGGATTTCTCACCTTCATTGACACCATATTGGGCCCCTAAAACTATGCTTGGGGATTTATCATTGACTGGTGAAATTTGGATTTGAACTCGAACAGTCTTTACATTGTTATTTTGGACTTCCAATTCCTTAGAACTGTCAATCAAAGCAAGCTCAAAACTATCATTTGCAGACTCCATTCCTATTTCTCTACTTGTATGTCGATAGAAAACACTTTTGTCCACCAAATTCTTTTGTGTAAAAGTAGCTATTGGTTGGTTGTTCAGCACAATTCTACCTAGTTTTGGTCGAGATTTGATGGTGAAAGTCAGATCCAGATCGTTTGTATCTGGATCTGTTGCTCTGATTTCTTTGTTCCATTCAGCACTGCTTCCATCTTCATTTATCTGAACAGTGACAAAAAGGACATCTGATTGGTTTCCTATGAAGATTGGGGGTTCATCATCCACAGGGTCAATTTTGATTGGAATCGCTACAGGTACATGATGAATACCATCTGTAACATACACATAAAAACTGTCTTCTGTGGCTTCACTCCCTGAATTTTTATAAATGATGTTTCCACTCATAATATCACTCAGTGTGAGATTGTCATTTTGAATTAAAGGTTGCTGGAATTTTTTTAGAATTCCGTGTTTTGGTAATCGGGTGATAATGACTTTCAGCAGAGAGTTATCGGTGTCTGGATCATTTATATTAAGTACATTTTGATTGATGGCAAATTCTTCATTTTCTAAAACTCTAAAACCTCTGCTTTTAACTCTTGGAGGCTTATTGTCCACAGGGTAGATTGTTATTACAAATCGTTCATTATTCAGAGTATTTTCATGCATATCTTCCACTGTGAAATAAAAGAATATAATTCTTTTTGAAATTCCTGACTCTATGATGGGAGGCATATAACAAATTTTCAAGTGGTTTATTTGGGATTGGGTAAAACTGTTGATTGCGGTTGAAGGAGTATCACACAGTACTATTTCTCCTGCTGGTATTTGGGCATTTTGATCCGTATCAAATGGCTGTCGAATTATCCGATATCTGAGATTCCGATCCTCGGTGCTCTCATCCGTGTACCTAAGATTCTTTTTCTTGATCACTGTCATTTGAAATTCGTTAACATTAAGCTGAAGTGTAGTTGCCTCTGCGAGTTGTGGAGGAGTATCATCAACAGGCAAAATTTTCACCACAAATGTGTACTCTTGAGACTGGTTTGGAGGGTCCATTCTATCAGACAATATCAATCTAATTTTGTCTACAATTGTCCTTGTCATTCCAGGCCCAAAATGTTCATAAAATATTTTGCCATCAACTATATCTTCTTGCGTAAATTCATCAACAATTTGCTGGTATACTCCATTGATGTATTGCCATTTTGACAGATCTGAAGGCGTTCCAAACTGCCTTTTAAGAAATCTGCCAACTTTGGAATATGGAGGTTGTAATAAATAAAGAATTTTAGCATCTTCACTGTCAATATCTGTCGCACCCAAAACAAATCTATTTACTTCAACAATATCTCCCTTTTTAATTTCAAGTCCAAGATTTCTATTTAAGATTGGGGGTTCATCATCAACTGGATATATTGTTACAGGAAATAAGAATTCTACATCATGTTTGCCATCAGTCATTCTGAAAATGATATTATCACTATAGGTATCAGTGCCATCATGTTTATAAAATACTGTCCCATCCTTGAGATCTCTGGGAGTAAAATACTCTCTGTTTCTAGGAATCTGCAGATGACCATGTCTTACTCCATCTACTACAAAAACTTTCACTTCACTCAAATTATTTTCATCAGAAATCTGCAGATTATCTGAGTGAAGAAGCTGTCTAGACTGGCCTTCAAACATTTGTATCCCTTTGTTAAGAGTGACAATGGGTGACAGCGTATTCATTGGTTTTACAGCAATTAGGAGAGTAAAAGGCGCAGACTTCATCCCATCCCCATCAATTACTTGCAATTCAATTTGGAATGACCTTATATGGTCCGAGTCAGTTTTTGGTGGTTTGTAAGCAATTTTCAAATCAAAAACGTCTTTTTGGTAGAATGATCTCAGTGGTTGATTCCTATCATTTGTGCTGACTAATTCACCTTGATCAGGTCCTAAGGGCTTAGTAACATTGAAAATCAATTGATCAGCGGGCGTTTCCTGATCCTCAGCTGCTAAAATTTTAGAGGAAATTGATGTCATTATAAACTGATCAATAGTATTACCTTGACTTACGTCCATGACTAGAAGGGCATTAAAGCTTGGTCTGGGCCTTGTATTTTGAAGACCTGATTCAATAATTACTGGCTTTTGAAAATATTCTTCATGCATCACATCACCATCTGTGTCTATAATTTGTACCACTAACGGAATGAAATCTCTGTTTGGTGAACTAGCAAATGCAAAAATTTTGTACATTATGCTGAGTTGTAAAAATTTATCACAGTCCATCACAGTTAACTCTGAGGTGTCATTAGCAATGTATCCATTCCGAGGTAATCCAGTTTCGAGGGATACAAGCATCAGCTTGCAGTGTTGATTGTCTTTGTCGTAGGAAAAAACTGTATTGTTGTTGGATAAACCATCACTGTATTCTGACAAATTTCTCACATAAAGTGGAGTATTTTTGGTCAGTATTTTATATTGCACATTCTCAATTCGAACATTAAATACAAACGGAATGATAAGGGTTTGATTGGAAGATTCATAATGAATCATTAAATGAAGATAATCTTGTTGGGGTTCTTTGGCTCCGTAATGAATGTAGTAAACTGAATTTTCAGGAAAGGCACAAGGAAATTCTTTCGGTATTAAAATCCCTGGTCTCTGAGACAAAAGATCACTTTGCAAAACTGTCACCCGACATTTGTCAGAGTTACTCACATTTATTTTCAAGTCATTTTGAGGACTCACAAACACACGGCGACCAAAAGGGACATTCACACCTGCGTTTTTCACTAATATGTCTTTTTCTGTTAATGTCCCTTGACAGTTTTGCACACTAATCAACAAAAGGATTGGGTAAAAAACCCAGAAGTGAAGTTTGGTCAGCGGCTCGCATTCTCTCTGTCCTCGTGTGACCGCTCGAACTACGGTTGACATCGCGTTCCGCACATCAATCCAAAATGCAATGTTTACATATCACGCGCCGCTAGTCGAATACGCGTGCACGGATGAGTATGTAAACAAATCGCCACATGCAGTCTCTTGACTCCTCCTCACAACTCAGCCCATCGCTCAATCTGATTTGTTGACATCTGCGCATGAATATCCGGCTAACACCTTATTGAAATACATTAGCATTTAAATAATTAAAATATCTAAGGTTACTATATTTAATTCCAATACTTTCAATTTCCATATTTTTAGATTACAAAAGAATTTGAGACATACAATTTTTTCTTTAAATGAACAGAAATTGATTTTTATTCTATATCTTGCGTAATGTTTGTGAAAAGTCTTTTGAACTCGAACCCGATTTTCAATTGAAACCGCGGGAAAAGTAGACTATTGTTTGGAAATGGGACATGTCTGACAGAAACAAATTAAGACCTTCATGAAAAGATGTAAAGGCGTAGATCTCTATCTTGTTTACTAGAAAGTAGGCCTTGATGTGCATATTTAAGGGGAAGCGAGAAAATCATCTGATACCAATGGATAATGATTTAATCTGTGTATGATGAAGAAAATAATTTGAGATGTCTGATACATTAATTATGTCATTTCAATCAGTGTTTATATATAAACTTGTTTATAAAAAAGGGTATACAGACGGAATCTTTATATTAGAATATGAATGCAATGACAAGTAATTGAAGTAGTTGATGAATATTTCTAGGAAAAAATAAATGGTATACTAAAATTCACCATTTTCTCAAGACACAATCCAGAGACTGCATCAGAAAGAGGATTGATCATTGTGGGCATGACTATGAGCAGGGATAATTGAACAGTGCCATGAGAAGAGTAAGAACGGTACGGTAAAACATAGCATTTTTTTAAGGGAATTAACAGATAAAGGGAGGGCTTTGATTAAGAATTGCATATTTTTTTTCAATTATTTTGCTCAAACTGCTGCTAAAAGATTGTCCTGTAAATGTTTGTTCATATCATTGTACATTGTGTGACATAATAAATTAACTCAAATGTTTATTTCTTAGAACACATTAGATATTTTCAGCATTGGCATCACAGCAAGAAATATAACTCTTAAAGTGACTTGTATGTATTTTAGTTGAACAAAAGTTATCCCCCATTTGTAGATTGTTATGCTGATCGACAACCTATTTATCCCATATTTTCACAAAATTATTCAGGTGACCCATTTTATTTCATTTACATACTGGTATCTATCATTTTTGAAATTGAATTTCATTAAGACTGTGTTTTAGAAGGGGATGGCACCTTTTTAGGTAAAATTATGCAAGCATCATTTTAATTATGGTGAATGATACTCACAGGTCATTCAAATAGTCAATCTATATTTTCTAGAAAAATGAACAAAAATCTACCATCTTCTTGAGCAACAATCCAAAAATTAAGCTAGACAACACAGCTGAAGAACCATGTATGATAAAAATCAATGTTTCTGTAGGAAATGTTTTTTCAACCATTTTTCACTTTTATTTGGATTCAATGGCAGGAAACTTTTCTTTTATTCTCTCCCTTATCTGACAAAAAAAATATTGCAATTTTTTCAGGAGTTTTCCATTTGATTGGATTTGAATTGAATATAAATTGCAATCATTTTGATGATGTGAAATGAGATCCTCAACTGCAGACTTCTTCTTTTGTTACTGTTAGTACAAAGAGCTGACAGCAATCATTTTATGTGTATACAGGGAATATGTAATGAAAAAGGACTATGTGCATGATAAAGTGTTTAATGCCCCAAAATTCAGAGTTATGAATAGAGCTTTAGAAATTTGATGAAAGATAGATGAAAAGATTTCTAATTAAAGTTTATAAAGATAAATCATCTCATCGATGTTATTTAAACAATAAAATGTTTTCTTTGGTGATTCATTGGATATGAAGGTATAGCGACATTGCAGGAAAAATACATAACCCGCTAACGCGGGTTATGTAAATTTTTCCTGCAATGCTCGCTACCTTCATAACCCGCATGAATCATCAAAGAAAGCATTTTATTGTTTATATTAACATCTTTCTTTCACTAATTAGTAAACTGATTATGAAAAGTTAGTAAAATTCACTAAATTACTGTTAATGCACAAAAGAACGTTAGCTAAAAGAAACAGCCAAATCGTCTCCTGTGAGACTTTGAGTGGCATCATCATGATTATTTCGCGCAGTCCGGGATTTTACTAAGGTCGCTGTAGGTTCAGACCAATCGATAAACAGAGCGTGTCAATTTCAGTCCTGTCACTTTCAGCCGCTGTAGATTTTGACCAATCGATAAATAGGGCGTGCAGATTTCAGTCTGGCTGTTTCTATAGAGCTATAAATAAACTATAAGTTTCTGTAAGAAATAGAGGAAATTATGCTTGGTAAATGTAAATATATAAATATGTAATACAGTGTATATTAATGTGAGCTAATTTCACAATAGGACATATTTTAGCCATTATTGGGATATTTCCTGGGAGTTTTTGGAAAAGGAAATGTCAAGTGCATGCTTGCTCCAACACCATTATACCATATGCAAAGTACTATGAACATAATAAAATTTATTATTATTAAATGTGAAAATTGTTTGGAGCAACAATGCGCTCTATACTTTCTTCTGTTGAATATGAAGAAAAACTGATGAATTTTTCATGCTTTTAAAGAAGTTGGGGGAAATGGCCCATTTTCATGACGTCATAGAAGCATGATGAAAGATCGATGTTGTAAAACTTCTAGATTTCTGTAACTTACACAGTTTTATGTTTTGTTAAAATATCTATATGACCATTAAAATTAAGGAAGATTTCATAACTACAGTATGTTTCCCAGTTCTGCATCCAGGCTAGTTTCTGAGAGAAAAAAAATGACATTTGAATTTTACATATACATGTATTCTATTAATTATTGTATCATGTATGTGGAAGTAATTTTTGAGAGTAAACATTTGATGTCATAAATTGAGTAACATTCTTGCTAAAGCTTAATTCCATTGGCATTGAGGAAAGACTTAATTTGTATTCATCTTTTTATTTCATCTTCTAAAACTCAACAACCTGGATGAGAGAGAGAAAAGGTCAAAACAAGCATTAGGTTGTGTCTATACTACACACACGTAATTCATATGCTGTATTTTTGACTAAATTATCATAACTTTAATAGTAATGATAATTCTGATTTTAATATCTTTTGTTTAAGAAAAATAATTACAAGTTCAAAATGACTGTTGGATGATGAATGACTTGAAATAAATTAATGAAATAAAAAGGACAATTTTACTGGTAATGTTTTAAAGATTGTCTTTGAAGCAAGATTTTATCTGTTATTCAGTAGAACTAATTTTAAAGTAATTTTAAAGCCATGAGAGAAATTAACATGATAAACTTAGTCTGTATAAATAGTTAAAAGTAATCTTTTTCATAGGCTACTGTTAAAATCAGGCAGTTCAAATTCGTGTGTGAGAAATCAAGTTGATAAAGTGCTAATCATGGATTAATGTATTTCTAATGGTCAACTGGTGACTGGAAGGCTTTTGTTTACTGCAGTGTGTAGGCACCTCTCCCACTCCATATGGTATCTTCCCTAAAAGGCCTGGAGGATACCTTTCTGAGATCTTCTGATAAAAGGGACTGAGAGTTTGTTTATTCTAAAGGCAGCCATGGCTTGTTATATTTTAGTGACTCATGTTAGCTGGCATGCTGTGAAATAAAAAAAAAATGGTGTTCTCTCTCTCTCTCTCTCTCTCTCTCTCTCTCTCTCTCTCTCGATAGATTTACATAGAAAAAAAGTTATCTCCCTTTTTTAACCAATTTAACTCTGGAAAGTAAGTTCTGAGGTCTGACAGTATTAAGTCTGAAAATAGATCCTTCTAGGGAAATATTTAATTTTTGTTTTTATTTGATTCCCTGAGACTGACTTTTATGACTTGCATTTGGTTTTTAACAGTTCTGTGAAGTCTGAACACCAACAATGTTTAATTGTAGGGAAATAACTAAGTAAAGTTCTCTTTGAGTCTGAAATTTGAAATTAATATTGTTTGTGATAGTAATTTATTATGGGTGAACTACAGTTATTTTTCTCACGTATTTTTCTCGCTGAACTTGTAATTCTTGTTTTCTTTTTGGCAGAATCATGTGTAGGGTTGGTTTCAAATTAATACGTAAAACATTAATCTTTCAAACTTTAGTTTGCAGTACATGTATTATCATGGCCATAATGAAAGTTAACTTTTTGGATAAAAAGGAAAATAAAACAAGAAAATCCAGTTTTATAAGGGACTAGCTTTGTTATATAATGAATCTATGAAAGTAATGTGCAAAAGATTAATACATGTATTAGTATTCAGTCACTTTAATGCCTTGCCCAGCTATTATTTATGAATAGATATTGAATAACAAAGTTGTGAACATTTTTGTTTTTCTGTTGTTTGAAGTAAATGTAGTCAATTAAATACAAAATAAAACTTATGATTTAAATTAGTTAAAAATGTACAAATGCTAATTAAGAAGAAAACCTGAGTTTTCTAATCAAACAAATTAGCATGTGTATTATATTTGTGAATGAAGCAACAATGTATGAATGAGATTTAACCGTAAAGAAAAGGAGACATCAAATAATTACGGTATGTAAATTAATGATTATTCATTATACTGCTGTGATGTTAAAAATTTTCCCAAATTAATACATAATAATTTTATTTTAGATATATGTGTAAGAAGGATTTTGATTCTGTTGAACAAGAAGTGCAATAAAAGGTAACAATTAATGCATGAGATTTTCCTGGTTTAATTAGAGAGTGGAATATATATTAAAAGTCAGATGATATTCTTCTCTTACTGGCAGGATCTAGAGAAATCAGTCATGCATAGCTGTTGAAGATTTACTGGCCATTGGCCTACATTATGGTCACAGGTAAACGAATCAACCATATAACCAGTAGCATCAAAGTCCTGTCCATGTTTACTTCAGCTTTGTTTATGTGTTTACTGCAGGCACTGTGATTTTTATTTTCTACAGGAGAGATTCTCATTTGTGTTGTTTCCTAATTAATTGGCAGGTAAGATACTTGAATTTTGTGCACTTTAATCTTTTTGTTGCTGTTGTAGATATTTACTATAGAGTAGCTTGAAGATGTCAGTTGCAGAGTTGATAGTAGACTATGTAGGGTATTGAAAGAAGTTATTAAGTTGGGGATTAGTCATCTAGGGTTCAATAGAAATGGGTAGCTGACTTTTAAGACCAGCTAGGGTATAAACAAGAGTATCCATATATGTGAGTCAGAGAGATGTATTAGTACATTTCTAAGATGATTACTAGATGAACAATTCAATTTATTCTCTAAAACCATTAACATTCAATGGTACATGAGGTACATAAACATATTTGTGTTAAATATATTGTCAATGGTATGAACTTGAGTAAAAGACTTGATTAGATAATTATAAAAACAAACCAAACAAACATATAAATTGATAGTTATATGCATCATACCAAACTCTGAAGTTTGAATTTATTTTCTTTCAGAGGCAAGATTTTTTTTTTGAGATTATGAGGAATGATTGCATTGAGAATACTGTAGAAGCATCAGTTATCACACGAAGCTGCATTGCGAATCTGAAACTTTAAGTGGCTTTGCTATAAATATCAATAGTCAGCCATATAGAATAGTATGTCTTAGAAAAGATTGAATTCTGGCAACAATATCCATTTAATGAGATATTTTTATTTTTAAAAATGAAAACGTTTCCTGCAAAAGTGTGAAATAAAAATATTTGATATGAAATTTTGTACATGAGAATTGAATTAAATAAAGGTAAACTGTCAGAGTACAGTAGTACAATGTTTAAGGAACACTGACATATTTTACTTAAGTGTGGCCTTGTTAGGATCCAAATTTAATATCTTTACACTCCACCTACCTTTTGTTTCTATCATCAGACATGATGATGTATCCGAAGGATCCAATCAATTTGAAAATAATTAACGTGTAAAACATTGATTATTATTTACCTTGTAGTGCATGTTAATTTGCTTAATATGAAGAAGCACTTCTGTTGTCAGGTGAAAATTATCTGGTATTCTACATTCAATTAAAATATCCTATTACAGAAAATTGTGATTATACGTTTTAAGAGAAATAATACTAAACTGAGGACAAAGTCAGTATACACAACAGATAAACAGGCTTTTTTTAAAATGATTCATTACGCAGGCAGTGGCAATTTATCAATTTGATGTCATCATTTGATAAGCTTGGGACACTTGTTCAGAGGTAGATCACAAATTGTGTTACACAACACATTCAGAAGGAGGCCTGTATGATTTTATTCTCTGATTTTGATCATTGTTTGATCGCCCAGGGCTGTATAATGGATAGTGTTAATTTTTATCCTGGACAAGATCTCTCATATAGAAATTCCTGGGTGCTATAGGCGAGATATGTCAGGAGCCAGTTGTGCTTGTTTATGAGGGATTTTTGATTTTATTTGCTTGAAATTTCTTCCAGATTTTTTTAATGTAAGTATTTATTTTATATTTTAAATCTGATATCTTTTTAAAAAATTACTTTCCCCCCCCCCCCTAAATTATTATCTTAAAATTAAAAAGAGTGTAGGAAGACCTTTCATTCCTCATCCTCAATTTTGGAAGCATTATTTAGGATTGTGATTATGAATGTCAAATAACTGATGAAAGTAATATAAAAATAGTACGTCAATTGTTACCCTTTATAATCAATGATCCAATGCAATATTTATTTAACACATAAAAATCTCAACAATATTTTGTAAATATGTATAAAATTTTTTTTAGCTTTGTTATATAGCTTTATTTACTGGAGGAGGGGTGTGTGTGTGTGACAAATTACCAGAACATGTAAAACTTAATCCAAAGCATGTGACAATTTTGTGAATCGCCTAAGCTCATAACATTGTATGTGTACTGGTATGTCTTTACATTCTAACCTGCAGACAAAGACAAGGACAGGTCAGGTACAGCAAAACTATTATGTCTGACACCTGTCTCCTGTACCTGAATTCACCTGACAACATGCTGTCTTCTTCAAATTATATGTTTCTCTTTCTCATAAATTCAGTTTGTTTTAATTATCTGTAAATCGTTTTCTTGATGAGTAATTAAATTATCACAAGTATAAGAAACTTATAAAATAAGGAATATATATACATTCCTATACTCTACTGTTTTAGAAATGAAGAACATATCAGAAAGTGAAAAATGAAATAAATTTACCTGAGAGTGGTATAATTAAGGTGTCTGAATACTCCTCACAAATTGTTTTCAAACTGGGGAAGGAATCCTGGTATAATACCATTATATTGGTGGTACATCTGCACTAAAAGGGACCATGCAGTGCTACTTGTAATAGAGTTTTGTCATCTATAGGAGTCCATTTAAAATATTGCTTACCATTTGTCCATGGCTGTGTTAGGGTTAATGTTTTGCCAACATTGTGTCTTTTTATTTTAGATGTGATGCATGGTTTCGGGGTTTGTTTTTATTATTGAAATATGTTAGTTTATAGAAAATATTTTTGTTTCTTTTCAGTTTTTTAGATCTAAGAGATTTCCAAACTCCACAGAAAACCATGTGGAGAAAAGTAGTTTGGTGGAGTTTTCTTCTTGGGTCAGTCTCAACTGTGCAAGGTAAGTGCATAATTTACTTTGTTGACCATCCCAGCTGCCTCTGATTCCTTTAGATTATAACTGTGTAGGAAAGCCTGGTCATTTAAAGAGTTCATTGTATATTGAAATATATTTGTATATATGAAAGTAAAATGCTGTGAATGTTGTAGCTTAGTGACTTAATCTCAGTGATGCTGTGTTCTGGATGTGTAACTTCAGTCACTAAAGATCATTATTGTACAATTTAGGGGTCCAGTTTTGTCTTGTTTTCAAACCCACTGCACAAAAACAAAATTTCCAGCCTTTGCATAAAATTACACATTCATAAAGGAGAATGTGGTATGATTGATCATGCATTTTCTTTGAAATCCCACTTTTAAAGAATATTTTCTCGGAATCATAAGTTGATCAGAGGGAGGAGGAAGTCAAATATATAGCATGCATCCAATTAGCTTATTTTGTGTTGTGGAGACAGTCTTAAAAATTATATTGCATAAATCTGAGTATTTTGATTTAAGTACCATATTTGGTTTACTCTCTGACTCCGAGCAACCACTGTAAGGGTGTTGAAGGTTAAAAGTTGGAAAAACAACCTGTGATAATTAATTACCAATTGTTCTTAGTTTTATTTTATCCTATTCATCTATACACCACTCTGCAAAGGGGGGATACTAGGACCTTGAATCAGTCATATTGAAAGTCAAGGTAGAAAAAAAATGTTTTTTTTAAACAGAATTAACTCGAGGTTTATTTTAGTCAATGTTCTGAAGCCATGAGGAAGTAGATTTTTGGTGTAGATTTTATGTTTGTAATTGTAAGAAACATATGCTGTTAGATTACAAATTATTTATTAAGATCATTTTGTTGCCTCAAAGACAATACCACTTGTATTTTTTCTTGGGTCCAATTGCATGTTCACAGTTTTCATTAACTGATGTTAAAAAATTTTTTGCCTTAAGAACACTGATAAATTCCAGTTTATATGCACAATTTATGTACTTTAAATTCAAGGTGTTGTTTTAACAATTAGCAGCAGAACTGCACAATTTTTAATTCACATATTCTACTTTGAATTGATAATAAGAAGAATTACCTTTTAACTTAAAATGCAAATTAATGAATTGTTTACAGGCATTTGTGCTCTCATAAAAAATCATCGTTTTTGTCTTTTTTTTATTTTAGATTATGTTCCCTCATGCATCATAAATAATGCATTCACAATGACAAATGAAGTAATTTTTCCTCATTTAAACAGGGTGCTCCTTTTAGTGACAGGCTATCCTCCATCTTCATCAATCATAATGGCCTGAAAGTGTTGAACTTGATAAACAAGCTACTCATGATATGATCTCAAAGGTCATAATTAACACCTCACAAATTATTAGATAAATGTATTAGCATTTTCAAAAGCCATAGTTTAGGTTTGCTTATACCTTATACCTCTAATAAAGCATGTCCACTCTGTCTTATTTTGTGCTCCACTTTTCCCACAGTGACATCCTCTGGATACCAAGAGGTCAAGGCTTCAACCAATGTGAAACTAAATCATGTCGGTATCACTATGTCAGTAGTTTCTACCATTTCATAATTGTTGCCATTTGGATTAAGTATGCTTGTCAATAGATGGATGTGTTAAGGTATATGGCATGGTTCAAAAGTTGTAGGCAAGATTAAAGGTAGAGTAATCAAATTAGCACACAGACTGCTTATTGAAAGAGCAAGAACTCTACAATTTTCAAGGGCAAAAGCCATGGTAGCTCTAGACTTGAATTGAAATTCCTTGTCTTTAAACCATAGACAATACACAGACTATGCAGACACGGATAGGATCATACTTGAAGCATAGGTTATTTATGGCCACAGAATGAATCATTTTGCGTTTAAGGTCAAAGGTCAAGTTCATGCTGTAAGAAATTCCTTGTTTAGAAACCTTGTAGGCAAGACACAGACTATGCTGAGGTCATACTTGTACTTGCTACACTGGTTGCTTATGACAATAAGGTAAACCCTGTTAAATTATTTAGCGTAGGTGAGAGTTTAAAGGTTAAGGTTTCAAGACTTTGCTATTTCCCTTTGACAGAAACAAACGATTGCTGGCACTCTAGATCATTCCATATCTGGGTGACAATATGATTTCAGATGTCTAGTAATATCTTGCTCCTAGGCTTACTGTTATAAAATTCTGTTGATAAATCTAGATAAAAATAAAACTAATCTTATTCATGCGCCTTACCCTTAAGGAATATCATGAAAAGCAGTCACTGTTTTACATGTACAGATACCAGCCAGTACTTTCATTCAAATAAAAGTTACCATAAATTTACAATGTCGGTAATCTTTGATAATTCAGTATATGCCTGTATCAAAAGTGATTTTTGGACCAAAATGCAATTATTTCATTTGATCCATTTGAAAAGCTTGCCATAAGAGTAAGATTTTACTGATTGCTAGTATTATAACATTGTCCAACTTGAATATTTTATAATCAAAATATCCTTAGTTAGGGATTTTACAAAATGCTTAGCAATTTTTTATAAAAGGCCACCCTAAAAAAAATATTTGTTTTGCACTTGCGCTTTATCTTCCAACTCAGTGATTACATTAATGAAAGTCACCTATAGTAAACTGCTTCTGCAAGACTTCATTTAATACTTTATTCATGCTGTATAAATCTGTTAATTTACAGCTAACACACTGTGTCCCAGTGGAAGCCCTTTTATTGTCAAAAAGTGCTCAAATGATAGCGCATGTTCCACTGTGTCGGAATATTGTCACCAGGGCACCTGCTGTCCCAAAGATCATGTTAATACAGGTAAATTAACTATTTGTAAAGGCTTTCACCAGTAATAAAGCATAAATGAACCAGGTACAGAGCAATAGGAGGCCAGTTTTTAATCAGTTTACCTTACTTTCTCATGAGAAAATTTTTTGTTTTTCTTCTGGGTCTTTAACCCACAAATAGTAGCCAGTCTGTGCTGTGTTTTTGTTAGGTCATAACTAGTACATGTATATATTTAATTTAAAAGGTGCACTAATTTACACTGTTCTGTTTTGTAAAATAATTTGATTTCCAATATTGTAGAAATAACATGTCAAAATGTATATATTTTAAAATACGTTGCAAATTAGTAATAGCAAATATGTGTGTCTGTCTGTGTGCAGTGACCTTGAACTAGTTTCTAAGTCAAATAAATGTCATGGAATTGGCATTTTATTGACTCTGTTATCCTTCTTCTTGACTGCATGTATGTATATGCATTATAATTCTTGTATAGAAAATTGTGCATTGATCTTGAATTAAATTTTTAAAACAAGGCCCTTCGAGAGGGTCACCATCTAAATAATGTCTAGGTATTTCATGTAGGGTAAGGTTAATGTCAAATTTAAGTTATTTTCTTTATTGGATTACATGTACAGTAAAACTTGGTCATAGCGAAGTCCGTGGGACCATTGGATTTACTTCGTTATATCCGTAATTCATTATATCAGTACACCGAATTCGGAATAATAACTATAGCGAATTCACTATATGCATGTTTTCTTTCACCAAACTATGATTTTTAGGTCACCTGAGCTGAAAGCTCAAGTGAGCTATTCTGATCACATTTTGTCTGTCGTCCGTCAGTTTGTCTGTTTGTCTGTCCGTCTGTAATTTTTTTTCTCATTTTCAACATCTTTTCAAGAACCATTGGGCCAATTTCAACCAAACTTGGCACAAAGCATCCTTAGGCTAAGGGGATTCAAAGTTGTGAAAATGACCACGCCCTTTTACAAGGGGAGATAATTAGGAATTATTGAAAATTTTCGAGAAATTTTCAAAAATCTTCTTCTCAAGAACCATAAGGCAAGGAAAGCTGAAACTTGTGTGGAAGCACCCTCAGGTAGTGTAGATTCAAAGTTGTGAAAAACATGACCCCTTGATGGCAGGGTGGGGCCACAATGGGGGGTCAAATTTTACAATTTTTTATAAATATATAGAGTAAATGTTTAAAAATCTTCTTCTCAAGAACCATTTGGCCAGGAAAGCTGAACCTTATGTGAAAGCATTTCCAGGTAGTGTAGATTCAAAGTTGTGAAAAGCATGACCCTCCAACATTGGGTGGGGCCACAATGGGGGTCAACTTTTTACATAGGAATATATTGAGTAAAGCTTTAAAAATCTTCTCAGAAACTATTTGGCCAGGAAAGCTAAAATTTGGTACAATGATTGCTTGTGACCTCTAAATATGTCTTAACTTGAGCTTTGGTCATTGGTGCTAGTTCAATGTCACTATAAGAAGAGGAGCATCCCTTATTTTCTAATATAGAAATACTTCAGTTTTGATAATTTTATGAGCAGGGGTTGTCATTTGTGAGCTTGCTAACAGTACCTCTTGTTTTGTTTTTTCAATGAAGGGATGGGCTTCTATTTAAGTTAAAAAAGTAAGAAAAAAAATTTAATTAAGTAAACGGTCTCAAAAATTCATTATTGGGAATGGTTAAAAATGATATTTGATTTTTGCTATGCAAGGCCATATATAGACTGAAAATGATAAAATTTAATTATAAAATTCTGATTAAAAATGTTTATTGTTAGATTAAAGCTGTTTTGTCATATCAATTTGACAACATAACTGAATCAAGGTCATTTGGTAAATGTCAATAAACATTAGATTTCAATCTGTCTGAATTGTGTTTGGTTCATTACCTTATATTGGAGCAGAGTTAGACAGTAGGTACATACACCTGGAACAGACTGCTTTTAACCTGAGGGTGGGTGGTGACCTTTTACAAAATTTACTTAGTCAATAATATGCTGTTGTTTGAATCAATTTTTGATTTCATTTACAAAAAAAAGTTCTGAATACTTGAATTAGATTAAGAAATATCACATGACCTTAAACTATGATCATTTAGTGCTTTGAATCTGATCTGACAAAGTCTGATTATAAAAACTGTCTTTTGAGGATAATTGTATTAACATTCTTTGTATATTTCTTTTTTATTAACCGGGTTTTCCAACGGAAAAATCCGGTTATTAAAATGGTGAAAATGGCGGGCGGGCGGATGGGCGGGCGGGCGGCTGCCAAAAGGGTACCCTCATTGTATGGATAACTCCTCCTACAGTTTTCAAGATAGGAAGTTGTTCTTTTGCAGATCAAATGTGCATATATCAGAGGTGTGCATATTGCTAGGATTTTGATTTCCAATAATTTATAGAAAAAATACCAGCTTTTGAACTTAGTCATTTTTTGGCAAAATATTGCATATAGGGAACCCTCATTGTACAGATAACTCCTCCTACAGTTCTCAAGATAGGAAGTTGTTCTTTTGCAGATTAATTGTACATATATTAGAGGTGTGCATATTGCTAGGATTTTGATTTCCGATAATTTATGAAAAAAATACCAGCTTTTGAACTTAGCCATTTTTTGGCAAAATATTGCATATAGGGTACCTTCATTGTACAGATAACTCCTCCTACAGTTCTCAAGATAAGAAGTTGTTCTTTTGCAGATCAATTGTACATATATCAGAGGTGTGCATATTGCTAGGATTTTGATTTCCAATAATTTATGAAAAAAATACCAGCTTTTGAACTTAGTCATTTTTTGGCAAAATGTTGCATATACATGTAGGGTACTCCATTTCACTGGATATGGGTTGACATGGATTATGGATACAGTTTACATAAAAGAAAACCCGGTTTGCTGTCACATTGACAGCTTTTCACTTGTATAAATTGTAAATCAGAGACATTTGTAATTCCATTATATTTGTCAAACCTGATAATGTATGAAATGTATTGAATAATATACATGTAAACATTCTTAAATTTTACTTTCTCTATACATTTTTTGATAAGTTCTTGTTTTAGTTAATAAAACTTTTGATTTTATTTATCCTAAAAGTGTATGTATCTTTGGGCTTCAGATGTTAGAGCCTCAGTTTTCCAGACGCTTCAGTTTTTTAGCAAATTTATTTTTGAGACCAGTATTGTCATTTCATAGTTGAAAGTGCTTTAAAATGACTTTTGTAGAATTTATGTAATCTGCAAATAATATCTTGGTTCAGATATTTCATTAAGTGTGCCTCACTAGTGACTATTCAACTGGATCAGGGTTCATGGTCGCTATTTTTTCAACATACTGCTTTGAAAAGGAAATCTATGAAACAAACGCTCAGACTTAACACTTACTGATTTTTTCTTTCAGCTCAAGCCCGTTGTTCCTATGATGCCATGTTCGTACCACAGACAGAGTGTAAAGCTGATCCCAATGTCTGTCGGGCGGGGGATATATGTGATCCAGTGACAAAGTGGTGTTGTCCCCCTTTGAGAGGTATAGGCAGATATAATGTTGAAATAACTTTGTACAATATGGTTGTCATATTACATATAAAAGAAAGATGGCAAAAATACACATTTGGTAATACCAACATAGTTGAATAATTGGGGTTTGCAACATCTACTTGTTCAAGAATCCAACTACAGATGATATTGCTGTCAGCTATTGTCAATACCACATTGTATTGGTATTTCATACTAAATAAGAAAACTAAAGTAATTTGCATGTATTACATATTTTTTTTTAATCAACCACAATCTATAATATAAGTTATTTTCTTTTAATCAACCAAAATATATAAGATTTGATGAACAACATAAAATGACTGCATTGTAAACAAATGGGATCAGAGGAAATTTACCTACAATATACCAGGGTAAAAATCATGATGTAACTGACATCACTGTGTGAAAATCCCAAAATATGAAATTGAGATCAGATGACATTTCAAGTTCATTTGTTAACTTAATTTCAAATGATTGCACCTTAACTATAGGTGGTACTCGAGTACTCTAGAAAGGTGTATAGGAGTGGAGGAGGCACCAAGCAGAGTTCTTGAAATCTTTCGGTCCTGTCTGCAAGACCGATAAAAATAACCATGGACCAATTACTTGAGGTTGCCTGTCAGTCCAAATGGCCAGTAGATGTTGACATAGAAACTTGCAAAAGTACGACTAAATTCGTACAAAAGCAATGAAGTTGATGCAAACTCTTTTAGTAATCACTGAGGAGATCTGAATGCATACGATAATCGCAGATTTTTTGCTCTCTCAAGACTGATCATATGTTTTCGGAACATCTTAGTAATCTATACTACTATATTAAAATAATAGACTCGAATTTTTGGTCTTTAATACCGAGAAATCGGAAGAATACTGTCTTTTGTTTTATATATTTTAAACATCATTGGTACTTGAAGATTACCAATTTGTTTTTATTTTTTCTCAGTTAAGCTTCGCTAATTAATAATCAACGAAAATTCCTCAAAAAATCCCGGAAATCACCTTGACTTTTTCGATTTTACAATCTTGCGCTTGCGCAATACATTTACGCTAACGGGATCTTTAGTTTATGTTTCCACAATATCACATCTGCATGAATAAACTCAGAAATGATAATACAAATACGAGTAAATTTTCATTGGACTTTTGCTAATATATACACTGTATTCTGTTCATATAAATTATTATATTAATGATTTCTAATGAGAGAAAGTATAAAATAACAAATATACATTTCAGCTAAGTACTCAGTCTTACTTTTATATTCGTGAATGATGACAAAAAATATTTGATTACATGCAAAGAAATTAAAGTTACATTATATTTGTTAGGAGAGTGAAGATAGAATATGTTTTATCGTAAAAATGAATAATGTCCTACGGACCCAGTTTTACAAAGAAAATACCTGTACGTTGGTGAAAAGGTGTTGAATTCTTCCATTCTATGGATTAAATTTTTAGTTGAAAGGTATTTGCAGACTCAGAAAAGTTTGTTGGGATGAATTTGACTGTTATTTTCAAGGCAACCTTATTAACTCTCTCCAAAATCGTTCCGGAGAGATTCTGCAATTTTCTGCTACATTACGGGTATAAGGGAGGCATTCTAACTGTGGTGAGGGCTATTCGTTATTAATACACAATTAGATTATTCAAACAAAGGAAAGAGTAGTGAAATTAACAGCATTATTGTAGGGTTATAGCTTTGTTATGTAAATTTCAAAAATAAGGTATGTCGATGTACCTATTTCGTAAATGTCCGATAATATGCAATGTCAACCCGTGCACGCACGGGTCAAAATCTAGTTATATATAGAATTTACGTCACTTAAATGTAAACTCCTGATGCTTTCGATAAGTTTGTGGAGTATTTAGTACAGACTGACATGGTGCGTTTATAATACAGCTAACAGATGTAGTCAGACAATAGGAATAACTTGTCTTTTGAACATTTTCCAACCTAGATATCGTCAGAAATCACTTAGAGAAATAAGAACTTGTTAAAAACATAGCGTGAACTGTGGGCCCCCTACAAAATCAAAGATGGCAAGTGTTGTCTCTTTACGTTTTTATAATGTACATTGAATACACTAAAACAGGGTTGCCAGTGAATGTTTTTATTGCAACACACACAATGATACCAATTTTAATCATTTTTGTCCTCGGGAACACATAATCAGAACTCCTCTATCCGACAACCAAACCCCTGTGGCATGATGTGTGCAGAAAGAGAAAAAGAGAGTGAGAAAGAAAGAGAGAACAAGAGGAAAGTTAATAATGAGAGAGAGGGAAGGAAGTTAGAATTAATGAAGTGATAAATAAGAATGTGTACGTAGGAGCCACAATGTCAAAAACAGGAGGAATCAGATCATGGTAAAAATGAGAGAAATATGAAGGCTTGTAAGTTAAGAATGAAATAAATTGATAATGAAATTCAAACATAGTTTTTTTTTCATCTTTCTATTAAAAATCTGTCTGGACTGAGAAACTTCAGATGGTAGTCAGTCAAAATGACTGACAGCAGAAGAAAAATTTCAAGAACTCTGACCAAGGATCTATGATTTGTTAGCACTACACAATTTTGTATAACACGATAATCACTCAGAAATATCAGGAACATATACTGTAAACAATATCTGTGTCTTAAATAAAAAGTTCTTTCATTGTGTTGGTAATTTAGAAATTTGTGAAACGATAAAATTTCCTCTGGAGAGTTTAATGATGTATGTTTGTGTGAGGATTTCTAGAGGCCAACAAATTTCTTTTGCAGAAAAGCGTTGTCCAGAAGGATACCAGGTTCAGACATTTTGTCGGAATGGTGAGGCTTGTCCCGGAGGCATGGATTGTATAGATGGCTCATGTTGTCCTGTTCCCTTGAACTCAGGCCCAGGTATACATAAATATAGTATGAGTCATCATTGATTTGTCTAGTTATGAAATTGAAAATGATATATTGTATGTTTGTATTGGCATTGCATGTAAAACAATGTAAATTTCCTATGTTACATATTGCATCAATAAATTTTTGTTCATTTATCAAAACCTATCTATCTGTTACCTTGCAGTCTTTACTTGCCCAGGAGGTAATCCTGTGATCATAAAGTCCTGTGCTAAAAATGAATCCTGTTCTCAGACAGAGTTCTGTCATCTAGGAACATGCTGTCCCAGCGCAATCAACAAGAAAACAGGTACATACATTAAGAGTCACATTTAGTTTATTCACATTACCAAAAAGAAGCCCAAAACTCAGATGTATATCATTGTGATTCAATTTTCCTTTATTCATGGGTACTCATTATGAAAGCAACTTAAGGCAGCAGCAAAAGAGCTTAAAAAATTTTAACACAAATTTGAAATATTAGTTCCTCCGTTTTTATGTAGATGAATTATTTCAGTTTTAATTAAAATTATTTAACTTTAATGAAAAGACCACCTTAGATGACTCCCCCTCTTGATTATGCTATAAGTATTGTGTTTTAGGAGACTGTCCTGCGGTTGCTGATGGTGTCTTTGGTATATGTGTGGAGGAGTGCTCTAATGATGCTGCCTGTGACAGTGATCTGAAATGCTGCTCCAATGGATGTGGTCACACATGTCAAAAGCCTACAAGTATGTGGGAGAGTTCTGGTTCACTTGTCTAGTCTTGATGTATATTATGGCTACATTGTATGGCATGTTGAATTATTTGGCACTTGTTAAGCAGAATTTATGAGCTCAGTGAACTGTTTGGCCTGTTTCCTATTATTCTGATAACTTGTCAACAGTTTCTGTTTCTATGTTAATGAATTGCCTAATACTTTAAATTCATAATGAATGAGTTGATATTTGTCAAATTATGGGAGTTTTAATGTTTACTCTTCAAAGTCTTGAAGACTGGTAAGTGTCCTGCGAGCCTGAACAGACTGGGTGGGCTCTGTATTGGACAGAAGGATGTGCCCAGCTGTAAGAATGACCAGGACTGTCCAGGAAAGGAGCTGTGTTGTAGGAGTGAATGTGAGGTCAATGTCTGCTCCTCACCAGGTACATATAGTATATGTATTAATTCTACACATTGAAATGTGGTATTCATGTTTTATCCCTTCCCTAGCTTTTAGTGGACACTTTATATATGAACATGACTATTGTATACAGTAAATCTCAGTTTTAGCAAACATGATTATAATGAACTTACATTTAAAGTGAAATCAGTTTCAATTTCTTTAGTCTTAAAACCTATCGTAAACTTATCTGTACTGAGGAATTACTGGGAGTAGTTCAATAATGAATCTAAATTGATGTTGTTGGCACTTTGTTATGAGTATGGGTTACAGTATTTAGTTTAAGGATAATGATTCCAATATGTTGATATAATGAGATTTCCATTTAAATTGAATGGATAACTGTTTTAACAGATTAATGATAAGATCATTTTGGTATTGTTAGCCATACATTCCATTTTTCAATTTTCAGAAGAAAAAACACCATGCCAGAGAGAGCTGGAGGCTGCCACCATACAGGTGTTGTCCCAAGTAGACAGTTGTAACCCAGTATTCATACCCAGGTCAGTGTCCAGATCCATTATCGGAGTTGAACACTAATGCAAAATATATTTCTAGTGTTTGTATTTATTGATGAATTTCCTATTTATGTAAACAACCTGAGCAAGTTTAATGTCCCTCCAGCTTTTCTGTTGATGTTTATATTCATCAATGTAATATTTTTTATTTATTTGATTGATGGTTTCAAAATTATTTTTTTCAGGTGTGACTCAAATGGGAACTTTCACAGAACTCAGTGCTATGATCATAATGGAATGTGTTTTTGTGTTTTCCCTAATGGAACAAAAATTCCTGGAACTGAAGAAAGGGGAAATCCCGATTGCTCTCGAGGTTTCTTTCAGCAAATATGAGCATTAATTTTTGAACATTTGAATGGTTTACATTTTTAATATATATAATTGTGTTGATACAAGTTTTTCAGTAGTTTTCCTTCATTATATTTAGCAACTAAACCAGGAGTTTGTCCTCACTACACCACTCTGCCAGCTATAGATCTTCGGTGTATGGAGACCTGTCAATCAGATGACAGTTGTCAAGGTGACCAGAAATGCTGTTCTAATGGGTGTGGCTACCATTGTATGGGACCTGTGGGCCACAATAGTAAGTCTCTTGCATGATGTAAAGTTGAATTAATTTTTTTTTAAATCAAATAGAATTTTTTTGATTTTCCATGCTTGTTTTGAATGAATGATTTGTTTTAAAGGTGTGACAACCAGGAGAAAAAGAAATGGTGAGTTGAATTGTTCTGTTTTTATTTTTATTATTTGCTTTTTATTTTTCATCAGAGTGACATTCAAGTGTTAAACAATGCAAGTTTTGGTTTTCTCAATGAATTTTTTCATTTTAAATGGTTAACCCAAGTACCAGTACATAAAAGAGCTTTGTATTGTAATATGTTTCCAAAGTTTACAGAAGTGTTGTTCTAAGGACAGTTATTCCTTTTATTTCAGCTCAAGCCCGTTGTTCTTATGATGCCATGTTCGTACCACAGACAGAATGTACAGCTGATCCCAATGTCTGTCGGGCGGGGAATATATGTGATCCAGTGACAAAGTGGTGTTGTCCTCCTTTGAGAGGTATGCAGAGAACATAACATTGTACAATTTGGTTTACACTGTTGATAAAACACTTTTTGCTAAAGAAGAACCAAAACTTGTAATACACAGAGAAACAAGAGCAATTGTTTGATAGTATGTCCCGACAAATTCCTTTTGCAGAAAAGCGTTGTCCGGCAGGATACCAGGTCCAGACATTTTGTCGGAATGGTGAGGCTTGTCCTGGAGGCATGGATTGTATAGATGGCTCGTGTTGTCCTGTTCCCTTGAATTCAGGCCCAGGTGAGTGGTGCTTCCTTTTGTTTAAGAACAGCAAGTGTTTTTGGAGGTCATTAGCTAAAGATATCATCTCATCATGCTTAACCAAAGAAACCATTACATATTGTTTAACCAGAGAAATTATTACATAATGTTTAACCCTAGAAATTATTGAATTATAGTTAAACAGAGATTGCTTAACCAAAGAAATCATTACATTATGTTTAACCAAAGAAATCATTACATTATGTTTAACCAGAAGGCGCACACAATGTTCACTTTCCTATGGACACCTTATGACCAGATTAAATGAGATTCTCCTGTTTATTATTGACCTCTAATCCCAATAATACCATCATTTTTTGTTCCTTTCCTTAATGACTTCTTTTTTTTTTAGCAATGTTAAGCTACTCCTGTACGGCAGATGGTATGGTGACATCAACAAGGTGTGACCTAGAAGGAGGCTGTACTGGTGCCTTTCATTGTGAAAGTGGCTTCTGCTGTCCCACCAGGCTGAACGATGGAGGTAAGTTGGTTTGAGTACTATGGCTTGATATTGGGATAAGTCTTCTTGCGAAATGTCTTACCTACAATTAACACCTTAAAGATATTTATGAATATTTTGCTTGTTTTGCCTTGAAACTAAATATATGTGTGTTGTATGAAATATTTCAAAGAACTGCTAATTTATAAGTTAATCTTAATTCCCTGCAGAACATGTTTGTCAAGTGGACAGCTACAGGAGTACACAGCGCTGTGATTCAGAAGGAGGCTGTGCCAGCGGCTCCCACCATTGTGAGAGTGGATACTGCTGTCCTACCAGGCTGAATGAAGGTGTGTTATTATGCCAGAGTACTTTATTTAAATAGTCCTCTTGTCAATTGTTTTACCACAATTTTACTACTAATTAATTGCCAAAATGTGTGAACTTTCACAAAGAATTAAAATTTTCTGTAAATTTTAATTATATAGATTTATGTTTGACAAATACAAAAGTTATTTTAAGTATTTTATTCACTTTGCCATTGCATGGAATATTTAAAGTTGCTATAGATATCTAAGTTTATATTTATATTCTCCATAGGACACGTTTGTCAAGTAGATAGCTACAGAAGTACACAGCGCTGTGATTCAGAAGGAGGCTGTGCCAGCGGCTCCCACCATTGTGAGAGTGGATTCTGCTGTCCTACCAGACTTAATGAAGGTCAGTATGTCTGTGTAAAGTGGCTTCATTTTTTAATAAGGCTTGTTTTTTTAGCTCACCTGAGCCAAAGGCTCAAGTGAGCTTTTCTGATCACAATTTGTCCGTTGTCTGTCGTTGTCGTTGTCGTTGTCGTTAACTTTTCACATTTTCATCTTCTTCTCAAGAACCACTGGGCAGATTTCAACCAAATTTGGCACAAAGCACCACTAGGAGAAGGGGATTCAAGTTTGTTCAAATGAAGGGCCACGCCCTCTTTAAAGGGGAGATAATTGAGAATTATTGAAAATTTGTTGGTATTTTTCAAAAATCTTCTTCTCAAAAACTATTTGGCCTGAAAAGCTAAAACTTGTGTGGAGGCATCCTCAGGTAGTGTAGATTCAAGTTTGTTCAAATCATGGTCCCCTGGGGTAGGGTGGGGCCACAATTGGGGGATAAAGTTTTACATAGGAATATATAGAGAAAATCTTTAAAAATCTTCTTTTCAAAAACTATTGGGCCACAAAAGCTCAAATTAAAATGGGAGCATCCACAGGTAGTGTAGATTCAAGTTCGTTCAAATCATGGTCCCCGGGGGTAGGATGGGGCCACAATAGGGGGATGAATTTTTACATAGGAATATATAGAGAAAATCTTTAAAAATCTTCTTCTCAAAAACTATTAGGCCAGGAAAGCTAAAATTTGAGTGGAAGCATCCTCAGATAGTGTAGATTCAAGTTCGTTCAAATCATGGTCCCCGGGGTTAGGGTGGGGCCACAATAGGGGGATGAATTTTTACATAGGAATATATAGAGAAAATCTTTAAAAATCTTCTTCTTAAAAACAATTAGGCCAGAAAAGATCAAATTAAAATGGAAGCATTTTCAGGTAGTGTAGATTCAAGTTTGTTCAAATCATGATCCCTGGGGGTAGGGCGGGGCCACAATGGGGGGATCAATTTTTACATAGGAATATATATTAAAAATCTCCTTATCAAAAACTATTAGGCCAGAAAGCTCAAATTTAAATGTAAGCGTCCTCAGGTAGTGTAGATTCAAGTTTGTTCAAATCATGATCCCTGGGGGTAGGGTGGGGCCACAATTGGGGGATAAAGTTTTACATAGGAATATATAGAGAAAATCTTTAAAAATCTTCTTTTTAAAGACCTTTTGGCAAGAAAAGCTTTAACTTGTGTAGAGGCATCCTCAGGTAGTGTAAATTCAAAATCACAGTCCCTAGTGGTAGGGCGGGGCCGTGATGGCGGTTTGAATTTTTACATATACATGTATAGAGAAAATCTTTAAAAATATTCTGGGAAAGTTTTTCGGTCCAAAACTCAGTACTTAATGTGAAAGCACAGGTTATGCAGATATAAGTTTGATGAAACCATGATACCCTAAAGAAAAGTGGGGCAACAAAATGGGGGGGGGGGTATATAGGAAAAGAGAAAAATCATCTTACAGGTACAACAACAAAAGGGGCTTGGTATTTACCAAAAGAAAGAGGTGGATAAAAATTGGCAGATTTTCAATTTTTTTTTAGCAAGATCTACTGTACTTAGTTGTCAAGATATTTTGATACTGTAATGCTAATTTGATCAGAATTAAGGCAAATGTTGCTCAGGTGAGCGATGTGGCTCCTGGGCCTCTTGTTATTGTTTTTTTATCACATTTTTACAAATCTTTTGACTTTTGTAAATTCCTTATAGTACACAAGTACTTAATTCCGCGATCCCGCTGGTTTGTATCAAATCGCGAGAATATAAAATCGTGAACGTGGAATTTTTCTCCTTATTTCTTATAATTTAACTCTCAGGATATAAAATCCGCAAAGGATGCTTCGCGCGATTTTACGTGGATATTAATTCCTTGCATTTAATTAGAAATATACAGTATACTTTGAATTTCATACTTTAGTACATTCTTCACTTCTGAGCAAAGGTTTTATAAATCTCTAAGTTGTTTAGACAAAAATAGAATGCTTAAGGTAAACTGTATGCAATGTTTAAAGGTTTTGTTGTTTTTTAAGATATATATATAAATTCTCTGCAGAACATGTTTGTGAAGTGGACGGCTACAGGAGTACACAGCGCTGTGATTCAGAAGGAGGCTGTGCCAGCGGCTCCCACCATTGTGAGAGTGGATACTGCTGTCCTACCAGGCTGAATGAAGGTAAAAGTTGCATTTATTTCAATCCTTCTATTTTTATCACAAAGTTTGGATGGGATTTTTTCAGTTAGAATTTGCATAATCAATTGCATGGTTAAAATTCATTTTTGGTATTATTTTTATCATTTTTCTTTGTTTTTCATGTTTTCTCTGTATCATTTTGAGATATATTGTTTTTGCATGTGAGGATTTGTTTTTGCAAGAAGATAGCCGTTGGAGCCATGATTTTTAAAATGGCCAGATTTGGAAAATAGGAAATTGTTTTTTGAAGCTTATCTTAAATCTTGTAGCATAATTTGAAGTGTTTTATTTCAGGCACAATATGTTTATACCGCCGTTACATAGCAACCTCTGTGACCTACATAGGGTCAGTTGCCTCGGGAACCATGCCTTCTGTGGAGGCATGCAAGGCAGCCTGCGACCGTGACACAATTAGCGATTGCATCGGGGTCGTGTATCAAGATAATACTGACAAATGCACAAAGTTTCCCGACACAAGTCATTTAACAAAAGTGGCCAGTGCCAACTCTGAGTTCTATGAGAGGCATTGCCAATTTTCAGCAGGTATTAAGTGTATAGATGGGGACCTAGCTAGCTATCCTGCAACTGTCTCATCTCTGTCAAATCTGTCCTGCCTTCTTTGTCCTGGTGATTGCTATTACATGTAAACTTGCAGATGTAAACATGTTTATTTTAAAACTACAAAATGATTCTAAGCCTTTCTAATTCTAGTCTACAGGTCATTTTGTTTAATCGTTTAATCAAGTGGACAATTGCCGAAATGGATACAAGACATTTCCTATCTCATCTGTTTGTGTGATAATATTGTGGAGTACTGTGGAATCACTAGATTTCGTGGTGGCTCAATTTTCGTGGAATTTGTGGGTACCTCTCATCCATGAATAAACATCCTCCACGAATTAATAAATTAGGATAATAAAGTCATATTTCCTTTGTACGCTAAAGAGAATACACGAATTTACGTCCCCACAAACCTGTAAAATTTAATCAATCCACAAAAATTGACCCCCATGAAATTTAATGATTCCACAGTAGATACAATTTCCTTCTCTCTCTTTCAAAAATTGTGCATGTATTTTTTGTGCATGGTTTTGTGATTGAATTTCATAAACATTCTGTTATTCTTTGTTATGCATGATTAAATCTGGTATGGGAATATACCGGTATATGCATGATTAAATCTGGTTAGGGGAGAAATGGTCCTGTAAAGAACATTACACTATGAGAACATCCTTTTACTGGATATGGTAAATCTATCAGGAGGAACTAAAGAGCATAGAAAGTTTTAAGCATCATGTTTCACGCCAAGCCCCAAAACATTTTTATATATAACAACATATCAAATTTTAACTTACAATTCCAGATATCATTTTACTTTTCTTGAAAAAATATTTATAACGTTTATTGTTTGGACATAAATGTTAAAGGAACACATGTACTTTCAAGTACTTAAGTCGACTATGTCTTTTAATAAGAAAATGTATGCTTAGTTGGTCCACTGATGACCTCTATACTTTGTTAACAGGACTGTGCCCAGACCAGGACAATGTGCTACTGTCGGACGGAGTCCCCAAGACCTGCTATGTGGACACCGACTGTGAGGTCAACAGCTTCGGCTGTATCAAGGGTCACTGTTGTCCCAAAGGTCAAGTCAGCACTGTGCCACCAGGTACATCTAGCTCATATTTTAAAAGTACAGTGAAACTTGTCAAGCTTAATGTTGTGCATTGTAGCATGTTTTTTTATCTATCTAAATTATTTAGTCCCTGAACATGTCCTTATCATTTCTGTTTGATAATATTGTTTTGAACTTCTGGATCTTCTTTAGTCTGCAATCCATTGGGGACACTAATACACTCACTACTCCCAGTAAGTGTAAATTATCTCCCATATCTGGCTGTGTTTGATGAGGATCCACAAACAGACCTCATGCAGATTATTCATCTGGCAATTATAGTTTATTCTCTCTCTCTGCATTAATAATTCAAAAACATTGAATTCAAATCATGAAATCTGCAGCGGTGCTTTGTAAGCATGCAAGCAATCATTACACTCATTTATAACAAATTCTTTTGTTAGAAAAAGAACTAAATTTATCTTTAGAACAGAATTAGTTTTATTTATTATCATTGCAAAAAACCCTAAAGATTTAAAAACCTTATTTACAATGATCCACATACATTTTGAAATGGCACTAGTCTTTTTGCATTAAAAGTTGGAGGAGAGACAATTTATATAGCATCACTGATTTAAATGAGGATAAAATTCTTAGATTAATATGAGAGCTTTGATTTTTAAACAAATTTACTGGTATGGGAGAATTTGTATTACAAATTTAGTAAACCATTTATCTAGCATTAACTTAGCTTGGAAGTACATAGAACCATTTTAACAAGAGCTTGGACTTTGGATAGTAGTGTCAAACAGCAATGTGACATAGGCCTGTCTATTTCATTGCTAGCCACTCAGCCATAGCTCTTTGAAATCAACAAGATTTGTCTGGCTTTTGAACTTAGACTACACAGTAGGTGCATATTTTGCTTGAAACTGCGCCATTTTTAACTTGTTAAGATGCAAGAAATAGATAGCTATGTCCTACTGAAGGTCTTGTATGAATGGTCCTATATACTGGAATTTTTCAAAGGTTAAAATCAATGCTTTTCAATCCATAAGTTGTTTAATCTGGCAAAACATTATAGAACTGTGATCCTTGGCTGCCTGGATTGGGCAAATTGTAGAATTTGGCTGAAGCATTTTGCAAACATATTGCATGATGGTCTGTAAAACACCATGTTGCTGTATTTACACATAATTTGGGACAAATTTTCTTCAGTAGTGACAACCTGCTCCAATGGGGCAAATCCTGCTAAAAATGTGAATGGATTCACTAAGACATGTACAGTGGCAAGTGACTGTGGAGAACCAGCTACCTGCGAGAACCAGATTTGCTGTCCAGCTCCTATACAGGAAGGTAAGTTTCTTGGTAAATGGAGATGTTTTAATAGAATTTGAGAGGATAATCAGATGAAAATTGTCTTTTAGTACAATGAAAAGCCCAGTAACATATCAAAATGATTATGATTTACAGAGCTTTGTCCAAACAAAAGCTTGCCTTTGATGGAGAATGGCAAACCCAAAGCTTGTATGGGCATTCTGCAGTCGGAGTGCGGCAGTTCTGGAGACTATACCTGTAAAGGGACTGGAGACTCCAAATACTGCTGTCCTGCCAGGCTGAATAACAATGGTAATTAAATCACTCTTTAACATCTACTTTCAGAATGATCACTTTAGGGTTAGAGCAATATGGGTTTGAATAAGTTGAAATTAGTATTTGAAAAGAATATTGTGATCAAAGTTGTAAGAGTTTTAATTGTAATTGGGTATTTCCTTTCAGAGCTTTGTCCTAACAAAGGGATGCCTTTGCTGAACTCTGCAGGGAATGCCCAGAGATGTGCGTCGACCATGGATTGTGGAGATGGTACCTACAGCTGCCAGAGCTCCAATATTGATGGCTACAAGTACTGCTGTCCCGCCAAACTGCTCATCACTGGTACTGTAATTTACTACACACACAAAATTATGATCCCATTAGTTTTGCCTGTCTGCAAATTTGTATACATGATTATCCCCATTGATCACAGAGATGTGTAATTTTTTCTTGCAATTCTTTTGTTTTTCTTGTCAGAAATGTGTCCAAACATTGGGTATGTTTTGGTCCATGATGGACATCCAAAGAGGTGTAGCCTGGACTTTGAGTGTATCAGCTCCAGTGGAGAGTTCTCCTGTGTGAAGAATTACTGCTGCCCCAAGGACCCTAGTCAGGGTAAGGTCAAACAGCAGTCTGTCTGCTTATTCATGCTTGTAAAAATTCCACACCCTTCAATGCTTATGTTCCCCAATTAAATAAATTAAGCCAGTCAGGTCAATTAAGTTTTAAAATTATTACATTTCTTCCCTTTTTAGTTAGAATTTATTTTACCACTAAATTTCAGACATTTCAAGTGTTACTGTTGGATCTGATATTTACACACAGTTTACAAGTTATGATAAACATCTCATCCTTTCACAGAGGTTTTGACAGTTGAAAAACTGCGTTATCTTTCAATCCGTCACTCTGATAAATGAAAATTTTCTGTTTCTCTGCCCTCTTGCACATAAATCAAGTTAAAGCTTTGAGCCCTCTCTTGTAGCTGTGTGCCCCAACAATGGAGGACTGCTGTTGGATGAGGCACAGCAACCTAAACTCTGCATGGAGATTATTGAGTGTCAGGGATCAGGAAAGGGAGCCTACTTTTGTAATAATGGCTACTGCTGTCCCGAGTCAGGTAAGTGGGTCAATCAGCTGATTTTGATTGCATGATTTCCTATATACTTGTGGTGGCAACTAAAAGCGCATGATGTTATAGATTTTTTTAACAGGTTCTCTTGCTGTGTGCCCCAATAATGAGAAGATGAAGCTGGTTAATGACAAGGCAGTGACTTGTGTCCATGATGCAGACTGTGGAGAGACCTTGTGGTCGTGTCAGGGGGGACATTGTTGTTCCCGCCCAGTCAATACAGGTGTGTGGCTAGGTCTAAATATCAGCCTATATTACAGATTCAGACAGCCATAGAAGATATAGTTGTAGACTAATTCTAAATTGTCATAGTTTCGTGTAAATTAGTTTGAAAATGGTCAAAAAACGTTTTAAAAAAAATGTTTACCTCTTGAAAATACTACCTTACTCTTCAAGAGGATATAATTTTAGAACATAGCAACAGAAAATACTACATAGCTCCAGGTATAATGTTTGTACTTGTTAATGTAATGTGATAAATACTACATACTAGTGAAGATTACATTGGAAATCTTTGATTATTTTAAAACTTTGTTAGGCCTTTGCTTGAACTTGGGTCAGGAGTGGTTATATCCAATATTCCCTTCACCTAGCATGCAATGTTTATTTTTCACTCATTTTTGTCCAATTTATGTTTTGTATTCTGTCTTTTCAGTTTGTCCAAATGGAACTGCCCCTATGTGTTGCAAGCTAGATTTGTGTGTTCAGAATTCTTGTCCATCAAATCCAACCGCCAAGTGTCGAATTAATCCGTGTGGCGGGTGTAAAGTGGAATTCTATGATGACAAAAATACCCCTGTAGATTGTGATTCAGGTATTATGCTTCCTGAAAAAGTTGATCATCTGTCTTTTATTGCATAAATATGCATGATATTTGATCATTATGAAGTCTTTTAATATGATATTTTCTGTATCAGCTTTATCCAGATGTGAAAAGTTGAGATTAAAGGCCCTAACAGTTAATGCCTTCTGGATGGATACTGATGTGGAATATTCCAGAATGTATCTTGGACAATTGGAATCACAGAATGTTCAGGATAACAGTTTGCAAGTTGCAGAAAGTAAGTAATTTAGTTTGCACCATTGATTTAGAAGGCCAGTATTGAATGTCCACCCATTTTATTGATTAAAAAGTTTACAATGTTTATTCTTTTATGCCTAATTTCCATTAATAAATAGGGATACATGTGATATCTATGGTAACGAAAATTCTGTAGTCTGTACAAATAGTATCCTATCGTAAGGACAACTTCGTATAAAGGGTCTTCCGTCTTCAGCGGAAGACCCTTCTATTATTCTATTGTTTCTTTTTCACTTTTCTTATTATTCTTTTTATTCTTTTTTTGTCTTACAAATTTTGTGCAGGCGATTTCTCGAAGATGGCTCATTCGATTTTCTTCAAATTTTAAGGGTTGATGTGTCGGCATCTGAAGTTTGTACCGCCATTTCAATTTTTTGATAACCACTTCCGGTCGGAAGTTATCGCCCGTTTACGATTTTTAAAAGTCAATTTTGTCGGCTAGAGATCCAAAAAACGAATAAAGATATAGGGCTGAAATTTTCAGTGAGGATAGACATCAATTGTACCTGTTGCAACATGGTCATAAAAACGTCCGCCGTCACTTCCGGTCGTCACCGGAAGGAAAGATAAAAAATCAATTTTTTCAACTTTTTGCTTTTAATATATTTTTCTAACGGGTTGATAGAGACTCTTTTACTGATTCAGAATATGTAATTTGTTTTGAAATTGATTGATGTGTTCCCGAGATATTAAGCATCAAAGTCCTGAAGTGAGAGTCTGAGTAGCTCGGTCATTAGAGTCGTGGACTTGTGCCCAGGCGACCCGGGTTCAAGCTTCGGGTGCCAAAATTTTTTTTCCTAATTTTTTTTGTGTTGATTAACAATTTAGTCTTAAAAATAAAGGATTTTATCTCATTTATTCAAAAATCGGAGGGAAGACCCACTCGTTGCTCGCAACGAGATCGTATCTAGTTATTATTCTTTTTTTGTCTTACAAATTTTGTGCAGGCGATTTCTCGGAGATGACTCATTCGATTTCCTTCAAATTTTCAGAGCTGATGCCTAGTCATATAAATTTTATACTGCCGGTACAATTTTGAAAAATTCACTTCCGGTCGAAAGTAATCGTCGTTTTACGATTTTTAAAAGTCAATTTTGTCGGCGATGTTTCTCAAAAACGAGTAAAGATAGAAAACTGAAATTTTCAGAGATGGTAGATCTAGCTATTTCCTGGTGTACCTCGGTCAAGAGAATGTTGGCCGTCACTTCCGGTCGTCACCGGAAGCAAATTTAAAAAAGGAAAATGTTCAACTTTTTGTTTTTATATATTTTTTCCAATTAGATGATAGTGACCCTTTTACTGATTCAGAATATATGTTATTTGTTTTAAAATCGATCAAGGCATTTTTGAGAAATTAAGCGTCAAAGTTCTGAAGCGAGAGTCTGAGTAGCTCAGTCGATAGAGTCGTGGACATGGCCCAGGCGACCCGGGTTCAAGCCCGGAGTGCCGCAAATTTTTTTTTTACTATTTTTCGCTTAGATCTACAGATTTATCTTTGAATTGATAAGTTTGATCTAATCTATTCAAAAATCGGACGGAAGACCCACTCGGTGCTCGCAACGAGATCGAATCTAGTTATCTGTATTTTTCTATTAATTGACTAAGATTAATTGGTATGATTTCTGTAGGGGTGATATCCTCAGGTAAGCCCGGGGAGTGTATGGGTCTGTCTCCCACAGCTGTCAGGGGTTTAATCAACGACTGTACGACTGATGAAGACTGTCCCAGCACCAGTAAATGCTGTCTCAACAAGTGTCAGGTCCCCATTAACAGTAAGAGCATTTTTCATTGAAAAATATGTGTTTCTTTCTCCATACCAGATTCTTTAGATTTATACAAGTTGAAAATTATAACCAATAGAAATTCTCTGATGTTACATGTATTACATGTTTCTAAATATATTTTTCATCAAAGATTTAGATCATTTCCCATTTATTCACCATTCACTGCCCATTGCTCATTAAATATCATTTTTGGATAAATACCTTTTTCACCTCATTTGAATATCTCTCTCTATTTGTAGTTTTACCGCGACAGAATGCATGCGATTTGCTCCCAGTGGCCGGCCCCTGTAAGGGCCGCATGGTCCGCTATTTCTTCAATTCAGCCAACAAGCAGTGCCAACAGTTTGTGTATGGTGGTTGTCAAGGAAACGATAATAACTTTGGGTCTCAAGAAGCCTGTGAGAGAGCCTGCTCTGCCGGTAAGATATGGTAAAATTTGTTAAAATTGTACCTTGATACTCAAATACATGGTTATACTTCAATAATTACAATATTTGATAGCTGGACTTCCACCCCAGTGCTTGCCTGCTCCAGACCCTGGGAGATGTAAGGCCCAGATTCCAATGTACTTCTACAACATCACCAGCAATCGATGTGAGAAGTTTGATTATGGAGGCTGTGATGGGAACAGAAACCGGTTCTTGACCCTGACACAGTGCCTCAGTACATGCAGTGAGTGACATTGGTGCCCTTTAGCAGCACCAGTACTGAGTAGTATGAGGAATCAAAGACCTTAGTTTATTTTCAGTTTTTGTCAACTTGTAAAAGGACATGTTTGTTTGTTAGTTAATCAGAATGGCAACAATTTAGTTTGTGATAAATGGTTAACACAGATTGTTATATGATTTCTCCTTTTGCAGGTTCAAAGGATGTACAAGCTGGGCCTTGTGAGGTAAAGTAACTTTGTGTTGTCTTAACAGCTAACTGAAATTTATAGCATAAATTATTAAAGAGTTAGGAAATATATTGAAATGTTACATTGAAAGGAAAAGCTATTTATCAGTGCATTTTCTTGATATCAGTTAAGCCCTACTAATATGATATTCAATCAATTTAGATAAAATAGTGGGTTCTCCACATAAAATGCATATACTTTTGAACTATTTTACACATTACTAATTATTGACAATATTTTGTTTCAGAAAATACGATGTGCAGCTGACACCATTTGTTTGCCTGTCAGTGGTACCGAAGCCAAGTGCATATGTAAGTACAATTTGAACAGATTTCTCTGCACAATACATGTATTTGTTGTCTGTGATATCATATATTTGAGCCTTGTGTTGTTTTGAAAACTTTTACCAGCAAAAAATTTTATTTTTTTACTTACGAACTGTACAATATGAAACTTTATGTACAGTTATACTTAGGATCAAGGTTTAAGGTTATTTGAATGATTGGCTACTGTTAATTATGATCATACTCTGCATATATACTGCTACATCTCATTTAAGTATCTGTGATAAAGCACCATGTACATGTATGATTAAAAAGTATAGATACCTAATTTAAACAATATCAAATGTGACTTCACTGATGTCTGTTTCCAGCTGACAAAGTTCCCCCAGTTGTGGATGGGAACTTCGTCCCAGACTGTCTGGAGAATGGTGACTTTGCCGAGATGCAGTGCTTGGGTTCTCTGTGCTGGTGTGTGGATGTTCATGGGGACATGAAACCCAACACTATGAGAGTGGGGAAGCCACCTTGCTACAAATCGGGTAAGTTTACATGTGGAATATTGTATACAAATTATAACTTTTGAAAAGTCTTTATATGATAAACTTGTCATATAATAGATGGATATTTTTTCAACAGCTGATAAAGCCTTTGTTTTATTTACAGTTTCAGGGGTCACAGGT
Organism: Magallana angulata; assembly: GCF_025612915.1. Lineage (NCBI taxonomy): Eukaryota > Metazoa > Mollusca > Bivalvia > Ostreida > Ostreidae > Magallana > Magallana angulata. Next base: position 11,925,717 of record NC_069117.1, read on the forward strand.
GCTGATGAAATTTCCAAAGTACCAGGTACGTGTAAAAGAATGTATTCAAATGCAAGCACCAACAAATTTTATCTAAATAAGAAAAAACCTTCTGTTTATGATCCAGACTATTTTTATGTTTCTGGATTTTAATACTTTACAGTGTGTGCTGATGGCAGTGCTCCAATGCTGTGTGATAAGAATGAGTGCAGGACAGCTAAGTGTGAGGGTCGGAAGGACGCCACCTGTGTGGTGGACCCCTGTAACAAATGTCAGGTCTCCTTCAGGGACTCCAACAACAAACCAGTCACCTGTGAAGGTAAGTAGTAAAAAGTCTGTGGAGTGACTAAATGGTAGCTAAAAGGAGCAATAATTTTGGCATGTCTGTTCATGTTTGTTTACCCTTTAGATAACTATGTTTTTGTCGAACTGCCTGCAACTTTAACTTTACAAGATAGAGATGAATCTGAAAGGTCAATGTCAATTTAGGGTCATGGCTATTACAAGGTCATATTTGCTTCCTTAAGACTTTGTCATTGCATCTTATAAAACTAACATTTTCTCAAACTTAATTATTTGTTATTTTGATTAAATTTTTCATGAAGAACAAATAGGTACTACTCTAATTTATTAGAAAATGTAACTTGATAATTTGTCACTTTGAATATGACTGGCATCTTATCCATCTATTATGTTTATACATGTACTAATTGTACTAAATTCTGCAAAAAGCTGTCTACGCAATTTTTCATTGAAATACTCATTTCTGTTGTTTTTCAACCTTATAGTCGACAAATGTTCTCTGAAGATTCCTATTTCTGCATCTCGGAATAAGCAAGGCTGTGGAAATTTGGTTCAGCGCTGGGTGCATGATGCAAACACTGGAAAATGTGAACACTTTCTGTTCTCTCCTTGTGATGGAGAAGATGTGTATTATACGAGTCAGTGGGAGTGTAGATCCAAATGTATAGGTAAGTTGGGCACTTCACTCATTCATAATTACTGGTAAGACCTACGTTAGCTTAATTTCATAATGTACAAAAGTTTTGACTTTTAATTTGTATTTCCACTAAAATGTTAAGGAGAGACTTGGGAATCATTTAAATTCATGGGGGCAAATTTCATGGATTGTGAAATGTAAGATTATTGGTGGTGTCCAGGATGTAAATTTGTGTGGGAAGGCTACCCTCGAAGTGAGCCACCACGAATTATAGCTCCACAGTTTGCAAACAACTTTTTTTTTCTCAGCATATTATTTGTTGCATTTTTCTTTTTCCCCTGAGAATGACAGTACTTTCCTGTTATTGTCCACTCAAAACTGAAACAATTTTCTACTATATGTGTAATGTTTATCTTAGATTTGTTGTTATTTTAAGGTACCATCTGTGATGGTAAAGGTCCCAAGAGTTGCAGCACTAGTTGTACTGATCAGGTGTGTCGTCGATTTCCGGCCGCTCAGTGTCAGGTACACCCCTGTACCTGTGATGTGGTCTTCTATGACCTGGTCTCCAATGTACCTGTAGACTGTGATTCAGGTATTAAGTAGTCCTTTCAAAAAAATAAAAACGTTAATAATTTTATCATTTTGTAAATGTACAATGAAATCAAATTAACTAAGTAGGGAATAAAATCGTAGAATTTGCCTAAAATGATATTTCTTTTGTTACTTATGACCCACAGTCACTCCACTATGCCAGCTGAGACGATCACAGGAAAAACGGAAAGCTTTGATGCAGGAGATGGACAGCTCTAAGGTGTCAGAGTCGGTGCCCATCTCTGTGTGTGATGCCAAGGGGGAGTTTACTCCACAACAGTGTGACACAAAAGCAAAGAAATGCTGGTGTGTGGATGGCCTGGGGAACCAGCTTCAGGGATCAGAAAGAATTGGAACCAGTCCAGGACAGGACATTGGTTGCAGTAAGTTATGTTCTTGTGTAATTTATTTGTGGCTAGAATTTTTGACTGTCAGAATAAAACGATAAGTTTAATTTTATTGGTTCTACATTTGTGAGCTTTCTTTATTTTACAGAGCAGAATAAAACCACTTCAGCAGTGGTATCTTTGTTATTCAACTTGGATTATAATGTGTATGTCCAAAGCAAAGAAGACAAGCTAAAACAGTAAGGCTTTATTCCTATTCCACTAAAAGCATTCTACGAATGGAATTTACAATTTGACTTCTGTATTACAATTTGGTTAATTCTGTATTCAATACTATTTTCATGGATTTCATGAAACAAATGTTTATAGAGTTAAATGTGACATACCGGTATTGAAAACTAGTGACAAGCCAAGTGTCCTTAAATTTTAATATGCATCATCTAAAACTTAACTTACATGTAACTTAATCCATGAAAATCAATGCAAAAAAATGATAAATCACAGTTTAAAATGAACTACTTGTAGTTGTTTAATGTTTATGTGGTTTTTACAGTATGGTTATTTGGTCATTTTAGGGTTGTGATGGCAAAATTAAAGGAAATATCTCCAAAGATGGTTCAATATGTCAAGTCAGTGAAGGTAAAAATTTGTTGATTCATGTATTAAAGTTGTAATATACATGGAGAGATTAACAGAGCAGTCATGACTTACAGAGAAAATCACATCATGAACCTTGTACAGTAACTGTAAATGCTAATAGCTTTTAAATGAGGTAAAGTCTTGAACAATATAAGACATTTAATTGATCTTTGTTTAATGAACCTGATACTTTCTGTGTAGATAAGGAAGGGCAGTGTGTATGTTGATGTTGAGTTCGGACAAACTATGGCTTCTACAGAACCAGTGGACATTGGGAGCCTGGTGAATGTCCTGGAGAACGAGGTAAACACAATGAAATCAGAGGCTGAATATATTGTTAGACTTGACTATTTTAAGTAAACTTCAATGAATTCATCTTGAATACTGTTGACGCACTTCTGAATATAAAGTGTTTTAAATTTCCCATATTGTAGGTATACAGCGGACTGGACATGAGATTTGAGGGCCAGACTATAACAGCGGAGCCCTCCGTGTCTTCCTCTTTTACCTTCCAAGCTCAGACGGCAGGAGATGTGTCCAAATCTCCAGCAGACGGGAGCAACGACAGCCAGACAACAACCATTGTTGTTGTTGTTGTTATCTGCGCTGTTGTTTTAATCGCCATACTGGTGTTCTTTGTTGTATGTATTACTTTGAAACGTCGCATGCTAAAAATATTTTATTGTTTTTAAGTTAATTTTCATTTTTTTTTAGAATATTTTTAATTACTTCGAAAATTTTCATATTTTAGATTCGTAAAAGGAGAAGTCAAGAAAAGGCATTTTCAAACCTTAATACAAGTGTAAGTTGTTCAGCTTTCATTGCAACATTTTACAAGATTTGTGTTGCTTTTGTTTTTTTTCATTGTATATAAATACACGGCAAAGCTAAATTATAACTTATTTTATTTTTACCAACCGCATATTAAATCCTTTGTTGAGATTGTGACATATGTTGTTTTTATAGTTAATGGTGTAATATTATACTTTGATGTTCCAGAATTCAGTCATGAAATCATTTTAACCAATCATATCGGTATATAAAATTAAATCTGGATGTTGCAGGATCCTGAAGGAAGTCCCATAAAACAGAATTCAGTGTATTACCAAAACAAGGCTTGTGACAGAAAATAATCCCTAAAGGGGAGCAACTCTTCAGAAATCCAGGAAATCCAGGAAATCCATCATTGTTTGAGACCACCTTGGAAGTCATCATTTTGCTCATAATGTGCTATGTATATTTTTCACATGATTGTAAATGAAGTTTATTATATTGGATTTTTCATGATGAGAAGTAAGATTCTGAAATAGAGAATTTAACTAAGGGAAAAACACAAAAATTATAAATGATAATTTTTATTTATTAAATGAAAATTACCATATATATACAATGTAACTTAGGTAACATATGACTCAATATATGAAATAAATAGATAAAATAAAATGCATTATTATATTAAGAAATAAATCAAAGAAGTGCAAGTTAATACACTTTTACAGATAAATAATATGTTGATGTCAAAATTATTTTGTGTTCAATTTATGAATATGAAATAGTTCTTCTAAAGAGCATTTAATGGTTAAAATATCCGTTTGTATCAACAGCCTGCCATGATTTAATTGGAATTTAAAATGTCAGCATCTGTTATGCGTAATAAGAAGTAGGCTTGAAGCTTATACTGAAGTGCATCTACTTATTTATAATTAGAGCTACCAAGTTTTAGCTCTGACAGTTTTCAAACAATGAACAAATTTACATTTGAACAAGAAACAATAGCTACTTTGATTCTGTTTTGTTTTGTCTTATTACAGGCAAATTTCATTTTTTGACAAAATATTCATTGATTCAAGTATATTACAGTATATACATGTAAACTTAAAAGATATTTCATGACATTTTTGACAATTTTAGTATCAAAATATACACAAGTTGTTTGTATAATAAGCTTTACAGCACTTATAACAATTTATAAATTCTTGTGCTAGACATGTACTTTGTAGCTTTTGTACTTTTCTATCTCTTTGTGATGTTTAAATCGTTTACATTCCCTACCAAATTGTTAGATTTTGTGTTGTAAATATGGACATCTCAGATGTATACCTCACTGTGTATGTTGTGCTATATAATGTAACATTTACATGTGGTTGCTGGTTCATCCTAGTGCATAAACTCATACACAAAACACACATACATACATACGCTATTGATGGCATGGGTAAGAAATCATTTCTAAAATTTGTTGAACTTTATTTAATGAATTTGTGATGTTTCAAAACAAATCATGTAATAAATTTGGGTATCAAACTTGTTTAGTTATAGTTGTCTATGTATTTGATACGTACAATTTTTAAAAATCAAAATAGGCAAATCATGCATCCAATTTTGATCTTAAGATATGCCAATATGAGGGATTGCATGGAATGAAATTAAATTTCATTTCTTGGTTTTTATATTGTTACGTTTTGAATTAAGAAATAATTATATAATTGACCATCATAGACTAGAATATATTTATGGAACTCCTCTGTTTTATTCATCTTCCATTTCTGTATCTTGGCCTTCTTGAGTTTCTACCTCTAGAACCGCAGTCACCTGTTAAATAGAAATTTTGAATGGTACTTGTTGGTAGTGTAAGTGCTTGAAACAGGTACATGTAATATGCTTTTATAATAAAAGGGGGTTGGAATTGAATAATTTCTACTTAGCTAATTAGGAAACGATTTTTGACTTTCTCAATGTCAAAGAAAAGAGGATCAAATTGACCTGGAATCTTGGCTCTTATATAACCCACTGGACTATTAATTAGTCTGCCAGGCATGTTCATGAACCATGCCTTCCTTTCTCTTGGATTTGGATAAAAGGTTTGAGTGGCGAAAGGCACTTACATGGGGATGTGTGGTGATAGGGACCGAATGTGTATTCTGTTAATTGTACTCACATGACCCAATTTTTTCTTCTAAGTGAGAAATCTGATCACTGAGGGAAGAAATTATGTCAAATTCGTATGGGTCTTCAGTTGTGGTCGTTGGTGGCGGTGTTGTGTAGGATTTCAGTTCCTCCACTTGCACCATGGCATCATTGTAGTACCTCTCTAACACTGAGAAATTACCCCGCATCTCCTCCTGCAAGAGTGTGCACAGTTGTGAAATACCCTTAAAATGTACCTGTAGAAACCACTATTATATCAAGTTAATTAATTAAAAGGGTGATTATAATTACAGGTACTTACTTTTTCTTTCTCTACCATGTTTATTCGACCTTGCAAAGTGTTGACTTGGTTCATCATCGTTTCCAACTGAGGCAAACACAATGGGCAAACTAACAAAGACAAATATGAGTAACTGTAAGTATAGTATAGATATTAATGATGCATGGGTAATGTAAGGATGAAAGGTTACTTTATAAGTATATTTTTCCAGGTTATTTACTTACATTCGCATTTATAGCTATCAACTGATTTGAACCCATGGAAACATCCACATTCAAATCCACCGATCGTGTTTTTGCAAATTTGTTGACAACTGCTTCGTCCTGTCAAACACTCATCTACGTCTACAAGGAAGACAGTCCAAATTTACTCACATTATCTTAATAAAACTCTCCAGAAGAGAACATGGTGGGCTGTTATGTAACCTTACCTTTCTCGCATTGATGTCCGGTGTAATACGGTGGACATTCACATTGGTTTGGTCCAACACAAATTCCGCCATTTTGGCACCCGTGTCGACAAATTGCTATAAAATTGATATGTAACGAATTTAATGTGTTTCAATTATAAAAATACGTTTTGCACTGTAAAACGAAAGAAAATATGTGCGATTTAAGTGTTTACACTTTTGCATACACCAAATGTATATAACTAACAAATAGACCAACAAAGCTTTTCAAGAATACATTATTTTATAGATTTCAACGATGTGCCGTTTTAATGTGCGTTACTAGATAATGTTGTTAGAAAAGTAACAAAACTCCATATAAATTAATAGGTCTTTTCTTACGCGCCAAACAAGCCAAATCTCGTGGGTTCTCTTTGGTCCATCCCGGACAGCATCGCTTGTACTCCCCCGGAATCACTCGTTTGCGGAACACTGTTCTATAGGCTATCCTCATGTAGACCCTGATAATTATGAAATTAAGATTAATATCAAACATATTCCAATATCGTAACCCGTGATGGTGCATCTGTTAAAACTTGGAAGTACCTTGTGGAGTTTTCACAAGTATCGTTATTCGAACACAGCTTTGGGCCGTAAAATGGCCGTCGGTAGGATTGCCTCGTTGGTATTAGTTCGATTCTATCGCCTTGGTACGTGCAAACCCGTCTCCTACAATAAAACAAGACCACAATCAACTGAATTGACGATATATACGACGAACACTCGGATAGGACAGTGGCAAAAAACAAAACCAATAACGAAACTTTTTCCATGTTTGTCTTTACTTTTTATAATGTTATAATTTAAATAACTTAAAGTTTTTGACATTCGCCAGGTGTGCACATGTAAAGGTGGTAAGCTAAGCGCTGTTTTGGAATGTTTCTTTTTAAGTTGGAGGATTTATTCCGTCAATATGAGAGAGAGAGAGAGAGAGAGAGAGAGAGAGAGAGAGAGAGAGAGAGAGAGAGAGAGAAGAAAGATGGTGGTATATCTGCGTTGTCTTGTACAGTGACACGGCTTCTGCGACCTCTAGACACTTCTACAGAGAAACAGAAAAAGGCACTTGAACTAATTAAAACCACGATGAAGTGGCTGCTCCGTGGCATACTTCAATTTATGGGGCATATCTCTAGCGGGCCACAGTGTGTTATCGACTTGTTGCATTTACAATTGTGCACCTTTCAACCACAAGGTTAAGTGCAAAACTCCAAGCATTCCAGTACTGCTAGTCCGACTTACAACAGATTTCTAAATTAGAGCTACTATCCTACAAGGAACAAGGAACATTTGTTCTCGTATTCAAGTTGAGTCGTATTTTGTGGTTAGATACTCGTTCATTCGTTCAATTAGGGATAAAGTTCGATAGTTGGTACTACTTAGTCCCAAAAGTCTGCCGAACCTGACCAATTGAAATAGTGCCTATTACTGGCCAATTGTGGTATTTCTGTGGAGATCACATGAAATATCACATGTAATATTACATCATGCTTAATGTGAACGTGTCGTTACCCACCTACCCAACCATCCACCCCCCCCCCCCCCCTCGCCCACACACACACACCCTTTTATATGATTTGATGCTCACAAACGTGTGTGTCATGTCACACTCTCCCTACCCTTCGCTCTGGTTCAAATACATTCAGTTTATTAGTAGATCCCCTTCAATTCGAATATGTCCTCTTTAAACAAATTTCGATTATTGGGAATTAAAATGTGTTTGTCATGTACAAATTTTGATTCCTCATAATCTAAATTTATGTGAAGGACATATGGTATGCTTTCCAAAGTTCATACGTTATAAAGAGTGTCGGAAAGCTTGCCTCATACCCAGCGACCCCTTTATTTAGGCTTATGTCATGGTCACGGAAGACGAATAGTGTTACTTACATGTAAGAATAGTTTAATAAATAGTATCTTGTAATTACATATAAACAGATCCTTATTACGACACAAAAATTTAGACATTTATACGAGACGAGAATATAAGAATTAAAACAAGTCTTACATATATTGCTGAAACAGTGCACATGGTTTAAAAGTTATTGTTATTTTGACAAAACGTGCATAAGAAAATGTTGCGTCCCGACAATTCTGGCAAGCCATGAGGACTGTACTATCTTATATTAATTTTCCAATTCAGCGCCACCTTGATCAAAATATTTCGCACTACATGGTTTATTGGTTTATCATTTTAAAAAAAGCCAGGTTGTTAATTTCATCTAACATATTTAATTCAAGATTTTAATTTACAGCACACCTCGTATGTATTTTAGTATCAATATGTTGAGAACATGACTTAGTTGTCGTATTACCTGAAAGTGTTGAGGCAGAGACCCCATAGGTACCTGGTTTGAACCTCGCTGTGGTCACTTACTGTTGTGTTGTGTCATTAGACAAGACACTTTATCTACATTGTCCACTCAGTTGCAATACCATTGCACGTATCGATTATGTAATGGTTTAATTTAAGATGGCACGGTGGCACCGACTTCGGGAGCCTATTGGCTCGTAGGAGGAACTACATGTATTACAATTGGTTATTATTGTGTTACAGAAAAAGTATTCAATCCATTTGAATTTTTAGTGTAATGAAATATATTGATATCAAGTCAAATACTTAAACCGAAATTGTTTGATCAGAAAATTGTATGTTTTCATTTTTCAGGTACCGTTATATTCCATGGAAGACAGACTTTCATATTTTTAATATATATCTGGTACTTACCGCATTTATTTATAATATATATATATATTCTTAGAACTTTCCTATAATTTGTGTTTAATGTCCCTGAACACAATTTCGAACATTATGTTTCAATCGCTTCGTTAGCAATCTCAAACTACGAATTTCAATTATACTATCTAAATTCTCCCCACAGGTGAACATTCTTAGAACTTTGCATCTAGATATATTAAAGTGTACCGTAGCTGTAGGAGAACACAAAATAAATAGTCTTCTATCTCTACTGTCTTGTGTTTATGTCGTGGTGTACCAAGATTATTCTATTTGATTTTAATAAACATATATTACTATTGTCAGATGTGTGAATGCCTATAGGGAATGTGTTGTTTGAAACTTTAAAATTAGACATTTTTGAATTGATTTATTATCTTTGGGAAATTTCACTTTTAAGTGCAAAGTTTATCATCGTATCAAAAATTTCAAAAATAGCAAACTTTTCAGAAAATGTAAAAGATATCAAATTTAGTGGAACGAAATCTCATTAATGTAACGGGAGAAATCTATCTTATTTATGACTAAAGCGTATGGGTGGGGAGTCAGAGTAAACAGGAAAGAATATTTCAAACTCCGTTTACGAAATTGTTCATTAATTAATCAAAACACAATGAGCCTTTTTTATGCACACGCCCTACATAATCGTATTTTACCCCCACCAACCCCTTTTTGGGGCGATGAAAAGGGAGGGGGCGGGCATGCACTTTATTCCGTTTTTTGAATATGCTGTTATTGACACTTGAAATAGAAAAATAACGCTGTTATTCATGATCATTTCCGACAAATTATTTTATTTTTCTTGATATTAAATGTATTTTTTTTCTATCACGAGAGATTGTAAGTATGTACACCCACGTGTATTGTAGCCATGCATTTCCGCTACTTTGATACGTGTGTTGCTCTTGATATGTTCAATATGGTCTTTTTCTTTTCTTAACGCTAATTACGTGTAAAAATATGTTCAAAATCTTAACAATCTCTCTCTCTCTCTCTCTCTCTCTCTCTCTCTCTCTCTCTCTCTCTCTCTCTCTCTCCCTCTCTCTCTCTAAAAAAATAACGAAAAATTATTAACCGCCTAAATACAAATTGTTCTAAGAAAATTTGTCGAGACTTTAAATTCAAATGATGATGGCTTTCAATTATCCAGAGCAAGAATTATTTATAATTATATTAATTATGTTTCACATATAGTTCATAACCCCACCCCATCCCCACCCCCACCCGCACCCCCTCCAAGAGATACTGAAATCCTATTAGACAATATTTCAAGATTATCAATATTCGTCACACTACCGTTTTATCCGTTCTTAACAAAAATAAAAGACATTTCATTTTACGCTTCTAATAATTGAATAGAAACAATTTACATGTAATTGGGGCTGTTTTCGCCGATCCTAACAAATCTCCTTTAAAAATGTTCTAAAACAAATATGCATGTACTGCAAGACTTCCGAATAAAATTGAACGCGTTTATGTTTTACCTTGACATATTACTACTCTGTATTTTTGTTTTGCAATATGCCATATTTTCTGGTTGGTTTAACTTAGAATTTAGAAAATATGAACTGGCCACAAAAGATTTTTTTCACTATATTTATTCATTTATTTTTATTGATTTTTTTTGGGTCACTTTTAAAAACTAAAAGCTAAAATTTTCGAGACAGTTTAAAGTGAAGCCTTTGTACCTACCCATCAGAGTGCACCTTCTCCTGGGGTAAACTGTCCACAGCTTCAAAGGTGAACACAATAATCAAGAACCCCCAAATCAGCATCTCTTTGTTCACTTCCTTTTGCAACATTTTCCTTACTTCTTCTCTCCTGTTAGAACTATGGATGTGTGATGTCGACTTACTATATTGCTTGCTAGAACAACCTTTTGAAAAAATAAGCGTGAAAGCGTAGACTGCTTCAGCAACTTGAACTTATCTGGTTACGCATGACTACACGTTTGGTAAAGAAGTCTGCCCCCAAAGCTACAGTAGAGGGACCTCCTCATAACGTGTGTGTGATACGACAAGGGACGACGTACTCTCTCTCTCTCTCTCTCTCTCTCTCTCTCTCTCTCTCTCTCTCTCTCTCTCTCTCTCTCTCTCTCTCTCTCTCTCTCTCGTGTAAAAGAGAATGGTAATATTGCAGAATAAAAAAAACATCAAGCACGTAGCATCTGTGGAGGGTGGTGGGTGTGTAGGAGAATTTCGTTTGAGGCATTTTCCGTTTCTTAAATAAAACAAGGACGGGAATCATTTACAGGTATGAACACATTACTTATAAAAAAAAAAATAAAACGTAGTTTACAATACTATACATGTATATACCCTTAAACCCCCCCCCCCCTTCAACACACCATGGAAATTTATCTGTTGTAACATGTACATGTATGTTGATGTTGTTCCTCGTACCTCTGTATTGTCATTGGGCTAAATAAATAATTAAGAATAAAAACCAACAACAAACAATAAATTAATGGAAAAAAGAACATCCTGCAATCATATCACTTGACAAAAACATCGTAAAAGTTGTAAAATCAAAACATTAACGTAAAGCATAAGCGATATTTCCTCTAATCTAAGTTTGTGGTTTGGTCTTTGGATAAGTGTTTATATCAAAAACACGGATACAGATGGACTATGTGTACATAGCGGAAGCTGAAATATCTGAAACCAGTTTCCAGAGAAAAATCTCGCGGCCTTAACCTTGATGACCCAAATAATTTGAAGGTCACCCCTATATCTACGTCTCTACGTATCTCAAAATCTCTTGACGACAGGAAATTAAAAAATCTAATTTTCTAGGATAAGAGAAATCTAAAAAGTGAAATTTACAAATTTATGATCTGACCACCCCCAAGACCTTATGGAAGGCCAAATATGAAAAAATGGTCAATTTTTCAAAAACCTTTTTCGCTTCTCCCACACGTAAAAATGCATGGTTAAGATACCCATCCCCAGTGAGCCCTAGATACCAAAATTGTGAAATTCGTAGCCCCTATGTCAGGGGTTCAGGCCCATTGGGCGGAGCAAATATGGCCATATAGTGAAAGAGTATTTAAGGTGGCCACATGCAGTTTATTCCAATTTTCAATAGAAGACCATAAAACATATACTTATCAAATATTAAAATGATGATAGGGTTACTATAGGTATCTTTAAAGAATTTTTTAACGTTTTTTCGTGTTTTTGTAAAATATTTTTTTAAAAAGACAGCTATTAACAAATTGAGAGATTTTTTTTTGTCATATGATGGATATTTCCCTCGGACACATAAAAAAACCCCACTTCTTAACATTCAAAATTGTTATTATTGCAATTTTTGTTAGTATTTCCCCAAAACATAATTTTTCATATTTTCTTACTCTGTTGACAAATCATCTGAAAAAGTTGTTTGGTGTTATAAGAAAATGTATTTTAATAAATGTGACATAAAAAATTGAATGAAAATCATTGCAAATAAACACCAAAAATATTTTAAATTTTATTTGGTATGAAAGTTCCTCAGGTAAGGGTTATCGTTCCTAAGTCCCAAGGCCCAAACACCTTGGGGACTTTTCATTTCTGAGTTGAAGAAAATTTCCTAAATATAATGTTGGAATGATAAATACATACATATTTCATTATTGGCCTGTATAAGTGAATACAGGCACGTAGCATCAGGGGGGGCCAGGGGGGGGGCTGGCCCCCCCACTTTTTCTCGCAGCAACAATTTTTTTAAAATTTACATATAAAAATATGAATTATAATGGAGTTGGCCCCCCCACTTTTTTGGAAGTTAGTAAAAAATTGATATGAAAATAAGGAAATGAGTAGTAAAATTGAAGTACCCCCCCCCCCCCCCCACGGATTAGGAATTTCATGATTTGGAGGGAAAAAAATTTTGGTAAGGAAGAATTTTGGAAGTATAGTTGAGCCCCCCCCCCCCCCCCCCCCCCCCCACGGATTAGGATTTTGAAGATTTTTAGAAACTTGAAGTTTCCCTTTTTCTTTTTTTTTTTGCTTGTCAAGATTTTTTGGATGGGTCTGGCCCCCCCACTTTCAAAAACGATGCTACGTGCCTGGAATATACTCGCTTTAATGCAAAACTAAGTCAAATAGATAAAGGGGGAAATTGACTAGGCTAATAGGATTTATGTATCCCAACCTGAGAAAAATTCAAAGCAACGTACCCTCCCATCCCCTTAAGGTGTCGATATTAATGTGCATTAAAGTATATTATTATTGAAACATTTTCACCGGTTTAGAATTTTCTTTCACAGTATTCAACCAAAAAATACGTTTTAGAAAATTTTGGAAAGTTAAAAAATTTATTGTTCTTAACGGGATTCGAATTCATGACATCCAGATTTGTAGTGAACCCACTAACCCACTGCCCTACGGTGTAACATATCGATAATGAGAAAGAAACTATTTAAAAAATTATGCTTGATTTTATTGTTTATTTCGATAAATACCACACAACGTGAAGGTGTCACATACCACATTACTTGTATGTGAATTTTCCAATTATCAAATTAAATCTATTCATTAAACAAATTTTTGAAAAGAGCGGTCCCCATACTATTCGCCAGTTTCAGCCAGTACCGGAATTGCATACTTCCAGATTTACTTTTTTGCGTACTGCGACATCAAAAAGTGGTGTATAGAGCCACCTTAATCTCACTTTTTTTTTCTCCGCTTCCACAGCAAGGGGTACGAAATAAACTGAATGCACGGTTACGGTGACATGAAGCCCTCTACGTGTATATCGTGGAATTCATGACAGTTTACAATTTTTGGCCCCTGGAACTGGTAATCAAAGTATACCACAGTAACATCTTTTGTCCAGTAATATTTACATATTTTTAAAGGAATAATTGAATTAATCATAAAGAGCAAGTGAAAGTAAATGAAATATTAATTGTTAACAGTGGTTAAGGTACAGTAAATTAGACCGAGTACATTAGAGGGAAGCAATAGTTAATTATTTTGACATGGGAATTTGAGTCTGAATTCCTCGTAATTTATCACAGTCTGCAGAGACATAAATGTTATTTATGTCTCTGCAGTCCGTTAATTTCTATTTCGTAAATTTTGGATTATATGTCTGGTTGGAACCATCGTCGGAGCCCACGGGTTTTCTATCCGTTACACTGCTTTAGAAAACCCGTGGGTTCCGACGATGGGTTGGAACTGGACCGTGTAGATTTCAACCTTGTCTGTTCAGTTTATAATGCAATGAATCACAATCGGGTTTCTTTAAAAAACAAAAATAGGGGAGAAAATGTTCAGTAGAAGTAAATATGAAAAAGTACCTATATATATGTAGGCCTAAATATGTAACAACAATTTTTAACCGTGAATTTTTTGGGAAATACTGGAGATGAATTCGCGGCGGGTATTAGCAGAGACGTACGGGCGCCAAAATAAATAGCATCCATGGCACAAACGGGAAACCGTACGAATTTTTAGCGCCATACGTTTAAAACATGGACATCATAGGCTCGATGTTTACATTTGCAATGCCTCTCCAGGAGTGGTTGTGTTCGTTTGGAACCGTGCACAGCAGCAGTGATTCCGACAGGTAGATACCTGACTAATTCATGTTCGTAATATTAGCTATTCAACTAATCCAGGTACTACAGGCTAGGAATGGGTGGGGGTAATCATGGTAATGGACTTATAAAAACATAGTAATATAACTTTACCTGTTTTTTAACTTTATGCCGACTCATACTCCCTCCCTTTGTTTATACAATCAGACATAAACTGATTCACCAGTATGTCCTCTAGTTACATAAGGAACCTTCAGACCACCATGGTAGCCTTCGATGTTGACGTCAGAGACAAGCTGGTGGTGAACTCTTCCCCTCCCTCGGACACCACGGAACTAGTGCTGCGGGTGATTGAGGTAAACACACCTCAGGTGTTCCCTCTCTTTGTAAATAAGGTTGTATGGAACACCTCCATATAAACCATACAATCAAGAAAAAATTGATAAATGTTATCTTTCTCAATATTGTTAGCTCTAAGGGCTAGAGCATTGACTACTAATCAGTAAGTCATGAGTTCAAATCCCACTGGGGCTTTTATAATAAAAAAAAAAAATCAAACATTTTTTAGACAAAAACATTTTTTGTTACAAATATTGTAAAATTTGAAAATTCTATACTTGTGAAAGTATTTTAATTTTAATGTTCTTTTATCCCCATTAATATCGACAGGTGTCCTGGCCATACCACCTTAAAGACCCCAGAGAAAAATAACTCTGTATTTGTTTTCTTGTAACTTGAATAAGACTTTGCACAAATTAAACTGTAGACTGTATTTGTAGTTGTATATAACAATTTGTTACTTTATCATATATTGATTATTGTAGAAAAAGATACGACAAGGGGAAAAGAATGTCCTGACTCAAGGGTTTGGAATGGTAATTAAGTTCACCAAAGTTAATGTTAACTTAATACATTGTACATGTACTGGTTGTAAAGACATCTAAATCTTTCGATGGTGTTGATTTTTAATCTTTTCAAGGGTGAAAGAAAACAATACTAATTGCTCTGTAAACCACAACCGAATAAATGTGTAAACCTTATGAACACTTTCTTGACTTTATAATTTTGGTTGTCAATAGATGTCTGATGACCCAGATGCTCAGGTGTCGTGTTTCACCAACATAGAATACAGACACCCCAACTCCAGCGTGAACCTGCTGCAGCGCAGTGTGTGGAAGAAGCTACACCACTGGTGAATTCATAACTTCTCATAGGTTTCATGTTGAATGCTGCAATATTATTGATAGGGGCTTAAGAGATTTCAAAGTTGAATATTGAAATTAAAATATTGAACTATTAAGATTTTTTATTTAATTTGTCAAAGTGAAGAATATCATATTTATGTATGTGAAGAGAATGGTTTTCACAATTCCTGTCTCTTGTTTTTATTGTACAGTATTGGTGATGTCTGGATGAGAGCATTACTTGAGGAGACTGCCATCTTTACAAAGTGTAGTCAGACCTGTTACATTCAACTGACAGGTAACTGTTACATTCAACTGACAGGTACTTGTTACATTCAACTGACAGGTAACTGTTACATTAATCGTACAGGTAACTTTTACATTCAACTGACAGGTAACTGTTACATTCAACTGACATGCAACTGTAACATTCAACTGACAGCTGACTGTAACACCCAACTGACAGGTAACTGTTACATTCAACTGACAGGTAACTGTAAAAATTTTATTGACATGTTACTGTTACTTTCACTCAACGGGTAATAGTCACTTTCACTCAACAGATTACATTCAACTGACAGGTAACAGGTAACTGTTACATTCAACTGACAGGTAACTGTTACAGTCAACTGACAGATAACTTACATTCAACTGATAGGTAACTTTTACATTCAACTGACAGGTGACTGTTACATTTCACTGACAGATGAATTATTTAGATCTTTATAGTTCTAAAATTCATTTTTACATAACATCAATGGTAAAAATTATTAGTACCTATACTGTATTAGTGTAAAACTATATAAAAGTATTAGAATTGGTGTCATTACATGAATGCTCTCTTTTGTATCATTTAAAATTTTTCACAATGACTTTGCTTTAAGGGTAGATTATTTTCTTTTAAGGTACTCCTGTTTTTGTGAAATCCAAATCTGAAACTGGATTATTTGTAAAGAAAAGTGTCAAGAAAGATAATCAGGGTACTGGGAAGCATCACAGGAAGGGAAAACAAGGTCATCAAGTTGTGTGATTTATTGTGCTCATAACAATTCTGAAATTACCAACGAAGATGGCTTATAGGAAGAAGCTTGCATTACATTTTGTTGTGTTATGAAAACAATGATACCAAAATCAAATTTGCTTTCAGAAGAGTTATCAAGGAGACCAAAGAAATTAAAGCCATCATAAAATGCTTTATTTAAAGATTGGCAAGCAGAGAGAAGAAAATGTCAGAAGAGACGGAGGACAGAAGACTTGGAGGAACCATGTGCCAAAAAGATGAAGATGATTGATGATGAAATTGTACTTGTTAATCGTCCAGAGGCAGAGAAATTACCTGCTCAAGAACCGACACCTTCGTTTAATCCCTACAAGTAAGAACTGTGTCTTTATTAGATGTACAAGTACAATGTAATTGAAATAATTACAACAAAATAAAAAACTGACAATGAAATATTATAAATAAAATATTGGGGAAGATTTTCTTCTTACAGATATCACTTGTACCTGGCCCAGTCATACCTCTACTCATCCGATTATAGAGAAAAATTCCCAGCATCTCGTGAGTTTTCATTGCTCTGTTTTAGTTTTATTTTGATTCATGTTCATAGTTTCTTATTTCCTTGCAACACAGTTAGAGGGGTGTGGAATGAGCATGTATATGATTACCATAAGTAACAAAGCAGATGAATGAGTAAATGGAAATTTCATCAGGATCAACTTCATTTGCAAATCTAGTTGTGTTCAGTGATGTTTGGAACTGCACCACTTGTGGTGCCTTTCTTGGAAAAAATGCTTTACATATTACATGTATACTTTATAAAAAATGATAACTAGGTGTCAACAGCCAATTAAAAATTTTCTTCTCTAAAACATAGCTTTTTTTTTTTCAGACGTCCTGTCACAAGCTCACTTTTGTCTCTATGAGGAGATATGTACCGTCGATGTGACAGGTAGTATGTCTCCTCCCTATGATACCAATGGCCATCCCCCAATATCTGCACCACGTATCACTGTCCCCCATCTGTTATCCTTGGAGGAATTGCTGCAAAGTCTGCAACAGAATCACGAGTAAAATACATTTGTTGTATTTCAAAGCTTTTGTCTGTTAATTAAACTCAAATAGTTTGAAATTTTGGACTAGCATGCAATCCTTATTTCTAAGTGTTGTGGTCTTTGCCATTTCATAGCATGGTGCTTGCAATAAGATTGTAACTCTCAATTATTGAAGGGAACATGATGGTTTTAAATGGATTCAATCAAAATATTTCTTTTATTTTTTAATTTTCTCAGAGCCTGTATGTACTGGACCTACTTAAATACATGCTGTCCTGTTGTCTCTGTGAAGAAAAAACTTACAAAAGGACGGAGAATGAACCTTAAGATACCTGATCATGTTCTCCTTAAGGACTGTGTGCCGCCTCAAAAGGTATCACTGTCAGATTCATAAAGCTGCATACCTGAGTATTTTAAAGTTTCCTGCAGTACGATAAAAACTTTTTGAGCATATGCTTCTATTCTGAACAGGTGTACATTTTCTTAAGAAAAGTTTTCATCGAAGTAGTTCCCCTGCAGATAGTTGGCTGTCTGCATAACAGAAACCATTTCCTGAAAGGTAACATTGTACTGGTACTCTGTACCATATACCATACATGAATGAAAGACATGCTGACTGTATTGAAAACAGCAGAATATGGCCGAACTTGTTGTTTAAATTCTAATTTCATACAACTACAGGTATCCTACATACAAATTTCACTGCTTCCATTTTCTTATAATTTAAAGCTATCAAGACATTGGTGTATCTAGGGAGGTATGAGAAAATGTGTGTAGGTGACCTCTTGAAAGGAATAAAGGTATTTAACCATGGAATTTATTTTACTACCAATCTTTTCTTACCGATTATAACACTGATTGACTAAAGTTTTAAAATATAAAGGTTGAAGGTCATTGTGCAGACTTACATCTCTATCTTCTCATCTTGCATCTTTGTTCACTATTATCTTTCTTGTATTAATCTCCCATTTGTATTAGCTAAGCCTAATAAAGATTTGTGTAATTCAAGTTTAGTAAATTTTCTTTCAGACAAAGACAATTCCATGGCTTAAAACTGTGTCTCCTCACTGTTTAAAGCTTCATCTACTGGCCAAAGTTCTCTACTGGTTAATGAATGACTTCATAATAACTTTAATCAAGGTAATCAGATTCAATAATACATATTTAAGGATTATATAGTATAACATTCTATATTTAGTACAGTGAAGGTGTGTTCTAAGCATTTAGATTCATTCACCACAAAGTTCAAAGAGGAATGCATTGACCTAGGCCTTTAACCTTGACCAGGTCAAATGATCTAGAGCACCAGGTCTTGGATTCTGTAGTCATACCTGTTAACCTTTCAAAGCTGCTATGTGGGAGAATCTCCCCCTTACCAACTTGGCTTAGGGGGAGATTTTGCGTAAATGACGTTTTGTCACGTGAAATGCAAATATATATTAAAAATACTGTTAGATACCTTATTTTTCCATTGTAATTAATGCATTTGCAATCATTTTAAATTTTATTATTTCTATGACTACCAGTGTGCAATTACAACTTTTGTTGCTGTACAAGTTCAGAAAACTATTATTTTGTTTGCTTGGTACAATACAAGAAGTCAATAGTGCCACTTTTTATATTAAGTCTTTCTATTGTTCAGTATTGAACCATCACTGCATGCTGACATCTAGGGTAAACACAGAAAATTTATTTTGCCTATTTTGAATTTGCAGCGAAACCCAGAGAAAATACCAGAAAATAATATTCATTAAAATTAATTTTTGCCTTATATATAGGATACATGTAGATTTTTAATTCACAAAACAATTTTAACATGTATTTCTCCAGTATCATTTAAAAATGATCTCTGTTGTAATGTCTATAGCATCCCTGTAATTCATAGTACCGGTACTATAAACTTTAAAAACTCTTGTGAAATGCTTTTACACTTTTTCCTCGAGCTTCACTTTATTGGTAGCTTGTATAAACACTCACTTTGATTTTTACCGACCGTGCTGGCCAGACAGAATTAGTCACGACTCACTGCACGTGGCTTGGGTGCTTTACCTGTGCGCCTGTTAAGGTGCCTCACTACACCTTGAAATAGTTTCTCAAATCAGCAGAAAATTACTTGATATTGATAGAAAGCATGATGGATAAAAAGTACCGGTATGTATATCAAATAGGCGAAAAAATGTGCAATTTTAGATAAAAATTAGATTTTCAAAAATTTCATTCAGAAAACATAAACAAAAACCCCAGGTGGATTCAAACTCATGAGCTGCGGTTCACAAGTCTGATACTTTAACCACTGAGCTATGACGATATACATCTGAATCGATTGATACAGACAGTTTAACAAAACATTTAAATCGCCATCTTGTCACGGACGTATTGTCTTAAAAAGTATAAGTCTCGGTGTAGTGAAGTACCTTAAGTGACACCACTGGCTGTTATTGTTTTCTTTGGTGTTACAGGGTAAAATCAAGATGTTTTAAGCTTTCACTTATTTTTTTATAAGGCCTATGCATAACTAAAAACGTAAATGATTTAAGTCAAAACCGAAAGTAATCGTAAAAAGTAAACTGGGCTATAACATGTCATACTATGATCAGGGTAGACAGTACTTGGATAGATTTTGATACTAGTATATTCAAGCTACACAGCAGCTTTTTGAGTTCAAAATCAGAGAAAAACCCGCGGTGGATGTTGAAATTTGCATGTAAAGATTCAGAATTGGGGGGAAGGTATGGGGAAGACAAATACGATTGAGGGAGAAATTTGTCTCCCGCGCGGGAGATAGGTTGGATGCGGGAGATCTTAGATTTTTAGGTCGTTTTGCGGGAGTCTCCCGCGCAATGCTGGAGGGTTAACAGGTATGTGTAGTTCAGGGATGTGAACTCTGTTGGAATTATGACAAGTTGTGACTTGTGAAGCATTTGATTGCTATGTTTTACAGGTCTTTTTCTATGTGACAGAGACAGCAACATTTAGAAATCAACTTCTATTCTACAGGAAGAGAGTTTGGTCAAAGTTACATTCTGATGGAATTAAAGGTATATAGAAAGTTCAGTATGTTCTATCCACCTGCAGTGTGAAAATATAGATTTAAGATCATGAGAGCTTCACCTGCTTATGATAAGAGAAAACCTATTATAAATCTTGTATTTTAAAGACTTCATTCAAGTTCACTTGGGTTGCCTTTTGTTGTGAAGGATTTTCTAAATGGAAACTATAAATTATTCTGTATGTTTGTCTTCCAGATCTCAGGAAAAAAGGAGTTCTCACAAGTGTTAAAAAGGTATTCCTTTGGTTTAATCAGGTCTCTAAGGAAATGTATTGATTATAATGTTAATATGGTTTGTATGAATTAATTTGTATATTAGTATCAAATGGTATAACTTGAATTAAGATATGTAGTGGTGACAGAGAAATGGCTTGGATAAGATATGGAATTGCTGAGACTCATTTTAATCTGATTTTCTGTAGACTGCAGTGACAGCATCATTACAGAATGGGAGCTGTCTAGGAGAGGCTTCTATCAGATTTCTACCCAAACTGAGATCTCTACGTCCTATTGCTAACTTGGGGAGACAACCTCCCCCCATTGCAAAATCGGTCTGTTGTGTTTTTAAAATGACTTAAATTAGTAACTGATAGAAATTGAGTTGAAAACATGGATTTATGTGCTGGTAGTTGAATTATACAATAAGCGTTTCACATTTAAGAAAATTGATTTTTTAAATTTCAGGCTTTGCCAATTAACAAACAACTGATGAATGTTTTGACAGTTCTCTCTTATTTGACAGTAAGTTTTTTTTCCTGTAACAAAAATACATAATGAAATATTGTATCAATAGATTTGTGGTTCAATCCTGTATAGTATAAGCAAAGAATTAGATGTTGTACACCCCGAAATGTTGGATTTTAGTCATGTGATCCATCTTGGATTGGAGCTGCCAAATTTGGAACTGATGACATCTTCTTAGACTGGAAAGAGTTTGCTTTAAACTGGAAAAAAGATCCAGAGAGGTTTTGTAATTTATTGCAGTGTTTATGAATCCAGTTGTGCTGAATAGGCATCTATCGTGAAATAGTTTATTCTTATGAGTTTTCTTTTTTCAGGAATCATTTATATTTTGTCAAAACAGACATAAAGGCATGCTTTGATGGTATTTTACAAGAAAAGCTTTTAGAAATCATAGAAGATTTCCTATCACAGGTATAACAGATATAGTAGAATAATATACATACCAGTGGTATATCTAAGCTTGTAGTGCACATTTGTATAGTCTTTTAATAAATTTATTTTTGAAATATCCTGTGGTCTAGGCACCAGATGAAGATGTCATTGTAAGGAAATTTGTGTCTCACTATGCGTCAGACTGTAAAGTGGTGTGCAAGTTTAAGAAAATTGCCTCTGGTTTTGATGGATATATATCAGATTTTGAAAAATTCATCCAGAAGTTCATAGAGGACAACAAGCTTTGCAACATAGTCTTTGTGAATCAGGTATTGAATTTACATTAAATCATAATGATTGGTGTAAAATATATTATATGTTGATTAAGAAAACAGCATCATAATTATCTCCAAACATACCAGTATTCTCAATATTCTTCAAAATGCACAAAATGAATGTGTGCTGAAAATCAGATATATATTATCTGTGATTTGCATGAAACACTTGAGAGCTTGAAAACTAGCTCTTTATGGCAAATATTTTAGATCTAAAACCTTAATGAATTCCATTGAATGACATTTATGACATTTAATGTATGTAAAACATAACTGAAATAAGTTTATGGTATGCTATATTGTGAGATTTTTTAAATATATATAATTTTTCCCAACAGATGATTAATCAGCAGATGCATCTAGAAGAAGTATTTGAAAAACTTAAATGCCACATACAGAATAATATAATCAAAGTAGGAAAAATATTCTCTCTTAAACATTTCCTATGAATGATAAAAAGATTTTGTATTTAAGTTTAATGTTGCTTTTAAATGATTTTCATAAGATTAAATCAATGAATCTTATTCTAAGCATTATTCTAAATAATTTTTAATGTGCATGTAGATTGGAAGACAATACTTCAAGCAGTCGATTGGAATCAGCCAGGGATCAGTGCTGTCCACCCTCCTGTGTAATATCTACTATGGACAGATGGAGAGGACGTTTATGCCTCCACAGGACGATGAACTTTTGATGAGAATGGTGGATGATTCTTTATTTGTTACACCCTCAAGAGAAAGGGCAGAGCTTTTCTTGTGCAAAATGATTAAAGGTATATTGAATGTTTTTATAAATGAATTTCTTTCAAATACAAAATGTATAAGCATGATGCATTCTTTGACTTCAATTTCTTGGATATTTTAAATGCCAGATACAATGCTATGTTTTGATTAGGGAATTCGGAGTACAATTTTTCCATCAACGCAGACAAAATTCTAGTCAACTTTGATTATCAGCATGAAACTTGTGGAATGATGAAGAAAAATCCTGGAGGTATGATGTTAGTAGTTTTAAGGGTCCTCACACCCCTCTAATCATCACTTAAAATTACTGATATTTGCACTTGAGTGCAAATAGAAAAAAAGACAAAAAAAAAACTAAAAAAAAAAAAAAAGAAGCAGCAATTTTGAATGAAAATCAAATTTTTTCAAAATTCTACTGCAATTCATGTCTGCCACCTTTGAACTTGAATCGGGGGGTCCAACTTACAAGACTTCATTCACTGAACTATGAAGTTAGACAAATCCATTCATGTTAACAATTTTACTAGACATTTTAAAAATCTCCATGTTATGAGGCATGATCATAAAAAGTATAAGTAAGTATGTGGAGATGATAGTTAATAAGTCATCCATTGGTTTTAGATTGGTTCCCTTGGTGTGGAATGTTATTCAACACAAAGACATTAGAAGTTGGCAGTGACCTCACAAGATACCAAGGCATCAGTATGTATTACTTGTGCTGTTTTCATAGATCTATGCAACATGACGTAGACCCAATATATTATTGGAACCTTTTACATCGATTTTACTATTGTTCCTTTTATATATATTTTATATATATTTTGATTTCCACAGGAATGAGGCACACCCTCACAGTGGATGTCTCGGTGAATCCAGGAAGGACAATGAAGAGAAAATTGTTGATGTAAGAATAAGATACTGTGCAATTAAACCTCTAGTACTTTTTTTTAACACAATAGTTAATGAGTAAAACAATGTATCTAGAAGTTTGGCTCCAATGCCACTATTGAGGAAGATTGTGCTTAATTTTGATTGTACTGATATACAGTATCATTAACATTTTTTGTATCATTTTGTATCATTTTTCTATAATTCTCTTTTCAAATCTTCGCTACATTTTCATCTAAATTTTCTTTTTTAGGTCACTTCGTCCAAAATGTCATGCCATTTTTCTGGACACAGAGGTGACTATCATATTCTTTTAGATACCTTTGTACTAATAAGATATAGATACATTTTGATATTTTCAATTAAGACTATATCAAATTTATTTTTGTATGAAATCATCTTTAAATGTTTTTCGGTAGTTTTTACCAATTTTATCAAAACTTGCTAGCTACTAAGATTCCATGTATAAAGAATTTTACAGTAACTTAATGATTTATGCCCTTATTCTTTCACCTAACAGTGTAAATACTTTTACCAATGTTTGGTTCGTTCTCCAGTTGAACTCTACTGAGGTTTGTGTGTCTAACTGCTACAGACTTTTGCTGCTAACTGCATTCAAGTTCCATTGCTATGCTTCATGCCTACCAGACAAACAGAGGGTTAAAGACAACCCAGAATTTTTTCACAGTAAGTTAGTACATGTATTCTGTTATATTTATGTCAAGAATTGAAGTTGAAGTGCAAATTTGTGTAGTTTCTGATTGTGTTATTGTTGTAACCTGAAAAATTAATTTGTTTTCAGCTATGATTTATGACATTGGTTGTTACTTTTACTCTCGGGCGTCAGTACAGAGTGTGCGAAAGGTGTGTATGATGCTTTCAAACAAATTTATATGCTAACAGTTGGGAAAGTTTGCCAGATAGTTACTCACATATATATTAAGCATCATTTGTATTTTTTTTTCTTTTCAGTTTGGAGACAAATTTCTCTTTGATGTCCCATCAGATGTGATGCAATGGTAAAAAAGATCTTTCTAACAATTGAAATTTGCACTATGTTTTGTGAAGGTAATAATGATTTATGATTAATGATGAAAGGATATTTCTTGTTAAAGGTTGTGTTGGTATGCTTTTATCATGAAGATGAAATGCCACTCCTCCAGTTACAAAAGACTCATTCAGATGATGAAGCAGTCTTTGAAGTCTACTGAAAAGTTGCTGAGAAAGAAGGTACATATGTGTATATCAAAACTGAGTTTTACATGTAGTCTCAATCTGTTATATCTCTGAATGTGCTTTGCAGGCACCATATAGTCATCATTCTCTCCATCCATCCTTAAATCTGTCCATCTGCCATCTCTTTTTCTGAGGTATACTTACCTGTACTTATCTCTTGGCCCAACCTGGGTTATACTTCACCTGCATAGTACCTTTGGGTAAAGAATGTGGAATGATCTTGAACAAAAGTTAAAGGTCAAAAGTCAATGTTATGTCAGTATCACATTTCTTTATAATATCCTTGTGCTGATCATGTATTCTCTCTCCTTGATTCTACTTGGCTCATACATCAAAATTATAAAAGTGTTTGTGTAAAAAGGGCATGCAGTGACCTTGAACCAGTTTTCTATATCAAATTTGATTATAGAAGAACCCTTTGAAACCCAGTTTTGAACCATAATTTATCATTCCTTTTTTTCAAACTATATCACAAGACTAATTGTATGTATGTGATATGCAGTGATCCTGAATCAAGTTTCTTTGTCAAAGGCCAAGGTCATTGCAGACCTCAGCATAAAATCCATCTTCTCAACCCTATTGTTCTCCTCTTGACCCTGTCTGCTGTATGCATCATCCATAGATTGTTTGGTCAAGGATGAGCAATTATTGTGCATTTAATGATAAGGTGGAGGTTAAGTTCAAAGCAAAATTGTCTAAATTATGCTTTTCATCCTAAATGACATCTTCACAAGCCAAGGGTTTATGATTCACTCTGTTCTTCTAGAGTGGATCGTAAACCATTGGCTTTCAATGATGCCTAAATTATGTCCTATATTGAATCGGTGCTCTTTGAGATGGGCTCCCTCTCAGTGATGTTTAGATTAAGAGATTTTTATCATACTATGCATAATCTTCTCTGTCTCTTACATGAGTATGTTTTGATATATTTAGCAAAATTTTTCTGAATATTTATTGAAAACCAGTCCTTTAATGACAGTCATATTTAAGATTATCTTCATTGGCTCAGTTATGAAAATAAGCCACCTCAGACCTGTTCATACCAGGTCAGTTGTGAGTCAAATCAATTTTAATTGAAAAAGGTGGTGGACAATCTAACAGGTACTTTTTGATTCTTAAAATTAATTTTTCAGGACAAAACCATTGCCAAATCCCTCAAAAGAGTGTGTGGAAGAAATATTCCAGTAGAAGTGAAGGCTTTATAATTCAATAATCTTTATAATTTTGCTGTTGGTAAATATGTTCGATGATTTAAAATAAATTTTACTGAATTATTAATAGATCTGTTATGTTTGTTCTTGGCCTTATTATGACCTTCTTAATTCTGTTTCCTCCTCTAAAACCAAACTTTGTAAAAGGCATCTCTGGGGACATTGGTTCATGTTGTTCAAATAAGGGACCATGTCCTCTAACAAGGGGAGATAAAGATGTACCAAAATTGGCAAAATTACTTAGCTAATACATGTACCATTGAAACTGTTGGGGAAGCTTTGTTATATAAGACATGATTTGACACCATAACTGTAACCCTCAAAATTTGAATGGGGGTGGGCTAGTCATTATATAAGCTATTTTAGCTTGGCTATAATATAGTTTACATTCTACAAAGTAAAGGTGTATAACTGGTTATAAAACCGTCATTTTTAACTAATTGTACAATCATAATAGATAATACATACTGCTCTTGCATATAATAATATAAATATTTATTTTACTATTAGAACACTATATATTTATATAATTATATTCAATCATTCTTCTATTCTCAGCTCACTTAATTCCTAAGGATCAATCTCATCAGTAAAACAAAAATTATTCTTCAAAAGTTGTAGGAACAAACCAAAACTTTAATTTTCATGCATTTTACAAATCATTTTAACATGACAATTAAGTCAAACCTGCACTGCATCTGAACAAAGTTTTCTAATAATTCACTGATATTTAAAGAATTATCCAAAACTAGATTGTAAGTACAATGATTGTAAGCAAATAATTCAGTTCTATGATAATTTTATAAGTGATCTAACTCATCAATACTTGCCCAAGCTAAAAACTAATTTCCAAAAATTTATTTTAAAAATTCAATAATTGTGTCAATTAGGAAAAAGAATAAATATTTGATTTTAAATTCTCTGTTTTACATGTTAGATAATTTCTTTAATAAAGGATAATTCTACATAGTATGCATTTTAAAACTATTTTTATACATCGGGCTCGATGTACCACAAATTAAAATCGCTTGGGAGAATTTGACTTGAGGCAAACGAAAACAAAGGCAAGATTTTCATTTTAAAGGCTCTTTAGCGATGCATCTAGTTACATATATGCATATTAATGCACAAGAAGCTGAATAATTTAATATTCAATCAATAAAAAAAATGGAAATGCATTATTTACATGGTAATTTACCTAGAAATAGGGCGTGTTTATCATTTGGCCATGTGTATCATGTATGGTGTGGCAAACTGGCAAGAAGGACCCCCTTAATGATCAATTCCACAACCAGACTTAAATTAACCCAAAAACGTGTTTCTTCAGCATGAAAAAGCTTCTAAATTATTGGAACAGACGATCTGTTATTTTTCTATCTCCTGTTACCTTTATGAGTATATAGTGTGTGCCCTTGCGCGGATCTAGATTAGGGTCCAGATTCCCCTCCCCCCCCCCCCAAAAAAAATTCAAATTTCTTAAAATTACATTATTGAATTGCGAAAAATATGCCTCAGACCCCCCTGGCAAACTCAAATAATTATTGGACCCATTCCCCCAACTTTGAAAATTTTTCTTGATAGGGGCATGGGATCTACATGATATTCATTGATTAATACTACTGTAATATGTAAAAGGTGTAAACAGAAAATAAATACCAGTTTGAATCGGTTATGAAAGTGTATTCATTGTGAATTTGGTTTTAATAATAAGATTTCAACATGGAACATGATGAAATAACCGATGATGCTACAGATGAAGACGATCAGAAACCACAACCAAGTGAAGACATTAGAAAAAGTGGAAGGAAAAAACGCCCTCCTGCTTCATATTCCCCTGAGCGAACAGAGATAAAAAGAAGACGTGTATTTAAAAAAAATGCCGTCAACTCTACGAATAGAAAGTGTGATTTGCTTCCAAATGGTGGGCTGCTGACATCAATATAAAATTTATGATTATGTAAATAGAGAAATGTATAATGACATTTTAATGTGATTTAAAGTTATTTTCTATTATTGACATGTGTATTCATTACTAAAAATATTAGTCTATCATTGATTGAACAGCAATAATAATCATTAATGCAGCACTAATTTTTTTTCTTCAGTTGGGAGAATTTGTTACACAACAAGACATTGACAAGGATGTCAAGGGTACAAAATATGTTTGCTTTTTTTGGATTATTTTGATCTTGTATAGGAGAACCATTTAGCTGTGGCCGATGTGGATCACCTTATGTGGTAAACAAGAGAAGTAAAACATCCTTGAAGAATTGTCAGTCTAGACATCGACCAATGCCATATGAGATATATGACCCTATTACTAAAAAAAATCTCCTGATTTGTAACTTTTGCTGTAAGTAGCAGTACTGCATATGTGTTCCAATTGTTTTTTCAGTAGTTAACATCAAACATGCACATCACATCAATTATGTCCAAATCATATTTTGTCATATTAGTTCTCAGTGTTTTTCTGGATTTCAGACCTTATTTTTGTCAAACAGAGGGCCAAGAGAGCTTCTTTGACCAAGAAGCCAGAACCAGAAGTAAAAGAACACTATTTACAGACTTGTCAAGTAGAAGCTCAAGCACTGGCCAACAGGCTGCAAAAACCAGAAGGTATACATATAGAAAAGGGGCAATAGGGTACTGAGATGTGTTATTGAATAGTAAGACCCTCTTTAATATCTGTGTAGCATGTTTGCTGTGGTAAACTACAATCAGCAATGAACTCATCAATATAATCAAGCGTTTTCAAGAGAATGATAATGTATGCATAGTTCACCATATAAGAGATGGGGTCAATGTTAGTCAGATATGATCTATATGATAAGGCCTATTTGATGTACTTTCATCTATTTTTTTGTCTTAAACTGTCTCATTCCACCCATATTGCTATCTTTCATTTTTCAGCTAATCGGTTGTTTTGTCCTGAATACTCAAAGGAACCATGTGGCTGTATACAAAAGTACTTAAAGAATCAAGGTAATTCCAAAATCAATACCTGTATATATACTATATATACATGTAAAAACTTCACCTTTTCAATTCAATTTTCCTAAAATCACCTGTTTTTCTGAATAAATGGTTTTATGAGTACTAGTAAATACATGAATTTATTTTAAACAAGTTGCATCTTGATATTAAGAATATGTTGAAATTATAGAAATTGTAAACACTATACAGGAGACCCAGGCCAAGCAGATGTAAGAGCAAGAGAATTATGTGATTTACTGCAGAGAGCACTTCAGCTGGCTAAGCTGAAATTTTATCCACTTCCTGAGTTGGACAGCAATGATAAACCCATCCGGAAGAATGCAAGAAAGTGAGATTTTTAACTTAAAGTTATGATATTCTTGGATAATGAATTTAAATTCAGGGGAACGATTTATTAAAACAGACTCTTTTCATAATTTTTTGACTTACACAAACTTAAACAAATTACTAGTATTAAGATGTCAAGTTAAAAAGTTTAGTGTTTTGTATACATATACAAGTGAATTGTAAAATGTGACATTTCCAGAAAAGTTTAAACCGATGACCTCTAGGGAACTTATTTTATATGAATCATATTTTAATACATATACTACATGTAGTCCCCAGTATGTACCATATGATCAACGTCTTTTTTATAGGAAAAACTTTGTGGGACTTGGAATGGGCCACAAGAGGTCCCGAGCCTTTGAAGCATTTGTAATGGAGAAGCGTCAGTATTTGAGGAACATAGTCAAGTTGTGCGAGAGAGGATGTCAGAAAGTTCTTGCATACTCAAATAACTTTCTGCATAAGCGACTCAGAACAGAAAAGGTATATGCCTGTGTATATATATAAATGCAATAATTTCTTCACAATGTTTAAATTGACCTTGAATTTGATCATTGAAAGTCTTGGGATTTCTCACCTGCATTTTATTTTTCATCATTCCAAGACTTACAAGTGTATCTAAATCCTTTTCTCCACAAAATATTTTTGCAGGAAACAAATTTGAAATTCATTGAATTTTTTTTCAGGATAACTGTCGTGTGGTTATACAAAGAAGCAAAAGAACAATGGGGCTGTTGACTGCCTTTGAGGAATTTTCCAAAAATAAATGTTGTGTTGATAATTGTGTCAAGGTAAAACTTGCTTTTGATACATGCGTTTTGTGAATGTACATGTAAATTGGTTTAATAGCAAAGGTTGTTTGTTATATGTACTGTTATGCAATTAAAATACCTTTAATAAGATGGAAATTATTGTCCAAAAATTACTGTACACATAAATCTAAAATGAATCTCTGTATTTACATACTGGCCATACCAGTTATTTAGCACATTCCTCAGTGAATTAAGTCACATAGTTTACCAACTAATACCAAGTATATCAACATTTCAGTATTCTTTTGTTTTTGTTGTTTGTCAAATATGACAAAAGGTACCTTTAAATTATATTTTTCTGTGTTTACAGATGGCAGATACTCATAGGAAGTTACTGGCAGACTGGAGGGAACGAGCCAGAACCAGCCAGATAGAGGCCAGGAGGGTGATCGCCGAAATGTTGATTCCTTCAGGTATCAACCTCAAGTTTTTAAAATGTCCCGCAATCATGTTTTGGCACAATTTATTTTAGGATTTTCCTTATTGTTTTAATGGACTGTAACTGACAAAAAAGTTTTCTTGCTATGTAAATTTTTAAAGAATGATTATTCGTCAAGTTATTTGATACTATTTATTCACAGTTACATGTAGATACCCTTTTAAAACAAATGCCAGTGATTTTTAGAATCTCATACTGTGCTTTATTTCAGATACCAGTAATAATTCTATGTTCATATTCCGTAACATAAGATTTTTTGTAACTTTTAGCTGGGTGCAGTAAAAACTGTTACAACTTTATTAACATGGTGACTGGGTCCTCTAAGGGGGTCATCTCAAAAGTCAGTCAGCAGATGCTGTGGACGGGTGGAGACAAAGAACCTCCAGTGCATGGTCTGGTCAAGAAAGCAAACAGTATCAAGGCCGAGGACCATACACAGAGTCAACCCCAGTCTCTCATAAAAGCAAATAGTGTGTTATCCAACGTTTAAAATATACCGATGAAAAAAAATTTTGATGAAAAAAAAGATAAAAATTTCTTTGATAAGATTGAAAATTACTTTGTGTACAAAATGTTTTATGAATAACCATCAATCTTTGTGATTTAGATATACCTGTATCAGTACATGTAAATGAAAAAATTTAGAAAATATATTGGTTATGATATTCAATATGTTTTAAATTTCAGTGTAATCATGGAATTAAACAAAACTAATGACATATAATTCTAAAAATAATTCATTGAATTCTTAATTATCAAGAAAAATTTGTAAGTACACACAGTAGTACGGTAAGTGCCTTTTCAAGTTGTTTATATAAATTTCTATATTTTTAATTTGCAGCTGATGTCTCTAATGTTGTCAATCCTAGTCTTGATGTTCAGGACATCTATGGTCAGCCCTCTGGAGAGCTAGAACAAGTCTCAGGGCATCCTGAGGGTCAAACTCACAGCCAACCAGATCCCAAACAGCAAGCTGTTATCAGTGTAAGCTATGTTTTTTTTTTTAGTGTAAGCTATGTTGTTTGTAAGACTAGGAAGCAGTTCAGAGTGTAACCTTTCAGTCCTTTATCTATTTTGTTTGTAATACCGGCTTTGTTTGTACACATGCATTATGTGTAAAACACAGCTGACAAAATTCTTTCTACTCAGAGTTTATTCATTTTAATTTTAAAAAAAAAATAGAGGTTATTAAAAAATTGCTTTGGTATACTTGTAAAAAAAACAAAAATTTAAATTATGATTACATAATTGCATCAACAAATAGAATATATTGCCACTACAGATAGCAACCTTTAGCTGAAAGAGAATATGGTAATAAAATCTAATTTGCTGCTGATACTTTGAATTGCTGACTACTAGTCATTATATATCCATTGATATACATGTACTATATTGACATGATGTCCCCTCTGTCTGACAGCCGGATTCCCAGCAACAGCAACTCCTGCAGCTCCAGCAGATATTTGAGCATCAGCAACAACAGCTCATCCAGCAACAGCTCCTGCAGCACACGCTGCTCAACGAAAGAATGGATAACTCTCCATGTACTGCACAGGTAGAGAATTGTGTGAATTGAATCTAAAAATGTTTAGTTTTCTTATGTAGACTGGACAATTTGCATTATTTCTTTTGTGATTTCTGTTGTGATCATAGTAAAATGCAAGATTTATTTTGGCAGAATGTTATCTCAATACAACAGTTAATGGACCAAATGAGTGTCCAGGTAATGAATACCCAACTACAGCTTCAGCAGTCTTTGCAACAACTGATTGCCATGGGAACCCAATCCAACCAATCAGAATTGTCAGTACCTACTGTCAATCAAAGTCAGCTGATATTGCCAGCCAATCAGCAGCATAGAGGTGTGATAGTTAATAACCAACAGGAAAACTTGCAGGTATTCTTCTTATTCATCTTACTGTTTGGTTGTATACTGAAAACGTCTTTAATTCCATGTGTCTAAAAATTCATGATTTCCTGTGTAAGTACCTTTCACAGTGTTTTTAATTTCATGGATAATCGATTTCTTATCCTATAGAAAGGTAAAACCTGATTGTAAAAAAGTCTGATGAGTGATGAACCTGCATCATGTATTTGCATTATTTTCTTTTGAATAATGAAAAATAAAGCCTTATTCACGTTAGGTGCTATGAGAATACTGTGGAATCATTTAATTTCATGGGGGCCACTTTACGTGGATTGTTGGATTTTTGCTTGTTCGTGGGGATCTAATTTTGTGGATGAGTCAGTTTTCAGTCTCAGTAGGTAAATCAAACCTTTTATGAATAGTTTTCGTTGAGGATGTAAATTCGTGGGCGAGGGCTACCCACGAATACCACGAAAATTGAGCCACCACGAATTCTAATAATTCCACAGTAATAAGGCAAGTTTGTATTGAATGTAATAAGCACTGGTGTAAAATGCGCAATTAATATTTTGGGCATGACAATTTGGGGGGAAAACATACATGTAATCTGTACATGTACACCTTTATAATCAATCAATCTTAAAATGAACTGCTCAATATGAATGTTAATCGCAGACAACGTCATGGTTGTACAGGATGTCCGAGATAATAAATGACAGTTAGCAGCTGATTACCATTTATGTTCACAATGGCTTGGATAGGGCTGCAGAGATAAAGGTGAAACGAATCTTCCGTTATAAATAGTTGTTTAATTATGATATTAATTGTATTAAATTAAAGTAATACTCATGCTTGCTATTTTTAACAAGTTTTTAATTTTCTATGATTACAATAAACAAGTGGTAACTTAGGCCCTGCGCATCCACACATGCATCTGTAATGGCGGCGTACACGGAGATGGTTAATGTACAGCTCAATATTCACGGTGGCTTAATGTTCAAGGAAAATTGTCTGACCGTGAACATAGTGAAATAAAAAACACCGTAATGTTTTCCACGTCTACGGTAAACCAAGAAAATATTCACAAAAGAAATTACTGAACATGTTCAATGATTTAAAATTTAAAGTACATGTGTATACTTTGTTTAAATTTTATGGGTATCACTCAAAATTTGATATACTGAATAACTTATTTATGTTTGGGGAATTTTTTGAATTTCATTGAAAAAGATAAGATTGAAATATTGGTGATCTTCAGGCTATATAGTACATCTTTTAAGACATTTCATTTGGCAAAATATTTTGATCTACCGAAATGAATACCGGTATTTTACAGCAGTCCAGATTAATTCATAATAATAGTTTTCTTTTAATTTTAAGTTTTTATTTCATACCTAATTTTTGTTGTTATTCCAGGAAAACACCTTGATTAGACCTCCACCAACAGACCAGCACACCACTGTAGACCAGACTCCACAGCCTGTGTACATTCAGCTAAATCAATCAGTGGGACAGACCTCTTACATCCAGGGACTCCCCATGACCCAGCCTAATTATCTGACCCCAGTGGGTACCTTTGTATATTCCAGGGGAAATTCCACCTTCATACCTTACAACCAATCTGGCATCAGTTCAAGTAATAGTGCCCAGACAGGTGTGTCAACTGTCAATTCTTCTTTCAGTCAGACTGCAAACATGCAATGTACTACAACAGCTAGTACTGCCAGAGCTATCAATGGAGGTGACAGAATTCAGAGTAGTTCATCAGGCTCTGCTTTTGTGACAGTGTCTAAACCTACAGAAAATGTGACACCAAATGTAGTGACATCAGTTACTAAGAGTCAGCCCTCACAGATAACAGTTGTGTATCCTGGAACTAAGAGTTTTGTTAAGCAGAAAGTTCCAGCGTCTACAAGTTCTAGTTCTGTGGCCAATGACTCTACTGTGGGAGTTCTTAGAAGTGGTGTGAGAGCACTGGGAGATACACAAAATATGAGGTATTCAGTTGCTCCTACTGCCAGACAAGTCACAAAACCTGCAAAAGAATCATTTGCAACATATGCAACTTCAGTGCCTTTGAATCCAGCCAAAACTTCTGACCAAGGGCAAACAGTAGCATCATTCCCCATTTCAACCCCGAACTGTGTTCCTCCGTCTTCAGACAAAGTGATTCAGGTGCAAGCTATTACAGACCCAAACATGCTACTGAAGCTGTTGGAACAGTCCTCTTGTGTTCAGACACCTAACAGTACAACGAGCACAAAACCTGCTCCAGTTACTTCAACTTTTATGGGTGAAGCAGACAACACAAGAATAAACTCTGTTGTACATATAAATCCCAATCAAGGTAACATTCTTGTTCAGGAAAACCACTCACAAGTGATTCATGTTTCCAGTGTGCCAACTGGGATCACAAATAGCACAAATGTAAACCCACCTTCATACACCTACATATTTAACCCCACGACCCCACCCTCCCAACCTGTTACAGTCGATGTTGGTCATCAAATAGAGCAACCCCCAGCAGCTGTTGCAACAACCATGAACTCAAACATAGCTCCAAATTCAGGGGGTGCAATGAACTGTGTGAACTCGCCGAATACTGGCCTTGCTACCCAAAACCTCCCAAACCCTCAGTTAGTGGCCATTGACCCTAACCTGTTAATCAGGCTGTGTCAGCAAGCCTTCTCGTATCAAGCCCTTGATCCCAGTAAAGACAGGCCCAAGAAAACGCAGTGAACATCTAGGAATTGTTGAAGGTATATTTTTGTAAATCATAAATATATATGGAATTTTTGTTTATATAGATCTGTTGTGAATAGGTTTATAAATCAATAGATTGTTAAAAGTATTTTTGCCAATTTGTATTAACACACTGTTGCCAAGGTGAATCAATATTAATAATTTCATGATTTTAGTATTTGACATTTGTTAGTTATTCATGTTTTGTTTTTAAAAAAGCTGTTCAACATTGTTATTTTTGTGCTTTGATATTTTTGGTTAACGATTGTAATCAATAATGAACATTTAAATATGGCACATATGTAGACTATGTCTAATTGCTTTGAAGTTAAAATACCTACATTCGTGGACAAAGGAAGGGCACCTATATTATTATATGTGTACGATTTTTAATCAGAGTATTTTGTAATGGTTTAGTTGTATACATGACTATTTTGCCATAAATATTTTAAAACAAAATTTGCCTTAATTCTGTTTAATTGAAGAAATTCCCAAACTCATGAAATAAGCTTAAATGATATGACTCTGATAAAGCATTGGTTTAAATTGTAATAATCGTGTCGAAAAACAAGAGGCCTATGGGCCACATCGCTCACCTGAGCAACAATACATGTAACAATAATATAATCAGTTTTATGACTCATATATACAAAATACCTGGACAATGTAGTAGAATAAATGCTTGTATAAAAGGGTTTTGAATTTTTCTTCATATATTAAGCATATACTAGTAGCCCTTTTTGTGACCAGAAGATTTTGTTGGCTTTTGAAAAGAAGATTCGGGAAAAAAAATCTCTATATATTCCTATGTAAAATTTCGACACCCCCCCCCCTACCGGCGGGCCCTTTCGTACACCCATGGATCATGAATTGAAAATCATCACTATCTGGGAATGTTTCCAAAAAAAGTTAGGGCATTTTTAAAGACGATTGAAATTGTTTTTCTTTATATATTTCTATTAAAAAAAAATCAACCTCCATTGTGCTACCACTCTTTCTCCAGGAATCATGATTTGAACAAACTTACATTTACACCACCTGGAGATGCTTCCACACAAGTTACAGCTTTCCTGGCCAAATAGTTTTTGAGAAGGAGATTTTTGAAAAATAAGAAATTTTCAATAATTCTTAATTATCCCCCCTTGAAAGAGGGCTTGGACCTTCAATCTAACAAACTTGAATCCCCTTTACCCAAGGATGCTTCGTGTTAAGTGTGGTTAAAATTGGCCCCGTGGTTCTGGAGAAGAAGTCGAAATATAAAAAGTTTACAGACAGCTGTACCTCATTTTGACCTTTGCGAGTAGATTTTGACGGACGATCGAAGACGAAAAGAAAAGCAGTCTCAATTAGACATATCATAAAAAACCATCATCATAAGGAGTTTGCATGTCCTCTTCCATAAAATACTATAGACTGAGGATGGTACTTGCCCGTGATCTGTTAAAGCTTTCCACGCGCATCTAATGTACATTATCTTGCATTGCATTTTGTTACAAGATCTCATGTGTCATAAATAATCCTTTTGATGTGGGAAAAAACCAGATGCTCTCCAAACCTCTAATTGCAGTATGTAGCTGTAGACTGAAATTCAGTTAGCGTTGTATTTGCTGTGTCAATATTGATAAAGTTATAACTTCATAATCTGGCTCGATTCCTGACCGTTTTATTTTCTAAGAAAGGGTCTTTGAAATAATAGGGTTATCGATTGTTTCCCTGGATAACGTATCTACCTAATGGTGCTTCCCTCCACGTCTCCTTTGAGGTTCTGACAGCTACTTTAGACAGCTAACAAGGTTTTTAATCTAATTGTTAAAACAATACAATATTTTTAAAAGAATAATTTATTGCATATACATGTATACAAGATACATTCATACATATTTTGTTCTTCTGTGTTTTAAAAATATAAGTGTTTCCATTCAAGCCTGTCCCTAGAATTCATCTTTTAGAGTGAACTTGAGGAAAACAAGCGAGTTTCATTGTTGTTTTATTACTTTTGCTGCTTTTAACATTTCCTCATACTTTTTCAATTGTTTCATGAATCCTTCGTTAGGATCAATGGGATTCATCCTACGTTTTGACTGAGCAAACGACATAGCTTGCGTCATTGTCAGTCCTTTCGTTCTCATGAGGTAACCTGTCACCATAGTTCCTGCGCGGGAAATTCCAGCGTTACAGTGCACTAGTACCCGCCCATCTTTGCCCCTCGCGTCGTCTATGAATTTGAACGTTTTCTCAAAGTACTGCAATAGATTGGAATCTTCTAGATCTTCCACTTTGATTTGGTGGTATGTTATTAAGTCTGGGAACTGATTATCGAAGTAGGACGCCATATTGACGATGTGAGTTATTCTGAAACTTTCTAATACTTGTTTGTTTTCGGCAGGGTTGCACCCAGCTGAAAAAAGCAATGACAGACATGATAAGGAAGATTTTCATATTATAAGCATATAATTTTTGAACCGCATTGTGCAGCATCCCGCCCCAAAAGTGTTAAGCTATATATGCCGTTTTAACGCTGTTTTTGCTATGTTGGAAAACTCGACCAAAACTTTGTCAGTGTGATTGCAAATTATACAACTTAATTCAAACGCATTTAAAAGTATTGAATATAATTTCCCGTTATAAATATGCATAAGAACATTTTTATTTCTCCTTCCATAAAATCATCATAATATTCAATTAATACCGATGAATAACCTTGCACATTCTTCGCAGTGTTTTCGTTTATACAGATCATCACATTAACAATGTTTTGGTCGGGTTTCCAACAAAGCAAAACAGCGTTAAAACGGCATATATATAAATTTTGAAAATGATTTTACTTGGAAAATAAGCAAATATTGTGCTAGATTACAAGCTCTTGGTCTTTATCAAGATACAGTCCAAGCAAGAATTTTCATTCACTAAAAATTTTAAAACAATATATCCTAACTCTCTACTGGTTGGGACTTTAAGTTATCTGTATATCAAAGTTATTGTGTAACACGATATAATCTCAATTAAAAATTGATATCTCTGTGCTCCAGCGTTTCAGTTGTCAGGAGATGACAGATTCAATGCAGCAAGTATACTCAGAGGAAACGGGACAAAAATCGATATTACATTAATTCACCACAAATCTGACAATCCGAATTTAAAAAAATCAAGAAAATTACATTTTTTCCCCTTAAATATAGACGTATACTTACATAGATAGAGACCTGGTAGAATTTCGTCCACGTC
Organism: Magallana angulata; assembly: GCF_025612915.1. Classification (NCBI taxonomy): domain Eukaryota; kingdom Metazoa; phylum Mollusca; class Bivalvia; order Ostreida; family Ostreidae; genus Magallana; species Magallana angulata. The sequence continues at coordinate 11,964,356 of NC_069117.1, forward strand.
CATTCGTTGATATTTGTCATACCGCGTTTGCATCATCATTTGAGGCTTGGATGAGTTCGCCATCGTCTGCAAAGATGTGCAACAGAAGTGTACATGAAGAATGTAGATGTAAGTAGGGGTTGCGCGGACCTATTGATTAAGTCAATGATCGGAACCCGTCCTCAGCCGTCGTCTTTCGGCGTCCTGCAGTGTTAGGCCATGCATCGGGGGGAAAACAACAACAACAAATGTCGTCAAATTCAAGATTTGACATAAATATCGATCACTCAGCAGTCAACCAAATGGTGAAGTTTTCTGTGGAATTGATTTTTACATCAGAAGTTCCACAATTTCAACAGCTTTATAAAACCTTAAGTAGTCAAGTGTCGGGAAATTGTTGATGGCCTTGCTAGTTAATGGTTCGACATTCTATAGCTAATGTCTTTTGATTTTTGTTCTACAGCTCTCCTCATAAAGAAGCTCTTCAAAAACCCATCGCATGGTAATTTGCAAAGTTAGATGGACTTGAAGAATAATTGATTTACCTGGAGAGAAATGAAAGTACACGTATGTACTGAAAAATTATGACTTGTACCAGATAGATCAGAGGAGTGTGGTATATGGGTGCGTTTTTTTTCTTATCGCGAGTTCCTTTATCTGTGGCAGTATCATGGGGTTTCCATTTAACACCACTTGCACGAAAGCCCTAAATTAGAACGTCAATTGTGCTGATGGCCAGTAAACTAGTCAACAACCAATGGTCAGTGAACTAGTCAACAACCAATGGTCAGTGAACTAGTCAACAGCTGTCAATATCCATACCCCGCTTCCCCGAATTAAAGAAAAATAAAAGTTAGCCGAGGCGTAAAAATGCTGTGCAAAAGATGTTGCGGTTATTGGGGATAAAAAATAACCTTAATCTTCACTATGCATTTTTGAGCATCGGTTGAATTTGGTGTACAACATGAACACATCAATTTTCTGTAGTTTTATGAAAAGTTCGTATGCTGGGATGAAACGCAAATAATACAGTTAGTGTTTGAATATATGAAAAAGTGAACAAGGCTCAGATCGCTCAACAAAACAGAAACGAAACATAGTTCTTTATCCTTTAACTCCTTGTATTGAAAAGGAGATGAAGGACGAGGACCAGAGGAAACGGACAGATTTAGCAAGATAACTAAATGCCAAACAATACCAAACTGATACCATAATAAAAGAAAAATGATGAGGTGTTTGCATAGGGACGTCCTGATTTGTGGTCAAAATGAGAATTCTTCAATCCTTAATGGTTTGAAGTAAGGGAGACCCCTATGGGCGGCCGAAAGGGTAAGAAGACATTAATGCAAAACGAACAACTATATATATATATATATATATATATATATATATATATATATATATATATATATATATATATGAAATTCGAAACAGACTTGTTTGCAAAATTAACATACACCGATGCAAAATCAACAGTCATTCATTGTATGAATTGACGCTACATGGCTCGCAAGTCTCTCTACGTCATCAGTCGAGAAACTGACTTTTTTTTCAAAGTTACATAGTAATATTTATCCTGCAACTACTAGTACTCCTTGCATTGACCGAATAAAGGCTATGCCTGTTCACTTCTCAAAAGAGAATAAGGGCAAGCCTCGCCCTCTGTCACGTTTTCTCACCCTCGCCCAAATATATAGTCTGTCCCAAGATATTTATGCAGCACATTTGGACGATTTTTAATAAAAATACACATACCTGTGAAAGAAGTGCATTTGAGATAGTTGAAAGGGATATTTTCTAAGATAATTTCATTGACACATTATCATCTTTCACTCGGAAAAATTCACAGGAACGAAAACAGATTCCTTACGGTGATTTATTATGGAGAATGTTTACATCTTTTCTCCATTCGGAATACACTCGGAATGCATCGCGCAATTTTTCAACGTTATCATCCGGGCTTGTTGCAATACAAAATCTCCGTAGACATCACATTTTTTAGCATTGTATTAAAACCTGATAAGCTACATGTAACAGGGGCGTTTTGACTAAGAATTCTTGGAAATTTTTTTATACTTTTGAATGAACATCGTTTGAACCCTGAGGTATTTATGAATATCAAGCAATTAAGCCAAATGTAAATCCAGAATATCTTGGGACAGAGTATAGCTCATATTTCAAGACAGTAACCATATATTTGAGAATTAAAGAATGGGCTTAGCCCCCCCCCCCTTTTTGGGGGGGGGGCAAAGTTAGACCTAACCATTAGGCACACGTACAGCATCATAGAGGGTTCAGACCTCCCACGTTTTATCGCAGCAAAAATACCGGTAATTGTACCTTGAAGATACCTTAAAAGATGGGAATATTAAGAAGTTAGAGGCATACTCTCTCTCGGATGGCTCTGCTCCCCACTTTCAATTTGCTTCAGACGCCACTGTTTCGTATTTCAGTATGTTTTTTTTTAAAACATTAGTTGTTCGTTTTGCATTAACCTCTTTTTTTTTAACTTTTCCGTCGCCCATACACCACTCTAAATGTATTATGAAGCGTAAAATGCCTAGCTCAAATAATCTTGCTAATGCCCTCCGTTAGTTTTACTGCAACAATTACTCGCTTCACACTCTCTTACAATGCACTTCCAAGGGAGTATAAAATGAAAACTGTCGGCGAAAAACGTCATATACAATTTAGAGAACTCGCAAATAAATTTGATCTATCGTTTAGTCAAACTTTACAGAAAAGGTGGGGGGGGGGGGGGGGGGTATAATACACATACTGAAATACAAGTACGTTAGCACTCATAGGCGTCGGAACCGGGGGGGGGGGGGGGAGGCTAGGGGGGGGGGCTTAGTTTGCCAAGTTAGACCTAACCATTAGGCACATAGCAGAATAGAGGGTTCAGCCCCCCCCCCCCCCCCCCCACTTTTTTTCGCAGGAAATATAGTTGTACATTAATGTACCTTTGAAAGATTGAGAAGTTGGAGTCATATGCATACTAGCCCCCCCCCCCCCCCCCCAAGTAGTAGGATTTTCATGTTTTGGGGGGGAAAAAATTATGGTAGGTAAGATTTTTTGTTTCGGAAGTATAGGTTTATTTGCTTCCGACGCCAGTGGCACTACTACTGGCCCCCACCCTACTGTAGATTCTAATAATCAATGTGGCAATTATAATGCGGGTGGAGTGTGCCTGAAAGTGTTAAACTGGAATTAAAGCGCTTCCCCTTTTTATGTCTAGATTATTTGAGATGTAAATGAAAATTAAACACATTTTTTCTTCATATTTTATTATTCTGGAAATTGGTCAAGCCCACGCAATTCAACACTTACCTGTACGAGTTAGTAGAGACACTTTAATTTACAAGATAAGTATGTATTTACAGTAAAATCTGTATCAGTAAGAATGCATCATACTTAGAGAATTATTTATGAAATAAGCAAAAATTTAAGACTATCACCCTCGAAAAACCAAGTAAGTTGGAGGGACGATTTCCATTTAATGTCGATCATTGCTATTTCGTACCAAGCGATATATACAATGTATTTATGAGTGCCGATTATGCTGTGTACATTTTATACGTTGTTTGATAATTTTTTTTAAAAATACACTAAAATCGTAAAAAGAGGTGTCAAGTTTTTTTTTTTACAGTACAGCAAAATACCATTGTGCACCTTATGTACGCAACAAGTTATTTCTGATGAAGTCATTGTCTTTTGGCGAGCACTTGCTCGTTTGACCAATAAAAAGATCCAACCATAAACGGCAAAATGTACATTGAACATGTGTGAATTTGTAAGTGCATTGTCTGTTAATGGGTTGTAAAACAGAGATAAAGCAGAATTAATTTAGTGAATGGGGGTTACATAGTGGTCAGCCATTGAACTGCTTAAAGAGGAGACAGTTTATCTTCAGTAGCCGTAGAACATTGTAAACGCGTTTGACCCAGTTCCGCCTCACCATAATTATAACGCTTTCAGACGTCCCGGAACGGATGATGTTACGTCGACAAAACGTAACCCGTTGGTTGTCTGTGGATTGACGTCGTCTCCGCGCTTTTAGAGATTCTCGCCACGAGCGTATTTAAATAATTTTGAAAAAAAAATAACCATCTTTAAAATCAGACTTTAAAAAATAAAAATTCGTCATGTATAGATTTTTATTTTAAAGAACCTAAATATTTGTATAGGACATTTTAACTATTAAGCGCTCAACGACAGAAAGACGGAATGGTTACTTAGGGTTTGTGGCCACGTCATATCTTCATCACGGCCGACCTAGGGCTGTGACTCGGTCCAACAGATGTGTACGGTCATCATTGCAAGCAATACAATAACATGCATGAAAATAACCGCAAAATGTCTAATGCCTGCAAACCCTATTCTATGTGGCGGATATCCATGTCCGCTGGTTTCCGTTTCAAGTTTTGAACACATGCTCAAAGGATTCTGCTGACATCAACATACCTATACCCCCCCCCCCCCCTCCGGACATTTGACGTATTTGCCGAAGAACAGAAAATGCATATAAATGACATCCATTATTCGTCCGTTATCGATATCGATGGTACGTTGAGGAAAACCGGGAAATAGTTTCTGCAAAGAAACTTACCGAAGTATAAATGACAACTTATTTTGATATCAGCAATTTATTTTCATATCGTCAATGTGACAGTGTTCTATCGTGCCATTACTGTAGAGGTTAAACTCCTGAGGTACATTCCTAACACTTGCCCATCTTGGAATAAGCAATGGTTGTCTGGTTCGAATTAAAGAACCGAACCTAGTTTTCAACTTCCATCTCAGTTTGCTCTGCAGTCCCTCTCAGTCAGTGCTAAAACGAGTGGGGAAAACGCATTGCATATTGTACATGTGGTAACATGCCGCTTGTGACGTTGCAATAAGGCGTGGGGTACCTGCATTATTTTAACTTGCATTACCACGTCTTCAAGTCGTCTTTATCACTTTCACTGCTACAAGCTGTTTTTCAAATTTCTTTAGGTCTCTTAAAAATCCATCGTTTGGAGTAACGGGGTTGTTTCTCCTTTTGGACCGCACAAATTTGAGAGCATCTTTAAGTTTGCAGCCCTTGGTTTTCATGACGTAAGCTGTGATCATGGCTCCCGCTCTTGATACCCCAGCATTGCAGTGGATCAGAACGCGGCCCCCAAGGGTCAGGGTACTCTCAATGAACCTAAGTACCCTGTAAATAGGCTGCTTAATGTCTACATCGTCAGAATCCTCGATTTCTATCTTTAGATAGGTAAACGATTCCGGAAACCTGTTTCCAAACAAGGACGCTAAGTTGACTATATGGGTTATCTGAAGTTTCTGTAGGGTTTCCTTGTCTGCCGCTGGACTGCAACCAGCTAGAAAAGAAATTATGTGATTTCCATAATGAAATATAAACACTCTTTATAAAGGATCTGTTTCTTTTTCTTTGAAACGAATCATCCATGTTGATTTGATATTTACCGAGTTCCTTCCCATAAATAGCAAGTCATTAATAGTCATGAAAATAATTAATACGGCATTATTGAATATCAATATAAAACATATATCTATATTTAAATAATTAAATTCGACTCGACTTATTTTCCCTCTAAATAACGCACTGGCAAATGTACGATGGAAAATAGACGAGGAAAAGAAGGGTCATATATTAGTGGAAGTTTATGTTGATAAAAATATACATGTGTGTAAGGCTGAATAATGTCAGTTTTAACTTTACAAAAACAAAAACGTTTATCCCCCCCCCCCAAAAAAAACCCTATAAATCTGGGAGGTCGGCCTTTGGTCGACTTGCTTAATTAACACGCATGGATATCTTTAACCAGAACGACATACCTACGTTTAACACACCTTGCCGACTGTAACTACTTTCCAAAGAGGCAAGATTTAATTTCGATTAGGGTCGACATTAAATATTCACTATTAATCAATGCTGACGCCCGAACGATTCTCTATGTCTGGTCTAAGTTTGCAGTGGTTGCAGCCATAATTAAAGTTAAAATTTAATGAAGTTTACATTTGTTGCAGCTGCCATGCAGCCCTTTCTACGCAGCCATTGCAGACTGATGTGGGAGTATATCCCGCAGACGAGGAGTATTCTATAGCAAAAATAATGAAAACTGTACCAGAATTTTATCCTATTTTTACGGGTGACAAATACAATGTTTTTCTTCTTTTTACATTAGTTCGCATAAGCTTGGTTGTCATTGACATGTATACTGTATATGAAATCAAATAACTCGTTTGAATATTGTGTAAACATGAAACAGTATGTCTTATTTAGTATTATTTGAGGATCTAAGAGGATTTAAGAGTCGATAGTGATAACAAATAACAAACCCCACCCCTAACTATAAGCCAACAGGGCAGCTTACAAAGAATCTTTATGATTCCTGCTAATCTTTAATGCTGAATGTAATATTTCTTGATATGCTCATTGAAAGGTATGGCACTTATGTGGAATAAAAAAAATCTTCAAGAACTTGTGCGCCTTTATTTACAAGGTTAGTATCAAAGTTTTGTGAGACTTCAGATTTATATATATATTATTTCACACGTCAACCTTTAAAGAGGTCCTCTTTCTTCCTTTTGTCAAAATTTTGATAACATGAAAATTGCTCTAGCTTATGCATTGAATGACTAATTAGTTACAAATACATTTACCCTAAAAGAATACGATATCACATGCGTGCAAGTCAACTATTGTTTGTTTGTTTAAGGTTTTTTGTATATTTATACTAAAATATTATGTACATATGGTTCTCGATTTTAGAAACTATAATTCCTTTTTGCTGAGCAGTAAATTATTTATTTCAAAAATTTCACATGCGAACATACGGGGTTCAGACATGCTACCTATTTATCAAATGAATAACGTTGTCAATGTTAGAAATTATTTGTAAAAAAAGCTTACATATAAAAACACCTGGCAAAATCTCATCCACATCCATTTTCTGGTAATTTACACGTTGCTGTCTCGTTAACCAAGTCATGTTACTCGTTCAGAGGAATTGTCAAATCCAAAAGAGCTCTAGATCTTCTGAAATATATTCAAGAACATTCAATGCCTAGAATACCCTGTTGAAATTAAAGAGGTCAGAGTCAATAGGCCTTAAAGAACATGGATTCCAAAGAGCCTTACCTTGAATGAGAATATGCCGTATTTAACTGGGGGTCAATCGTCCAGAAACTATAGACGAACAATGAATGGAACCGGCTGTGTACACAACATACGTATTCAATTAATCAAGCCAAGTACAGAGTAAATGTACGACCCCCGCCAAATATTTACATACAAAAGCCACGCACTTGTTTGTCACGCCAAGGTGTATATAATGGTATTGCCTACGCTAGATTGCTATGGTATACAATAACGGCGTCAGATCGCTTACCACGTTTACTAAAAATAAAAATTACTCGTACATTAAAAAATATTTTCACAATGCTCTATTTTTACACAAACATCGCTACGTTTGAACTGCATGTGAACAGAAACACCTGAGAGAATAATTTGGAAGACATGTAACCAACCAATAAATCTTTCATGCTGTCATGAAATTATGTAATACCTTTGTCAACACAAGTGCACATATATATATAATACATGTATATTAGACATTTTCGTGCGATAATCGTAGCTATTACGCAAGTGGTTTTTTTTTTTAAATTTAAGAGCACAACTGTAATGTACAATGCAGGGCTACGACTTACGACCAAAGTAATGAATGCTATCACGAACTATTTAATGTTTTATTCTATGTTGTAAAATATAGTTATGAAAATCCAAATAGTTGTAAATATGTGGTTTTATATTAATTTTCACTATTGTTTAGTAAAGAACATTCCTTGAGACTTAAAATATTTACGACTTTGTCGTAAGCTCTTTTGTAAAACGCAGTCCACCAAATTACAAATTATCAGAACAATATACAGATGATGGACGAATACCCGAGAGAGAGAAATTGTTTGATTTCCTGTAGAGGATTATAATTACACGCTAAGTACATGTAAATAACTGCGATTTTACTGTAATTGGAAGAATTGTGTTCTAACTCTGGACGTCGTTGCCATTAGCGACTGTTGACCGGTAATTCCTATAACTTTGATATTTTCAGAACCATAATACTGACACGAAAAATTACTTTCAAGACAGCAAAGAGAGTTTTGAACCAAAATATGAAAGCATTGAAAAATCAAACATATTACACGTGTATTATCACAGAGATCATTTTAGATATTATTGATTCGATAAAGAAAGTGATGAAAAGTCAGTCTGTCTGAGGCTAATTAAATAGAGAAAAAGATCATGAAAAGATGTATTAGAAATGATTCTAAAAGAATATTTTAAAAGAAACTCGAATAGCGGTTAGTTATTCAAAATCCGTGCTTTTTTATATACAAGTGGTATCTCAGACAAGCGAAAGTTCAATTAATGGCCAATAATTTTGGCAAATGGGGATCATCTTCATTAAAAAAGGTCACTGGGAATTTTGTTGGGTAGTGTATAATACATATACACGTCCATTTTTACGATGCACGACCGTGTAGTATTTCAGTAGATGGTATAGCACGTACATGCAGAAATATAACATCACCGTCAAATACCGAATACCCGTAGAACATGTAACAAAAGCGGAACGTCACTAACTCCAAGCAGCTACTTAAACACTCAGACTGTCCATTTGTATAACATTTAGTAGAAATTCTAAACAAAATCTACTACGATTTTTTTTTTTAGTGAAACGTTTAAACTTGATTGTGATATTTAGAGCAGAATTTAATGTTTTGCTTGTACTAGTATACCATTGTTACCATGTCATCAAAAAACTAGTCTTTTACTATATCCAAAAAAAAATTATATTTTGAGAATGTGTAGGGTGCAAGTAAATACGTCATAAAAAGAGTAGGAAAGTATTTTAACATGTTGAATTAATTGAGACGAGAATAACATCCAGTTTAATAAATTACTATATATACCTGCCCAAATTTTCCTTTTATTCAGATACCGTAATAGATTAGAAATAAAACTATACTGGAAATGACGTCATTAATTAATCAGGAACCTTATCGTAGGCACATAAAACAAAGATAAATACTTTGTCAAGAATAAACAGATATTATCTAAAGCGATCTAGTTCAAATCTCATTAGATTGCGGAAAACGAGTACATTAAAATCCCATTGAAGAGATGTCATCAGGAAAATGTGTACTCTGATACTTTCTTGAATTCTAATGCATTACAGAACCAGGAAAGCACAGAAAACCCAGCACACGTGTAAACATAACGTATTCATTTGTTAATACATTTCCTTTTAAAAGCATTGAATAATACCGGTATATCAAAAGTACGGAAGGGGGGGGGTGTCACATAAACATCTCCTAAAATGCTTCATGACATTTGATAGAATGGACTGGTGTTCTCAAATACATGTAGATCTGGCTGCTACAACCCTCTGGAGACGGCTCATGTAGCTATATCATATCCTCTTGCGCTATGGTGCGCAAATTGTCCCGCTCTGAGCATGCATCAAAAATTAATTTAGCTTCAATTACTGAGGAAATCACATCTTATTCTTTTATGGTTTGTTTTCCATCTCGTATATCTTAATATATTTTCTCTTTCCTTGATCCAATTTGAATCATCAAAATGGTTTTGTTTTTTGTTAAAGGTCATAGCATTTCTGTATAAATTTATACTGCATGGCATTTTTTAATTTTTCTCCCTTATTGTCTAATGTTTCATCCATAGAGTGATTGTGGGTAAAGGATGTGCAATTACCTTGAACCAAATTAATACTTATTCATGGGTAAATGTCAAAGCACATTCAGCATCTTTTTGCAGATCACAGCCCTTTGAAATGGTGTCCATTTCAATGGTGACTAGATACTGTAGATTACTTTATATTTAAGCAAGTATATATATATTCTGTGATTCAGTCGTTTTGTACAAAAATCATGAGAATTGAAATTTTTTGCTAAATTTTATATACAACTGTCAAAAAAATTAAAGTAAGATGATAAAATCAACAAGGTGTGCTTCATTCAATTTTACATAAATACTAACTCCTCGCATTCAATTGGGAATCTACAGCTCACTTTCACTGCTATGTCCCATTGATAAATAGACTAGCTGAAGGTATATTGCTCCCGGTCTGAAAACACACAATTTTTTTCAATGGATGGCACTGTAGCTCCCTGATCGTCCATCTGAATTTTTCCAGACCGGGAGTTACAGACCTGCACCTATAAATAGACATACATGTATGTGTACACACCAGCAAAAGTATTTTCTTATCAATGCATAGCAGACATTTCTATTGCAAGAATTGATTTAAGCAATTGAGATTATCTGTAATGTCAAATTCTTCAGCCATACAAAACATTACACCTTACAATTCAGTCTCTTTAAAAGATCACACTTTTCATGCCTAATGCTATCACTCTAAGAACAGCGTGTTGAATTATCCCATAAATTTCACAGTATGAGTATGGGAGTGTTGCAAACTACTCCTTTCAGAATCGATTTATGTTGGAAAACTTCCTTTTCTTGAGATGATCACAGTAAATTGACTAGTCAGAGTACATATACCGGTACTGGAATATATATATGATGACAAATGAAAATTTTAAATAAAATTTATTTCTTTACATAATGAGTATTACAGGGTCATGTCCTTAAATAAATAGATATATTTGTATACAATACTAGCATTGCCAATCTTTAAAAAATAAGATATAAAACAAGTATTGGTAATACATCAACAAATTACAAAATTTAGCCTTTAATGAATTATAATTAATGCTCCACAATAACTTTAGGTAGCTCTGAAATATAAAACTTATAGTTGTGTTTTAGGCTCGAAGCCGACATCCATCAATTATTTTTTTAAATATACATCAATGAACATCAGAGTAATTTATACTTGGTACATTCATCTTTGGAAGATAATGTTAAATTTCAACAATCATTAATCTGTCCTGAACTTTTAAGCTGTTGTTCAAAGGTTTGAAGTTGTTCTTGAAACCCTGCATTTGGTCTAATTTTTGACCTTTTTTCTTTAACATATTGATAAGCTTTGTTTAAAGGCCAGTGTTTCTTCATCATGAGATAAGCTATCACAATTGTAGATGATCTAGAAATTCCAGCATTACAATGCACCAATACACATCCTCCTTTGTCCATTCCTTCGTCAATGAACTGAAAAGCAGTTTCAAAGTGCTGAGCAATATCTGTTTGAGGGATGTCCAGCAGATCAATATTCATGTAAGTGAAATTTTCTGAAAAGGAATTCTTTACTAAAGTGGCAACATTGAGAATATGTGTCACTTTGTATTTTTTAAGCAAATCAAATTCCACTGCAACATCTTGAGAGCCTGAAAGAAAGGGGCACACATTATAAGGGAAATCTTCATAAAATTTTGTTATTAAATTATGCAATAAATACTTTTATTTTATACCCATCAACTTTCCTTTCTTGATACTGTCAGTTTTACAGAGAGTGATCCAAATTTTCGGATCACCACAATGTGGGTTTCTGATTCTGTATCACCACTCTGTGAAACTGATGCCAGGTGCATATCATCAGATAAAACTCAACACTTCGCAACTTGTTCGATCTGATGATCCGTGCCTGGCATCTCAACGCGATCTGACCCTTTGGATCAAGTCACTGTAATAATAATTTATATATATCTTTTAGCATTATCTGTACTGTATAAAGTTACAGTACTATAAATTATTATGGATTTTCATATTAATCAAAGTTAGCCTAAATATACGTACACTACTGATATTTCTTAATATTTGTTGTTCTCTCTATCCTCAGTATCCTGAAACATTATTCTTCTGTAAATCTCTGTACATGCTGTCTTACAAAAATGAGTGTAAAAGAAAGCTTATTTCAAGTTGTTTTCTTATCTTTTTTTGTAACCTATTTGCATGTAATATGATAGATAACGTACCTAATATAAGCCCTGGTAAAATTTCGCCAACTTGAATATCAGCAAAGAGGTCGACAACAAAGCCTCTGAAGTCTCCATTCTCTGTCACTTTTCTTCTCTCTGTCAATCCTTGATCGTTTTTGAATTCCACGAACTGATCCCCCGTTTCCGTTGTTATTTTTGTTGCCGTCTTTTTTAAGGACGACTTGTCGAACGTTTTCAGACTATTTAACATTGTTTGTCGGTTTTAGGAATCTCGACTCTGAGTCTTGGTGAGCAAGTTATTTGCAATGAAAATTTGAAAAATAGTAAAAACAACGAACTTGTCATTTCTAATTTTGTACACAACATGAGCAACGTACTTTCACTTTGCATACGACACAATCTTGTTTTCAATACAGAAGAGTTACCTTGAAAAAAAGATAACCCGTGAATATTGGCGTGTGATTGTGCAAGTTCTATCCCCATTTGTACATGTAAGAACATTTTGCTTTGAATTGAAAATTTGAGAAAAGGGTTTATTACCTGAACGTTTTATTTTCACTCCTCAATTATTTAAATTTCAGTGAATTGAGTCATGTACATACATAATATGTACCGACTTGTTATGGTCGTAACCAATGTAAATAAACATGGAAAACTCCATTCTCTCGCCACTAGAAAAAACTCCAAAAAGGAATTACAGTGATCACCTAAAAATAATTCTAAAATCATAAAAATGATAATGAACTTTATGAATGATTATGAAGCCATTCCAATGATAAGATACGAGTCGATAAAGTAGAGGCCTAGTTTTATTACATTCCCTTTTCAAAGTCTTAAATTCTTACTATGGTCATTGGTATTTTTAATGCTTCGTCAAATATTGAATTACAAACGAGTTACAGAAAAAAGAAAGCTCGAATCTTGTTATCATTGGCATTGTTTTCTTTTGAGAAGTGGACAGGTATAAAGGCTATGCCTAGTTTATAAATAACTTGATCTAATCTGGCTAAGGTGGCATCCTTTATATAAGCTGCATATATAAAAAAAAAATTCAAAGTATGCGATATGATTGACAATTGCTCAACGAGTTATTACTACATTTTACCATACATATTTACCTTTAAATCTAAATTCACACAGGAAACCAATTTTCCGATATAGAATATTTGAAATTTCCTACCAGATTGAAAAAAAACTTCCTGTAGGAATTTAAATTCCGATAGGATTTGAACAAAACTTCCATAGGATTTTCAAATCCAATAGGAAATCCCAAAGGAAAACTACACGTTTGAATCAAATTCCTGCAGTATTTTTTTTCTCCAATAATAAATATAATTTAACATGATTGTAAGAAAACCCTGTTTTTAGTGAAGTCTTTCTGTTTATCACATTTTAGAAAAGAAAAATTAACAATAAGATATATTCTATATTTCTTTAAGCGTTGGACGCAATGTACTATGACGGATACGATGAAGAGGCCGTGGATGAAATTCTTCCAAATCTCTATATAAGTACGAAATTAACTATTGTAGATTTTTATTACATGTATTCCTTATTTCACTTGAAATTATATATTTGATTGAAAATATGTTTATGCATCGTTATTTCATACTTCATTTATTTTCAGGTGGTTTTGTTCCCGCAAATGACTTAGATCGGTTACAAAACATTGGAATAACACACATTGTGAATTTGTCATCTTACGAAAATAATTTCCATGGAAGTTTTCAATACCTTAGGATCCCAGTGGAAGACATTCCAACCGAAGATTTGTCGCCATATTTTGACGAATCTCTTAAGTTTATAGAGGATGCTCTTGCAGGAAATGGTCGTGTATTAGTGAACTGTAACGCAGGCCAATCCAGAGCGGGGACTATTGTCATTCTATTCATCATGAAAACGAAGGATATGACTTTCGAAGACGCTAAAAAGTTTGCGCAGAGAAAGAGGAAATCGAACGAAGTTTGTCCAAATTCAGGGTTTCAGAAACAGCTCATAGCTTATTTCAAGAAGTAAATCATAAAACCATGCATGTAAAGTTATAATTTTTTTTCCTTCAGTAAAATGTATGTACATTCATTGAGTATCATAATGAATGATACATGTTGATTTTAAGACAATTTTCCATTTAAATTTTCAATGGAATTGGAAGGGGTGTCCGCACGAGTGTGTCTGAGTGTAAAAAGAGCAGCAGGAGTGATAACATTTTTTAAGGGTCCTGACACACTTGAAATCTTTCCTCTATTGGGTCGACCCCACCATCATAATCTTTACAACAACAAAACCAGACTCGTTTATTGTTTTAAATTCGGAAATTGACATAGACCAACTCTTATACTGTCTTTCACAAAAGAACGTATATAAGAAGCGTAACTTAAAACTTTCATTTACTAGTACTAGTAAAACATGTTTTAGTCACAAGCAATGATTTCCAATGTGATGAGAACTGACATGTAGCTGTCACATTTATATTATTTCCACTAAAAAAAGCTCAAAACATTGTTAAAATACTAGTAACCTTCCTTTCTAAATATGAAAATATATTCTTGAGCTCAGGTGCGATAACTCCAAAACGAGTAATAATTCACATTTATATTATTTCCACTAAAAAAAGCTCAAAACATTGTTAAAATACTAGTAGCCTTCCTTTCTAAATATGAAAATATATTCTTGAGCTCAGGTGCGATAACTCCAAAACGAGTAATAATTCAACACGCAGCTGCATGTTAGCTGCTTACTGTTCTATAGAACTCAATGCTAACTTTGTTATCATACTACACTACCAAAGCAACACGGCATTGCATGGACTAGTCTTGTTCGTGCAATGTAATTAAATAGAGATCTACATGGGAATTGCAAATGTATTTTAAAAAAACAAACTACTAGTATTCAAATAATGCAACGACATATATCATAACACGTCTTTTGACCCTCTGTGTTCGCAGAACTACATGTATCATTCAGGCTCCACCGTCAACAAAATTTTCGAATCCCTCAACTCATTTCTCAACTCAAATCCTTTAAAGAAAAGTGCATTAATTTGAGGTCAAACCTCAGATTAGAAGCTGAGTTTTTGACTTGAGGAAAGTTGGTGACGGCGGGGCCAGATGGCAGTTTGCAGTCTGTTCTTAAAAATAAAAAAAAATAAAAAAATAAAAAAATGACTTCTATCAGTTTGAAGATTTTTATGAAGTGTTGAAAACTTTATTGAATTGAAATTCTTCAGATTAATTTACAAAATATTAATTATCTGTCAGTTCTTTAAATCGACAATTCACACAATTATGCTCATTTTAAATTTAAAAAGTTCTATAGCAACGATCATCAGCCGATTAGACTTTGTTGCGCGCTCTGCACAGCTTCTGTAACAAAGTCATTGATGGCACTCTCTTCCTCCTTGTTAAATTTGAAAGCTTCGGACTAAATGAGAGAATAAGAGGCCATAAATAATTATATATATATATATATATATATATATATATATATATATATATATATATATATATATATATATATATATATATATATATATATATAGGAATGTTTGTTTTAATACAGTGAAAACATTAATTTCTTTCTAAAAAGCAAATACCGGTAATACAAATTTATGAATTTAGACTGGAGAAATGGTGAACATTTGACTAATCTGCATAGCGGTCATATTGTTATCTCAATGGCGATTTTCAGTACAATAGAATATATAGAAAGGAATGAGAAAAATCATGAATTATAAAAAATAAGAATTTAGGAAATATTTTCTCCTCATATGGTTTTGTTATTTACTACATCCGGGATCGGAATGTGCTTGTTTTGTTTACATTAGATATTGAGATGGCGGTTCCTTTCGAGTCTGAAAAATCGAAGCCCGCTTCGATTCCTTCATTGTAGGAATAAAGTGTGTTTTAGTGATGAAAGACGTCATGAAGGGATTTTGGAATTATTTTCAAAATACTTGCTATTCATATTAAAGTAAAGTTGTTCCTCATATATTTACATTGCAAACTAATTTGTCTCAGAACTTTTGACTCAAATTAAAAATGTCTTGTCGGTTCCTTTTTACTTTCAATTTAGCATTTTTCAAGATTCTTTCAGTGAGCTATCGGACTTGGAACTACAGGCATTTACGCTTTATATTGAATCATTAGGCCTATTGCATATTTTTATTTAAGAATTTTCAATTTAAATTGAATGAGATATGGTAGGTTATAAATCTATTCTGTTTCAAGCTGATTTTTTTAAAAACTGTTTATTTATTTATTTACTCATTTAACCTATTTTTAGATAATCTAATATTGTTGGATAGGGAGGCATTCAAAGTGAATTTGAAGTGTGAATCACTGATTGTAGTGACAAAAAAACATGCACAGATAATTTATGCATATTGCCCTAACTCGTGCTCGCATTCAAGAAATGACGTAATTACACAAATTTCATACATAAAAGGTATGTAATTTTCATTCGTAAGGGAGACAATTTGAAGACATGAATATTAATGAGAACAGCTAGTGTCACGTGGAATTTAGCTCATAAATAAAGTGTACGTGATTTCTCCATATGATTGAAGCGTATTCCAAATTGTAAAAGGAATCAAATATAATTTTTGATAATTTATAATACACTGTAATCTGTTTTCCAAAGTTCATCTTATAATTATCAAATCTGATGAGATAATTAAACGAGTTTATACGTTTGAATGTAATTGCATAATATAAAATATAAAATTCTTAAATGAAGCCGAAGCACGGGTCTGATCTGATATTATATCATTAGATATACTGAGTATAATACATACCTTGATTTTGCGCAGTGGCCTGCTGGGTTCCGTTAGAATAAGAACTATCCACACAAGTTCTATTATGATTAGTAATATCAGTGGCTGCAAAGAAAACACTGCCAACATGTATGGTAGGTTACAAATAAGTCAAAAAACCAGAAGTGTTTGAAGAGGGATACAAAAAACTAAATAATTTGTTATAAATTTCTATAAATGCGAATACTCAGTATAATGAAATATAAAGCTATATATTTCATTCGGAATCCAAACGTAAATAATGAAAGGACAAGGGTGTGTGTGTTAAAGACATACCTTCCACACCTCATTTCCACTGCGACATTTGTAAACTCGTTCTTCTAATCCAAGAAAATACAAAAGTGCCTCTAAAAACGATGGATCGTCTTCTTGACTGGATAATGAAAATGTGTGTATTATTATAATAATTGTATATATACTGCCGTGTTATACATAAAATTTCACATTCATTCAACGGCTGTTCACGAATTTTTTATTCTCTTACAATGAGACCACCCCTGTACTGTACTGTAAACTACACTATATGCTCGTCAGAAACTTGTTGTCTTCTAACTATTTGACCTTCTTTGTATTATAAAATACAGAGTATTTAATAGTAAGGGGTGGTCATATAGTACTGTAAGAAGACAAAATGTTCGTGACGATTCAATCAGGTCCGTGTAAATTCATCTAAAATCAACACACAATATATGTAACTCATAAAATGACTGGTAACCTCATAATGTACTCACCATTGTAAAAATTTTATCAGCGGATATAATAAAACGCCAGTAATACAAGTTTTACAAATGCCAAATGCCTCTCTAAAATCCAGCCTCATCATTTCACTTTGTTGTGGTTCAACGAAGACAATAGTATGACGTCATAAACATTAACGTCATAGATCAGAGAAGTTTGAACTCGATTGAAATTTGAGATGAAAGACAATTATTTAATTTTTGGGGTAGATCTGGAATTGTTTTCATAATTTCCTAACTTCATGAAAAAATAATAGTTTTTTTATTCTTGTTTGCCTCAAAATTCTTTAAAAATCTACCTCTCTTCAAAAAGTATGCAAAGAACTATATATGATAAGAGTTAAATTTGGCCCCCATAATTCGCCATTTTTTAAGTGTTTCGGGTACAATAAAATGCTAACTAATTTTTTAGAAGAGTTGATATAAAATATATTTTTCATCTATTTATTTGATTTATTTGCACTCACTGGCAGTATATGACGTCAGCAGTGACGCCATTTCTATAATTCAATCAAAATCAGCCAAAAATTGACATTTTTCTTATCTATTTACGAATGGGAAATATAGAGCGCATGCTTGAACAAGGAAAATTTTTTTGTCACTTATTAGTCTTGGCTAAATACATCTCTGATTAAAAAATTTTATTTGTTCAAGAATGCGCTCTATGTTTTCGGAAGGAAAAACTGCTTGAAAACAAGCTATTTTACACTAAAAATGCAAAAATGGCGGGAAAAGGTTGTCTTTACAATGTCATATTTCTAAATTGTGGGCACTTGAACCAAAATGAATATAATGTAAAGACATCACATACATATCTGTACAAAGAAAACAAAGAAGAATGATAGTAAAATGATGATGTTCATTTTAGGGGGCCATTTTAGGCCCTTATCATATATAGTCCTTTGTGGTACATTACATTTAACATGCATATTAAAATTTGACAATAAACCAATGCACTATAAAATAATGAAAATAACATCATACAAATGTGTGAAACAATATTTTTATTTATATATATTTGTAAAACTATTCTAACTGAACACATTGACATAGTAAAACATATACTATATTTCATAGAATCATTAAAGTTCTGTAGGAATATACCATACTTTTATTTTTTGTTTTTAATACATCAGTAAAAGTGCATTATACTATAAACTGAAGATGATCTTTCATTTGTTCTTGTAATAACATTAAATTGTTTATAGAGATGTTTCCATATCTGCTGTACTTCAATGATATATATATATTTTACATACAATCTGTTAAAAGAATTCATAGCTTTAGATAACAATTTCATTTGTTGAAAAGCTTAAAGGAAATCTAAAACGTAGCACTAATCTTTCAGTTTCAGCTACCCACATAAATATTCCTTTTTTAATATCAGTAACGTATAGAATTTGATTTTTATTAAAAGTGTTTTATTTAATTACTTGAAAACACCAGTATACTAGGTACATACTTGTTTCTTGTATTAGCACCTTTTACTTTGCAATTAAAACATTTTTTGGTTTTTTTTTTTACCACCAAATTTTTACATAGATCTTTTAAAAATTTCTGTACAGAATATTGAACCAGACCATGCAATAAAAGGTACATGAATATTAAACACGGAGGAATGAAAAAAATTCACAATTATGGTTTTTCTTACATATACATTTTGTGTATATAGAATTCTTTAAATATGGCAGGGATAGAAAACAGAACATAAATCTCTCAGTTGTGGTATTAGATACCTTCTTTCCATAACTGCATGAATGAATTTAACAATATACTGATTTCTTTTTCTTAAATAAGGACATTTCATGACTTCAAAATTAATATTGAAACACATTTCATTCCAAGAACCTAATTTAATCACTTGTCAAATTTTCTCATCACTTTACTGTTCTCTCCCCGGCAGTTTGGACAGAACCACTTTCCTTTTGGCTTGTTCACAAGTCCAACACAATTGAAGTGAAACCATTCAATATCACAAACATCATTGTCACAGCCTATCATTTCTCCATAGGACACTTGCTGACACAGGCAGTAGATAGGTTCATCAGGATCAATGGGAGGTTCAATAGGACTGGCAGGTGCTTGCTCTTTCTTTGACGCCTTTCTTTTCTTTTTCTTCTTTGGGCCTTTGTCAGGGATCATTTCCTACAAATCAAACCCAGTCAAATGAATTGTTTAATTCTGATGATTCAATATAATGTTGCCTAGAAGAATCAAAATCCAGGGCTAATGCCTTTCTAAATCAATCTTTTTGATATGCTTACATTCTTGGCATGCAATTGAGTACATGTACCAGTATAATAATAAGAGCAAAAGTAACAACTTATCTTAATATTCAGTAAGAAAACACACTGTATCTAAAAATATTTCAACTGAAAAATTATGAATTGTTATCAATATAAATAAGTACCGTATATCCAGTAATTTTCAGGATGATCTAATTTTTGCTTTTTACATGTTCACTTTTACAAAGCAAAATATTCAGCACCCAGAAATAATATCCAATATTTTTTGCGATAAGTAATATTTTATATCAAAAAATACAGTGTATGACTGACACAAATAAAAAAAGTTTTTATAATTTTTGCAAATTTTGTGACACACAAAACTGGATGTACAGATTTGATACATGTAGTTGTCATGACATTATGAATACATGCAAAGATATAATTTTCTCCTCCAACCTTCTTTTCTTCCTCCTTGGTTATAGATTCACTTGTTGTCTTCTGTCGCCGTTGTCGTTTCATCGGCACTTTGTCTACCTTTTCTTCTGTCTTCACAGGTCTTGATTGAGTCACTATGGTAAGTGGTTGCTCTTCTCTTTCAATTTCTCTTGATGATGTTGGATCTAAAATATAAAAAAATCTCTCACTCATCAATACACAAATAATGTAGAGTTTGTTATTGTGTGTTATAGATTTTAGATATCTATTTCCTCTTTTTTTGATATGATCATTTGCATATTGTTATACATTATTGGCCTTTACTTGCAAAAATTTGCAATTATTCACAAAAATAATACAACAAATAGACTTTCCAAAAGTACGAACCCCCCCCCCCCCCCCCTTGATTTTTTTTTGGCCCTGACATTTGCACATGTATTATATAGTTTAGAAAGAGCTGCATAAAATACTTAGCATCTTCTCTTCATTTAATTTGAAGAACACCTAACATAAACTTTAGGTGATATCAATCATAAAATCTCAGAAAAATCCATTTAATACTTTATTCTGAATTTTTACAAACCCAGCCTCAAAATTCACTGTTGTCAGGTCTTCAAATTACTAATTTACAGTTTTTATGAAGACAGGACCTGCTGCAAGGCTTCTTACCCAAGTTTTCTCTATCTTGCTCCAGCTGCCGCTGTCTGTTTTCAATATGATCTGCTATAACTGCCATAAGTCCCAGTTTTTCATCCCCTATCTCTTGACACCTTATCAGTGCCCTTTGAATAGACATCAATGCCTTCTTTTTGGTAACGCCTTCCACCTCCTTAGAGTAAATATCCTGGTGATATTCAATATCTTGCATGATATCTGCAATGCAAAATATAATTCAAAACATTTTGTTTGTAAGAATTATACAATTTTTGTTTTAACAATTTTGTTTTACTTACTGGTTTACAATTTTATATCAAACATATTACATTATAGTCAATCTATACAGAACACGTTTTGTCGGTTTGGACGCATAGAGGAAATTCGAACATGCATTGATCTACTGTCTACATTACTTTGCCTGAAACGAAATTCCGCAAACAGCTTTAAAGAAATTAACTGTAAAAACAAAACAGATGGTAAATGAAGTAATAGATACCTCTGCATTGGATGTCCAACTCGCGCATTTGTGTAACGACTCGCTGTAGATCGTTAGGTAGGTTTTCCATGGTATCGAGGTAGTTTTCCAAATACGTTGCCGAACAAAGGGCTTCCACGGCAGCTTGGTTTAACATACTCATTATGAAACTAAATTGTACGAATCAAAAAATTCGAAATCAACTAAGACATAATGATCATCGCCAGAGTTTCCCTCCACTGTTTATTTTTTCGCATATGACCTAGTTGCCTCGTTTTGGATCAATTTGTATTTGACATCGAGGCTGGTTTGGGGAATCCTTGCAAAACAAGTGGGTGGATCAAAGTTTTTATTCATATATAGCATTAATTGGTATGGCGGTTTGTATGCAAGTTATCTTTCTGTCCAATATGTCTACATATCGACAGTCATGTTAGTTATGTCAGCATGCAACATATTAAACTATGTACATTGTAGATTTACATGAATTGTATTGAATTGAACATACATGTATTTTATTGATTAAATCAAATGAATTAGACACACGTTCTAAATAACTTAGATAGTCTTCTCCTAATAATGAAATTTTATAAAATTTAATATTGCCAGTAATTAATAACGTTAGATATGAATACAAATAAATATACACGAATAAACAATCTACTACATATATAATGATCACCTTATCAATTCAGAAATATTTTGAAAAGCGACCACATTCACTCAAAAAAATTTGTACCGTCTTGAAAGTTTCAGTGTTCTGTGTATTTGTCAAAGAATCACCCCCCCCCCATAACAGTAAATGTGCATCTATAATGTCAATAGCTTATTCATTTGAGAATTCCGAGCTCTTGTACTCTTTTTACAGACAAAAAACAAATGATATGCATCTTCTAATAAGCCACACGAACAGTTTGGACTGGCTATTAAGTTACAGCAGAATAAGACAGAATTTAAAATACAGTTGTGTCTCAAACGTGTATGAGTTATGTTTAAAAATCTTTTTCCAAATGAAAGATGTTTCTGAGGCTTTACCGTATCATTGTATAAACATTTTTTAAATATTTTAATAGAGGTTGCCTCCCTTGTATTAAGACTTGGGGCATTCCATCTTCTGACAGTATCAAGAATAAATGATTTATTAAATAGTTCTAATCTAAATTTTGGAACAGAATAATCAAGAGAGTTTCTAGTTGTGTAACTTGAAACACTGCCTCTTGTATATGGTACAATGTTTTGTATGTAAGTAGGTACTAAGTTATTGTGCATTTTGTACATATTTATTAATTTAGCTCTATTTCTTCTGTATTCCAAAGGTTCCCAACCTGTTTCAAAATAAATTGAGTTTCTTGAAGCAAAACTTGTGAACCCAGTTACTATTCTTGCGGCATTTAATTGAACCTTTTCCAATTTTTCTATGTCCATCTGTGTGCAACCAGTCCATACTTCGGCAGCATATTACAATAGATACATACATTTGTGATAGAATATCCCTTGAAACCGAAAATTTTAGCTTTTTAAGTAACCCCAGTTTTTTATAAGCTTTTTTAACAATGTTATCAATATGTTCTGACCAACTTTAGTTTGAAGATAACTGTATACCAAGATGTCTGTGTTCAGTAACATATTCCAATTGACAATTTTCAAAAAATAAATTAGGAAAATGATGTACATTTTTCAAATGGAAAAATACAGCTTTGGTTTTCTGTGGATTGAATTTCAACAACCATTTTTTTACCATTCATCTAAGGTTATGATTAAGATTGTGTTCAAAAAGATTAATATTATATGTTACAATATTAATATGTACTATCTATATACAATTAAAGAACAGAGGTATGACGCCATAGTTAATATAGATTTTACAAATTAAAAAAAATTCAAGAAATTATTTGCTTACATCATACTTACATTTATTTTGTAAAATGGCCATTTATTTAGTAAATAAATGCTCTTTTTGTGATCTATGGAGTAGTAAAGTGGGTTATTGTGCGATCAGTTAAATCGATCGCTCTACACAAAGTCATGGACGTAGCCTTTAATAAAGCTGATGACACAAGAACCCACGGTAGCTCAGAGCGTATGTCTTCTGACCATATCGAATTTCTCTGTTCAACATGCCATTATATAAATAGTGCCTGTTTGGGAGGGTAACAGTTGAAATTGACACCCCGAGAAAATCATTGTCAACCGACGCGAAGCGGAGGTTGACAATAGTTTTCGAGGGGTGTCGATTTCAACTGTTATCCTCCCAAACAGGCACTATTTATTTTGTTATACTGAATGTGTTAATTTTTAAGAAAATTGTACTGCTTTAATATAGGAATAACGTGAATTCTACAGCGAACCGTACGCGCATAATTTTCGCGCATGTAACAATTCTTAATGTTACCCGTTGCTAAGTGTGTTGCTAACGCCGAGGGTAATAGAACGGATTATGAACTGCGTCTAAACCAATCAGATTTCAGTATTTAAGGTATTCAATGTATAATGAAGGGATATTGAACAATTTTGAATCATTTTAAACTAGTTAAATATGTATTGCGAGATAACAATGAAAGCGAAATGAACCAAATTCACATGACTGACAACATATAAGAAGCCGGTCATTTTGCACTTCAAAATTTTTAAAGAGTTATCTCCCCCTTGACAAAAAAAAGAAAATTTTAATTTCGTCAAAATATCTGCGGTAAGTTTTCCATTTTCTTTAATATATTAATAAAGAGAAAGTTTATGCATGTATTAACCAAGAGAGTTCTATGAATTTTAAGTTACTTTTTACAATATCTTAATAAAACATATGTTGCGCATAGACTTTAATGCAAAATTCAAGGTGTAATTAGTTGGACCATAATCAAAATTTTGAAAATTCCTTTGGTGGAGTATTTTTATTTGATAACACTGTCAAAATGATATCATGATTACGAATATCGGACCATTCATTTATTAGGTACAAAATGTGGTCGTTATACATGGAATACCTTTTTTACGTATTTCAGAACACGGGTATGTTAATGTTACACCCTTTCGATAGTTCTCATGGAATGTATATTCTTTTACATAGACGCTGTTTTAGTACTTCGTGAAACCAAATTCAATGTTATCAAAATGGAGTATCAATTAATCAACAGTTTTAAAGCCTCATATAAGGTAAAAGACTACATGTATTTAAAATCTAATGGGTTGAAGACCCCGCCCCCCCCCCCCTTCTTTGTGTAAACTAATATTAAATTGAGATGTTGTAATGCATGCAACAGGTTTTGTGCATGTTAAAGATGAAAAAAAAATAAATCATAGTATATTGCATAATGGCACGAAAACCATCTGCAATATGCAAATTGTAAACCCCGAAAATTAAAAAAGGAATTAGGTATTAAAACAATTATTTAACGCTTGAACAGTAAATAGACCAGAATTTTTTTCCCTTGGTGCAGATCTATTGCCCCCGAGGCCAACAGATCATACTGAGCTGTTCCCTGCACCTCGGGAAAAATATTCTGGTCTATTAACTGCTAAAGCATTAAATAATTGTATACTATCAACTTGAAACTGGAACCATGTTAAGGGTACCGTGTTCACTCGCTCTCACTTTTTGGTTGACATATCAATTAAAGTACATTTTCTAGTGAGTTCTATCTATCAAAGCAAAAAATGCATCGTTCATTATTCACGTGTTCCGCCTTTTTAATCTTTGATCGAGAGACAAAGGGGACCGCGTAGTTATCCGGAATGGACGCTATCGTTACGTTTGTTATGTCTGTTACAAAATATTTTAGAATACTTTCATGTTAAAAACTGAAGTATGATTGGTTCAGACGCAGTTGATAATCCCTTTTATTATACATGTACTTTCATTTATTATACTTGCTTAAAATCTATTTCTTAACTGGTTCATTAACTATGGATTCTGAAATATTGCAATTATAAACCTTTTAATTAAGCCAGATGGCATATTGTGCTCACCTTAATATTGCATAACATGGCTTTATGATGGCATGTTTGATAAATCTAGAAATGAATTTACTGGAATTAATGAATGTTTTTCAAATATCTAAGCAAATTTTAGAATAAGGGAAAATTAAAGAGTTCTGTTTTATGCAATGCTTAATAAAAATAGAGAATTACAAGATCCTTCAGCAAAATTTGTTCAACATTCAAAATATAGACACATTTGCTTGAGAGCTGGCAAACAGACGGGCAAATATACAGGTAATTTAAACACCACTTTATTATTCCAAGACCTCTGTTTTGAACAGCAACCAAGCTAGGAAACAACTTGTGGAATGATAAGAAAAGAAAAACTAACTAACATTTTCTTTATTTGAAAACGAAGTTGTTGCTAAGACTTTACAATGAAAATTTTCTCCAGGAAATACCTTCCTTTAATATAAAAAAAGCCCCGTTTACATTCACAAATATATACAGAGTTGTGGCCCTTACCCTGGTTTACTACATGTATTTCTCAATGATTACACAACCACCAATGAAAAAAAGGTTGAGCTTTAAAAAGTGCATACAGTTATATACATAATACATTACAATGTGTTGCATTTATTTACTTAGCATATGCATACAACACTCTACTCTTTTTCGAGGAAATAGATTTCAAAGAAACATTACTAAACAAATTATCCACCTGAAATATCTTTTTCTATACTGGAACTTTATGGACTCGTATCAACTAAACAAGATGAAATTTATAAATTGATTCATGATTCAATACTAGTATTACATTGATAATGGATGTACAATATTATCTTTGACAATGTATAATGATTTATCTACTAAATTCTTCAATAGAGTTATAGCCAACCTAGCAACTCGTGCACCAATAAATTACATGTAACATGTCACAAAATCTTACTGTTCACAAGGTTACTTATTTAAATCAAATCATGATTAAGTGGCAAAGAATCAACTCACAAAACACAATTCATTCATAGTTTTAACAACAAAAAACACTAATGCCTATGATAACAATCATGAGAAAACAAAATTTGTATTAAAGATCTGTACAAGTATAAATGCATTCAGGTTACTAGTCTGGGCTGAGACAGCTAAACAAATATTGGGACAGCTTATTCATATCTTTTGCAATAATTGAGCCTTATACATGTACACTGTACAAACAAAAGCAACTCTTGAGCATGCTACTCCTATTTTTGCTGAAGCCTGAATCGAAATAATGACACAGTTCATAAAATCTTAAAATCAATCATGGTGATCACAACAATAAAATTTTCCATTTTAAGAAAAAGCAAAACGATCATTCCATGCTGGACGATTGTCTACAGATCTGGATGTGGACTTTGCACTGCAAGGCCGACTGACAACACTACTAGCTATGGATTTTGCACTTCCTGGACGAGATCGGATAGTGCTGGCATTAGATTTAGCACTGCTTGGCCTTGACCTTCCACCTGTGCTCCCCATGGTAGAGCCTAGGGTAATGTTCCCCTCCCCAAAGGTCTTGTTTGGTACAGGGGATGTGTGCATCGCTGCTATAGGGACTCCGTGAAGGAGTGTGTGCTTGTATTCTTTGAGCTGTTCCGTCCTTGACAATCCCCTGGTAGGGCGGGTATGCTGCAAGCGTTGCAAGAATTGCTGGAGAGAAAAAAAAAAGTAGTTTAGTGATAAATAAAATGCCTTATGTATTGGTGTTATAGAACACATAGTAAATATACATTTAACTAGGAATTGGTTTTGATATAAAATATTGTAGTTCCTCAAAATAAATATTCAATATTAAAACAATTGGAAGTAAAGTATGCTCTGAAGTGTGGTAATTTTACTCTCTGATCCTGCTGATGTCACAATTGAGTCAAACTCCATTGAATGTTTCAGAGAACTAACGCTGCAGTGTTTTATATGGACTTTGTTCAATATCGAGTACCACTAAAATCCATTATCACTAATGGAGTGTCAGAGGAGATGGGACTAATTTGATTCCCTGACTTGTGTTGATTGAGCTAGGTCCAGTTACCATAGAATTACTATGACAACATAAAATTCTCCTGAGGTAATCCTGCTACTGCTAGATGCTTAATTGTGAAGATGGAGCTACGCTGATGTGAAAATTCCATTTTTTTTTCAACTTTCAAATCATGATACACAGAATACCATTAATTATGAGCCAGTTAGGACTATAATTTTTTTCTTATTTTAACAATATGTAACCCCCCCCCCCCCAAAAAAAAAGGTCACAAGGTTTGATCAGCAAAATGAACTAAAATTGAGCATGATTTAAGAGCTGTTGCCCTACTCTAATCAACAAAGTGGTGTCCAAATAAAACAAAGCCTTTCTACTAAAACATATCCTGACTTAAAACACTTGTGTACCCACACTAAATCAACCACGGTCCTTCATGATCTTTAAAAATCTCACAAAGCCCCATAGATCGACAGGTAGATATACCTGTTTATATCTTGGAATAAACCATTACCACAACAGCTGAACAGTTCAAATAAGGTTCCTATTTACCCAGCAATTAATACATCTTATGATTGTCTAGCTTGTCTGCAAAGATATTGATTTAGAAATTACAAGCATGAGGTAATTTAGGCCTTTTAGATCTATTCATCAAAATTTATTTCGTATTGATTGTTTAGCAAACCGGTTTCCAAGATCATTTAAACTGCAACACAGCCATAAAGATAGGTATATCTATGAACTGAAGTCCTCTGAGACATTAAATTTTACAAGGCTTTCCCACATATTGCTTACTAGTGCCATGATGCTTCAATGAGTTTTTATAGACTTCAAATTGAATTTCTTTTCACTGAGAACACCATATTTTAATATTGCTTGCAGAATGAGCGTGGGTTCAAAAATAAATGTTTATAATGCATACAAACATGATGTTACCTGTCTGAATGCCAAGCAAGGTATAAATGTATATTAAGTAAATATATGCTCTAAAACAGGTTATTCAGTCAATAAATCTTTTACACATACATTATATGCCAATTTTGTATATGAATTCTAAGTATTAAAGTACAATACACTTGTAAATGTTCGTTTCACATCAAAGCTGTGTGTGACTTGATAATTTACACTTGAACCACAGCCATAACAGTGTCACTTTTTAATCAATTTTTCTGTAAAATCTGGATTGAAAAATATATCAAAGCCATTTTTTTTCCTTCCAAAGAGTAGAGTTACCATCATAGATTAATGTACAATTCTTATAAAAGAAAGAAATGAATAACACATTTAATATTATTTTACTTCAGTTAAAGATCTACACATGGAATATTTCAGATTATATCTGCTCTCTTATTACGGTATTGATTCTAAAGTTAGACCATAGAGGTGCCAAATTCATTGATCTCCTAAATATGGACTGTGAACACTCAGTCTATTTCATTTAAATTACACTATAAGACTATTGATCCTCTAATCCCTTTGAAGCCAGAATTCAAATTCTCAGCATTAACTTTTAAGTCCACTCTTTTTATTATGCAGATATAAATAAATGGGCAACATTGTAAGAACCAGTTTTCCTCATTTTTTATTTAGACAGCTCTGCTGTTTTTGATGACAGCGTTGTTAAAAGGACTGAATACTGTTAGTAACACTAAGTAATCCCCGAGGAAATTAAAGTCATTCTGCACTACTGCTCATAGAAACTGAAAGAAAGGACCAGTATCAGAACATTCAGAGCATACATGTACAATTACGATCAGAGGGAAAAAAACCATAGAGATCTATTAACTATGAACATTTCCCACAACCATATAACAAAATTATCTATATTAATGCAACATTTCATTTCAATACATGCATCGGATGCATCCAGAGTTATTTCAAGAATTACTATCAAATATCAAAATGATTCAAACTCCACAAACAATATATCTTAAACAAAACTTTTTAAAAAGTTATTAAAAAACCTGCCTGTAAGGGGGCACCATCTTTCTTGTAATTAAAGTTTAAAGGATACATGTATATCATATATATACTGCAATACTATCATGCATACTTACCATGTTTTCACTTTCTATTCTCCTTTGGTCTCTCTGTCTGTTAATTGCTGAAGGAGTGACACGCTGTGCGCTTACTGCATGAGGTTTTGACCTCTTCTTCTTTGGCTGATTTGGTCCTATATGCCTCATAATTTCTTTCAAAAGTCTTTGGTTTTCCTTTTCAATGAGCTTTGCCCTATGAGTATCAAATGTGAAATTTGACTTGTCATTACAGTGGGATTTAGGAGGCTCAAACATCACTCTCCTATTGCTCTTAAGTCTTTGCTGTTTATCAATTTCAGACACAGCGTCCATTAAGATGCTCAAGTCCAACTGTTTGCTCTTGAGTTGAACCTCACCAGAATAATCATTGACTTGATCTGAATATTGCACATGACCATTGTCTAAATCCCTTGGGGACGGCAAAGGAGATACATCAGTCATTTCACTATCTGATCCTGATTTGCCGTTTGACGATTTGTTTTCTCTCTTGGACAAATCTTCTGTGGATGGTGTTTTCTTCGTTATATCTATTCTTTCAATTCCTTGTCCCCAGGCTTCTTTTGTTTTATCATTCGGACGATTATATCGCGACTCTTTCTTTTGAGCTTTTCTTCTTTCCTCCTCAATGATTCTACTTTCATCCCCTGATGAGTCGTCGGAATATGTACTTGAATCACTAGAGTAACTGTAAGAACCCCCTTTTTTGCTAGTTTTCTTTTGCTTGGTCTTACTTCGGATTCGTGCTGTGGATCCTTCTGAACTATATGATTTATCAGATTCCGAGTCTACATCACTATCAATCTCACTGTCACTTGATTCAGAATCAGAGTATTTCTTTTCTTTCGCTCTAAAGCTCACGTCGCCATGTTTTTCACTGCTTTTCTCAGAGTGAGGCCCTTCGTAAATTCTATTGTTCTCGTCTAATGATTCCAAAGACTCAATATTGTTTCTAGGTGTATCGAAGAAATCAAAATCAACCCTTTCTCCAGCACTCGATGTGATCATTGAAGCCATGATTGCCGGTAACTTTCTATTTATACTATTTCACCTGCACATCTTTCACACAGTTGTTTGATAGCAACACCGTGATGTCATTGATCAAAATCTCGCGAGATTTGAAGGACGAAATATCGTGGAGTCAACGAAGGCGGTAAAATACGATCAAACATATTCGGTAGAGTAAAAATCAATATTCCATTTACAATTTCTTTGTATGTAGTTATTTTTCGGCGTTATATACAGTGTTTATTTGTAAGATATTGTAGACTGGCATTACCTGAATGATGTACACGATAAGGATTAAAAACATTGGTGTCTTTATGGAGGGTACTCATAGGTGCTTGTGTGTAAAAAAGTGAGTACCTTGGAAGAAAAATAACTACTTTTCCTCCAAGGTACCCACTTGTTTAATTATTTTTTTTCTACACAAGCCTCTGTGGGCCACTTACAGAATTTTTAATACATGTATGAATAATAATTTTTTGTCATAATCAAAATAATGAACACATTGTGTGGAATATAGTCCAATCCACACTTAGCAAAAGTTGTTCCCCTTTGTGGGGTCAACCCAAAGGTCAAAAGGGAAAAAACAACTTTTCCCTTATTTAATCAACCAAATATTTGGGCTTCCTGTGAAAAAATCTCTTGGAATTTAATTTATTCCTTCGATGTGTGGGTTGCCCCAACTTGGGGCAATCAACGTTCACAGCGGAAACGGATTTCTAATGTCATATGACGAAGTTACAACACTCTAAAGTACAAAGGCTACAGTGAGAAATACATGGGTTTTTCCCCAAAGATGGCGGCCATGGGACATAACTTTTGTAAAGTGTGGATTGGTCTATTATGAAGGCTTTATACCTGGACCTATTCTAATCACAAGAGTTCGAATTTTTATCAATAAAGCCAAAAAACTTACTTTATTGACTGACCCATGAGCTATGCGTAAGCAATAGCTCATGGGTCAGTCAATAAAGTAAGTTTTTGGCTTTATTGATAAAAATTCGAACTCCTGTGTTCTAATCTTGTTACTTGAGCCCATGATTCAACTGCAGCATTCTTCCTTATGTACATCACTTTTATTTCAGAATAATGGAGATTGAAAAATGTGCATCACAAAAAATCAGCTTTAAGGTGTTTTCCAATGAACAGAAATCAAAGATGCAGACAAAATATCCATTTTTATGCAAGTCTCAGATTAATAAAAAAATTAAAGATCTCTGGAAGAAACTGGACAATGCTGAAAAATCATGCTACACAAAAACAATACTCTCACCTCCAAAAATCAAGAGAGTTAACAAACCACAGACAAAGAGAGCACAAGCAGGGGCATTCTCTCAGAGACAGAGTGACTCTCCATATGGAAGAAGATTTGATAAAGAAAAAAGAAAAGACAAATCTTTATTGTCTAATTTGCAACAAAATCAGATAAGAAAAGAGGATGGAAGACATAGCAGAAACCGGTTTACAGAAAAAAGAAAATTAGGAGAAGGAAGTCCAAAAGATGTTGTGGCAAAATCTTGCAGAAAAACAGTGCCTTGGAAAGGAAGACCAAGTTTAGGAAAGGAAGATCTATGGAGTGATTCATCGTCCCCAGAGAATGTTGGGGGAAAAGTGGCAAAACCAACAAAGAGGCAGAAAAAAGTTCAGGGCATTCTAAAGCCAAGTGGGTAAGTTGAATGACTGAAATTGAATTCTACTGAAATAAGGCTGGTTAGGGAATGTTTGTGGAGGGTAAATTAATTTACAGTAACTTAATTTTTGTCCATTTTGTCTCGATGCAAACAGTTTTGAAAAAGGCAGGGTAATGTACAAATGTACCATGAAAGACACATCTTGTTGTATACCCCTGAAAACAACCACAGTGTAAATGACTGGTACATGGAAAGTGAAAGATTTGAACTATGTGACCAAATTAATAATGCTAAGTTTTCTTTAACTACTGAATGTTTTAACAGTTTTAACACAATATCAGTGCAAGTAAAAGAAATGTAAAGGGTTAAGAATAGTTTTGAAAAGATAATTTGAATAAATAATGTACATATGCAATAAAGGGATAACCTCACATAAATTTCTAAGCAAATGTTGCATTTATTTATAAAAAGTTCTTTTGTAAAACACACTCTTGAGTTTTTATGAAGACTGGATACTGTGTCCTGGTTTACATTAATACCTCTTAATTACATTCAGATAAAAATAATTTTTCATCTTTCAGTGATGCTTCCCGACAATTAAAGACAAAGAATAGAGTATCATTTGGGTCTCCACAAAACAAAGTTCCATCAAAAACATCATCCCCAGGAAACTTTGGTGATCTAAACAATACAGCTTCCTCAGATGAAGATGACAACAGAGCAAGACTTTTACACAGAACTGATGATGACATGTATGATTTTGAAAGAATAGAAAGGTATGACTTATGTGTAGAAGAGGAAGATATGTATGTCACCATGTTTCAGCAAAACCCAGACTTAATAACAAACCAGCATTTATCTAAAACTGACAACCAACAACAATCTGAAAATGAAACAGACTTCAAGATTCCAAAGAATATCATTTCTAAAAGAAAAAGAAAAAATGAAGAAAGAGATGAAGATAAGAGAGCTGACCAAGGAAAGAATTTACTTTCTCCATTGACTGAAGAATCTTCTCAGAATTCACCATCAGACATAACTACACCAAATGTAAAACACACACTCACCAATTCACTTATAACTCCTCAAATGAATGAATCATTAATGCAGCTAAAACTAGAAGAGGTAAAGAAAGCCCCTCAAAAGGCCAAAGCATTTTCTCCTAAAGCTTCCAGTGGAACTGAGCCTGTCAGAAAAAGCACCAGAAGAAGCATAAGTTCAGGAACAAACAAGAAGTCTGATGTTGAAAAGGAAACTTCTGACTCTGAGAGCTTATCTGTAACACCACTGACAGAATCTTTGCAATCAGAAAATGAATCCACTGCCAGTCAATGCTCACAAGGAGACATCGAAGAAACCGCAAAAGTACTGTGTACAAAGAAAAAAAATCTAGGAAATTCAAACAGCCTAAGAAATCCAGAAAAATCTACCTTAGAGAGAAATAGTTTTGCTGACTATAAGTGCAAAGCTACAAATTTAGAGAAAAAAATTAACCCACAGCAAAAAAGAAAGAGGAGAGGTCAGCATATGGTGGCTGAGAAACCACAAGACGCTTACTCTACAAGTTCATCATCAGAATCATCCTCAAGTCTGAAAGAAAACTTGGAGAAAAGACATAAAATGCCCAAGCTGTGTAAAAAAGATCAGACAAATATAAAACCTCCACTGTCTGCCAATAAACCTGAAAGACAATCAAGAAAAGAACAAAGAAAAATTGAAGAAAACAGTTCACCAAAGCCTTGTAAGAAGTCAAAGAAAGTTAAAAGTCCAGTTGGAAGAATGGATGCTGACAGATTAATTTCTGAATCTCCAAACAAGATTGACAGCATCCAAAATTCCCCCATGGGAGAGTCCTGTTTATATTTTAATGATGATCTTAGTAATGACAGTGACAATTCTTCAACAGTTATGGATGATAGAAAACAGACAAATCAAGTTATAATGTCAGCAATACTTAGAATGCAACAAGCGATACAGTGTCAGGATACCACTGATACTGATGCTAGTTCTCCAAGTCTCTCAGGGATCAATGAGGTTTGTAGTTTCATTTCATTTGAATTGCTATTTAAGTTGACAATATACTTGGATAATTTATGTAACATGATGGGAGAAATAATGACAAACGAGACCAGGATTCAAATCCTGAATCTCTAGTCAGGTGCTCTAAGAAGTTAGTTATCTGGTGGCGGTAGTTGAACTATGGTAGTCTGACTACCATTATTTCTCCCATTCGGTTATATTTGGGATATGGCCAACCTCGGTAGTGACATGTTAACTCTGCCAGGGGAAAAGCCTGGGGTAATCTTTGAGGGCGAAGATCATTTAAGGAGGGAGAAATGTAAAGGTCAGACCTGTTCAAATACTGATGCCAAATACCTCAGTAGGTAGAGCTTTAGGGGGTCTGAGTTTATATCCCAGTCTGGTCCATCATTACGGTATTTCTCCCATTCAGTCACAAGTACTTCTACTTATTGTTCATATGAAATTTATTCATTTTTGTCTATGCTTTTTTTTCTGTAGCCTGTCTCCTTGACTTCTGAGGAGGATAAATTTGTGGTTACACAGAGTAGTGAGGAGGAGGGGGAGGTGGAGAAAGAGGAGGAGGAGAAAGATGATAAGGAGAAGGAAAATGAGCTGAAAATGTGTGAGGAAACAGTTCTACTTCTGAATACTCAGAATTCAATTGATGGCTCCCAGCTTCAGAGTAGTAATTTGAGCAGTCCTAATAATAGCCAGGAAATTGTAAATAGTACACATATTCAGAATCAAACTACAGCTCAGGAAATCAGACAAAGTGAGATAGAAGACAAAAATGTACAGCAAATACAAAATGTTCATCATACAGAAAAGAAATTGGACTCCACAGGAATCGATGTAGGTTTTGCTAATTATCATGTTCTGCATATCAATAAATTTACCATTTTCATAAAAAAACAAAGCAATGAATTCATGTAAAATATGTCTTTAATAGCTGGAGCAGGTTTGTGCTGGCGATGAAAAGAAAGATGTATTTCAGATGTTTTCCAAACCAAGTCCAACCACAGAAACAAATATGCAAACAAGAAGGCAAGTAATTTTTGTGTGTTTAAAAATTTCTCTAAGCAAGCCAACAACTGGGGAATCACTTCCTCATCTAATATTTTTTTACCTATTAAACCAAGGAATATATTATTGACTTGAATACCCTTTAATATTAAACTGTAAACTGCAATTCATAGAGTATAATTAGACAAATTTTATATTCCATTCAATATTAGACCAAAATAAAAATGTAAGCTCTGACACATTTTTTTTATATTATAGCCATGATCTATTCCTTTCCTCATTTACAGAGAGGAGTAATTTAAAAACCCTTGGCTTGTGAAGATGAATTTTTTCATTACATGTCTAATCTCTATGATTCCAGATTCATCTCAAGCGCCAAGCAAGAGAGCAGAAGCAACTTCACAGATTTGTTCCATGAGGATGACATTTTTTAGATTCCCATTTTACTCAATCATATACTTTTATTATCAATTATTGTATAAAAATAAGGATGAATTGTTGTTCTTGAAAATTGTTTATCAATAAATTCCAATTAAAGTATCTTACATTAAAGTAAGACGCATGTACTAACAGTTTTTCAAGTGATGTTTGAATTTGAACAGGATCAAAGTACAAATGTACATTTTATATAAATACCATAAATTCACATTTTATCAATTGTTGGTGCTACTTTGTATTTAGTTCATTACCCATGTATGGTACATTTATAGGTGGACTCCTCTACTCAAGTTGAGCAGATTTACATCACTTAATACATTGTATGAATTTTAAAGAACACACAAATTATTTGAAATTGAAATTTGGTACATTTTGTATTTGCATAATTTATCATACCACATATTTATAAACTTACTTAACTTCTAACTTATCCATAGTAAAATGCTACAACATTCAGTTTTGTACAACATTTTGAAATATAATGATTCAAAATGCTTTCAACTTGCCCACAACTTTACACACTTTTTAATAATGGTGTTTATTTTTTATGACCATTGCAATCAAAACATCCACGATAAAGTGATGAATAAACTTTTTTTTTTAAATATTTACACAATGATAACAAAATGTCAATGAATTTATTTATTGGAGTCTTTCATTGAACAACGTCACTTTTTAGACCCCCCAAATCCTGAAAATCCCATGACAGCTGCCATATCTGAAGGACCCTCGGAATCATCGGGTTCAGCTTTGCGTTTCCTTTCTTTCCTTTTTTCTTTTTTGTAGGCCTTTTGTTTTTCTTCCTATGAAATAATTTAAAAACTGTCTGTACTCTATACATTGCTTTATTACTGAATATCTATCAAATGATATACCGTAACTATGGCAGTACAGTTTTCCAATACACAAGTTGAAACGAATAATACCATCAAAAAGTATATTACAG
The DNA here is from genome assembly GCF_025612915.1 of Magallana angulata. NCBI lineage: Eukaryota > Metazoa > Mollusca > Bivalvia > Ostreida > Ostreidae > Magallana > Magallana angulata. The sequence continues at coordinate 12,000,641 of NC_069117.1, forward strand.
TGTGTGATATACAATGTATATTGAAATTCATGTATACTTTTTGGTAATTGTTGTCTAAAATCTGCTTTCAAAGAGTTGCTGACTCAAAGATTTTTTTTAGCCTGATCTTTTAGTTGTCCCTGTACTTCACTTATTTTCAAATCTATAATGAGTTAATGACATACCTCTTCTTTCAGCTCTTTTAATCGTTCTTCGAAATCATACTCCTTCTTTTTCTCTTCCATTTTCTTTTTGTTGATTTCAAATCTCTTCTTAACTTGATCTAAAGATGATCTTTCGATTTTCATGGACATTCCCAAATTTCTTTGATCTTTCAAAACAATGAAAGTATGTTAGAATATTAATATAATGATAAATATGTGTGTTAAATACTGACCAAATACAGTAATTCCAAATAAACTTACGTTTTTTGCCATTGATGTGATCTAAGAAGTTAATGGAGTCTTTTACGACACAATCACAGACATTGCAGTAGTATCTATGAACAGAAAAAACCCAAATATATGAATACTGTTTATAATTCAATGTCTGTAATAAATACCTACAATACTTTTAAAGCATTTATAATCAAAACAGACTGACACAATAAATTAACTGAATCTCTGAGAAGGAGCCTCTTACCCTCCCTGTTGTGAAGCTGGAGTTGTTTTTGTGATGACTTGTGACTTTCCAAGTTTTGAATCCAAATCAACCTGTAAAAATACATATTTTTTAAATTTATTTAAATCATCTCCAAGAGCTCTGAGATAACATTGTATTTTTGTTAACAAGTGATATTTTTACATTTACAACTTTTCTTTTAACAAAATTTTACAAATATTGTGACTTCTACAGGTTTCATATTAGTCATCAATTCACATATTCAGATCTAGAGGGGCCAATGATCCCATCCCCTGATATTTTGGACATACAGATTACAGTATGTTATACACTGAATTTACCAAACAAAATGGCCTTGGGACTCCCCTTGTAAACAAAAATATCTCTCCAACCATCCTACTAAGAAATTTGTTGTGTTCTGTGCCATATTAAGAAATGGCAAGTGATAAAACTACCTGTATTGGAATCAGAACTCAAAAATTAGCACCCACAGAATAAAGTTGAACATTATTGAATGCTCTTCATTAAGTTGTTGTCAAAATATTTTTTAAGTTTGGGAAATCAGGTACAGATTGTAGAAAAACATCAGTACCGGTATTTTATGACAATTTGTCTACAAGCTTCATCTTCTTGCTTTGTAGTTGAATTTTGATACATTTTCTATGCCAGTAAAACCCTTGCCTTATATTCTCTTGGTTTTAGGAGCTCCCTTTTTTGATGAGGTTCTCTGAGCTCTTTCTCAAGCTGTTTTCTCTCCTCTTCTTCCAATCTTTCCTGTGCAAGACGTTCATATTCATCCTTATCCCACTTGCGTCTGTGGTCTCCAGGATTTTTCTGAAAGAATTTCAATTAATTGGCCTGATAGTTTGAAATATTGTTGATGATTTGACTCTTTAGCTTGACATTGAAAAGTGCTTGTTTTGTAAACCAAATGATTCCAGTTTACCAGTTGCACAATCAACACATACATGTATTAAAATAATAAGCAGACAGTTGCTGGCACTCCACACTAATGTTCTGAAGAAAAAGAATAGATGAGGATGAAAAAAATTATACCATAACTTAAATCAGTTTAAAAGTATAGGTTAATAACTTAGTTCAACCTGTACTAGCGTGCGACCAGTTCTCCCCGAGTACCATTTCTTGCCAGTACATTTTTTATATATAATTTATGTATTGATATAATGACGTCACAATGACTGGCGAGAATTGGTACTCAACGAGAACTGGTCGCATGCCAGTAATATAAATTAAAAAAAAAAAACATGCTTAACTTGGGTCACATTCCAAAATTACAAGCGATTATATAATTTAAATGTTGATATTAACTTCATTTGCCTTAACCAAAGAAGTTGAGTTATAACAATAAAAAAAACTAAAATTGAACATAATTTAATTCTAATTGTAACGTGGCATCTGATTGGATAGAAAAATTTAGTTAAATTTGTATAACATGGTTTGAACATCACAGGACACATCACAATGCATTAACGTCAAAAATGTACTAATCCTCCTGACGTTACTTTTGAATTTTGAACAGATTAATATCAACTTGATTAGATATTGGGTTCATTTCTTATATAATAAAATATATTAAAAAAAAATAATGCACCCTCTACTTAAATAAAGTACGAGTTTTCGTGAATGTTGCAGAATAACCTCCGAGGTCGAGAAATGTTGTTTTGAAATATAAAAGCTGAGGCTTTTATATTTCAAACAACATTTCGAGACCGAGGAGGTTATCCTGCAACATTCCTGATAAGAAAAACTTTATTTCTATTCTACTAACAGCCCAGTATTTCTACAGATTGTTTCTCCTTTAGACACGATCTAGGTCATTTTGACGGCTGTTCCGTGTAACCCCAATGGTTTTGTTAGTAATGTTTACATGTGTATCGATCAAAGGAATCACATGCAAACGACAGAATTTTTCTTTGGATTTTTAATACTCTTTACTTATTTATAAAATATCTTTGAATCATATTCCAAATATTTTAAGGGCAATTTAATACCATTATTACTAATACAGTTAGATATTTTATGTAAAAACATGCAGTGAAAATGTGCTAGGGAGGTCCTAGGAACGGTATCAGGAGAAAACGTACCCAAGAGAAAACGTACCCTATGAAAATTATAATTACCTGGTATACTACTTAATAGTTTTTAATACTTTTAAATACTATTTTGCATAATAAATATACAGAAATGTAAGAGTTTTATAGATACTTTATTGTTTTAAAGGGGTTGGACATATTAAATAATTTTTCAAATGCTACTTTAATGCATATTTCAATGCATAGATGTATAGAAATATATTCATTTTATGAATAATATCTTTATAATAATTGTAGCAACTTTTAGTAGTAGTTTCCATATAGACTTCAGTGGACTTGGTTTTATTAAGCAACTTTGTTTTAAAGATAAATTTCAAAAAAATGTAAAAAAAAAATAAATAAATAAATAAATAAATAATGCGATATCGACTTCTTGAGATACTAATCATTTAGTTTTCCAAATGAGATTGCAATAAAAACTAATTATTTAACGGTCTCGTTTATGGTGTATTAATTGTCAACTAATTAAATTGCTCAGGCCATGTTCGTGTATATGTATGTTACATATTATTGTCTTAATAATTTAAGTACGTGACTATGCATTTAAAAACAACAGCAACAAATGCTACAAATGTTCATTGTATATTTTATTTTGTTTCATTTAAGAATATCCATGAAAACCATTATTAATTATTTTCATAGGGTACGTTTTCTCCAAGAGAAAACGTACCTGGGTACGTTTTCTCCTGGAGAAAACGTACCCTATAAATTGGGTACGTTTTCTCCAGCATTCCTAGGAACAGCCGCATTGATCTCTTAAAAATAAACATTTGAGGCAATACAGCATGTTTTGTCTGTAACTATCACGTGAAATTGACAAAGTTTTAAAACTTTTTACGGTTTGAAGTTGTACTTTCATGGTCAGTGCGAGACAAATAGGTATTTCTGATCTGATAATTTACTGATGACGTTCGTGGTATATTGGAGAATAATGTCCGCGGCATCTCTTTGATCTCGGCAATAACTGTAGTAGAATACAGTGTACTGGCTTTGTACATGTATAGTATGAGTAAGCAAAAACAGGATAAAAATTAGGATTTTTTTTTCATAAAGCTATACTGCTTTCAATTTTTTGGGGGGGAGGGGGGCAGAAGGGACGTATATACTAACTTGTAAATTCACGCATGTTAGTTATATTGTTACTTGTAACGTCATACTATATATACAACTTAGAATATAACCTCACGTCCCTATTTTCTGCAAACAAGCTGTGCCAAAAATGTAAAGCAGATTCTTCATAATATCATATAAAAATGAGTTAAATAAAGTCATATCTAAACTGAATTACCTCATATGCGCCAGCCATCTTGGTAAATGAAGTCGTTTGTCTTTGTTTTTATTTTGGTCGACCGAATTTCCTTTCAAATCTGAAAACTAGTTAACTTGTACTTTGTCACATCGAGAAGTATAAATATATATTTTTAGAATTAAACGGAAAATATACACTCGTCTGATACATCCCATCGTAAGTAATTGTCCAGACATTTGTCTGAAAGATATGAAAATAGTATAACTATGTATTTTAAAGCTCAAACTTGTTTTTGTATAAACGTTCTTGGTACGAGTTCTTTAATATTAACCTTGACCTTTAATTTTATCGGAAAAATCAGCAGCATTTGTATGTTTTTATATAGGAACTTTAAAGAAGCAACAAAACCATCCCTGTGGTATCGACGCAATAAATATATTTGGTGGATTGACGTGTCAAATGTCAGTTTACTTCAAACATATCTGGCTTTCGGAAGAAGGAAGCCTAGTAAACATTTAAAGTGTATACAGTAGGTATTCTTTCACATGACAGCATCATGCATTATTCATTTAAAAATTGGATTGAAAGTAGAAATGAATACTTAATTTGTTTATTAATACATGTATTCATGTATATCCTCAAAATAAAAGAAACCCAGTGTGTACTTAATGATTCATTTGATTTTCGGACATTGTTTATAGAAATCTTCATAATGATGGATTACAGTATCTTAATGTTGACTTTGAAGGGGTTTTTTGGTCACTTAACATATGTGTCAATGTCCAGATGTTAATCACATGCTATACTCTAGCTAAATAATCTAAATAACAATTTCTGTAGTAAATGACTGATGTTATGTCATACTGCAGCAACTAGAAACTACTGTATAAGCATCAAGCATGTGCCTGGTAATGTAAAGATTCTGTTTTGATAACTGTAGAGAATGTCGGACTCTGAGGATGATGCAGCATTTGCCAGTGCTGATGAAGGAGAACCAGAAACTACAGCTGTCAGCAAATCAACTCCAGCCTCAGAAAGTAAAACAAAAGATTCAAAAAGGGAAAAGAGGGCAAGTGAGGACAACAACGATAAAACTGATAGTAAAAGTGGCAATACATCTAAATCAAGTGGAAATGAAAAGAAAAAAGAGACAAAGACTTCTGTTGCTTCCAAATCTAAGGAAAGTGTGAAATCAGAAGTTCCACCTGTGAAAAAGCAGGAAGAGAAAAGTAAAGGAGGAAAAGGTAAAAAGAAAAAGGGAAAACAGACAAAAGCAGAGACAGCAAGCCAGGATTCAGGGAGAAAGACAGAAAAGAATTCAGCTGGGGATACAGAAGAAAAAGAAGAGAAATCAAGTCCAACAGAGGCTGCAGAAAATTTACAGAAGAAGGATGAACCAAAAATTGACAGTTCAGAAATTGAGAGAAAATTAAAAATATTTGACTCCGATAAGTCCTCAGTAAGTGAAACAATATCAAGTGATGATATAGTATTAGCACCTGAAACAAAGGAGGCAAAGGAGAGTCATTCAGAAGAGGCTAATCTAAAAGTAAAATCCACTGTCACAGAAGAAAAGATAACAACTGAAGTGAAAAAAGAGGAACAATTTACATCTGATAAAGAAAGGAAAGAGATTTCAAAAGGTGACCAAGAAGCCAAAGCTGCTTTGGACAGGCTCTCTCAACCTTCAACGCAAAAGGTAGTTTATAAGTTACTGAAGTATAAATAATTATAATTCACTATAGTTTAATAATTAGGAAACATTATATTACACGAAATAGATAAAGTTGATTTGCAAGTTAGCTTTACTTGATAGTTGATATATTTACTTTCCAAGAAGAAAAATTCTCCTTTAATTGATAATTGACAAAGTTTTACAAGAACATTCTATAAGGATGTTTCTTTTTAACATATTTTTTTTTATATGAAGTCTGACAGCTGGAGCTCCTGGGGGAATTGGGGATCATCCTTTATGAATGTAGCCTCAACATCAGTTTCAACATTCAGCAGTCAGTTGGGTAAGACACCTGATACACAACCTTTAGCAAAGTACAATGCATGTAATTTAGAGATTTGATAGATGTTGGAAATAAAGGACCAATTGTTTTGATATTTATTTAAATCTAGTATCTCTTAAATTTGATTATTATATTGACTTCTAAATTTAATTTTGCCAAAAGGTGATGGATTCACCACTATTATGGATACAGTAGAAACAGCACTAGGAGCCCCTCCTGTAGATGAATTGGTGAAAGAAAGAGGGCCAGACTCACCCCCAGATGCTGAGAACATTGAAAGAGAAGACCAAGAAGGTATGAACAATTTTTTATCTCTGTAACAAAGTAAAACTTCGTATAATGAGTACATGTACTTATAAGTGTTTTAAGAGGGGAAAATCAGGATACAGAATATTAATAATGTGCAAAAAAATAATATTTAGTATTTTACTTAAAAGGTGTTATGCCTTGAATTGTTTTTTCATTGAATTTACATATGTTATTAGTACATTTATAAATTAGTGATTCAAATTTTTAAACAGAAACACCAGTGCCAACAAAAACAACAGATACAGGGATAGAACCCCCTGCAAAACAGGAGAATCCCCAAATAGAGCCTCAACCCCCAAAAGGAGCCGGTGGAGGGGGTGGCTGGTGGTCTGGGTGGGGCATGTCAAATCTGTCCAACCTCTCCTCAGTGGTCCACAACACAACAAATATTGTGCAGAAATCAGTCCAGAATACCAGTAATATGGTTCAGAAATCTGTAAGTTATTGTATTTTGAATTCTCTGTATTTGCATGTTATTCACTGAGATATTTAGTTGGATAAAAATATGATATGATAGATCTTAACATAATGATAATTATTTTTCATTGTCATACACCCATGCATAATTTGTGAAATGCATCTACTGTAGTAATAAAAATTATGATTTCTATACACAATGAAACATCTTTTCATCTGCTGTTCATTTGTTAGAGTAAGACTTTGGTAACTGGAGGGTTAGATGTGCTGGAAACAATAGGAAAGAAAACATTTGAAGTGATAAAAGACCACGACCCTGGACTTAGCAAGACTAAAGGAATTTTGTTTGAAAAAACGGATAAACCAAGCCTTTCACAGCTCTTGCGTGAAGCACAGAAAGAAGAAGAGGCTAAAGAGGAACGAAAGAAGGAGGAAGATGAGGCTCGACTTTCTAATTTCAAGGCCTTGTTTGAAGAAAACCAGGGTATCCAATTTGTAAACTGTATTCATAATAAAAAATTTTTTGCCAAACTTTGAGATACTGTGGAATCATCATTGTTCGTGGGGGACCAATGTTCGTGGCTTTCGTGGGTAAACCTTGCCCATGAATTTACATCCCTACGAACCTATACACAATCATTTGCTTAATATTTGTTAAAATTATCCCGATTACACTACCAACAAAATTACATCCTCACGAACCAGAAAAACTTTGGCTACCCACAAACATTGACCCCAAAGGATTTAAATTGATTTATCAGTATTAGTATACTAGATTTAGGGTCATTCTCAGAAATTGATCTGTAACTTTTCATCTGTAGGTTATGCACATCTGGAGGCCTTGGAGATGTTGTCTAACATGTGTGAAAAGACTGTGCATTCACTGCTTGAGGACATGTCTGATCGTAAATTGGACTCCATTAAAGCAGAGTTAATTCGCATCAAGCAAGTCTTTGAAAGAATGCAAGAAGAAAATGATAATGGTGAGGATTTTTAAAGATCAGGTTTAAGTTCACTTCATGGGAAAATTGATGAAACTGAATTTCAGTAAGAATGTTTTCTTTTGGAATTTGTATTCTAAATGTATATTAAAGTTGCTTTAATTGTTAATACAGTACAACACAAGTACATGTACAGTATATGAACAAAATAGGATTTTGGCCTTATTTTGTACAGATGATGATGAAGATAAAGAGCATGAATTTGGAAAACTAGTTGCTGAGCATTTGACTGAGATTCACTTAGGGACCACCCCTGATAAACTTAATAAGGTAATTAATGCCCTTATATACCACTCCCCCCTTAATAAAGAAATATCCCACTCACTCCCTCTAAAAAGATAGAAGGGAGGTTATTGTATATTTGATCAAGGACCTCTTATTAGTCCCCTACCGGTTTCACCAGAGGGGACTATAGCTATCCTCTGCGTCTGTCAGTCCGTCTGTCAGTCCGTCCATCCATCCGTCTGTCTGTCTTTCCGTCCATCCGTCCGTCTGTCTGTCCCACTTCAGTTTTCCACACTTTTTTCTTTATGCATTTGAGGAATAATATGAAACTTGCTGAACAGCTTCAAAATGTCAAACTACAGATCAAGTTTACACTTTTGTAGCGTCTGATTGACATATTTTTGAGAAAAGTAATTTTTTATATTCCAATTTTTTAATGTTCGGGTTCGTTATAGGGTTCGGAGTGTATTGAATAAACGAGGCCAGTATGTAGTCAGTAATAATATCGTGCGTTACTTGTACCATTCCTTTTATCATTTCTAACAAACAAATAAATTTTGTAAAATAGTGTTAAACATTGTGTTGTAAATTTAATCGGCAGGGGTTTTTTTTGTATCATTACAATCGGGTTCGTTGTCGGGTTGGGCTGTTTAACTGTTTGGTTTGATTCGGGGTACAGAAGACGGTAAGAAATGATATTGTGCATAACAGTGCATTGTTTTCACAAATTTTTACCAGCGAATACAGAATAGACTTGGCGAAAATACAGGAGATGAAATAAAGAGTATTACTTTACCTATTTTGTATTTAATTTCTATATCAACTATATAGTTTTAATTTCCTCTGTTCTTTTTTCTCTGATTAAAGCATGATATCTTGTTTACAATAGCTCTGAAATAGTTGTGTGCTTGGAAGCTTTCATAGAATAATACAAACCGGTAGGGGACGTGTATTGCTTATGCAATACTCTCAGAATGCTTGTTAACTATGCATTTATCATAAACATTTTTCTAATTTATGAAGTTTGATTTGATGTTTTAGACACAACAGAAAATTCGAGAGGTCATAGCCAAATACTTTACCTCAGAGGATATATCAGTTAAGGTATGTAGAATTGTGATTCTGTATATTATTGTCATTTTGAAAAAAAATTGCTAGTAATAGTTGATTCATTTTGTCAAATTTCTCTTGCGTATGATATTATGTGGTACTGGTATATAATTCTGTCGTGCTGTATGATTAACATCTTAATAACTTATCCCAGGAGCTTCATCGAACAGCCATTCAGTCATTGGCAGAGTTCACATCTAAGTCACTGGAGCAGTTCCACAAGGCTGGAGAGCTCATCATTCTACAGAGGGACACCAGTAAACACTGTGAAAGCAGGGCTCACAGCTTAGAGAAGTAAGGATGACAGAAAATTGGAGCTGCTGATAGTCTTTATTGTTTTATAGCAGTAGAGATACTTTTGTCATTTTGTTTGAAACTATTTCCCAATATGCAAGTACCGGTACATGTATTATAAATTGACAAAATGCACACATTAAAAATATTGATCTTGAGACCTGCAATGGTACAATTTTGTGTACATGTACATTCATGCATATAAAAAAATCCACAGTTTGCGAGTTTTGGAAAAGGTTCTTGGTTTACTTAAAATAATCTTCATAACTTCGATTTTTTGTGTTTTGTATTTTTTGTTTACATTTTCTTGTGGATATTTTCAGATTAGCAAAAGTATTGAGCACAGAAGTTAACATTATTGCCACCAAGTTTTGCCAATGCTTAAATAAATTGGATGTAAGTATTTTATTATTGAAAACATATCACTTAGACACATACAGTATCCAAGATAGCTGTAACAAAATCACACAGTACAATGGGTACATAGTAGGTACACAGACCATTGTATTTCCATGGCATATGAATTCAAATGAAAAGTGTACTTACATAAATTTCATTTTAAAAAGCTAATTTCATGTTAAGTAGATGAACAATGATTTTGTTTTGTAATATCATGTGAAATTCAATAATGTGCAGTATAAAAGAAGGGAGTTGGGTGGTAAATAATTGGTACGGTACATACAATGATCTTGAAACTTATTTAAATTGTCTTTACTTATTCCCACTGACATCTTTGAACAGTATAAGAAATGTACAGTAACCAAGAAGGATATTGTATAAAAATTCTATTTCAAAGCAATGCTGAATTTTTTACTTTTGACTGTTCATCAACAAGCTTTCCTATCTGTTATTTCTCTTGTAGGAGAATGAACATCCAGATATCACATCAGTGGTTACCAATATCTACTTGGAGGTATTTATTACACAATTAAACACATATCTGGTAGAATTGCATGCATTTTCTTTCTGAAAGTAAGAATTTTTGAAAAATTTTATTTAGGAAAACATGGATATACAATTAATGTTTACCTTGAATTTACTGGAGTTCATATTGGTTGTAGTTTTTTTTTTTTCAGGTCACTTGAGTCACTCAGTCGACCTATTGCTTTTTTGTCCCTCGTTGGTTGTAAACTTTTGATCATTTTTAACTTCTTCTCTAAAACCACTGAACCAATTTTAAGCAAATTTGACATATACAAGTAGCATCTGTGGGTGAAGGGGAGTAAAAATTGGGAAATTCATGGCCCCTGCACCCCCATCCCATGGGCATGAGGGGTAGAGTTAAAACCATAAAAATTCATGCAATCTTTTAAAAATCTTCTTTACTCCTGAACATCAACCAGTCAAACTGTTGGCATGATTGTAATAAACATTGTGGTCTCTACCAAAATTGTGAAATTCATCATGGCCCCTGGGTAAAGGGTTCTTGTGTTAAGGTGATGCTTTAATGATTACCGGTATATAGTGAAAATGCCTTAATTCTTTGAAAATCTTCTACTCTGCTCGTGGGTATTAAGCTAATGAACTAAGCACATGTACATAGTTATGATGAGGAAGAATGCCTCTTCCAAAATTGTTAAGTTCTTGGCCCTTGGGTCTGGGAATTTGGTGTTAGGGTAGGGCTCTAAATGATTATATAGAGAAAATGCATGAATTCTTCAAAAATCTTCTCCTCTGCTCCTGGATATTAAGCCCAAGTACTAAGTGCACACATGTAGTTTTAATGAGGTAGAGAACCTCATCCAAAATTATTAATTTTTGGGTCACAGGCTCTGGTGTAAGGACAGGGCTCTAATTTTTATTAGAGTAAAGTGATGCAATTTCGACTGATTTATTTTATTGTACTTCAGATTTTTTAAATTTAGTCACTGTATGTTATGCTACAATTTTTAAATATTTTTTTAGTATTAATAAAGTTTATTTGATTAATCAATTCTGGAATACTAAAAATGATTTTATAGCCCTGTAATTATAATGCACATGAATATACATTGCAAAAGCCACACTGCAGTTACTCAGGTGACCGATAAAGCCCATGGACCTCTTGCTATCGTTTAATGTTTGCTTTTATTCAAATTTCAAGGTTTTATTTACCAACACCTGCAAAAGATACATTCAACCCATGCTATGGATTTTAGACAATATTGTTTTCCTTTTATAGTCTTCCAACAGTATCATGTACATCCAAGACGCGCTTCAGCTCCTGTTGCCATGCCTACAACAAGCTTCGATTCAGCGTTCCTTGACGTGATTGATAAACTGACATTTGGATAGAGATACAAAAATATATCATATTTATAAATTTTGTTACAAGATTTTGGTCATTAAATTACATCCTAAACACAAACGGGTTTCAGTTCTTAATACAAATTTACTGAATACTGGTGTAACTTTAAAATACTGAATGTGTATTTATTAAGTCATATATAACAGTGATAGATGTGAAATTGTTTATGTTACAGGTACCATACAACAAGTAAACTACTCTTAAATAAGACTGTAATATATTTGTGTGTTTGAATAAAACTAAGTCTTGATGTATAAATCGATTTATATATTAGAAGGAATAGTTTTACCTGGTTCTTCTTATTCTTTTCACACCGACACAGATGAATGTGTGCTCTGGTATATAAATGAGGAAAGTTGTAAACTAATTTTTATAGAATCGGCATTGAATTATATTTAATAAAATGATTGGAAGTTTAACTTTTCGACATAAGTTCTTTTGTCCATTGGTGAGATGCACCCAAACAAACTTCTGGAGAAGATGTCAAGACATCATTTGTTGTGATATGACAAGTTATTTATCACAACAAGTTATTTAAGATCCAACCAAAATGTGAACTGACAATTTTGTGTAGGCATTTATGCTACTTATACTAATGTATTAGAGAAGTTGATGTTATGAAATGTAGTTGTCAAGCTGATTAATATCTGTAAGAATGAAATGAAAATAAAAACGAAACATAAAAGCCTCCATAAAAAACAAATTTTATTACAAAAAGAGTATATTATTATTAAAAATTGTGCTAAAATATAAACTTTCTCATCTACATTATCCCTGTATGTATATTTCTACAACCTATACAATAGATATGCAAACAAATCCATATTTTAATACATGAAAAACAAATATATTATTGCTAGGATTTAAAAGAACAGGTAAACTGTTACTGCAGAAATGTATTTCAACAGAAAAATTTGAGGGGTTTTCAGAACATATTACCCGAATTTCCCTGCAGAGCTACAATTCTACAACAATATACATTTGAAGATAGAACAGGGAAAAATTAAGCTTACTACATATAATATATTGCATAAAGCCTTGAGGTGACAAGTGGATAAGAGACAAATCCTTTATTTAACACCAAGCATCCACAGTGGATAAAGATTTCAACCCAGCAACCTTTTGGTTACATTATAACCACATAACCAGAGTTCAGGAACCCCATATAGAAATAGATGGTGCTTGTTTTATATTTTTGCTTTCTGGATAAAATTTTACAAATTTGTAAGTTGTAAATTATGCGATTTTGGGACATATATCCTACTCAGGATGAAAAAGTTTTTAAGGCTGCTCATTTTTCAGTGATTTACTTGGTAATGCGTCAGACATTAATTAATGCCCTTAGAATGTATGAAGATTTTCTGTAATTTAAAGTTTTATACAAAAAATACAGTCGGAATGCCTAAAGAGTATCTTTTTTTTAAAGAATGTTTTTTTTTAAATTGATACATCAAGGATAGATATTTTCAAATAATATTAATTAGTTTATATGATATGGATATAATACTTCAATCCATTTATTCCTTGACATGCTACATTGTTATTTGATAGGATTTCAGAAACTTTAATAAACCTAAATAGTACAGTACAAAATTTTTTCATTATACAAAAAAAATTAATTAATAACCATGATAGATCAATTATCATTACACTTTGAACTTAAAAATTGTACATACCAGTCATAAATGGAATGTAATTTAATACAAATAAAATCTTCAATATCATAGTGTTACTATAAAAATATATAATTTGTATAAAAAAAATCTGAGCAATTGTTAGTTGTATGAACACCAATATACATTTATTTACACGTAGTTATGAAACTAAAGGCTTCTGAGTTTATAACTTGGTGTTGTCGAGCGTAGAGTTGGATTGGAATCCTTCATTAGCAGTGCCCTTCTCCTGGTAGGGCGGGGGGTTGGAGGTGCGGTATTTGTCGGCAGAGGTCCCTTCCTTTTTATCCTGAGGGCGAAGTTGATGGTTCTTCAGTCCTTGTGGGGTTATCAAATAGGTGATTGTCTTTAAAAAAGAAAATGTTCAATGTTTAGAAACTAGACGAAATTTTATCAGGTGTCAATAAATATAATCTTTCTTTTTTAATAAATCTAAAACATACTTAAGGTAGCGGTATCTTGTTTGCCTTTGTTATAAATCCATATAACTTTCTAAAGATAATTTTTTTTTAAAATGTACCAACATATTACTATTACCATAGAATAGATATTAATATACATGTAACTAGAAATTGTAAAAGTCTTTACTTCTCTTGATATGCCCCTCTCGTAGAATCGATACAAAATCATCAGAGGAATCCAGATGGCAGCAAAGGCAGCCATGCCCCAGCCAATCCCCACTGCCCAGGTGGGGAACTTGTAGAGTGGCTTTGTGGGTCTCTTGTAGTCTAGTTCAGAGTAGTTGACCACACTCATGATAAAGACACACTGGAAACACAAAGTAATTAGTATTTATATATAGGGGGATAGGGGGAAAAGAAACGAAAAAAATGACTACATGGTAACCAGGTGTTCAAAGTTACCAATTGCGATTTGCATCAACCAGTTTAAAGAAACAGCGACTGATATTCTTTTAATCATACATTAAGGTCATGGAGAGTTTGTAGTTGAAGCTATACCTTTAAGAAGTATATTTCGGTGTCATGAAAAAATTCAAAAGATCGCCGACCAGTAAGTTAACTTTATGAACACCTTTTTCAGCTAAATCAAGTACCCCATTCGGTTTTTCCCCCAAAGTTACTTTACATATAATTATGGGTGGTTTCGGTTTGAAGTCATTTAAATTTCTCCGAAATGATAACATACCATACAGAAAATAGGCGAGAGAACGGTCCAGGATACCATCATGTAGGGGTTGATTCGGAACCCAAGCATCATCTCAAGGTTGTCATAGAAGCGCCTCACTCCTAAACAGGAAGATGAAAGTAGATATGTAGAAATCGAGAAAAGATTTCCATTAAATTCAAAGACTGTAACTACCGGGGTATATAATCTGGTCCAAATGGTTTTAAGAAGGTTTAAGGAAGTTTAATTCGTTATAGATATTATCTTGTGAAAACGAATTCGTGTGTTTCTCATTTTAACTAACATAGATTCCATTTACAATATAAGGTTGTTTTTTTTTGTTATAATGAGATATTTTTACACGTTACAACGAGTTCATTAAACACAAGAAAACTTTTTAAAGCAACACTATAGTGGCATATCTATGGTGGCATATCTCTGTCCTTTGTGTGCAAGATATTTTTCTATCAAATATGTCGACATGAAAGATAAATATGTTAAATGCAAGATATATATGTCAACATGCAACATAAGTATAAAGACATGCAAGAAAATTGCTATGAAATGAGAATTATAAAAAATATCACCCACACGTGACAACCAAAATGCTAGATGCTTCCTATTTATGTCGACATGCAATTATTTATGTCAACATGCAACTTAGTTATGTTCAAATGCTACTTATTTATGTCGACATGCAACTTATTTTTGTTCACATGCTACTTATATATGTCAACATGCAACTTAGTTATGTTGACATGCAAGATAACTATGTTGACATGCAACTTAGTTATGTTCACATGCGAGATAAATATGTTGACATGCAACTTATAAGTTGCATGTCAACATAACTGAGTTGCATGTCGACATAAATACCTTGCATGTCAACATATTTATCTTGCATGTAAATATAACTAAGTTGCATGTCGACATAAATAAGTTGCATGTCGAAATAAAGAAAATGCATGTTAGCATAAATAAGTTGCATGTCGACATAAATGAGTTGCATGTCAACATATTTATCTCGCATGTAAACATGAATAAGTTGCATGTCGACATAAATAAGTAGCATCTAGCATCTTGTTTGTCACATGTGGATGATATTTGGGATTTTTGCGATTTGTCAAAATTCTTTTTTGATTGCAATTTTCTTGCATGTCAATATAATTATGTTGCATGTCAACATATTTATCTTTCATGTCAACATATTTATCTTGCATGTCGACATATTTGATGGAAAAATAACTTGCACACAAGGGGCAGAGATATGCCGCCATACAACATAGCACATAATGCGACAAAATAAAGCATAGAATTGAAATCACAGACGAATCTATCAGCATACATGTAGCATCGAAAATTCATAGCATTGAAACCATAAAATCGCCTTTGTAACAAAATAGAAAAACATTCCATATCAATTTTTAGGACAGAATTTAGATTTAAATGCGCATTTGAAACAAGTATTTACCCTCTCAATATCGGGAGCCGTGTAGAAGAAGAGTGAAATGTTTTTTTGCTGTTTGTCGGTTTTTTTATGGGGTTTTTTTTTGCTTGGTTATGAAATTTTATGGAACACTGACCAGTATGCAGAAAGTTTTATCAAATCTTATAGCAAAGTATTGCATTGTTTAGCACAGTATTTTGCATGTCACTTTATAGTCAACTGGGAGATTAATGAAATGATGAATGTGTAGATGTAAAATAAAAATTGATAGATAAAGTGCTTGAACAAATACTATTCGGAAACAAGCTTTCAAGACTTAAGACAATTTTAAAAGGTTTTTGGAGGAAATAAACTATTTGTTAAATCAAAACTAAACAAGTAAATCAGTTCTAGAATGCTACGCAAGCACAAAAAAAAATTATGATTGACATGAGGACGTGAAACGAACGTCATAATGCCATTAAGTCACAATCGCCTTGCATCCACGCAAATTGGATGAAGCAAAAATGAAGCGCTGTCTGTCTTCTGCCCTTTGCTCTGCTTTGGCTTTGCCATTCTGTTCAGCAGGACCACTATCAATGCATGTATTTGGACATTTTAATGGACAAAGTGGCAAGTTTTACATTAATGGATTGCGCGACACAACCACAGGCTCAAGAAACGACGTAGTTGGAGACGGAGAATTCACTACTGTAAATTCCTTATATTACGCGAGTACTTAATTCCGCGATCCCGCTGATTTGTATCAAATCGCGAGAATATAAAATCGCGAACGTTGAAATTTTCTCCTTATTTCTTATAGGTTTCATCTCTCAGAAAATAATGGCGAGATTTTAAAATCCGCGAAGGATGCTTCTCGCGATTTTACGCGGATATTAATTCCTCGTGTTTAATTAGGAATTTACAGTATGTGGCAGGATGCCTTGATCTTCACGAGCATTCTGATGGCGATAATCTTAGCTGGAATCGTGGGATATTTCTTTGCAAAACTGAGGGAAGGTTGCAGTAATGGTGACAAAAGCGGAGCAGAAGAAATGGGTTTGAGTAGGGATCCAACATTTAAAGATAATATCGTGGATTTTACAGCAGAGATGTTTGAAAACGAAGTGGAAAAATAATGTCATTTCCGTGTGTCCTTTTTTACGAGAAACCAACGTTTCATTTCAACTGAAGCATTTTAATGTTTGAAGACTGCGATTTAGGTAATATCAGAGTTTCATTGTACTTATGATAGATAATTACAATTTGATTCTGGTTGTATCGTTGTTGTTGTTGTTGTTGTATTTATACTGTTATCAGCATGGATTGCAGTTCTTCATGTGTGTATATATATATACAGTGTTTTAAAAGTTTTTTATTATATATATATATATATATATATATATATATATATATATATATATATATATATATATATATATATATACACACACACAGACACACACACACTCACACACACACACACACCGAGAGAGAAGAGAGGGAGAGGGAGATGGAGATCTTACCGTATATCCATGCAATGGCAATGCACTCGAAGAATGCAATGAAGAGAATGATTTTACTCCCTGAATAGTAGTCAAACAGTTGGAAGACGTACATTCCGCCCTACAAACGATGTGTTAAATTGGTTAGAAAAAGTAAAACTACAGGTGATCTAAGATACTTTACTGTCTTTGGAACCTTTAGCAGAATTAAAATTGTGTCGAAGGTAGTAATTTTCTCCATAACAACTTACCCGCGAAACCATGGAAAGTCCAATAAAGAAGTTTAATATACAGACAATCCCGATGAAGATTTCCTTTCTGTAACCCCTTCGTAACAGGTTCGGCCATTGGTCGACCACGGCAGAAATGACGCCTTCAACACCCACAAACTGTAACCAGCAGATTGAAAAAAAAATACTGAATTCCACATTTGAGTAATTCTATGTGCATACACATTATTACAACAAAAGACTTAATTGAACCTCCGCTTCCATATATGATAGGCTCTCACCTGACTGTCCAGTCCTAACAGAATCAACATCAGGAAGAAGAGGATGGCCCATATCGGTGCCCCCGGCATAAGAGACACGGCTTTAGGGTAGGCAATGAACGCTAGTCCTGGACCTGAACAATAGATGCTAGCCATCAGAACCCAGTGCCAAAACATAGCAATAACGAAGTACAGTAAGCTTCTATCTTATACTTTCTTAAGAGGGCTCGATGTTCGTAGCCATTTTTAGACTTTAGAAGAAATCTAAATACAAATATAGAAAAAATACGAAAATTTAAAAGGTAAAATGTATGGATTTTTCCTTTACCAACTGATAGTTTATGGCTAAACAAATCATATCTGAACATTTTAGGAAGATCGGATGGTTAATTTGTTGACCATTCAGCCTCCATAAACAAATACGTCCAATCATCATGAACCTTGATACACTTGCAACTAAGTTACAATGTACGTTTGATAGCTATATAGAATCCACTACCGATATGAAATGACTGGATCTAAATACAAACACTGTCAGCGATAAACCGTATAAACCAATCTTACTAAAAAAAACAAAAAACAAAAACAAAACAAAAACCAAAATACAACATTAAAAGAAACCCAGTCGTCATGGTTTACTTGACAAAAACATCTTTTTATATAAAAGTTTTTAAGAATCTAACCATGCAGAGTAAACATTAGGGCACAGATTATAACAGTAAACGTGTGGACCTACCCCCAGCCGCCACGTCCTTGATGTCCACCCCTTGGACCTCCGCCATATGTCCTAGAATGGTAAAAATGATGAATCCAGCGAAGAAACTCGTGCCACTATTTGCACAGGCAAAAATGATACAGTCCCTGGAAAATAACATGGCTGTGTATTCATTTGTATATTTGCTGTTTGCTGTAAATGCATGCCACAGAGAGAGAGAGAGAGAGAGAGAGAGAGAGAGAGAGAGAGAGAGAGAGAGAGAGAGAGAGAGAGAGAGAGAGAGAGAGAGAGAGAGAGAGAGAGGTGTTACCTGTAGGAATTATGATTGAACTTGTTGTAACTTCCAAGCGCTGTTAGGGCACCAATGGCAATTGAATACGAGAAGAAAATTTGAGTTCCCGCATCAACCCATACCTAAAAATGTGAAATTCTTTAATAAAGATGCAGCATGTTATAATGAAAAATTCAAAATAACATAAAAACTCAATCTGCATGGAGATTATGACAATAAATTTTTGCTGGGTTTCTCATTTTTATCTATTATTAATTAGCAGATCTGACGTTTAAGCGAAGCAAATATATTCCGGTATATATAAAACATATAAATGAATTTTTTTAATGTTATTGGAAAACTAAACAAACGTAAAAAGTGAAATTGCAGTTAACACCAGAGTATAAACTCGCGCAGATCCAGCTGTTATCCCTCACGGGGATCCAACCTATTGACCCAATGATATGCTGTCACGCGAATAATTAACAATTCGGAAACCCCAACAGTGAAATTTAGAACCATTCAAATGATAATTATCCACAATTCATCGACAATTTAAATTGAAAATGAGACACTGGGACTGTTTAAGTCGTCACAAAATGGCTGACCTCTGATCGAAACGACATTTCGTTTTATTAAAAGGATTTTATCGATGTTAACATGTAACATACTGAATAGCCGAGTGGATAAAGTGTCAGGCTTGTGATCCGTACAACTTGAGTTCGAAACGCGAAGGGGCTTTTGTTTTTTTCTTACTGAACTGAATTTTTTAGATATTCAATTTTTATCTCCAATCTGCAAATTTTTCGCTTATTTGACATATGTACAGTTTATTTATAGTTGTATCTTCATAAGCAAATAATTTACTGTTAAGTGACTATTTCGAGGTGTGTTATTCCATCGTAAAATACTTCACATTGTTATATTCAGTAGTATATTCTCACTATATAACTCTATATAGACGATTAGTCAATAATTGTAATATTAGCTCGTCCGAAAAATATTGACTGGTCAATATTTTTTTGATATTGACCGGCTAGGAATAATAACTAGAGAACATTCCCTCTATTTCAAATAATCGCCTCTGATTAGTTGATTCGCAAACGATGACGTAAATAACTCTTCACGACTCCAAAACAAGGTGACGTCATAATAGACAGTCAGTCAAGGCAAGTAAACAATGGACGCGCAATGCAACGGTTTGCTATCATAACGGATATAAGGATTTGCGAATTACTGTGAAGTAAAATCAGGTACATCTGTATAATATGTTTTACGGTGCTACCGTTCTGGCCAGCGCAGCAAGAATTACAAATGCCTTGCATCATTGTCAACCTAGTGTTATTTAGGTATCAACGAACGTTAAAGAATTTTTGAGAGTATTGCTCTACAATAAGTATGCTTAAGGTATTAATTTTAATGGTTATGATACATACCACGCAACCCCCTACCCCGAGAGAGAGAGAGAGAGAGAAGAGAGAGAGAGAGAGAGAGAGAGAGAGAGAGAGAGAGAGAGACTCTGGTCCCTGTTTGTAGATGTGAAATTCCCCACTTTTAAATTTAATGGTCTGACTATATGCAATATCTACATAATTTTTTTAAACTGTTTATTTTTTCATTTTATTCCTTTTTATTTATTTCAAAATGTCCTATTGTTTATTTCCTCCCTACTCATGCATGCACAATTAGCTTAAAAATGGATCGATATGCCAGTAAAGTATGACTCTTGCTAATATATATACATAAAATCTCTATATTAAAAACGATTAAAAACAAATCATACGTCAAAGAGGCAGGTATCGCAGTCTTTACTGAAATAACTAGTACACGCATTACAGATGTTTGATCCACCTCTAAATTTATCGCGGGAAATATAGCGCGAGTGCACTGTGACGTCATCCATGATTTTGTTCGTCTTTGTTTACGTTTCTCGACTCAATACGGAGGTATGGAAGCATGTAACAAATCTTTTGAGTCTCGCCAAAGCATATGCGGTAATCAAAACGTGTCTTCAAACTTTAAGTCACTGTAAATTACGAGTTAAAAGTCGGCCATTTTTGGCATAGCACCACGGGTGAAAACATTAGAGAGCATTATGGGATGTAGACAAAAAATTTTGTTTGATGAACTGTAGGTTTAGCTCGTTCTTTTTCCCGCGCACACTGGTTCTTAGAGCTCGCTTCGCTCGCCGGCGCTGCGCGCCGGCGAGCTGCGCTCGCTATTAATTCTTTCTGTCGGCGGAATATCACCAGTGACCGTTTGATGCTGAGGATATTTTGGAAATGAACTTTGCACAGAATTGAATTCGTGAGTTCTTTGTTGAGCCGAGAAAATTACAGCGATCTGTTTTCAATTACTTTCTTAATTTTGGTTTGTTTCTTCATATAACAAAACAAATGTTGACTGTGTTTTCGGGCAACATTGATTATATTAGCCCCCTTGGGACGAAAATATTGCCCTCCGCTTCGCGTCGGGCAATATTTCGTCCCTCGGGGGCTAATATAATCAATGTTGCCCGCAACCCCAGTCAATATTTGTATAATATTTCACGTCCAGTAGGCATGATGTTCACAAAGTTTAGAACTATGGTACGTCCTTAGTACGTCTTAGGATACGTCTTAGTCTAAAGTATGTTTCTCGAAGCTCTTCTTAAAAGGTTATAAAATCATGTTTTGGGAATCTTTGGATTTTTGTTAAGACCGGTAAATAGAACAATCTTTTTTACAGCTTCGGCATTTCCGACAAACATCCAATTCTTAATCCGGGAGGGGGACATAGTAATTATTCTATCTTGTACGTTTGTTTTAACATAATCTATGTGGAGAGAGAACCCGAACCCCGCACCTTCATGGGAGCTAACAAATTAAACAATTTCTTTTTTGGTGTTTTTTTTGCAAATACTGTCTCTGTTTGGCAAAAGAAAATTATTCTTTTATTCCAAATATATACACTAAATAAGTTACATTCATTGTTTTGATTACTACTAATACTAGTATAGGTAAAATATATTCAAATGTCCTTGGCTTAAAGGGTAAATCTACATCGGTTTATATAAGAGTAATGCATGATCATTCTTAATTTTTATCACCTCATTCTGAAAAATAATCTTTAAAAAATTCGTAATGTATTTTCGAGATCGATTACAACTTATTTCTTATTTAACCTGTACGTGTATTCTATATATTGCAGATTTAAGGGTAATTGGTTATTTTTGTACGTGTAACGTTTTTAATGAAAAGCGTGTGCATATGTGTTACTTGAATGACAAAAGTATCAAATGTTGATTTACACTCAAAGAATACACACGAATAATTGTTGTTTAAAGAATAATAATATCTGCTTGTAAGCCGCCCTGATATATATTTTCCATACCAACAAAAATACCCGGTAATAGTTATTTGGATTTCTGGGTTTTTGTTACTGTTCACTGAAATACCGGTATGTCTAAGTAAATAGATTTAAAATTACTGGGTTTAGGTCTATCGTGTTATAGATACCTGTAATTTTCTCTGGCAAAATGTTAAGGTAATGATTTATCCTTAACAAGTCACTCAAATTTTATCTGAACGAATTGATGTGAAAAATAAGAATGATTTTAATAGGTTAGAATATCCTAACTTAGATTTTCCTAAGTTACCATCGAATTACATTATTGATCTAAGGATGTTGCTAACGTTTTTTTAAGTCATACCTGACAGACTTAGGTCATGTCTTTATAGGTAAAATTCATGAACATTCCTGCAGGACTGTAAAATGATCTAAACTGGATCTGCATTGTACACTCTTTATAAGCATCTACATAGTCAATACACAAAGATAGAACTATCATTTTCTCCTTATGTTAACATAATGTTTTGTATTTGATTAAAAGCCTTATATAGCTGAATATGTGAATAAAGAATTTACTTTGCATAAACACCACTTTCTTTTTATTTTTTAATAGTCATAAGCTGTTCGTCACGTTTTATTTGTTCTTATTGCTGATTATAAGAAACTAGTTTAAGCCTTGTTCTATTTAAAAAAAGCAAACCTTATAAAATGTTAGTGCATGTAAATTTGTAAATTTCGTGTTTAACTGTGGCCAGTGACCATTGTTTCATATACAAGGTGTTACTGTTGCCATAACAACAAGATCTACCTCCATGTCGTTCAGTTTTGAGAGATCTGGCTTTAAATAGAAGATGACCCCATTCAGGGAGCCCGGAAGAAGAGCGTTCCGGATAAGCAACGCCGCCATGAACAAATATGGCGAAGTAGCAGTCACATACATGACCTAATTAAAACGAGAAAAAGAAAGAAAATCTTCCTCAGTATCTAGTTTACAAGATTCAATATAAAAGTTTACCTCTAAATCGTTCAGTCTACTCCAGTCTGGAGTTAAATAAAACAGAATTCCGGTCCTTGCACCCGGCAATAAGCAGTTTCTGATGAGGAGAGCTAACATAAAGAGATATGGAGATGTTGCCGTGATGTACATCACCTGAAATAGTCAGACTTGTTGGCTATGGAAACACACATTCATACAGAAATATACCAAGCAGCAAATCTGCCAACACCAAGAAACCCCTGTCTTTGGATAAATCGCAAAATTGGAGGACTTCAAGGTACATCGCACTATAATAGCGTCCGGATCAAAAAAGATTAATACAGTCTTTTAATGACAACACTTCCAGAAACGCTATCTGTATAGTTTAACAAAGCATTGTATATTTTCAGGAACATTAAATTCTATATAAAGTAAGTTCCTCGGGTTATAACAAGTTCAACTCTAGGTGAAAAAAAAATCAAAATTTATAAGATACGATGATATGATTTAAACAAATATTCATGGTTCAAGTGGTTTGCGACTGATGTGAATACCTGCAACCCCGACAAGAACAACAAAAACAATACGAATTCATTGAATTCAATTCAACAATACATCGAGTGGATGCTAAAAAATGTTCGGTCTATGAATACCTTTCCTGAAGACTTGATGCCTTTGCAGATGCAACAGTAAACAACCACCCACGCAAATAGTAAGGTCAAGGCCAAATCCCATTTGATCTCACCCATATTCTCAGGTTCGATTCCATCAGATATATTGAGGACTTTATTTCTGCAATAAATAGAAATTCAAAATTAAATCATGCAGAACTTGGATAAATTCTAAGAAATTGGATCAAGCTTGTTGCTCAAAAGAGGACTCTCTCTCTCTCTCTCTCTCTCTCTCTCTCTCTCTCTCTCTCTCTCTCTCTCTCTCTCTCTCTCTTCTCTCTCTCTCTCTCTTAGTGAAAGACTTACTCCCAGAACTCTTGTACGGAATCCAATCGTAAATGGCTTGGCACACAAGCAGTCGAATAGCTTTCGTTACGGATGGTCCCACTCTCGTTGAAAATCGCATAATACGTTTCTGTCGCATTGCTACAGACAAGTTTTTGAAAGTTGTCCATGCTGGAGATATTTTTGACAAACGGGCTTTCAGCCGCTTCGCTTGAGAAGTCGGTACAATATTTCGAATTCCAACTATTTCCACATGATACCCATGGAAGCTCAAGGGCGAAGGAACTAAACATGTAGTAGAAGGACCAGCAGAGAATAATGTTGTAATAACAGTTCAGGAAGAAGACAACTATTGTGGAAGATATTCCAATGCCTGAAAACATATTAAAATTATCTTTAAAAAAATTAACAATATTTAAAAGCAATTATATATTTTCAAAAATTATTCTTACTTATTATAATGAAAATTGTGTTTATTTCTTTAACTTAATACTTTTACAATACACACGTTCTGTCAAATGCAAATCCTTTAATTATCATTAAGTTGGACAAAATTCCTGGGTCAAATGATACAAAGAATTTTAGAAAATCAGGTTTGTAAAAGAACTGCCATTATAAAAATCCGTTTTTACATTTGTCCGCTATTTCTTAAACTTTTATTTTTCTCCTTTTCTGGTCAATTTCAAAAAACTTAAAACAATACCGGTATTAGTACTTTGTACGATACCATGAAACAATGAACTAAAGCCAAGTATACATATTCATTGGATTGCAAACGAAAAACAGATAAAGAGGTTAAGATTACTGACCTTGAAACAAGGGACAGATAGACCAGGCCCTGAACCCGGACACGCCCATAAACTGTCCCACCGAGCATTCCAGGAAGAACAGGGGCACGCCTCCAATGATGACCAATATAAAGTACGGAATGAGGAAAGCACCTGCAGAAAAAGGAGAACCTTTAAAATAGTCTTTGCTAATTGGTTATATTCATGCTCAAAATCAATTCATCAAATAGGATAATATGTTTATAAGTATGATCCAGTGTGTTTGCAATTTATGTCAATAACCAAAAAACAGGTCATTTAACAAAACAGGTATCGAGTGAAAAGTATCTTTAAAAGTATGTTCGAAAATCTAAAATACAGGACTATTTTCTTTATTGACCAAAGTAGAGTATGACATTAGGACTCTGCCACCTGCAGATAAAGACACATTTTCATAGTTCATCCAAAAAATAAGCGATTCAATGAAGAATCGGTGGGGTGAAGTGGAACTGAAACATTAATTCTTTTGATACATCAATATCGGTTGTTTTCTTTAATCTTATCAAAATCACATTCATCTTTCTTTGCTAGGTTTTGTGTTTTCTCTGTATTTGCAAACCCAGACAGATATTGTCATTATTTACTGGCGCGTAACTAGCTTTATTCTTCTGCAAGCAATTATATCCAGAGAATATTGTTCAAAAGAGAAGAAAGAACCATGCAGTACCATGACATTCTGTATATGATATTTTTTCCGATTTTGCAACGTATAAACGTTTTATTTTAAATAAGTCCAGCTTTTGAACTGCATGCGATAGGTACATCTGAAATACCACCTTTGTTTAAATATACATTTGACCAAAAAAAAAAATCACGAGTATGCTGTACAAACGAAATTTGAGAGGGCGGAGTGGGTTAATAGCATAAGAATGATATTCAGGGCATAACCAGTGACAATGAAAATGCGCCGCCGATTGCTTTTTTAAAAGACTACCAGGGACTATTCAAAGAGCAACAGTTCATCTTAAGTAGGGCACTACTGTATTTACAGTGACCTGCAAGAACTCGTCAACAACTATTGCTATCAACATGCGAAAGATTTTGTTGTTTTCATATTACTTTTGGTAATTCTTCTATTGACTAAAACTTTTGTATGAATGGCTATAATTTCATTTGTCTCTGATAACTTAACTAAATTTTATGCAACGAGTAAATGCATTGTACTGGTCTCCTTTCAAAGCAATGACAAATGTCTGAGGGGAACTCTCTAGAAATGGAACAACGCGCTGTATTTAGTATTTAGTTCGTATTGTGTAACATAAATAAATTTTGAACTTAGATTTGACGTACTGAGTAATTTATTTAAAAAAAAATTGGCAACAGTAGCTCAGTTGCAGTAGATCTTATTTTGCTTTATAGGTTCTCTGTTTGAGCTTCGGCTGCTCAAATCACGACAGCAGTGAAGCAACGCACTTTGAAATCAAAGTACTGAAGTACTGACGGGAGTTGATTTTATCGATTATCATTTATTCAAAATCAACGATATGTGATTTTGCATGGCAAGTAGTATCAGTAATCGAAATATTTCTAAGAATTTGTATGGATCCAGGCAAGATATAACTCTTGTCTTGTTCAACCAAACGCTCGACTGTCTCCGTTTATCTCCGACAAGCAAGATAGGCTCTGTTGTGTTGGATATTAACGGAGACAGCCAAGCGTCTGGTTGAACGAGACTACATTGAACTCTAGCGTAGGAATACATACAACTTTAAAAAATATCTAAATTGTTTGTACAATTTAAAATCTTACTATTTTCATGGTATTAATGAATAAGTTTTCTTGAAAAACAATGCTTCAGAATACATAGCATCGAATTTATCGATTATTTTCAAGAACTAAGCGTTGTTAGCGGTATTGATTTGTGCTTAGGTCTAAACACTGTTTCACTTTAGCTTTGCCCGAGTAAGTGCAGAGGAGAGTTGATTAAAATCAACTCCCAAAAATTACACACTTTGAACAAAAATTCAAAGTGCGTAATTTTTCAAAGTGCGTTGTAACACAGCAATTAACATTTTTTCGAAAATCCAACAATGAAACTTGATTCTTAATTCTGTTAAATTAGAAGATAAAATGTGGAAAGCTCGGGTTTATGTCTATGCCTGTCTATACTATAGACTATAGTTTGCATTGTCAACATCCAAGGGCGATGTCAGGGATAGGCTCATTAACCTCGGCTGCGAGTTACAAAAGAATTTGCGACTTAAGGTTTTACTTTAAAAAACATATACATGTATACATAAAGAGATTGAAAAAGTATAAATAAATCGTTTGATCGAAATCTTGCGCATTGGGATAAATCTCGAGACTGAATAGATATACGAATTAGTCGTAAGTTTTCTAGTCTAAGACATTGACTGCACGAGTCGTAAGTTTTTTAGTCAAAGATATATTGAGTCGTAAGTTTTTTAGTCTAAGATATATTGACTGCACGAGTCGTAAGATTTCTAGTCTTAGACACAGACTTGCACGAGTCGTAAGTTTTCTAGTCCAATACAACGACTCGCACAAGTCGTAAGTTTTCTAGTCTAAGACACCGACGTATGAATAAAAGGGAAGAGTCAAACTGACATCAGATAAATCTCTTAACCGTGCGCCATGTATTCAAATTTAACTCGCCCCAACCTAGATACCATAAATTTTGTCAAAAAGAAATTCTGTTGATAGTCCTAAATATAATTTGTTCTTTTGAAACGAAGGTCAATGAAAATTAAATGAAATAAAACCTACGGCAAATGTTTGATCACAGACTCTATGGGTACAGACCTGAAAAACTATGATCTACATGTATGTTCAGGAAACTCCCATAAATAAAGGCATATTTGCTTTTTGCACTGCATTACATTATATATTTTCTAAATAAGTTCTACAGTCTTCCGTTTTCATGATTTCATGGTTATTGAATTTTCCATTTTTACAATGTCTAAACCTATTTATATAAAAAAAGAAAACTATATGATCATTTTATGTATGAATGCATTTGTTTTAAGTTCGTTGCGCAAAACAAATTAACATATCAAAGTGGAGCTTCGTCGGCCTAACAGTCAATATTCAAGTAATTATGTACATGATGCAAGTACAATCGCTTCGTTTTGATTACGTCATATGCGTCATTGACGTGTTATCAAGTCAAATTATGATCGTTGACCTAAAGACAAAAATGTTGTCCACTGTCGATAGTAATGTAATGTCAACTTCCAAACTATAACTGTTTGGATCTGTTTTACCCTTTATCGGGGTTCCAGCTCTGCTGCTAAATCCGTTCCTCCGAGATTGAACGAAAAATAATGCGGTCCAACAATTCTGGAGGAGACCGATTTTGTTCATGTTTCGAATTTTTTATTTGGTACAAAAATATGTAGAGTTATTAATTATAAGACAATGCCAAAAAAGTAAAATACGACATATGTAAATACTCAAGGTTAACGGTAAGGTACAGTACAGTATATATTTTGGTTTAGGAAGCTTAATAACCCATCTATCAAATTGCTAAACTGTTGAGGACATTGCTATAAATAGAATAAACGACCTATAAAATAACGAAACTGGGAAACATCTTAACGATGTTCATGAAACACAATCCTAAATAACCTGACGTTGGTACAGAAATTTACGCCCGTGCTTTGTATTTCAGAGAGATCATTGCCTTCAAACTTCCTGGGTTTTTTTTTTTGTGGGGGGGGGGGGGGGGGGGCATTCAGCAGCTGTAGCCTAGTGATATTTCAGTCATTGATGAGTAGTTAGTAACATACTCTGTTGCCAAAGAGTTTTACACATTCTAGCTTACTATTTCAGGAAGGCGTTCGACTACATCAAGGAAGTACTGAATACAGGGAAATATTCGCCCCCGTTTTATTTTCGCCCCTTTCGTCCTCGTTGTCAGCGAGCGAATTTAAGACTTGATGAATTGTACAACGAGACAGAGTTGTCTCTATTGACAAGACTGTGT
Source organism: Magallana angulata (assembly GCF_025612915.1). Classification (NCBI taxonomy): domain Eukaryota; kingdom Metazoa; phylum Mollusca; class Bivalvia; order Ostreida; family Ostreidae; genus Magallana; species Magallana angulata. The sequence continues at coordinate 12,029,505 of NC_069117.1, forward strand.
CTTGGCGAATTTAAGACGGGGCTAAACCGTTTGCTAGTGTAAAAGGGCAAAAATAAAACGGAACGAAATAACCAAGCATACAGCATGCAGGGCCTACTTTTCATATAACTTTGCTCTTTGTGGTCATATAACCACCAATTCAACGAACTTAAACCAGGAATTAAAATTTCTCTTTAAAGGTCCATTAACCATCTTTAACATAACTCAGGTTTTTACGTACATTGTCCACTAAATACTGTTTTGTGCATTAAAGAAGAAAAACTGTTTGCCAACTTTTATATCTTCAGGGTAAATGGAATTATTCAAATTTCAATATCAGATTCAGATTGAAAAACATTTTTTGGAGGTTATATTATATGCTGTTTGGTGTATGTAAATAAGAAAATAATACCGAGACAATCTCCTCCATCAGCGTAATCCAAGAAGAAGAAAATAAAACTTTTTGTCAGTTTCACAGAGCTTTGAAACTACAATTTGGAGTTTTATTTTCGCATGCACCCGGTAAAATGAACAATTTTACTACAAGGCCATCCGTTCCGGATGGATTCAAGTCATAGCTGTACTAATGTATCAAGCTTATTGATATTCAACTCTAACCTAAATCAGGCGATATTTCATGGAAAAGAAAAATTTGCCAAATCTTTGACAAGTTCCAACCGATGAGAGCAAAGACCGTTGAATATGCTTAGTAAACTTGAGAGACTCGCTAATCCATCAATGTCGGCCTGTTTCAACGTAATATTTATTTAAAGACGTATGTCAAGATTGGAGTGTTCCGGTCCATGATCACAGCTTGGTTACCAGAACTAACAAGCTCTATATCGGAAGCTACACATCTCCATTTTACCGAATTCCAATAAAGCCCAAGAATATGTCTATTTCAGGTCGCCATAGAGTTAAAATAAGGGCCGGTAGGTATGTATGTTTTAAAAATTTGTTCGAATAATCACATCACCCAGAATAATAAGCATTTACTGTAGTACATTGTACATGGTGTGGTTTATAGTTTTGGGCAGGTGGTGAATGTCCATTCCGTACTTTATGAAAGGACGCTTCAATTCGCAGACTCCTAAACTGGACTGCTTTTTACAATGAAACTTAACTAATCCTTGTATCTTTAACAAGTAGCATTTCAAATGGCTCGATGTACGAATAATGAGTATTTATGAGTTTTGTCTAAAGTTCTTTTTGTAAAACGCATTTCAGCTCTCTCAATGTTTCTCAATAAAAATGTATAAAACACGTCTTTTTTCTTTATTTTTAAATACAGCCAACTTAGGCAGTGGCATAGACGATGCACAACGATAGCAAAGCTGTTAAAAGTTTTAATGCCCTCATTCGTTATAATGTGGTTTTGTTTTTCTTAAATATCCTTTTCTTTATGACCAAATAAGACTAAAATGCAAATGGACAACTATCAGATGCATGTCTTTTTATGTTGAAGGAGTGATAAATGACTTTCTTTAAAGATGAAACTCAAAAATGACAGATTAACCATATAATGTTAAATAAAACTGCACAAAGTTAAGGTGCAAAAAGGATTTTCAATATGTTCGCCCTTTATTCATTATCAGATGGCGAAATAGATCGTTTCATGATCAATGAGCAAACTGGATTTGAGTTGGCATCCATTTCGATTTTCACAAATGTTAAATCTAACATGCGAAAAATATGTTACTTATTTTTATAGATAACAATACTGAGAAATAATATCGCAAATCATAAACCGGTCATAAAAGTCGATAACATTCACCCCCTCTGGTTTGGTACCGGGGGCGGGGGATCACTGAAATAATCGTAAAATACACATCCTAGTGACAATTTCTTTGATAAAATAGTCAATATACAGGAATTCTATAAACTATTGTGTCGATATCTTTACTGCAAAAATAAAATCTTAAGCGAAAAAATAATACACATTACAGCATTGCAAAAAACTGTCCAGTGAATAATAAAGTTAATCAAATACTAGTCCATCCTTTTGTCACATTAATAGTTTTCTGGTACAAATAGCATTCCCGTTTTCAGATGTATTTACTCTTAGATTAATACTCATTCGATCAGTTTATCTGGACCATGCCTCTATCCCAGTCATGCAAGCTTTCATTGTTTTACATGTAACTCTGTTCACGTCACTGCCTTTTTTATGTGTTTTAACCCTTGGGATTATGATATACGAGGGTTGTCCCAAAATAATGTAGACAGGACACATAATTTATAAATTGTTCACTGCAATTTCATTAGACTTATATGTTTTCTTAAATGACCCTTTGGCAAACAATACTGAAAAATTCAAATATGTACTTTATTCATTTCTCGAGAAAATAAATAATTATTAACAACAAGTTTTGTCAGGCGGCGCAATGTGCGACGTCGAAAATTTCCAGTTTTACGTTGTTGCTAAACCCTCCACATCGTTTTACGATAATATTTACGTTTTATTTCCGAAAATGTCTTAGAAAAAAAAATCATCTTTGAACATGTACCCTGAGTGCACAATCAACATATATTTCTAGTTTGTTTTTTTTTACGATTACGTACAAACGATCTGTCGCCTCCAAACTTGTCCTGTATTACTTGTTGTCTAACGTCCGTCTTACCGAAATGTGTCGTTCTGCATTTTGACGTCCATTGATATCGTTCGAGGTTTCTTTTTTTCATTTATTGTCATCATACTTGTTCAAATATTTTCAATGATGTTTAACTACTTATTCACAAAACGCATTTCTTATCGATTTTGTTAATTTCATTCACTTCCAAAGCCGCTTAGGATTTATTTTATGGTTTTTACAAAATTGTATCAGTTACTGCTGCGCTGCCTTTAACGCTGACATCGTCATTTATTACGAGTTAACTTTTCAACTTGTCACAAAACGCGCTATATAATATTTAAAAGTTTTGTTATAGCCGAAACATTTTCTGAGTAACTAATAGAATTATTATCAAATATCAATGTATGTTTTATTTGAATGTTTTCATTCAAAAGTACTTTTCCTCGCAATTTTCATTTCATTATGTTAATTTTAACTTTTTGTTTTTGACATTGCGCCGCATGTCGAATTTCTGATCTAACATGCTTTCATTTCACTAATTTAATCTCAAACAATATTTGATTTTAAAACATCATTTGAATGCAAATATCTTGAACCCTTTGTGGCACAAATTTCATCTTCCTTTGTCTTCAATTAACTGAATAACGCCACTTATCTACGCTATTTTGGGACAACCCTCGTAATAACAAAAAAAAATATTCTTTTTATTTTACTTTTCAGAAAAGTCCATAATATTTAAAGAGAACCAATTTAACCCCAGCGCATAGAAGAAAGCAGGATAAATTTCTACCCTGGAGATTATTACACATTCAGCCTACTTTTAACTACATGAAAGATGACTAAACACGCCTGCTATTAAATCGAAGGGGCTTAAATTAAAGAAGTTTTGTAAAGAAATACAAGAGTATGTTTTGTAAAACAGCGATAATTGTCTGTGAACTTTTCAACTGGAAAGTAATACTACCTATTCATCGCAATTTTATAGACACCTTCAAAAAAGTTTCTCATTTGCTCCACTGGCTCTTAGATCGTTCTATAAAAAACTGCATGTTGTACATGAACACCGCATGCTATAGGGTTATGTTTTCGTAATATATGGGTTGAAAACAAACTGTTCCCAATATGCTCAGGAAAACCCCCAATATTTACCCACGAACTTGTTTAATTAACTCTCAAAATCACGTGCAATTTTAATGCTGGCTGTTCATATACACCACTAGATATCAAGTGATACATAAATTGTTGGCCAAAAAAATGTTCGGTTAGAATATACCCTTCCTCGAATGAGGCTAAAAAAAAAAAGTTAAACTGTGAAACGTAACGGATTGCGATTGCAAGCCTTTTCTCTTCGTGCCTTTGACTTCGTGTCTTTTCAACTTTTACTTATCAACACCCCCTCTGCATACATCATTGTTATTCAACCCATGGACAGCGCGAATGACTCTCATAATTTCCAGCCGAGACCGAATGTTTAACGATCTCAGGTCACGTTTCTTCTGAAGTTTACCCTGTATACACAAATATTATTCATCGAACCAGACTTGGAACGGGGATCTGAATATTTTATATGGGTACATATATCTGGCAAAAATTTTACGAGATTTGTTAACTTTGATGATTTTGCAATTCAGCACATAAGTTTTTTTTTTGGCAAACCAAGGAAACAGTGTAGTAATGTACTTTATATCCTTAAGTACATTTAGAAAATCATAAAATAGTACAACGTTCGTTTAAGACGTTTTCAATAAACCATGAATTCAAATTTCATTACTTTTATGTCATAGCTTGTATGCATGTCAAATAGAACAAGCCAACGAGATGCCCATTAAATTGTAATATAGCAGCAGTATACAAGCTCTATTAAGATGTCATTTAATATCCAAATGGGTTCTATGTGTGCTTTAAAGCACTCCATAGCCAACCAAAAAGGACATAACAAACAAGAGAACAAAGGCTGGACAATGGAGAAACGTGAGACCGCGAAGCAAAGGTTGTTCCCCAACATAAACGACGGGTGTTGGGTGGAATACTTTTGGAAAAGGTAGTCAATCGACCATGAACCCATACTGTGTTTGGTGGTGATGTCAAATTCTTGCTGGGTCGTTGGGGAAAAACCTCACTTTACAAAAGAAACATATACAAGTACTGGATCTTAAGTCAAGGTTTCTCCAGCGAGTCGTGCAAAAGAGACCGTGCAAAAGGTCAAGATTGTATTAAATGACACTGAAATCCCTCGCTTGACCTACTGAAATATTGCTTTAATCCTATTGGCTGCCAAGTGCAGAAATAAAATAAAAAGATTAAGATATGTTTCAAAAGAAAAAATTAGCGCTAAAATGAAAAATCTTTACAACAAAATTGAACACGAGAGTTTCAAATAAAAATGCATTCTGTATTTTAGCTTTCCAGTCAATCTTTATTATCATCCAGTAACCATGAAATGCAGACTGTTGTAGAAGAACTAGAAGACTGTCCCTGTTAACCTTTAAGTTTTCTCTATACGGTTTGTTTATCTCTGCTGATTAAACCCTATTTTCAATTGAGGAAGAAAAATAAAATTCGCCTGCAATAAAACTTAAGGTGCAGTATTTTTACGTCATGTAGATAAACTTTCATGACTGGTAGAATTCTGTTGTCAATCGTGCCACTGTGATTTAGATGGAAAAGGTAAAACAAATAAATGCGGATACGTCACGACAAAAAGGATCGTCAAAACATTGCTAATAACATATGGCTTTTCAAGAAGTCATTAGTTAAAAAGCATTTCCCTCTTTCACTCCTTTTTAGTGTTGCTCTCTATCAAATGTACTAATGTGTAGAGTATAAATATGGATGACCGGTGGCCGCTGTTTGGACATCCCATTATTTATACTTATGGGACAGCGCGCACCTCATCTGAATACGACATTCTGCTTAAGGCTACAGCACGTTATATTTACATATTTTAGGTATGAACACGTGTTGGCGTCCCAAAACAAATAAAATGTCTTTTTGGTAAAATATATTCATCTAAACATGTAATTTGTTATCCCATATTGAAAAGGTAGAATAATTAACAGACTCTTAATTAAAGGAAAATGAAAATATATACACAAACACACAAATCTTACCTCCACCGTTTTTATAGCAAAGGTATGGAAAACGCCACACATTTCCTAATCCCACCGAAAACCCAATACAAGCGAGCAAGAAGTCGATCTTGTTGGTCCAAGTTTCCCTCTTTCTGACACCATCAGCATGCTCTTCTTGAATTTCCATATCCACACCATTGCTTTTCTTATCCTTTCCCATTTTTGCGAAGTTTAGGAAACACACCAACAACGACAACCACCCCTAAGCTAGTCCCGTTAAAAGTTCTTGGCGTATATATCCACAATGCGATATTCCCGATGAAATTAAACGAAACCTTTAGTCACTTGGTATATGTGTGTGTAAATTTAATATGCACAGATAAGAAAATCAGCCAAGCTTGCAAAAGGGCTTCTTTCCCAGATTTTGACGCCCTGGAAGCTCAGCAAAGCAATCCACCCATTAAAGTGAAATGATCTATTGATACTTTTCCGTACATGAAAAAATGTTTAAAACCGGTACACAAAGAAAAAAAATTAAATATCCCAAGGAAGGGAGGGTCTACTAGATCAATACCCTACACAGTGTCCCTAGTGCTCCGTTAGTTTACCTGTGCACGGCGTAGCGTGCAGTCAAACGTAAACCTTCGATCAACAGGTTATATATGTAATTATTCAAAACAAGGACTCATAAAACATTGCAAAATAATTTATTAAAATAAAACATTACTTTAAATATTTTTATTATTTCTGCTAAAAGGTAAGTTGAGTTGCATAAGCGACGCAAGATTGACAGTAGATATATTCTACTTATGACGCTCTTTAACAGGAAAAGAGTTCAGAGTCGAATGAAAGTTTCCATTACGTATCGCATAAATACAAATGCATTGATGAATAAATACAAAGCGTAGAAATTTGTATGAACTCTATTCACAAATTTCTTCGGACATTTAAATTTCGAATCTTAGGAACTATGAAAAGATCCTTGATGCTTTCAGTTCTATATTGAAAATGTATGCTTTAGAAAACAGCATACATGTCACTCTTTACAGGGTAGGAAAAAAACGACCAGCCGATGTAGACAGAATCTAATCTTTAAAAAAATCTTAACCTTGCCGTTCAAATCGCATGCGCCTACCTCGTGTGTTTTAACACATAAACAACACATTGTACTCTCATGAATATTAAGAATTTAAATCTATCCACAAAGCAGTTTGATTGAAACTGTTATTTTAAAAGTACGGTCCGATATAAATAATTCAATGTTTGAACCAGCCATTGTCTTTGATTGTACAGTACAGCAACATTTGTAATACATTTCAAAACAATGCCAAAATACAGAGTCATAAACCGACATAGATTAAAAAGCATGGCATAGTGTACCGTGTGATAAAAACAGAGTAGTTGAACAGGGCCCAATACAGCAGAAAAGTACGTGTCTGTCTAACGTGTAGAGAGAGTCAAAGTGAAATATAGAAATCTAAAAGACAACGACAACATATAAACAAAATCACAAAAAAACGGACAACAACTCGAATGCCAGAACAGCTTTTTTCATACATTGTACACACAAATTACTGAACTGTGAAAGACCTGGCTCCGGGATCATGAAAGAATCTTAGACTTAAGTCTAAAATTTACGGAAGCCCTGGGAGGACATTGACTTACTTCTTAATTGTTATGAGCCCTGGAAGGACATATTGACTTATTTCTAAATTGTTATGACTTATTTTTATGACAAACATGTACATGTAACTATTATTTGATAAAAAAAAATTGAATTTCTAGCAATGAATAACACGTGGCGGTGGCGTACCGCTCAACATGGACACTGATACCAACACTAGTTCCAGCAAAGAAGATTGCTTTTTATTGATATAAAGAATATATTTTTTTATAAATGCACCCGAGATCGAAGTAATTTTATAGGGGGGCATATATGGTTTTGATAATTCAATCCGTAATTCTGTCACTGTCATGTGCCAACAAACTTTACCTTTATTTTAGAATAAATACAGTAAAATTTTGTATGAGAACTGAAATATTTTTTATACTACACCGGTCTTCAGTTTTGTTCATTTTGAGGGCAAAAAAATATTCAGTCTAGTATTGTCTTTTGTATTAACTTGTTCATATATGTAGATGGCTTCTTTCTGGGACACTTTGTTAAATACAAATTCATCTTAATATTATTCTTTCAAATTGTTAAAAATCTGAATTTGCTGACTTTCTGAGGGTAAAAAAGCAGTAACTGCTCTACATTCAGGATACTGTCTAGCTTATAAATCAACTGATATGTAAAAAACCAACTGCTCATGATATATTATGATAATTCTATTTATTTGTATATGCATTTATTTTACAAAATCTTGAATAATAATTTACACTTACTAACAGTTATTCATTTGAATATTTTGAAAAGTTCTTAAACAAGGATAAAAAATATTAGAAAGTCAAAAGATAAAAAAAAAACCAGAACATTTTATACCCAAGAAAAGGGGTTATCATACATGAATATTTTTTAAGCGTTATTTTTAAACTTTGCATGCATGTATCTAGAAGGTTGAAGATCTATAAGACAGATTAAGATTATAAGTTACCCTCCCTTTTGAAAAATTTGAAATATCAAATTTGCATAGTAAATTAACTAAAAAAGATATTAGACTCCAAGCCAACCTCCAGTAAAAAATTGTTTCAAGCATAATTTTGGGTAAAACTGTAATGGGCTGTACTTTCAAAAAAAAAATACTTTTACTATGCATACATTTACTAATTGGCTCGTACGGGAAAGATGCTTTTTTTTTGTTATCCAAATGAGATGTATTTGAAAATTCTAAACATAAAAAACCACAATAATACATGCATTATTACTTAAACATTCTTATTCTAAGATACAAAATACATATGCCAATATCTATAACTTTTCAGACAGCCATTCAATTAAATTGAAATACTCATTAACTTGGACTGTCATCACACGTTTAGGTATAAAGACCTTCTATACGAGGAGTATTTATGTTCAAGTTGAAACACATGCTTATATCAGTTAATAGTAAACTGGCAAAGCAAGTCTTAATTAAATATTTGGATTTCTAATCATGATATTGGAGCTGATTGTCGTAGAGATGAAAAATTAAAATGAAATTAGAAATAACTAGAAAATAACAAGTAAAACAAATAAGCATTAAGAATTAATAAATAACCAGTAAATAATAAGTAATAACAATTAAGAAATAAAATTTAACAATTAAGAAATAAAAGTTAACAATTAACAAGCAAGTATTAAGTAATAGGTAGTAAGTATTAAGAATTAATAAATAACTACTAAGTATTAAAAAACAACAAGTAAGTAATAAGTACAAGCAAGAGACAAGAAGTATATAGCTTGAGTCCTGATTGACTTTAAATAACTTTGATATATATGTAATATCCATTTAATTTATTTTGAAAATTACTGTATTAGTTCTTTATCATTTTCAGAAAGAGGAATCTGATAACATTTTTTTCATAAATATCACAGAACAATGAATAAATCAAGATATATCGCTTGGTTAATTCAAATTTACGCCATTATGAGAGCTATGACAAGATAATTTTTGGCATGAAACAGCTCAATTTCATTTGATTTGTTTGCTCCGAATTGAATACAGCTTTTGCTATTCGTCATCAAAGTGTAGTACAATTATTTTTATTTTTAATATAATTTCCTGATATTTTAATTACTTCATTTCATTTTTTTTTTTAGATTATTATCTTTTTTTATCATTTGAGATGTACTTTTGAGGTCAAACTTAAGAATGTGTAGATGATGTCTTAACCATGATAATTCCTGTGATTCGCTATTCTCTCCAAATCAGTTTGCAAGACGTCCATAAAGAAAATTGCAGACACTCTTTCACAACTGAATTGTCTAAGTCGAACATCTCAGTATCCACGATATCTTCAAATAAATTAATCCACCATTGAATCCCAAGCTTCTTAAGAACTCCACACCACGCCTCTATTCTTTGGTCGAACGTACTTTTTCCATACATAAAACGTTTAACACCATGCAGCCATAGAATCATTTGAATGGAATTAAAAAAGAGGTTGCAAGCAACTAACACTTTTATTTTTTGTTCCCCTATCATCCTGTAAAACTCTTGGAACAAATTTTACATGATGTATACAATAAAGAAAAAATTTGACAATAACAGCCGGACTGTTATTGGTAAATGCAGCTAAATTCTAACTACATAATTCGTCTACTGTGTTACTGTATTATAATGTATATCCTTATATTTTATTATAGCTCTATAATTCACAAATAATATACGTAATATGTTATTATTTAAATACATGATTACAGTTATATAAGTATAGCGTCCTTTATAATTCTAAAAATTTATATAACATGACCTATTATACAAGAAGAGGGTATACATAGGGTATGCCTGTTGTCCAATCCTATTGAATTTATTCAATAAAATATGTTTTAATTTAAAAATTCGTCTACTGTACCTAAAAAGTAACAAATAAATAAAAATTAATACTGATAAAGAAGTAAATCAAATGTCCTTCCAGGGCTCATAACAATTAAGAAGTAAGTCAATGTCCTCCCAGGGCTTCCGTAAAAATTGTATACTGTCACAGTGTCTCTTGAATAAAAATTCGGACATAATTCATAGGCTATTAAAAGTGTCTTAATATAATGCTGTTAATTACAAATTTCAATTGTCATATGATAAACAATCATTTTATGACCGACTGAATTTTTTACTTAAGTCTGAAATTCCTTCATGATCCTGAGGCCAGGGATGACTTTCGAAATACTTAAAAAGAACAGCACAACCAAGACCTGAAGAACGTGAATGATGCTTATTACATAAGCATAAATGCATTGCAAAATCTTCATGTGTGTAGTTTCCAGACGATTTCCCCTAAATTTATAACATGTTTTGAACAAGGTGAAGCCCCTTCAAGTTTGACTCTGCATGATATTAAACCATGTGGGGTCCTGTTCACTCACCTGATTAAATGTACATTGTGTAATACTAGTACGTATTCTCAACAGTCGATGTGTTTTCAACTAAGCGATTTTTTAAAGTTTTATTTTAGATTGACACTCATGTAGTTTGTAGATGTACACCTGGGGCACCACTGCCAAGTATTATGACCTAATAAAATTAATTATATTTCAAATTATTCTGCTACACTCAGGACCCATTCTTTTACACAGGGTCACAATTCATCTGTACTTATAAATTAAGACTTTTTGCAAATAAACTACAAAATGCTGCACCAGAGTAACTGCTTACACATTGATATTCCAACACGTATGAGATAATGCCCATAAACTATAATTGAATCGTGCCTAATAAGTAATTTTGTGAAATTAATTAAAAACATACTTTCATTTTCTGTAAACAAGACCGAAATAGCAAAAATTAGAGTAATATAAGGTGGTGGACACATTTTGGCGGATCAAGTCAGGGGAAGTTTGCATCAAAATGCATGCTTGCAATGAAATAATCTTGAATGATTACGCAAAAAGTAAATACTTATTTAGAGTATACATATAAGTTAAGATTTGACAAATGTTGAATTAGGGTGGTAACGGACACTTCCATTTTGTGACGCGTGGTTCATCGTAATAAACAATAAAACCAAGTGTAATTATACAAGTAGTTTCTTTTCCAACATCGTTACCTATCAGCGTAGTGCAGTGGATTAGAGCGTTTACTATGAATCTCTAGGTCAAGATTCGAATACCGATGGGGGTTTTTACAATTTTTACCTTTCCAAATATTTTTAAAAGCTATTTTTTGTTACATATATTGTATAGTTTGAAAATTCGTTTCTTGAATGCGCAATTTTAGTTTTAATGTGGAATAACACACCTGGAAAGAGTCACTCAAATTAACAGGATTTTTTTTTTTTGATAATGAAAGATATAATGATAAATAAACTTTACAAAGGTCAAATAAGCGAAAAATTCACAGTTTGGGGATAAAAAATGAATATCTAAAATAATTATCCCAGTAAGTAATAACAACAGACCCTGTGGGATTCGAACTCGGGATGTACAGATCACAAGTCCGACACTTGATCCACTCGGCTATGGAGTAACTTATATAAATAATAAGAGTAATAATCTAATCCATAAAATCCTTTTAATAAAACGAAATGTCGTTTCGATCAGCGGTCAGCCATTTTGTAATGATGTGTTATTCCACCTTAATCGCTTGCGATGCACGACATCTGGCGAGAGAATGGGATAGAACTTTCCAAAACGGGGGTGCTTTCCATTTAATCGGCATCGCCGGATTTGCCCTCGTTGCCTTCGTCGCCGAATGACGGAACGCGCGACGCCGGCGAGCGATTGTGGCAACGCCTTCTATCATTGCCGTGTAGACTTTGTATACCCTTTCGGATATAGTTTGAAAATTTTATCTACCGCAACACAATGAGATACTCTTGTGTTTAAAAGATTAAAGATTTTGCAAATATTTCTTGAGAACATTAACATTTTTAGACGGTGCTATGTATACTGGGTAATTTATTTCAGTTTTATGCCCTTTTCGTTTATCTTTGATATTAAAAATGTATCTTTATTCTTTATTGACCAAAGGAGCCATGCGGCTCATAGGCATATAATACATACAATTAACAGGAGAATGGCGGGGGATTCTACATGATATATATATCAAATGGTGTACAATATTATTAATATATAATAGATATGTAAATATACGTAAGACAGATAACATCATAAGGAATTAACATAATAAGTTTTCTCTCAGCTTCGAAGCTTTCAATGAATATTGGCAAAGTTTCTGAGAAGATTTGAAATTATCATAACTAAACAACTGTATAAATTTGAAAAAGGAAGGTTTCTTATAGTAGTAAGGTTTTATGTATTTTTCTCGAATATTCGAAAAAGCAGGACATATCAGAACAAAATGAAATTCGTCTTCTATCTCTTGAGAATTACACAAAGTCATTTCTAGGTATGTTTTTATACCTTCCGTTTTCAACGTTTAAGGAATGCGCTGATATTCTATATTTACATAACAGACTTTTCTTTATGTGACAGCCGTTTCAAAAGATATTTCTGTAAACAAAAATGTGAAGCTATTTCCTTGTACACTGTACATTTTGAAGAATTTTCAAAAACACTATAACAATTCTGTATGAACGCGTCCGTAAGGCGCTGTTCAACTAGTAGAACAAATTGTATAACATTAGTAACTTCTTGTTGTTCCCAAAAATTTCCAAGTCCCAGACAATAAAGTTCATTCCTAACGAGACTTACCCATTTTTTACATTTTTGCTGTTGTTTTTCATATTCATATAACAATTCCTTATAACAGTTCTGAAGTATACAATTATTTGTTGTCACCAGTATTTCAAAATACGAAGTATTCTTTGTACTTACATAGGATATCTACCAAATTCAAAGTAAACCATAAAATTATTTGTAGATTTTCGAAGCGACATAATTCTTTTCAAAAAATCAGTATCTATTTTTTCAACTTGTGGGGCTTTATGAAAACCCCAAGTTTCACACCCATAGTTCAGAACAGAACTAATATATGTATCAAATAAAGAGAGCGTGGTCTCAACATTTAGACTATTTTCTTTAACCCTTTTCAACAGTAAAAACAAACATTTTTTTGCTTGTATTGCAATTGAGTTTTGAGTAGAGTCAAATTTGCCATTATACTTGAAATTAACACCAAGATAAGTAAATACGTCAACAATTTCGAGCTCTGTGTTATCATAAAAACATTTTTCAGAGCTTTTTATTTTACCACCATATCGAAAATCACTACATTACACACACACACACACACACACACACACACACACACACACACACACACACACACACACACACACACACATATATATAACCACTTTCACAGAACAAAAAATAGCCTTTACTTTTTCTCGGGGGGGGGGGGGGGGGTTGGTAGATTTATGTGCAAATTTCATATCTAGATTTCGAGTTTTGCACCTTTCAGATAATGGATTTAGAAACCAGAATACCCCTATTCCCTATGATAAGATTAGTAAATGACCCAATCCTTTTCCTATTTATCGACTTTCAAAGGCGTTTGATTCTTCATTGATTCTTCATCCAAAGTCAAATGGCGTCATCTATGGAGAGTAGTTGATCTGTTTATGACGATGTATTTCATAATAGTTCAGATGAGATTTCTAGTAAAGTAAACAAACTATTAATCATGGAAAAAGCTAAATAAATTTGGAGAGAGCAAGAGTTAGAAGATTGATATGTTGATGTTTCTTCGGATCTCAGAGAGAGAGAGAGAGAGAGAGAGAGAGAGAGAGAGAGAGAGAGAGAGAGAGAGAGAGAGAGTATTTGTCATATAATAAGAAACCAGTCTTTCCCTGCTACCCGGCTTCTCCTCATGTCAGCTCAAACTATAAAAAAATCCTAATCCAGACTGATATAGGTATGAGGTATTTTGGGCCGTGTTTTATTTCTGGTCTAGTACTGTTTTAACAGCGTCACTGCAGATATGTCACGGATTACCTGCAAAGGAATATGAAATTAGATTACTGGTATATATGTTATTACTACCTGAATCCATTATAAGACCTTTATCATTTATTTCCTGCTATGTTAAAGATCTACATGTGTAAAAGGGGGCTTTATGGTCAACAATTAATCTATCCTATTATCTTAGTGCAAAACTTGTTTAATCCACTTTATTTGTTACAAACTGACGTAAAAAAAAATACGCATCATGCATGCTATAGACTCTACAAGTACATAATTATATGTGAAGCTAAAATTCGTCAAAGCAGGAAGTTTAAAATAGGATCCCTGCCCACGTGTAATATAAACACTTTTGTATGATCTATGTTTCATATATCTGTTCATTTTATGATAAATAAATCAACGACCTTCCCACATTTTTGTCGATATTTGAAGGTTGTGGTCAGTATGATACGGATTCTATCATAATCACGCACGTAGCAACATGTCGAGGAGGGGCAACGCTTTTTTTTGCCAAACAAATTTTTCCTATCATTTTTTCCATATAAAAATATACAGCTTCTTCATTTTAATAGAGCCAGTTAAAAAATAATACTCAAAGTTGTTAGAAACATCAAATTTTAAATTGTGAGGCAGTAACTCGCTCCCCAGGTTTTCAAGATGTTAATGATGGTTGGTACGCCCCTTCAAACGATGTTACTATGCCGAATCTTTCCTGCTTTAAATAATACCACCCAGCCCCCAAATTGTTATTAAGGGATGTAGCTTGAAGCGCGCTTTTCCGGAAACATTTGAAAAAAATATATCCTGTTATGAATTATATTAACAGTAATCTCTCGATCGTTGAGTCAAGATTTATCTAGAAACTATTAACAGTATGGCAGAATCAGATGTTAAACTCAGGTTTGCACAAGATGTTGTACCAACTTGTGAGACACATTATGAACAATGCAACAACTTTTTCTGCAACGACTGCGACAAGTTCATCTGTATCGAGTGTGCCAAGAAAGACCACCGCGAACATGACTGGAACACAGTGGGAAACATATCAAAACAACGCAAGTCGGACCTATCTAGGAAAAGTCAAGAAATCCGAGAGGGGCATCTTCCTAAACTAACGGAGAAGATGGCAAAAATAGATTCCCTGATGGAGCAAAACCGTGCACACCGAGACGCCGAGCTTTCTAGACTTGAAACCCACTATCGAAACATTGTGACGAGTTTGACACAGGTTGTTGAGGACCGAAAGAAAGAACTGAGTAGAGGACTGGAAACGAAGAACAAAACACTGGCGGAAATTCAAAGAAAGTTAAAGACGAAGGCCGTCAAACTCCAGGATACGATGGATGATTTGAAAAAATCCAATTTTCTATCCGACTATAATTTACTGAATGTAGATTGTGCGCTGAACAGGGTTTTGCCGATTTCAGATGGTGAAGATCTTGAGGATCTTAAATACTCACTTCATTTTAAAGAGGGGTCATTAACAAAGGAGAGTGTAGAATTACTTTTGGGTACAGTGAAGGACTACGACGATTTTACTTTGACCAAAATCCGCTCCTTCCGCCATGACAAGAGTGACATCATCTGTCTGGAAGTTGACGTCTATTCTAATGCTGTGTTGGTGAATTCAAACCAAACCTACTGGGATACAGTAAATACAAAGGGGAAATTAAAGAGTCGGAACGAGTTTTACAGCCAAATCAATGATTTTGCGGTGCTTCCCAATGGCGATATCATTTTTTCGGAGAATGAAAGCCACTCAATTCAACTCCACACCATTCAAATGTCTGCCAATGACGCCACAAGAACTGTGGCAGACACTTCCCCGCTTACACCGGAAGGAGTTTGCTTAACAAGTGAAGGGGATATATTGGTCACAATGGCCGACCCAGAAGATGAGAATGCCACAGGTTTGGTAAAAATGTTTTCTATGCGAGGAAAAGTCAAAAGAAAATACGAATATGACAGCAGTGGAGAGAGACTTTTTAAGCTGCCTTTTAGAGTAGCACAAAACAAAAATTCTGATATTTGCGTTTTAGACAGCCTAGACACTGAACACGGAGTACTTCATACGATTTCGAGTGAAGGGCACACCCAATTCATCTACAAGGGCGTGAAGAGCCTTCAGCACCCGCTCTATGCTGCAGACATAGTGTGTGATGATATCTGCAATATCATACTGATGGATGCTAAGAACCATCACATCCATCTTCTGGACTCGGCGGGGAATTTCTTGAAGTTCTTGACAAGGGATGAAGGAGACAGAAGACACTCTCTGTCCCTTGCTCTTAGTGGGGATATATTGTGGGCCGGTGGTCACAATGGCTATCTCAGTGTGTACAAGTACACCAACAATTCATGATTTATTTTTACATTATATACTAACTGAACAAAAAATTAATCATTAATGAAATCATCATTGGGTACTTCATTTAAAATAAAATCATGAAAGTGTCTTTTCTTCACTTTTTTAAAGCTCGCTGTTCTGACTTGATCCAATAAAATCAAAGAAAGAAAAGAACATTTTCATTAAAATAATTTAATCATGTTCAGTCATCATAGAATGCTGGGAATCTTTTCCACATGAAGTTTGAAACAGGATACATTCTCTGCCTTTTTGGTTGGGGTCGTAATTCTGGCATCAGCCCTGTCAAGAAAATCAAAACTCTTATAAAACTTTGAGCAAGAAGTTTAAACTAGTTGAATTAAAGTACAATAGTTTTACTAGCAATGCAAGTCTTTGTTTGATTAGATCAGTTTCAACTAGCACTCGGTTACAAGCTTTCCCTATCTAATTTTTTTGAAAATGGCAACTAGACACAAGCATGACAGAACCAGGCATTGACAAAATGAGAAAAACCAAAATAATTTTAAAAATCCTAAAACTCGTATAATTACTGAATAATTGATGATTCAGGAAATAACTTTTGAATTGACAAGATGGAAGAAATTGAAATATGTAAGTATTGCTCACAATTTCCTTGTTTTCTTCATACTAGTATTTTATACCAAAATTGAATGAAATGGATTTATTAGTTACAGTCATTGATTGTTTACAATCTTTCTTCAAAAGCCCCATTCCCAACCTAAAAAAAAGTAATTCTTTTCAAAATTGAATGTTTTAATTTTCCTTAAAGCCATTTCTCCCCAAAATTTATGAAAACATACAAAAAATGCAGTTAGATGTATAATAAGCAAATGTTCTATTCTTATTCCTCTGCATTCAAAAACAAACATTCAGTTCATAACAAAAAAGTGATAATTATCAAAAATTCCCAAAAATTCCCTATTTTCCTAATCAACTCCAATTCGGTCCCTCAAAACATTGAGAGAGCCCCATTGGTTTTTCATCAGAAGTTTCAAGCTGATTCAAGATGCTGTAGAGAGACGCTCAGTTTTCCTATCATTACTAGCAACATACCTGCTCTTTGGGCTTTGTGAATGGCATCTTGAAGTTCTTTCTGAGATTTCTTACATACACCAGTAGCTCGTCTTGGAAGCATACCCCCCTTTTCAGTCATAAACTGTCTTAAAATTAACACATCCTGAAAAATCATAACTAACTTTAATTCTGCCATCTTAATAAACATTCCTGGTTCTAAATTAATTTTACAAAACATGGAGGATAAAACTACAATCTACATGTAATTCATAAAAACAGGATTATACTGTTTTCTATACCCAGTAATCCATTTTTATTTTTTATCATTTTGTTAACATGGTTAACAGAAGTTACAAACTTACTGTGTATTTAATATCTAAATTTAATCGACAGATTGGACAGGCATCATTGTTCAGTTCATCAGATTTCAAGACTTTGCCTTTCCAGGGAGACTCAACTTTTTCTCCTTCAATCTGAAAAATATGTTTTGCAGGATATGTATAGGTAATTTTTGCATAAAACTATTAAGGTTCTCCAACCCTCAGCCGCAAAATACTTTTTTTATCATAAAAATGTTACTTGTCCTTCATACTTTGTAAATGAAATGAAATAAAAAGAAATTTATTGATGGTATCCATGCATTAACAACGTTATTGCAAATTTGTTAACAATATGGTTAAAGTTAAAGTTGAGATAAAATTAAAAAAAAAAGGTTGTACTGGTGCAACGGAAGCTTGAACCCATATACAGTACCTATGTGTATTAGATCTCTGTTGAACCACTGAGCACTGGATTAGAGGAAAATGCAATTAAAAATACTGCCCATATTTCCATATTATTCCATGAATTTTGGTGTCCTGTGGGGACAGTGTGATTTGGGTTGAAAAAAAAAACTGTATTTTGCTAATATATATCACATGTTTGGGGCAAAACACCCACTTGATAATGGGCTGAGACAAGGAAATACTGCACTGAAGGCTGATGATACTGCTAGCTTCAGATTGCTGTCATCTATAGTCCCAAACAAGCATATCAGGGCTAATACACAACTAGGTATATAATACGGAGCACAGCGAGAGGCGGGCAAAGCCCGCCTCACGAAGCAAGGATTAATGGTAACATGTTTACATAAGAAAATCAGTTAAAAATTAAAGTTGAATCAGGGGTACTAAGGCCCAAAAAATTTTCTTCCAGCCCTGGGCGCCGCCATATTGGCAACCTTTTTGTTTTTAAAAAGTTAGTTTGATCATTGATTGACTGGTACTTATCGATGTTTATTGCCCCTAAACTAGATTAAAATGTTCCAGTGTTTCAACAGAAGGTAATTTGAATTAAAAGAAATAAAAGAAGACACAAGATCGGTTTCAATAGTGCTTTAATCAAGATCAAAACATGACCAGTTCTATGTATGCCTTATCAAATTATCAGATGGAAAATAAAAACATTAAAATCAAGGAACTGATCTTTTAGATACTGAATAAATGTATTCAATTTTATTACCGCACATTTATTTGAATTAAATTGATAAACAATGAAAGAGGAAATAAAAAAGTTCCGAATAACATTACTCTCTTCGGCTATTTCCGAAGACAAAACGTGTACGTTTTAGGTCTGAAACATGACGTCATAATGTAGACTGGGCACGCAACGTTTAGTTAAACTTTGGCTAAATGATTTGAGTAGGCAACCAGGCGGATCCTACTGTGCGTTTCAAATAAATTTTGTTCTAAAAAAACCAATCTGCACTGTGTTAAATCTGCGCTCGGTCCAACAGTCACACTGTTTACATATTATATAATTCTTTTACTGTTTCATTGTACACTGACACCTCTAATGTTGGCATTTTATACACATCAAAAAGTTTTAAGGAAATCATGGATTAGGATACCCTTGTTTCAAGGTGTCAGAAAGACGGTGTGGGTTTAAGAACAGGTAGAAATATATATTTAAAAACTTACAATAATAACATCTTTTGACTCCCTCGTCTCTTTTACTGTAAATAAGGAAAGAAACAGATAAATGCTATCTTTACAATGTCATAGTGTACGTTAAAATCCATCAAAGTATTTCTTTTAAACATATAAATTCTAATAAAATGTTTTATGTTCTAAAGACACGCACAGTTTATCGGTACACAAACCTTTAATTGCAAATACACTCTGTGACGTCGAAAATTGTCTTATCATTGAACGTTGTAAAACATTTCTAACAAATCTCACTGCCATTTTCTAAGCTTCACGTCTTATGCGCGTTTATGTTCACTGATATGCAACGGTATTCGATAAAACATATTCATGAAAAAGATGCGGTCTACATAAAAGAAAAACCTGATTCGGTCGTACTCAAGACGAATAAATGAATGTTATAAGGCTTAATTCATCGAGTCATCTGTGGACTTTAATATGAAGTAAACCATTATTTGCCACGGGATGGAAATATTTGGAGTCTATTAAAATGTCTTTAGGGTGTAAAATTTATTTTTAATAGTTTCTGTATAGGCTATCTAATAATTATACATATAGGCCTATCTTTCCACCAAAGCATTTACTAATAGTTTTAGTATTTACTTTTTCATTTAAAAAGGTGCTTGTTGCAATAGATCTTAATGCAATCTTCATTAATTAATTACTGTTTAGTTAATCACTACGTAATGTCTCTTAATACAAGAAGCTCACCCAAAATACAACTGAACCAGTGAATGGAAAGGATGTCAAAAGCACATCCCATTTTACATACCTTTTTACATGCCTTTTACATACCTTGGAAGGTAAAGACATCAGAGGGAGGTGCTGACAAGGATATAGTAGGAAGATTAGGTAAAGCCCGAGGAGCCTTTGTCAAGCTTAAGAATTTATGGAAATCAAGCAGCATCAGCAGACGCACTAAGATCAAGATATACAACATCTGTGTACTATCTGTCCTATTGTATGATGCTGAATGCTGCCAGTGGATGACAGAAAGGGACATAAACAAACTATCAAGTCTTCATAATGGCTGCCTCAGAAAAGTGAGAATCATATGAGAATCATATGAAGGGGCATCATATATAAAAATCACATGAAACATACATAATCTTAATTAAGACATTACTTAGAAAATACAGATGAAGATGGATAGGTTATGTATTAAGAAAGCCAACAAATGACATCACAAGAGTGACACTAAGATGGACTCCAGAAGGAAAAAGGAAGAAAGGCCGTCCAAGAACAACATGGAGGCGAACTGTCGAAAAAGAACTTAAGGACATGAACCTTACCTGGGGAGAAGCGGAGAGGATAGCCAAGAGCAGAGAAGAGTGGAAATCCCTAGTCCTTGCCCTTTGTGCCTCCGGGTGCAACAAGGACTAGGTAGGTAGGTAAGTTGTTTATCATATTTTTTGAAACTTTAGAAAAAAATATTTAAAACATAGTGTATATTCAAGGTTAGAAATATAGGTCCTGATATGGATCGGATACCTTAACACGAAAATTCGTTTTGGATTTCTTATCATATTAGTCAGGCAAAAACCAAATGGTCTATCTTAACGAAAAGACATAACTTCCTTTTATTGTGAATGTGCATCCTGGGTTATTGATATGTAAAAATATCTCATAATGAGGAAATAATGAGGGAACAATTAAGATTCCCAGAACGTTACATAACGTACCAGTCTTTCCCTCTAAAGGGCGTATTATGGCGAGACAGAGCAGCGCATTGGAAAATAAAGAGGTTTTCTAACATGTTATTAACGAATTATGAATCATATTTAATATTTTAAAGGGACTTGGACACGATTTGAGATCAAAAAATTTATTTTTATTTTTTATGTATAAAATGGTTTATTGGTGCATTTTAAATGATTGACAAAAATATTTAATGTTAAAGTCAAGTTACAAGCAAGATACAGAGGTAAGAGTTGATAGTTATGTAAACAAAGCTCGAGTCTTATAGTTGTTTACATAAAATGTAATGTAGAGAATTATCATTTCTTAGACAAAATGACATGTAAAAAACAATTTAAACTTATTCAATATCTTCTTAAATAATATTATCAACAAAAGAAAGTTACATTTGATGGAAATTTACACCAATACAACGAATATGTAAAAAATGACAATATTCGAGTTTTGTTTACAAAACAAAGAATTATAAACTCTGTATCTTGCTTATAACTTGATATTTGAGTTTCAAATTTTGACATAGCATTATAAACTTATAGATTTATCATGATTAACATTGAAAATGGAAAAATAAAATTTGAAAATTTTAAGTCAAATCGTGTCCAAGTCCCTTTAAGTAATGTCTGTTCTTTCTTATATGGTGTGGAGTCTGAACTTACTAGGAATAAGTTGACGGTATGTGGTGACCTTGGCCGTGGACCTCAAAGACTTTTCCTCCTTCTTCTAGATGGCATAGTAGTCTGTATCTTGCCCACAACGTGTGGCGTGGACAGACGGACCGACAGTAAATGCTAAATACATATTTACGTTGGTAAAAATACAGACACGCACGAATTTACCGGTGAAATATAAGAGGAAAGGGTGGGAATTAGGAAGACTGCAATCGTCAAGTATGAGCAAAGTTGTGCAAAACTCCAAGAAATCCAATCTCGTGATAGGGGTTTAGGATATATGTAGATTTTGATGTACATGTATAAATAAACATGTAGTTTTTGCAATATGATAAACAACCTCGGCCTAAGATTGGAAACGCTGACAAAGGTTGCCTGATTTTTTTATTGGTAAAGGCCGTTTACAGTAGCTTATTGTAAGGATGTTTAAAGAGATTTTTGAAGATAGCATTTACTTTACTAGTACTAGTGTAACATATATTGTCTATGGTAAGGGTCAATAATTTAAGATTCTCTTTTATGTATGCATGTAATTACTAATTTTGGGCTTCGAAATCTAGAAGTAAAAAATCTGGACTTTATGTCTGGATTAAGAAGTCTGAATACTTTCGCACCTGTTTATTTTAGGTTCAGTTTATTCACGATGTCCCCCTTCATAGATGCACTGAAAGAAAAAGACAGCAAGGTCCCCTATATCTTGACAATGATAAACATAATGAATGGCAAAGTATGCATTAAATACACAAAATAATTTGATAAAGGGCATAATAAATAAACTTGCACATCTATTTTTGTCTTTTTTTTTGTCTTTTATTACTGAAAAATTTATTTATTCAAAAAAGGGCCGAAATGCTAAAAAAAAAAAAAATCATTAAATAACACATTGTGTCCTAAATACCTATAAAGCAAATGGCCAAAATTCTACGTCCAAAAGGGCCAAAATTTCATAAAAAATAACGCAATCGAAATTTCTTGGAAAATATGCACATCAACACATTGTGTCCCAAGTGCCCATGAAGTTTCGCTAAATTGCATGCAATGATTTAAAAGGAGTTGCGCAAACTGGTCATTACTATATTCAACTTAGGCAAAAATTCAAGTTCATACGGGTCGATATTCTGAGAAAAATAACGGCATTGTGATTTGCACACCCGAAACCTACGTCTCAGATTCAGCTTTCAAGACTGTCAATTGAATAAGTAAATAAAATAAGACGCACCATCCGTGCAATTAATTGAGGATAAGACTAAGATCTAGTAATCAAAGGGCACCTGCTCCAAAAAAACATTAACCTCCTCCAGCGTCTGAAAGTCACGGTCCAGATTCAGCATCCAAATCTTTTAATTCCAAAAGGAGATCCAGATGCACCATTTATGCAAGTATGATGAAGATAGGACAAATAATTACGTAGATACAAGACCTGCTCCAAAAAACTTTAACCAGGTCCGAACGCCGACGCCGAGACGCCAGGGGTATAGTATAAGCCTCCCCCTTCTTCGTCTCGGTGAGCTAAAAACATGCATATGACTGACGGTCTGTCTGACGGACCAGTCAAAAATATATTTATAAATAATGTGTACATTTTCATATCACAAAGAAAGTGGTACAAAAAGCGAGTTTATTACCGAACGTGGAGAGGACATTGAATCATTATTTTTGATGTGGTCTCACAACTGCAACAAACTGAATAACGCGCGCTAGAACTCCATATCTCTAGGAACATTAAAGTTTAGAAATGCATTCGAACTTTTCCCAAGGTGCAGAGAACCCTTAATAAAATATAAAACAAAAAGAACAATGAAAAACGCAAACTATTTTTATTCGGAGAGAATTCTCCCTCATAGGATATCAAAATTAAAATAACGATTAAAACTTTTGGGAGTGATTATTCAAAACGAACAAAACGTTATTCATGGAATGCCCTACAAGCTTAAAAAATTGTACATAAACATATACTGTTTATATGGTATAAAATCATACTGTATTAAAATATGTTTAGTTACGAAGGAACAGAAAGTCTACACATATCATTAAAACATATTACAATAGTGCAGGTTCATAGAAACCACTAAAAATATCGTCCAATATAAAACAGAGCACAGATCTAAAATCGTTGTCAGTTTAGAAAATTAGGAAAGTGTTATAAGACAAGGGAAACGTAATTAAAAGAATAACATGATTCATTACAAAGTTCATTAATTACTGCTACTATCAACACGTCTAGAGTGTATGGAGATCAAATGAAACAGGTCCTTGAGTTTCCGGGGAAGCTCTCAAAAGCAGTCCAGCAAATCTGTTGTTATAGGAGATATTTTTCATGTTTACGAGGCATCTGCACTACACACAATCTCACTTAATGCTGCTGCCAATAAACGTTTTTAACAGTTTCCTTCGTCACTCCTTTGAAATGACAACTGGTGAACATTATCAATTGACTTTGTACATGTGAATGATGAACAAAAGTTGCATTGAGTTTTTTGTACAAAAGTTGAACCACAACTATACACCA
The DNA here is from genome assembly GCF_025612915.1 of Magallana angulata. Classification (NCBI taxonomy): domain Eukaryota; kingdom Metazoa; phylum Mollusca; class Bivalvia; order Ostreida; family Ostreidae; genus Magallana; species Magallana angulata. Next base: position 12,053,855 of record NC_069117.1, read on the forward strand.
TTCGTCTCATTCCTTTTTGAGTTCTCAATCTTCTGTAGTTCAACACTGTTAGCCAACAAGGGCTCGTCACGGGGGTCCAACCCTTGCAGAATGGGGTCATCAGGGTCAAAAGAGCAGCTCTCGTCCAGGACCACTTTAGTCAGGTCCTCGCCCTGTCGGAGCTGATGGCGCTTCAGGATGGGCCGTGTAGTGGACAGGAGTCGCTGTAAAGGTCCAAAGTATATATGTATCACGATTAGTATACCCAATATACAGAATAAAAGTACACTGGCCTAAATTATAAATCTGCACAGTTTTAAGAAAATAGACCATTGATTTTCCGAATGAATACAAAATTTAACGTTTATTCATTCAAAGATCTATAATCAAATATAAACAGACTGCGGATATTTGGCCGTTGAGTATACCTGAGCAATTGAACCCTCAGCGTCTATCACTCTCTTGAAAAAGGTAATTGGGATCCAGATAACGGAGACCAGGGCCAGCATCCAGCCAACCCCGATAGCCCAGGACGGGTACGTGTACTCGTAGGTCTTCCTCTTGTATGTGAGTTCCGAGTAGCTGATGGCCCCCATAATGAAGATCGTCTACAACAGATAGCCCCGCTGTGTCAAACCGGAAGTTTATAATTCATATTTATATCATTTTTACCCAGTTCTTAAACAGTTGTTTCTTGTACTAAGAAGTACAAAAAGCAGGTTTGAACAAATGGAAATAAATTTTATTCAAGACGACCGTATTTGCGAGAGTTTTCAAAATTCCTTATGTCCACAAAACGTTTGAGACTGGCGATCTACAGTACTAGTACTTCTCTTAGAGGGGTTTTCGGTAAATTTTAACCAGAATACTAATATACTTGTTGTTATAAATTGGCTACGAAATTATGACATATTTGAGCCAACATGCATTATTTGTCTTGGATGATTTGGCATAACCTGATTTGATCTGAATAGCTTGTAACTTACAAGTGAGAATAGAGGCGTTACAAACATCCAGCAGATTTTCATGACTGGTGCGATACGGAATCCGAACATCATTTCTAAGTTGTCATAGTAACGATTAATACCTAAAAGAGAAAATGAGAAGTGTGAGTTCCTTGAAAATGGATGGTACAGAGTTAAGCTCATTTCAGTCTGTAAATAATGAACCAGTAAAGAAATGTTGTTATTCGAATAATAAAAAGTGTGGTTTCATAAACGGTAAATTTCGTTTTTAAAAATCTGTAAAATCAAAAGCAGGATCTGTTATTTGCTACAAACAAGCTTTCACAAAGGTTTTTTTCCTAGAATATTTCGGGGAAAAAACCAATGTTGCATATAAACATAATAGTAGTCTGTGGTTACTTTGGTACCTACGTACTCACCCGTGATGTCTGACGCTTGATTAGAAAACTACATGTAGTAGCCCCAACAATTATCAGAAGTGACAAGAAACGTGAAATGTGTCAGAAATAATGTTAACCAGACACCAAAACCACTGTGTTTATTTAAATTTAGATCTTTTTTTTTATTTGAATGATGACAACTGAGAGGAGATGAAGACCTGTACCACTGATGATGCTTGACAACGTCTGGTGAGGACTGTGGTCTCTCGCCACAGTTCCTCGATATCCTCAAGCTTACACCAACAACAAATCGACTCTCAATCCCCAGAACTGTGTAGATTACATGGTATAGTGAAAGCCACACAAGCACACAATTAAAAGGGGGGTTTTGGTTGGAAACTGAAAGGTGCTCCAAAAAGAATAAAGTGTTAGTACGATATATAATTCGTCACTGTTTATACATGGATGTTATGCAGAGTGCAAACTGTTAATGAACCAGAGACTCTCATTAATTGTCCTAATACCCTCTACCAAAGTACATCAAAAGTAACACAGAATCCATTATGCAAATATAAACACATTACGTTAGGCCTGGCGAAATGGGGGACCTCACAGTCCAGGGGTTAAGTTGGACTATGCTATATTCTAACTTTTCAAAAGGCGAAATGGGTGACTGACCAAAAAGGGTAGGCGGCTGGCGAAAGGGGGACTTAAATGGGGGATTTAAAAATAATAATTGCCGCCAATATTAGAAAATCCTCCACACTTCCCGTTTTATTTAAAAAATATTTGGTATTTATGAAACGTAAAATGATAAAAATTCTTAATTTAAGGGGAAATTTTAAAAATTCTGTTCGTGACCACGGTGGTGGAGGAATTTCTTGGTGGGAACATACCGTAGATGTAAGCTACCACGATGCACTCGAAGAAGGCAACAACGAGAACAATTCTGCTGGCCGAGTAGTAGTCGAATAACTGAAATACATACATTCCGCCCTATGTGGACGGAGTTATCTTTTAGTGTGAACATTTAACAATTATTTGACTTTTTTTCAGTGAACAGCCTACTTTGAAAAAAAATTCCCCACCCATTAATATTTTATCTATTTTCTACGATTCTTTTTCACAACCACCCATTAAAATTATATCTATATTTCTTTTCTACGATTTCATATTCCTTAAAAAAGGAAACCTTTAGTCACGATTAAAAAAATGCAGCGCCAAAAATTTCATGAACTTACCTTACACATATATATGTAAGTAATAATTATTACGAAAAAAAATGTAAAAATGAAATTTTATTTAACATTCATGATATTTTGGTAAATGAATCGCAATGCTGACGGTTTTTCTTTACCTCTGTCACCATGGATAGTCCTATTAAGAAACAGATGAAGCAGACGATTCCAGTAAAAATTTCCCGCCGCTTTCCTATACGCAAATAGTGAGGATACATATCAACGCATGCAGTAATGAAACCCTCAACACCAACAAACTGCAAAAAAGCAATATATATCACATTTACTGATTTTCAATTACTTATAAAATGTAGTGAGAAATCGACTGAAATTTTAGATTAATTCTTATTTGGTTAGATGTAAATTTCATTTTGTTACGTCACCGATAGACTGTAATACCTGGCTATCAAGTCCTAACAAAATAATCATCACAAAGAACAGGACCGACCACAGGGGAGCTACAGGCATCTGAGCCACGGCCGTGGGGTAGGCGATGAAGGCTAGGCCAGGACCTGCATTGAAGGAGAAATACAAACCCTGATCAAAAACCAATGCAATCTGCATTATCAAGGGAGATATGCATACGACATAGAATTATACCGACCCGACTCAGCAACATCTTCAACGGATACCCCCTGCTGTTTCGCCATAAAGCCTAAGACGGAAAAGATGACGAGCCCTGCCAGAATACTGGTGAAACTGTTGACTCCCGCAAAAATCATGGCGTCCCTGAAATCAAAGACCCAAGACACGGTGACATTACATTGAGTATACTCTTTATTCTTTCCTTAACACTTCATTTTATGCATTTTTGAAATAACAAAAGAGAAATCAATGTTCAGAGTTATTACTTTTATTCTTAATGGGGGTGGGGTGGTCTTACATTACTTTAAATCATATAATTCCAGATAGATCATCTGAACTCAAACACACCTGTAGCTGTTGTGCCTGAATTTGTTGTAGCTTCCAAGAGCGGTTAATGTTCCCAAGCTGATTGAATAGGAAAAGAAGATCTGTGTTCCAGCATCTACCCAAACCTGTTTTGATCAATGTCATAACAATACACATGACTATGTACAATTGTTAACGATCTGTCAATGATGCAGACCATTTAAAATCAAAGACTTTTCTTGAGCTCTTTTTCAGACATCTTTCAAAATACAAGTATATGCAAGTAAGCGTATGATAAAGATTTAATTTGGCTTCCATATTGCACTTATGTACAAACTAACTTTTGAGAGCATTATTAAAATGGTTACTATGGTAACGAACCAGTATTCGCACAATCCGATCTATACATTAGTCATAAAGAATATTTATGGGCGATCGATACATCTGATCGTCTTTGCTATTTAGGTCTTTCCACCTTTCAGGTGAAAGACCTTTTGTTTTTCTTATGTTTTTTATTATTATTATTATTTTTTTTTTTCTTCTCTTTTTTTCCAGGGACAGCTTTTTTGTTTCAAGAGATATTGAAGCATTTTTTTCTTTATGTGACTGGCCATTAAACGTTATGATACCAAATGACCCTTTGGTTGATCACTCCCAGAACTTACAAAGTTTTTGCCCTTTGTGTACGAAGTGATTGTTATCGCTACTCCTCTGAAACCATAAGAGATAGAGACTTGAAACTTTTATTAACGTCTGTAAGTCACTTAGACGCTCTTTCAATCTATTCATACCGAAAGGTTCCGAGACCCCCTTCTATCAGTTATTGCCCCTGAAAGTATTTCAATTTCCATAAAATCACTTCCAATTTTTTTACTATTTGTCACAAAGACTTCGGACCACTTGGGATGGAAGCGTCTTCCATGGCCGATCAAAATGACGTAAAGGTCAAAGGTCAAGGTCATCTGAAAACCTGTGTATTCATGAGTTTTCGTATCTCTTTTGTTTAGGGTGATATAGAGAAATTTGATCAAGGATGTAGTAGGACGTCTTAAGACATTTCAAAATGTAGCCCTTCAGCTCCCGTCTTGTAATAGTTAGTGAGTTATTGCCCCTTTTGTTCGAAATGCTTGTTATCGCTACTCCTCTGAAACCAAAACAGGTAGAGACTTGAAACGTTTACCAATGTCTTCATTACACTTAGAAGTTTCTTCAATCTATTGATCCCAAAAGGGTCCAACGTCCCTTTCTGGCAGTAATTCCCCTTTCAATTTCATTGATTTCACAAACACAATAGAAATAAACACCCCCCCCCTTTTTTTTTTATGAGTGACCTTGACCTTTGACCTTGACCTTTGACCTTTGACCTCTTAGGACTGGTGTGTTATAAGTATCTGCAACATCTATCATATCAGATTCATTTATATGTACGAATAGCTCTTTCAAACACAAATTCACCCCCCCCTTTTATTTTTAGGTTTGACCTTGACCTTTGACCTGACCTTGACCTTGACCTTAAAGGACTGATGCGTTACAAGTATATTTAACATATACATTTCAGATTCATTTATATGTGCAATAAGCTCTTTAAAACAACCAACCCCCCCCCCCCCTTATTTTTAGGTTTGACATTGACCTTTGACCTTGACCTTGACCTTTGACCTTGACCTTTGAACTCTTAGAACTTATGAGTAATAAGTGTATGCAACATATATATCGGATTCAGTTTTATGAACAATTTGCCCCCCCCCCCCCTTCTTTTATACAAGGATTGAATTCTTATATGAACATGACCCTCGATATTTGAACTTGAAATTTAATATTCCTTTTTAAAATAAAACCTAAAAAAGCGTTACAACCGTTTGTCAGAATTTTTTAAAAAGGTGAAAAACTGCCTGCCATTTGACTCCAGACCGCGTTTTAGACTACGCCTCCAAATAAAAATTCCAGCTCCAGTAAAACTCTGTAGAACTCGGCGAAAATTCATGGGACTGTTCCCCACACCTGAATCTAATTGCCTGCCAAATTTCAAACGAAATGAACCCTATTGAAGAAAGTTATCCACCTCAGCGGCATCGAACCATCGTCCCGAGAAACGAAATTTCAACGCTTCGATATTTGTATCTAATAAATTCATGCTCAAATTTCACTGAAAATCTTTGTTTACATTTCTATCGGCAACCTGTGACGACTTGTGTTGAAGTGCAACGAAAGATAACTCTTCCTTCCCAGACCCCGATTTTAGATGAATTAAATTTACATTTTCTTTCAGTTTGTTTATTTCCCGACTTGGCTGAAATACATGACTGGCCTTAATTCAGTTCCGATTTTCCGTACTTGTAATCCACGAATGCATGACAGTTAGTAGATTTATAAGCACGTGCATTTCAAATCACAGGGAGAATTCGCATCAGCTGAGCAAAAGTGACGTTCCCACACCTTCAAATACCCGCCGGCGACCAGAGTTTGACCTGACCTGTTGATTTCTTAGTCAACGCTATCCGGCCACATTGTTTACAAGCAGCACTGATTTTTATGAATAAACTGGTGAACAAATACTGCCCTCCCAACCAATCGCTAAGCCCCTATCTATTCTAAAGGTTCCTCAGCGTTGGGTATCAATTTTAGATGGACAGAAGAACGCTTCATCTCTTCTTTCTATCCTCATCCAAATTCACTACACAACTCAACAAATTTTACCTCCGATCAGAAAACAAGCGAAATAGCGTAGTGGAAACACACTCGCCTAGGAATCTAAGGGCACTCGGATCGATACCACTGTGCGGAACCAATTTTTTTTTTTTTTTTTTTTTTTTCCCTTCAAATTTACAGATGTCCCGCAAATGATTTGAACAAAACAAGAGGGCAAATGAATGGTGTAAAGACCTCCTAATTGTTCCATGAACAATTAGTCTACTAGTTTTATAATTATATTCGGTATGTTGCCTTTTTTCTTTAATGTTGCCAAGCTCAATCAAATGTTAATACTCCTAGACATTATCACCTGAGCTTCCTGCAATTTTGACCAATCAGGAAGCAGATAGAATTTCAATCCCTCAGCAGCTCCGTCAAGTGTTACCCCACGGATGAGTAGAATCAGCATCAGAATGTACGGACTGGTGGCGGTAAAATACATGACCTAAAAAACCCAAGACATTGGATGAAGACAAATGACTCAATAATGTTACACTCTTTATTTTGAAATGTCAATTATTCCTCAAAAGATGGATCAAAGTGATTTTTATTGATATGATAGTTATAAGAAATTATAAAGATGCGAGGACTTAGCAGGTGATTTGTTTTAGGTATTGTCTTATTGCTTTAAGGATTGAGGAGCCAACTTTATTGTCATGCAAATTTGTATCGGGAAGCATCTTATTGCTTTAAGAAGCAAAAATTGAAACTGAAAACAAGAAACAGTCCAACGATGCAGGAGGTGTCATAGAAAAATACATTCTTGACACAAAAATTGTGGAACCTGCTCAAAAAACAATTAGATTAACATCAAGTAAAACTGGAAGACATTGGATGTCTTGGTCTTGGGGAGATGTCGAATATTGTATCAGAGGGTTTGCTTAGCTCTTGGATACTGATTCACAAAGGGAGTGAAGAAGTTTCCGTGTCGTTTATGAATCCCTCATATTCGAGAGGGTTCTATATGCCGACACTAGTGATCACCTTTCCCGAGGATTTAATGCCCTTCCAAATGCAGCCATAGACGACTATCCAAGCTAAGAGCAGACAGAGAGCCAGATCCCACTTGACGGTCCCAGCGTGGTCCACACCGCTGGATAGTTGCAGCACTTTTCTCCTGAAGAACGTGATTTCTGTGTGTTATCTTATGCGCAGTAAACTTTTGTATACATGCGCCTTTTTTTCAGCCGCGATGAATACATCGCTTGCAATTAATCAGAAGGATATTTAAAATATTTCAATAGCTTCAAACCCCGACGGATAATGCTGTACAAAAATTATTCAGAGTCAAATTCTGAAAACAAAAAGATATCTCTCGCAAACAGAATTACTACATCCCTTTTTCCCCCCTTCACGTCAACCATTTTGTTTTCAAAATTGCTGGTTATGAAGGTTTTATATTGACAGTGTTTGAAATATTTCTGCAATTCCATTTAAGAGTAAACTGAGAGATTATAACATTAGTACCTTTGAGATTAAGTTTACAATATTATTATAGTTTATGTACAGTGTACACATTAAATATCTGCTAAATAGTTTAATATTTCTCCTCCTGAAATACATTTATCATAATTTTAAGGTGGACCGTTAGAAATGCGGTGTTGAATAGCAACTTGTAATTCAATCTTGTTTTAGAAAAAGGGTCACTTTTCATGAGGAGAACTATAAATAAAACTGCAGAATCTCCCAATTTACTGTATGAAATTTCTAACAATGGGTAGCAGAAGGCTTGATCATTTTTATTATTTCTAGATATAGATAACATCATTATTTCATCAAAATTCCAAAACTATAAATATCCGATTCTTTTCGGAGACATCGGAGTTCGATCTCCATTACCATTTGGAATCTAATCATTCCTGGCAAACATGCTTTCAAATTTATCAATCCAAGATAAACTTCAAACTCTGAATAGTTCTGCATTTCACGCTTTTGAAGATGATGGCCAAGAATGATTATTTTCCGCTCGCAAGGAAAATTGTACTGCATCTAGTGGCCTGGGGAACGGTTAATGCTTACACCACACAGCGCCAACCATCAAGTCTGTTAACTATTTGCGTTTGACTACATCACATTTATAAAGAGCTTGTGGGGGCAATAAAATGCCAAAAATATACCATTGATGTCTTCTGTTTTTCCTCGGTAATCATAAGAAATTGATTAAGGTTTATTGATCGTTGGCGTTGAAGCCGTACATATAACGTAAGCATTAACCAACTTGCAGGGACGAGGTTTTTCTATCGGGTTTTAATCTGGCCAACAGAAAAAAATTGAAGACTGCTTGCAATTAACTGTCATCATTCAAAACTAACGTACATGTAGTAAGACACTCGCACATGGGGCTTATATTCAAGTTCTGACCAACGTTATGTTTAATGCCAGTTTGAATATCATCGAGACAGGGTATCTGTAGTAAACCAATAAGCAACATTTTAAAAATTCTTGCAGCTTAATATACGCTGCATTCCCTTCTTTTCTAGAGACGAAAATTTGCCAATATCCCTGCTTTCTGATTAAGCTTTAAACACAAGTTAATCAAAACCTGGCATGCCAGATAGCGTATAAAATTATCAAAATGCAAACCTTCATAACCAGCGGTTACTCTGACAAATGAAAAAAATATCAACATTTTTTATCATACATGATAAAATGTATAACCGTTTACAAATTATATTGCTCCATCAAGTCTTTTGATACATTCAACAATAATAAATTTAATTTATAGTACAATGAATATGATAAATCTGACTTTATAGAATTCTACTCTACTTATTGAATAATTGCGTGTGATCATGTCAAATGATCAAATAAAATGGCTGATTGTCACACAACAATCATCACATCCCATTTCACTAGAACAAAAATAAATTGCTATGTAGTATTCACAAAAAAGTGAGGGAAGAAAGGGTGTCTCATCGGCATCATCTAGCTACCAACGCGATATGATGTAGTTTGCGTTGTGCTGTGAGAGTATGAAACACCCTTCGTGTTAAGAGCCACAGATCTCTGCCCACTTGTCGATGTTCTTACCTTTATTAAAGGTAGTAGCTGAAAAGAAAGGGGGACAGATTGCGACTCTCAACACTTAACTACAAGAAAACAATCATTAATATTGTATCCATATATTTATATACATTATCTTTTGCAAGCTTTACAGCACTATCCGTCAACTTGTTTGAAGCAAATGAATGTGTTTTGAATTTTAAAACACAATTTAGACAAAAAAGCCTTTGATGATATTTCCTAAAACCAAAACCCCAACACCCTGAATTTAAGCAGGTAAAGAGATGAGAAAATAATACGTACTCCCAGAATTCCGTGACAGGATCACACTTGGTCGTGTTTTCAGTAGCAACAGTGTATGCTACTGTGGTCATCGTGTCGTTAAGTTTAGATACGACACTGGACGCCATCTTGGAGGAGTTTGACATGAGACTGGACGCCATCTTGGAGGAGTTTCGACAGAGCTCGGAGTTCCACTCGTTGTCTCCTTGTGACCATGGCAGCACGGTGTTGAATGAGGAGAACAGGTAATAAAACGTCCACGTGAGAATGATGTTGTACTCACAATTCAGAAGAAATACGATTATGGTGCAAGCGTAACCGATTCCTGAAAATAACAAAACCACGCATGTGGTTAATTAATTTTATTCATTGATTCAACGCTGACCGAACTGTTTGTAGAATATCATTTTTATTTCACACTTCTATTCATTTTTTAAAAATTAAATGTGCCTTAAAGATGGTCTCTGAATTTCTTCCTATTTTTGCATTTCGAACAATCTCCCAAGGTGAACTTCAAGCTGTTGCTATTATGATTAATTAACAGATTCTACTAAAATCGACGCTTAACTTCATATTATACCAAACTGAACTAACAACCCAGTGACTTTTGTCTGTTATTTTCTGACGTTTCGTTGATAGCAATTTAGCTTCATTAGCAATGCACATGCAGAGTCTACCTCTCATCGGTATTCATCGGTCTTTTTTTTTATTTATTTATTTTTTTGAAATACGTCAAACTTTGGACTCCCCTCCGAGTCTCCATCTAGAAACCTAAAATAATCGCGTATAAGTCGCGCACCGGCGATGCAATTTCAAGGATTACAAAAAGTGCAAACAGCATAATATTTTGTTTAAATAGAAGGCGGTTTCGTATAATTTTTTTCAGATATGGCCTAGAGTTCATCAAAGTTACCTAATATGCAGGTATTTAAAAGAGAGTGTCGTTTCATTGACAGACACCGACTTCACAGTGAATGGTTGCAAAAAGGAAAGGTAAACACTATCTGTGGCATCCCTGACGATGTCTCACCCCTATAACAACAATCGTCAACAGAGGCACGGTCGCCACCCTCAGATAATGTAATATACGTACGCATGGAAAAGATCCAAAAATATTACTGTAGTATAGAAGATAATTTTTTTTACGAAGTTTCAATGAGTTCTTTTGAAGAGACCAGCTAAAATCGATCAGCTAAACGGTTCGATTATTTTAGATGTTAAATATAAAAAAGTTTCTATCACAAGATTATGTATGGTATCGAAGCACATTTTGTTTTTAATAAAGGAAAAGTGGAAGCCGACTGTGGAATTTTTTATACCCTTGAATTCTAAAAGCGTCCTAGAGACAATGTTATTAAATACCCGTTCTTCAGAGTACATAGAAGGATTGGTATAAACACTGACGTCAGAGCGACGAAGAGGGTGTTATTGTCTTTTCCAAGAATGCTCTGATTATACTGGTTACGATATCAGTTGATATACCACATCAACTTCTCATTTCATCAAAACAGTTCGAATTTATGACAATATCTGGTCTTGTCAGTCCTCACAGAGGATAACAACACGCAATAATCGACTACAGTCCCATACATGTCTATGCGCTCAATATAGTTGATGAATTCACTTAGTGTACTCCGGTGTTAACTTGTTCAGATTGATTATCGAAGAACCAATTGAAAGCATTTTTTCAAACTGTCAATTATAGAATCTGTTATGTGAAGCAAACAGGAGAGAATAGTCGACACACTGAGCCTGCAGAGTATAGATTTTTTGTACGAGACTTGAGTTAATTGGTATACTTGCCTTGGAACAAGGGTGTAATCTTCCATGTTCCTATTCCACCCTCCGACATAAACTGTCCCAATGATACTTCCAGGAAGAACACGGGAATTCCACCCAGCAAAACGGCCGTAAAGTACGGAATGAGGAAAGCACCTTAAAAAACAGAGAAAAAATTATAATATTTAAGCAAAACCGACTATATGTAGTTTCTGTAATGTCAGATGGCTGGACGGGTTGGGAGTCAAGTACTCAATTTGTTGACGGTAATATTGACAGCTACTAGTAGTTATCCATTGCAAATATGAATTTGTTGGTGCATTGAGCATGTGTCATGCAGTTGTTAATTATCAAACAGCAGGGGATAACCACATTGTAACGAATTTAACTCTTCAATATTTACACATAAAACAGTTAATGTAACCGATATATGAGCTTAGAAAAATTAGGTCATAATATGGATCAGATACCTTAAGTAACATGTGATACTACGATGAAACGCACACGGTGTATATGCATTAGTCAAGGTAGACTAACTTCAACGAGTTCAAATTGATCGACAAAATGAATTGTTAATATGAGCTTTCAGGTTTGAAATAATGGATGTCCACAACTCTTTTTTTAAACTTCAAAACTAAATGCATTCTGTTCATTGATCTTTCAAGCTTTTAAATTAGTGGTCCTGGGGAAATGAGACAAGAATTAACTACGTTGGACCTTTCAAAGACTACTGAATGCGCCCAGTCATAACGTTTAAAGCATGGTGCACCTGCAACAGACGTGGGCTCAATATCTAGTGGTTTTCCTATACCGGATAACACATCTGTCACTTTCAGAAAACTAAATTTATTCATAGATTTAGTGACTGCGATTTTCACCCAAATGATCGAAGAAAAGTGAAGCGATTGGTAGCAAAAGGAAAAATTAAATACCATGCATAGAAACATAAGTACATGGTTATCAGACCAAGATTATCTTAAAGTCTTTTTTTTTTCTTATATGTTATTAGCGTCAGGGTTGAAATGGTAAATCCTCATCGTGAAGGTAAAACACAAATAAAAGCAATTGGATGGTCGACATTTTTTTTTACTCGGGCCAATAGTTGAAATTATGGGCGCATAAGTGACAAAAACTATTTACTGGAAAGAAAAGTGGGGAAGGTCCTTAAATGTGACATCCGACAGTGCTAACGTTCTTAATTACAATGCTCATCCCTGTGAGTGCAATTAGATTTCATTGCCTGTTAACGCATATTTAACAGAGTAACTAATACCTGTGCCTGTGGGACAACCCAATGTTACAAGGGTCAGGGCAGGGTCTTGTTAATGACATCTCTTATTTATTGGATGCAGACAATGGATGTCAACAGAGCAAGCGCCGAGGTGTAACCTGGTTTCATCGTTTGTCAGTGTCTACATTGTACTCATAACTTAACGTTCATCTACCTCCAAGTCAGCTTTCAAATACAAAGAACGCCCCATATTTTTCATTAATTTTTTTATATATATAAACGATAAAACATATGAGCTGTTGTGACACATAAAAATGTTAATGGCCCTGACTTACAAAACATTCTGTATTTTTCCATACGTCCGTGACTTTAAGCTACTTATATTTGTATACCTCATAGATGTATCATCGCCATCCGTTACACAATTTCAATTATCCATGATTAATTTTGCAACCGAGTTTATTACACAAGTGCATGCTATTTTTTTTTAGATCATACATCTTTAAAATCTTCGAAGATGCATATCTTGTGACTTGTGCGAATATAAACAACATATGCATGCAATAATCACTTGTGTGTAATTACACTCACAAGCGCGTGCAGCATGATTTCCTTATATTTTCCCGGCCCGACTAAGTACTGCCTTTGTGTTTTGTTCTTTTAATATCGCTTTAAATCGGCAAACTTTTCACTTTTATCAGTACACGGTATTCACAGCATGCTTTAATACCGTGAAGGCAAATTTTCTGTTTAAATACGTCCTGAATATTCAAATTTTTTTTGGTAAGATTTGTATACCTGGTATAGAGCTGAGCAAGACAAACATATACAAACCTATTTCTTAAATGTTCTTTCAGATTTCTTTTCTCAGCTTTATATTATTGATATCAGTAAATTTGATAGGTAAAGATTCCATAATTTCATTCCATGACATTAAAGAAAGAACTGATACTCCCCTCCCATGAAGTGTACATGTAAAACATACCTCCTCCATTTCTGTAACACAGGAAAGGGAATCTCCAGACGTTACCAAGCCCCACTGAGAAACCAATGCAAGCCAATAAAAAGTCCAGCTTGTTGGCCCACACTTCTCGCCGCTTCATCTTCGGCCCCTCGCTGGACGTGGTAGCAGAATCGTCTGATGACAGAGCTTCCGCTTCTTGTTGTTTCCATGACAACGGATCTCCATCGGAAGAATAACCGTTTTGTTTGGAATCATTCATTTCTAAGTGAATAAAAAAGATAAATTGACTAAATCTAGTTTTGATGTACACAACTCTACAGTATCTGCTATTGATCAGGGTTTATTTTTCCCCGAGATGTGTAATATTGATTTGAGGGTAAATCTACTGTCGCTGTCTTTGGCATCGATAACCTGGCAATAAGCAGTGTGAAAGCTTTAATGTCATACATCCTGTTTACCTAGTAAATATTTATTCTGCTGCTGAACTTTGGATAAAAAGCTTCAAAATCGCAACAAAATGGCATTGTTGATACTTCTATTAGAGTTCTATAGCGTCTTTACATAAACACCAAAAGGCCATTTAATTATTTGCAGAAATAAAGTCAGTCTATTGATTTTAACCTGAATTTTTGATATCATTTATCAAGTACGTGGTTTTGTTTTAGATTAACAATGTAATCGACTGAATCGATGCAAACCACAAAACAGTCAAATTATGGTTAAACTGGTATCGATATGCAGAATTGCTACACCAACTTGTTGGGTACTGGACAATTCAAAAGGTATGTTCCGTGCCGTCAAATGGAAGCCAAGAAGCCATAATATCGTAAACCAATGCAGTTGGTTGTGTTCATGTTTGTGTGTTTTTACGCCGTGTTCTTTTATTCAATGGTTTATATCGGCATTTAAAGGACTTAGAGCATTATTTATATGTCCACGGGTATAGGTAACTTACTGAATGGTTTTAAACATAGTTTTCTCCACGCAATTGTTATTCTTCAACGTTACACTATTCATACACATTGTAGATATCTTTGTTTACTTTGAAGCAGAAATCATTACGCAAATGCAGTTGAAAGAAAAATTAAAAACGATATATATAGGATTGATTACTGGTGTAAACAGTACACGATAGATGATCACGCTATCTATGGCAATGCATGGAGGAATAAGGAGAAACTGTAATAACAGAGTAAAATAGTAACAATAAAGGGAAACTCTTCATGATATCCTAGTCGATACAACAGTTGTACACTGGCAGTTCATTCTTCCTCGTGTTAGGAGATCTTCTTCCTTTGTCAAAATATGTAATAACACGCACAAAAAAACCGATCATTCAGTTATGGATGAGAATCATCTATTCTGTGTTCTTCTAAGTTATACAGAGAGAGAGAGAGAGAGAGAGAGAGAGAGAGAGAGAGAGAGAGAGAGAGAGAGAGAGAGAGAGAGAAAATGAGAGAAAGTGTTCTATTTCCGACACAATAGCCAAATATCCTCTACACCCTGACCAGCTTAATGAAATCCCCATTGACGCCTAGGTCAATAGTGGGTCGTTCTGGACAAGAGTATTAATATAGTTGATCTTTTCGGGGGTTTTCTTTTTTGCATACATGCTTCTTGACGCGGAGTGGAAATTTACCGGCGTTTTGTGGGAATATATTAAAAATCGATTTCGTATACTTAGTAAGGGATTGTTTTTAAAAGTACAGAATATACAAAAAAATATTTTTTATGTTATGAATGAATCTAATCTTACCGATGTTTACAACAGCGTAGTCTTCCTTCGGACGGTCTAATCACACTGCTCGTCAATTTACGCTGGCAACTCGAAGCTGCGAGGTATTATAATAAATTGCTCCACTCGCGCAAGCTTTTATAGTCACGTGGTTTCCATTCACACATGTGTAGGTTAACACAAAGGGCAGTAAAATGGGGGACCGAGTGCTTTCTGTTGGAGTACCGTTTTGACGCATTAAGTATGAATATGAATAGTAACTAACTAGTCAGTTGTGTTAAAACATATAACGTATATAACTTAGTTATTTTGAAATGTATGTGATATAAAACCCGCATAATGAAACATATACAACAGTGGAGATCTGTCCTAATCCCCTCTTCCTCCGCTACACAAAATTTTTTGCGGATAAAATACCAATTAAAAGCTTTAACTGATATAGTTTTGTATGGAAAACCATTATGATTAAGGTTGTAATTGAATGTATTGCAACCCATTACTTATTTGAATAGTAAAATTGACAAGTTTAAAGCTAAACTCCATGGAATACAATACATAATTAGAAATATTAAAAAAAACTAGACCCCATGTGACAAAGTAAAGACTTTTCATGAACTGAGATTATTACTTCCGGGCGAAAGTTACATGTATCTGTAAAATTAATGTTTCTCAAGATATTAAGTACACAATATGTATTAAATTTTGAATGTCCAAAAAAGTTTGATCTTTAACCCAAGAATCAAAAGCCGTTCAAAACCTTTAAGGGGTTCCTCTGAACTCTTTGAAATATAATGTATGTTTAGCAAATGGTTCTAAAGATATAAATGGGACAACATGTAGTATGTCAGTCGATGTCCAGATATGTTTCACCTTTGACCTCTGAACTTTTGACTTTAAAAAAAAAGAAAGGTCATCTAAGGGGTACGTGTGTACCCATTTTTATGACTGTATAGCAAAGGGGTCTCAAGATATTGACCATGTAACACCTAGTGATCAAAGAAGTTGATCCTAGGCATCTGCCAAAAATGTTCTCTATAGATATTAAGTCGACAACATCTTTCTATATCCAAACAATTTCTGCCCTTGACCTCATAACATTTAAAACAATAGGAGTCGATGTCATTTTATCTGTACACAAAGTACGAAGGGAATCTAGCGTAGAGTAATATGCACCGCAAAGCGCTAACTATAATGGTTGATGTCTAGGGTATTTTGACCCTTGACCTCGTTATATAAAAATAAGAGAAACCATATTCATTGTTGTGCAGCAATATTTTGATTGAAGTAAATTATAAACCAAAGTTGTTATTTCATTGCAACTACAGAGAAAACAAAACGTCTTGAATTTAAAATACCTATTGTTTAAATGGGTCGTAGGTTGAAGAGAAAAATGTTTTGGAGGGACAATTAGTAAAAAAGTTTAACATGCACACGCTATGGAATCGCGTTAATGGAATGAAATCATGCTAAAAGAACAACGGTTGCACTCATTTCTATGAATGCACATGCCCTACATGCACACTCTTTGACATCAAAGAGAATACGGATAGGAGTACATGTGTAAGTAAACTTGAAAAGCATTGATCCAAATGAAGATATGCTAGATATGCATTGGCCATACAGGAGTTCCATGTAGGATGTCTCCCGATCAATAGCTCACTGTTTTCTCTGGAATACTGATGCTTCCAGACTTATCGATTTCATCATAGCCATGTTCGCCAAGGATAGAAATTCCAGATTTTTGACAGTTTTGCTATTCAAGCAGTTTTTGTTTTGAACATATTTTATTGATTTAACAAAAGGATCAGAAACAAGTTCTAACAACTTACAAGTTCCTCTCCTTAAATATAACAATAGCTGTCATGCATATGAATATAGAACAAAAGAAAATGTAATATAGATATACACAAAGAAATATTATTTAAATCTCAAGCATTCGTCTATAAACTTTTGTACAGAAGCAAAAATGCTTTTGTTGATATGTAAAGGTAGGTTGTTGTTGCCATATAAAAGTAAATAAGTATCAATTTTGACTAAATCTAACATAAACAATTGATCAAACAGGTTGTTTCTCGCTCTAGAGTATTTTTTATAAGAAAAAAAGAAAAGAAATGATACACATCTTCTGTTTGACCACATAAACACAACGGATTATTTATAATATTACGTTTACAAAGATCATAGTTTAATACACAGTTATGTCTCAGCTTTGTATGAATAATGTTGGTACAGCGTTTACCAAGAGAAAAATAAATAGGGGGTTTCGTAACCTTATGCATATGTTTGCAAAACAAATTGATTGAGGTGGCTGTTCTGGCTTCTATATTTAGTGAAGATCAAGCAGTATACACTGACAAAAAACACAATCCTGCTAAATTTAAATAATTTAAAGAATTTTTAGTCGGCCTACTTGTATATGACCTTTAATGTTTAGAAAATAAACAGTACTTGAACTACAAAACGCAATAAAGGCCTTTCTGGTTGCATTCAGAAATCATCGAAATGTTTCAACATGGATGATTAAAGGCGGCTATGTCGGATATTATGTTAATCTAATAGAGAAGCTGTCTTTACTGCTATGAACCCTGCTTCAGGATTGCTTCTCCAGATTTGCACGATAATTGCTTTTGAATGAATTACATGTACAAGTGTACACCTTATATTTATTATTGTAAACAAGGTGTTGTATCAATAGAGGGTTGACCTCCATTTTTCCGCATACGGATCTATTCATAGTCACACCTAATAAAAGTTTGTGTTAGAAGTGAAACGGTTACCAACAGGAAGATAACATTTGCTCAAAGATCAGGTATTTAAGAAATGAACATAAACATAGCAGATGGGATGAGGGGGCGTATGATTATTTCGAGGAAACGATATGCTGAAAATAGCTAAAATGCTAGACAAAGAAGACGTATAAAGTTAAATTGTGTTTCATTACTTTTAAGACTAAAGGATTTAAAATTCAAACATTTAATAAACTTTCAACCCGGATACTAAAATGGAGTGCTATAACTATATTATCGCTTTGATAGTGTGTGATTTATGGTTCACCTTTGATCATTTGATAAAACAGACAGTACTACGTATTTTAAATAATGTGTTATAAAAAGAAAGAGTGGGATGAAAGAAAGAAATAGAACAAGAAAGACGGGTACTAGAAAAAATCCTAGGCAGAAATGTAATATTCTGAAGCTCTTAGAAATGATTTATTGCACTCAGTCTTAATCAGTCTTTTGAAAGATGCTTTCAGTTAACGTAATGATTACCAGAAATCGTTCATTTCTACAGAGATGCTGCAATGATCATGCGTCAATGAACCATTATAGTTACATAATAATAAAATGACAAAGCAGGGAAAGATACTTGTAACAGTATGATGTCATATTTAAGATGAACTTTCTATCGAACAAAAAGATTTTCTGTTCCAGATGTCTTGAATGGAATCGACATTAACAAGATACAATATATACATCATCCAATCAAAATTGATAATATTGAGACATAATGATGTAGTGGTTTCCTCATAAATCTATATGACGATAACTGCAACTGTATCATTACTGCGCGTTTCAACAAATTTTGTTTCTACAGCTTCAAACTGGACACGTCATGAAAACAGTATGAATCTAAAGATAAACGTAAATTGTTTTTGCTGTCATGTTTACTTGTTCTTTCATTCAACCAACTATTGGACTATATGATCTTGAGGCGACCTTATGAGGATATGAGAATTGATGCTAAGATGGTGTTTGGTGGCATTAAGGTCTTTTTTCTTTATCCCACAAACAGTAAATCATAGTTGCTGACAACAGTTTGCTTGATGACACTGTCTTTGTTTGCAACTTTCCATGGTCAAAAACGCTACCCGTTGGTTTTGATCTCAATTCAAAAATAGATGTTATGCATTAAAAATTTTTTTTTAAACTTTAGCAGAAACTGTAACAGTTTGTTAAAATTGATTTTGTAAACTTTTAATGCATCACATACACTGCAATCTGTTACTGATGTAAACAAAATCATTCGCATATATTTCACATGGAAGTTGAATATTTTACGTGTAAGTTGAAATTTTCACGTGATTTCACTTTTAATATATGAATTCAAAGTAAATGTCTTGTGAAAAATACACATTTGAATTTCAAATGAGAATTAATCACGTGTAAATTTTAATCTGAATTATGCAAGGGACAACTTTTGTCTAGTTATTGAATTGCTTAATTCTGAACATTCAATCTCAGACATAGGTCATCCCTATCCTACGAATGTTTTATGCATTTAAAGATTATCATTTTCTCTTCTTTTCCACTGTAAATTAGTTCATTGCTGTTAACCATCTTGGTAATCACAACCCAAACAAGGCGCTACCTTACTATCATAAAATCCGTTTATCAAAAAAGGATGCCTGAATAGTATGGAATAATATATATATACAAGTATAATACATACAATGTATTGTTGTTTTTGAGATCTATTTAAGGTGGTATAGGACACATCCATATTATGTCGTACTTCCAATCGAAATAAACAGTAATATCAAGCATAATTTATAAACTTTTTCTTTCCCGATATTGTAACCTAACAGCGTAGCGCCATGGTTTAGAGGTGTAAGTCATGAGTTTGAATCCTGCTGGGGCTTTTATAAATTTTACCTTTCCACAAAATTTTAAAATAGTACTAGTGGTTTGGTCAAACATTTTAAAATCTGAAAATTTTGACAGGGTGAAAGTATTTTGATTATAATGTACTTTTATCATCAATAATATCAACATGTGTCCCCTATATGTTCTATTATGTCCCATATATGTTCTATAATGAGAGGATCTCAGCCAGCTGAGGTCGATGATGTAATTTATGATAATTGAATTTACGGTCACATCAACCCGGCAACACCAGTGGTGCAGGGTCCACTAAGGCTGTTGGCCCTATATAGTTTATTTGAGGGAACTGGACCTACATAGTCAGTTGAAGTCCCTATGCCTGTCTACCTTTTTAACGGGATAAATTCTGTGGTGTTTGACACTGAGAGGAAGTAGTTACAATAACTTAAACTTCTGTACTAAACAGTAGAAAAGTTACATGTGACAGCTGTGGAAAAAACCTATTGATTGCTTGTCAACTGAATACAAACGCGTGCAACTTCTAGTATTAGAAAGCACACACAAATTTAAAACCATGTGTGCAATTTTTCAACACTGCGTAAAATGAGCAAAAGTTTAAAAACCAAGTCGATATCAAATGTGGGACAGGCCATGCTGTTTGCTGCATTCTTAACCATGTCTGTGCAGTGTGATTATATAATAGTTATTTTTCAAAGTTATAAGTTATTTTGAAATGTTATGTCCTTGTTCAATTATGAAGTTAAAAGTGCAAAAAATACTTCTTCCTTGAAATTGTATTTAAAACTCCACAACTCCACAACAAATTTTTAACGCATAAACGTTTTTAATATGCCAGAACGTATTATGCGCTCAATTTAGAAACAAAACTAATATGATATCATTTTATTTGTTTACAGTCATGCTGCTAGCCAATGTGCGATGCATAACATACAAACAAATGCAATATGTACTTAGTAAGCCACTGGCACATGTTATTTCTGAAAATGTTAATTATCCGGCACAATTTTTTTTTTTGAAAATAAGTAAATATTACAAATCACGCAATGTACATTAGGAAACAATATGTTGTAAATACATGCATCTTTAAAAGTCAACAGAATTCAATGGTATTTTATTGCAATTCATTTGAAATGATGTAATGATATTGATGTGCCATTGTAGAATTCATGAAATGAATGAAATTGATCTTCACTAAATATAGAAGCCAGAACAGCCACCTCAATCAATTTGTTTTGCAAACATATGCCTAAGGTTACGAAACCCCCATATTTTATTGCAATTCATTTGAAATGATGTAATGATACTGATGTGCCATTGTAGAATTCATGAAATAATTTTATTTGAATTCATACGTCAAGCTTTATGTAAGCATTTGAATATCTAAATATGATGTTGACAAAACATGATGTAGAGTGAATACATAAACAATCACTCACCCCCCCCCCCCCTCCTTTATCTGTCTACACACGTCTTTGTCTTTCTAAAAAAGTATGTCTGATTCAGAGGTGGCATTTAAATCAGCTTGAACTCTGCACTTAAGTCAATGTCTTTTTCAGGTCAGGGCCACTCGGAAGAGAAGAAAAAGCCTTGGCAACTTTAGCGAGCGATTGCCTTAGCTGTCATTACTGCGGTAACACCCCCCCCCCCCCCCTTAAACACAAAACAAAGCATTATTTACACCTACGTTCGGTATGTATGTAGTTACGTACCAAGGAACAGGTTCATCAACCGAGCGATGAAGAACACAACGTACAGAGCAGCGGAGAGCAAGTATAGCAACCCAAACTTACACAGAGCTACCCTAGTGTAGAACAGCGTTGGATTTTGTGTTTGTAGGTTCGTTAACCTTTTGCCTTGTCTCCATACACAATCATCACGTATTTTTTAGTGTAATGGGGTGTAACCATAGTCGAGAAGTAATAAAGTGTGCGAGTACAGCAATGCCTCGTGTGTTTATTTTCAATTAAGTTCATGTTATTTGAGTCATTTTGATTATCCTTGAGTTAGGGTGTTTTTCTTTCGATTTCCCTTAATTTTAAGCTTTATTGACTGAAATTAGATTTTTCAAAGGAATTCTCTGAACACACATTTCCGTGACTTTTACAAAAAGAATGATCCATATTGATAATACTTGTATCTGGCATACAATTGTTTCAAAATACATTTTGCATCATTAAGAACTCTATGATTCTAGTGTATTTAAAAATAAATTCAACTGATGAAGCACCAAATCTAGATTTTAAAATGTCCAATGTCACACTTTCAAATTTGTTATAACCTACAGAACTTGAAAATTGGAGTTTAGGTAAGTAGATCCTTTCTTGTGTTAAGGTCAACAAAAAAAAAATGAAGTTCAAACATGTTAGGCTTGTAAATAAAAAATTAAAAGAAAATGTATATATGATGGAATTGGTAGGCTGGTCAATGAAAGGGATATCTACTTATACATTGACACCTAAGAATTTAGGAGATGAATGGTGTAAACAAATATCACGAAAATATTTATCAAAACAATTAAAACGCTATGAAAGACATATTCATAAATCTTTCGAAACCCGTATCAAATTGCAGCTCCATTTCAACGATAAAAAGGCTAAACAAAATAAAATCTTAGAAAAGAACACACTCTAACATCGCCCATAGTTAACAACTATGACGGGGGAGCAATGTATAATCAACAGAGGACACATTTCTAACCAAGTTTTCCTACCTGCAATGAGAATTTCATCGTCAAACAAAATTTGTTTGTCTTTTGATTTCGTATCCATTTTTACTTCAATTCTTTAAGGAGTCACAAAAGCAAGATCTTTTGGGAAGGTTGTTGATAACTATGCAGGAGTATCTCTTCAAATCGTTCTATGTAAACAATGTACCTCTGATGAAAGAACACTTGGTTATAAGACTGGTACTGTCAAGTATTGCTTATGTACCCTTGAGTAAGAGGACATTAATTGTTATTTTTAGATGGCAAGGTAGCACACATTTCTGTTTTGATCACGAAGAAATGCAAAGGCATGCTTCTGTTTGGGTTGTTGCCTTCCACTAAATGCCTAGAGATTATTTTGGGCAAAATATGATGTTGATGTTTTGGTGAGGTTTCCGAGCTTGTCATACTTCTGTAGATTGCCATTTTGAGGAACATGGTAAACAATAAGTTAGATGGCGGTGCTCAATTAACTGTATATATATATACTGTTTTTCATTGGGGGTAAAGAAAATAATGAACACTTTAGATAGGTCTATAGTAGAAGACTCTGTGTTCACAAACAAGAGGAGGGCGCACCCAATGAGAGAAGGTGAGCCGTGTCAAGATAACATGGATACCTCATATATTAACCTAAATTATATATCCAATACGAGAATACAAAAATAAAAACATTTCAGAGAAATGGAGCACGGGTGACCGACATAATGATACGTCGCAGTTAACTGAAATCCACAATACCATAGCTTCTGGTCTAGTCTTCTTCACTTCTAATTAGTGAATTAACTGAAACCCACAATATCATAACTATTTACTTCTAATCATCATAGCAATTGATTTGTACTACTTTACTTCTAACCACTGATGACTTGTAAAATAACTGAAATTCATGAGCCCATCACAGCTACTCGTTTAATCTACTGGGTTTAAACACAATCTGTGCTACAACCAAAAAAAAAATCGTATAATACACAGATTCACAGATTGTGTCAAAACCCTGTGGTTTTATCTACTATACTACTAATTACTGATGACTAAAAAAAATGAAATCCACTACGTCATAGCCAGTTTAGTCTATTTTACTTCAAATCACCGATGATAAGTAAAATGTTTTAACTCTGCCTGCAGTTGGAAACCTAGGGCATCATTACCTTCCACCAACTTGACAGTACATAGTGGAAGTGTGGCACTACGAAAATAAATATTTCAGAGAAAGTTTATTTAAAAGTTTTAAAATTTGTATCGCATATTAAGTCTAGTACCCCAAATTGTATGGTTTATGGGGGAACTGATTATCTTAATCAAGGTACGAATAATTACTTTTTGTGGTGAACTTTTAGTGGCGCATGATTGTAAACGTATGTAATGTATCGCTATTTTGTAAATGTTTATCTGAGGGTTCGTTTATGCACCGATAGTTGAAATATGTGAGATATATACTTCACTCCTGTGTTCTTTTGTTAGTTTTTCTAGTATCAAGTTGCTGATAAAAATCTTTTGTTAAAAAACGATCATAAATCAGTTTTTACAAATTTGGTTCAGAAATGTAAAAATTCATCCAAATATTTGGATTACAGAATTTTCGATAAAAGTTTTGGACAGGAAATTTATCTAAGAAACTTCCAAACGATTCAAGAGTCATATATTAATAAAATTTAGAACCTATAATCATAAATTACCAATTGAGGCTGGAAGATGAAGTAACATAGAAAGATGTCATAGAATCTGTTCATTATGAAAAAAAAAGACTTTGGGTGACGATCGCCAGGATGTTATGGAATGTCAGACATTTTCTTTATTCTGCAACAAATTAATTGAGGAAAAACACTCATCAAATGTTAACACTTAAAAAATTTGGGAATCTTTTGAATACCATTGATATCGATTCCTTAAAATTGTCAATATTTGTTTAAAAAATGTTAGCTCGATTTTCTAATTTCTATACTCTTCCTAACTTGACTCTGCAATTGTTCATATTTTTGTTGTTTTTTATATCTCAAGTGCCATTAATATGGTTTGAGAGAAATAACCATTTATTCAATTTGAACCAATGTCGTATAAAAGAAATGCTCGTGTAACTGCACACATCTCTTTTTCAACAATAGACCAACTCAACTTAATTTGTCTTATAATGTATGGATACCTCCGCCATTTGAAATTGTTTCTCGCAACAAGATCTAGTATGATTCCAATGATAATCATTGGACTTGCTTGATGACAGAGGGAATCCATCTGCCAATGTTAACTGTCCCGTATCAACTAAACCAATCCCAATCATAGAAATTCGAGGTTTTGAACACTTGGTCATTACATTTCTATGGCCTCTAAGCGGATTTTTTAGGGGTTTATAATTTCATTTTCGTTTCTAGCATAAACTTATTTCTAGGAGAGAAGGTACCCATATTTAGAGTGGGGTATGGATACCTTCTCTCCTAGTAATAAGTTTATGCTAGAAATGAAAATGAAATTATAAACCCGAACAAAATCCGCTTAGAGGCCAAAGAAAACATTCATCGAAACAAACAAGAAAACACTTACCGAAATATACACAACAAGCAAAAACAGAACAAACAAGACCAAATCAAAAAGAAATATTGACAAAGAATTTAACTAAGGATTTAACTAAGGCAAGCACAACTAAAAAGTTGGTGGCACAAATGTAATCCACTGTTTAAAGTACCGATTGTTTGTCTTGTTGCTCTCAGATGACGTGTATTACCATAAAAATGTATCTATATACATTCCGTGGGAAGAGAAGGCATAAACGATGGGAGACGTCATGAGAGGAGTCTCAAAATTAACGATACAATGTGCAAGAACATTCCCTGTATAAATAGGTTTTTATAATACCGATGTTCTAAATTCTTTGCCCAATAGGTAATTCTTTTCTCAAAGTAAATAGCATTTACACCAACGATACATGTAGTCGAGTTTGGGAAACTGTGAGAGTCAAAGTCAGGGTATTTAGTTAAGATGTTAAGGGAAAAGAAAATACCTATATTGATGCCTGTATTACACACTATATAGCAATGATACCAAAATAGCAGAAGCGCTGGTTTGATAAACGGAATTAAATTCTGCACTTGAATGAATGATCGCGCTAAAACAAGCACTGCACCAAACCACCTTGTTATTTTCGTCAATGTTTATCGTATAACCTGTAGGACATTATCTTGATATGTGCAACCTTGTTGTGATTATCTTTATCTGAAAAATACGATTCAGATACCGACACATTAGGAGCTGAAGTTTTCTGGGTTTTCTTTTATATCTTTGGCAGTATTGCAATTAATACTTCATGTGGCATTTACATCAGCAGTTTCTATTTTATCCTTAGCAGTATTGCAATTAATACTTCATGTGGCATTTACATCAGCAGTTTATGAAATACCGGTATGACACAATATTTCTTTTTGGAATCCCAAACTAAATCCTGTTTTGCCTTTTTATGCCTATCTCTTTATTTATATTTCACAAAGACAGGGTACGGAGGGAGAATATATTGCAATCGACTAACTGGAATTAGAATGAAAAAAAAATCCATCGATAATTATAGACCTCAGGTTGTAGTAATATTTTCACTTTGAAAAAAAAAAGTTATCATGCCAGAGGCCTTCTAAATCGATTTTGGCAGACGATTTCGTCGAGTTCCTTCATACAACGCTACGTAGGCCTTGATACCTGAATGACAATGTTAAAAATGTGTGCGAGTTCGTCAATAAAAAACAAGCAACGAAAAAATTCGTACACCGCTGATTCAAATAGCTCAAACATCAACTTGCCAAAACAAAGTATCTTATTAACTCTATATTGTGATATAACAGACGAAATATATCATGAATCATTCACCATACGCTCAAATGCTCTGAAAGAACATCAAAGAAGTGTTCATTGATTCTCTAAATTCGTTCATCTGAAATGATCGACATGAAACAATTTTCAAAGACAACGCCATATACGTCACTGTCGGCTAGAGTTTTATGATCAACACGTCATGAAAATCGACAATTCTCATCATATATTATGGGCAATAGAAATTGTCTACAAGAAGTCTGTCATGCGGGCTATCGTATCTACTTTACAAACAGCTACAGTTTCAATTTTAAAAAGCATCTATCAAGAGAGAAGCTTTCAATGTGACATCAAACCGGGTTTTCCTGTGTGTTAACAGTATCCATAATCAATTTGTTGACTCTAAACTGAAAAAAACACTACTCATACAAAGAAATAGGATACTCTATATGCAATATTTTGTCCAAAAATAATCAAGCTCAACAGCTGGTTTTTTTTTTTTACTTTATCCAAACTCAAAATTCAAGTAATATGCACAGCCTTGATAAACATGCATGTACAATTGATCTGCAAAACAACAATTTACCTTGAAAACTATAGTAGAAAGTTATCCGTACAATAGGGGTACCTATATGCAATATTATGCCAAAGTTGACTAAGTTCAACACAGCCAATATTTTATCATTAATAATCAAGAAACAAAATCCAAGTAAAATGCACATCTCTGTTATATGTACAATTGATCTGCAAAACAACTTCTTACCTTGAAAACTGTAGGAAGAGTTATCCGCACAATTTGGATACCAAAGCCAAAAATAACTATGTTTAACAGCTTGTATTTTATTATATTTTTTTTCGGAAATCAAAATCCAAGTAATATGCACATCTCTGATATGTGTACAATTGATCTGTAAAACGACAATTTCGTATCTTGAAAACTGTAGGAGTTATCCATACAATAGGGGTACCCTATATGCAATATTTTACCCAAAATGGTGAAGTTCAACGGCTGGTATTTTTTCTGGTATAAAAAAAATCAAAATCTAAGTAATAAGCACATCTATGATACGGGAATGCAACTAAGTCATGGCACAAATTTTTGCTTCAAATTTTGTAGTTGTACTCTGTATTATGGAGGTAATTTAACATCGGGATACTCTCATTCCTATTGCAATGTAAAATTTCTGTAGACATTTTCTAGCCGTGTATTGAAAGCTGACAGGCTAGAAAAGAAGTATCAAAAGAGAAATTTTAGGATTTCTTCATTTTATTGAATAAACATTGTTTGAACCCTGAGGTGTTGATAAATATCGAAATATGTAAAATGCACTGCATAAATATCTTGGGACAGACTATAGTACGTTATATATATTGCAGTAATGAAGTATAAATACTTTGCGGTAAGTATGTAAAGTGTATATTTCAATCTCATTTAGAAAACTACGTAATTCAACCTCTAATACCTCGAGTGAACACGAAATACATGTATGTACTTTGCAGCCAGGACTAAATACATACTGGTACTATGCAGATAGAACGTAATTTAACCTTTATATACAATTCGTTGAGATGCAATTCAACCTCATTTTTATACCATGCAGTGAAGACGTAATTCCATCTCATTTAAATACTTTGAGTGAACACGAAATAAATACTTTTCAGTGAGGACAAAATATATACTATGCAGTAAGAACGTATTTCAAACTCATTTACAATGTATAAACTTTGCAATGAGTATGTAATTTAACCTAATGTTTATACCTTGCAGTAAGGATGTGATATTATGTACATGAGGATGTTTTATTTAACCTGATTTATACATTTTTCGGCGTGTACGTTATATACACTATGCAGTAAGGGCACAATATATATTATGCAGTGAGAATTTCATTCAAACTCATTCAAAAACTTTGCAATAAGGACATACATGTAATTATGTGCAGTGCAGTGAGGACGTAATTCAAGCCTGTTCAAAATCTTTGCAATTCAACCTCATTTAAATGCTTAGAGTGAACACGAAATAGTTATATACTTAATAAATATACTTTGCAGTAAAAGCGTAATTTAATCTCATTTATATATATTGCAGTGAGGATGTAATTCGACCTTATCTAATAATATGTACTGCAGTGTGTATATAATACAACCTCGTTTATAGACTTTGTTTTGAGGACATGATATATACTATGCAGTAAAAATGTCATTCAACATCATTTATTTACCATGCAATGAGGACTTAATTCAATCTCTTTGTATATTATACACTCAAGATGTAATGAAAATTTCAACATTTTACGATGAGGACTAATATACTGTATATTTATATTCCATATACGAAGACTGCCCCACAATATCTGTAGCTCCCGACCTGATCGTCCATCCGATTTTTTCCAGACCGGGAGCTACAAACCTGCATTTAAAAGATTAACAGAGCACATTACTTATGATTGTTTACTGCACTTTCATTAATTGGAATTAAATGTTTTGTTCCATGACCCTTTGGTAAATAATACCCCAAAATTCAAATTCATGATTTATTTATTTCTTGAGATAATGAATAATTTTTACGTAAAGATATAATTATCTTTATGTTACGGTTTTTCCCGCGTCTTGTTGAGATTATTTTCTATATAAATCACGTTGCCGCCTATGTATTATATTCTCATGATAAAAGTGGACAGGAATAGCATGTCCACCTCTCTAAAGAGATAAGCTAGGTATCAGTAAATCTAATGCAACTGCAAATCACGGAAACGTATGATAGCTACAGGTCATAAAACTTAAACCAGCTCACTTTTGATCCCAAACTTTCTTTTACAGATGGAATACATATTATACATAGTGGAAAGAGAGACTTGGAACAAAAGTGAGCTTTTAAAAGTTTTATAGCCTAAAGGTCAGAAGTCGCTGCGTCTGCAATTTGCATTTGAAATTGAAGTGTAATAGACAAAAAAATCGAGGGAGAAAAAATAAAACATTTAATTAGTCGCAGTGCCGAAATTACAAAATAAATTATTTATGCAACTTTTAATTCTTTATTTTTGTATCGCAATGCAAATTTGGATATTTCATCGTCTATTTAACGGAAGGCTGACATAAAATACTAAGTATGCGTTGCTCCAGCTTACAGACATAAATGATACTTATGTCAACTATAAATCATTTCTACTGGGTTAACGTAGGTACAAGAGTCGGCCCACATCCTGTTAAAGCCGGAGAGAACCGGTTTTCGTTGGATTTTCCATCTCGAGAAAGGTGTACTAATGTACTTGAGTTTTGACCATTTTGTCGTGTCTGTCTCGTGATCCCATTTTCGCGTATGCAACATTCTGCATAAAAAATGTGCATTAAGTGTAAATTTTCAGTGCAATTCATATTTATACAAATGAGCTGTAATTAAGTGAGATGTTGCACTTACTATTGCGCTTACTTAACTTGCTTATATTAAAGAAAAAGGCATACAGATGTCTTAAAATTAGGATCGAAGAAGTTTTTTTTTGTTTTGCTTTTTGGACACCATCAATGTGGACAAATTTATGATCAAATAAATTTTATTGGGAGTTGATTTTTAATCAACTCTCCTATGCAGTCACTCGGAAAAACCGAAAGTGAAACAGTGTTTGGACCTCAGCACAAACCATTACTCCTGACAAGACTTAGTTCTTGAAAATAATTGATGAACTCGATGTAATGTATGCTAAAGAATTGCTTTCAAGGAAACTTATTTACAAATACCTTAAAAATAGTCAGATTTTAAATGGTACGAACAATTTTTTGTAGTCGTATGTATTCCTACGCCAGAGTTCAATATAGTCTCGTTCAACTCGACGCTCGGCTGTCTCCGTAAACCCCAGTCTGACTAAAGCCAGCCCCTACTAATTCACTGGCTTTAGTCAGACTGCGTAAACCCTTGTCGGAGATTTACGGTGTCAGCCGAGCGTTTGGTTTAACGAGACTAGAGTTCAATATAAATTAATTGCTTGGATCCATACAATTTTCGAGAAATATTTCTACCACTGATACATAGTTTGATTGAATTAATTTTATCTTTAAATATTATTTAACATGATTCATATGGAGGTTTCTCGACATTCTAGTCGAAAAAGTTCAAAAATTCATATTATAAAAATATGCGTAATTCAAATTAGAAACTACGTATACATGTACTTGTCATGGAAAATAACATATCATTGATTTTAAAATAAATAAACATCGACAACATCAACTCAGTTCTTCAGTACTTTGATTTTTTTCGCTAGTTAAAATTTGTTTTCATCCAAATCATTAAAACAGATGGCTGTCAGTTTGAATTTTCAAGAGGTTTTCAACAAAAATGTATCTTGTCTACTTTACCATACTTCAGTGATGCTATCGTTCACCAAGGCATATTTCTCTTGGAATCTGCTAAAAGACCAAAAGAATAAACAATTAGTGGGATTTTTTGGTTCAGCATTTTTTATTCGTTTTTTTATTCGTTTACACAAACATTAAGCAAAATCGAGCTTATTTAACGCTAAAACAAAGGCCTAAATTCATACGTTGTAGAAATGTTAAACGTCGAAACGATTTATTATTTCAAATTAATATCCTATATCTTTTCATAGCTAAAATGATTTCATTCCTTACGAATGAAAAAAGCACAAAAATACAACTATCAAACACCCCCCCCCCCCCCACCCATCCAAAAAAAACAAAAAACAAAAAACATCCCCAACAGACAAACGCCCCCCCCCCCCCCCAAAAAAAAAAGCAAGAGGCCCATGGGTCACATTACTTACCTGAAGAACAACAGTTCCTTGTCTCATATTATTTTAAAATTTGTAAATATTAAACTCTTTAAAACTGTTGTAATATACTAATATTCCTATATTTGACAGTACATTCTTGGTTGAACTTTAAACTCATCTTGATGCCCCAAATATTGGTTCGGGGTCACAGTTTTAACAATTTAAAATCAACATTATCTTACAATTCATGCAAAGTTATCTCACACATTGTCGCACTGTAGTTTTTAAGTGAATTTTTTTTTTTAAATTCTTTATACATACATATTTGAATTTGAATCTTTGAACCCTTCCAGGGGCAGCAGATTGGCTTGGGAGTCGTGGTTTTCACAATGCAGAATCTACAATGTTTGAGGATGCTCGAATAGTAATTTTACAAATCGTAACATTGTAGTTCTTGAGAAGGAGATTTTTAACCATTTCCCTACATATTTCTGTATTGAAATTTGAACCCCTCTTAAGGCCAAGGAATTGGTCCGGAAGTCACTGTTTTAACATTTAAAATCTACATTATTTGAGGGTGCTTGCATGGTAATCTCACAATTTGTAGCATTCTATATTTTGAAGAGAAGATTTTAAAACATTTTCCTTATATATTTCTATATTGAAATATTTGAACCACTCTTAAGGCTCCCGAATTGGTAGTAAGGGGCGGGGTATTACGATTTTAACCAAATAAAATCTAAATTTCTTGAGAATGCTTGCATATTTATCTCACAAAATGTAGCATTCTATTTCTAGATGATTTTTAAACATTCTCTATAAATGCATTTACATGTTGATCTATGTTTAACTTTGAACCCCTCTTGGGGCCCCAGTATTAGTCCAAGGATCATGGTTTTAACATACACTATACTTGCTTGCATACTAGTAGTAATATCAGCATTTGTAGCATTGTAGTTCTTGAGAAGATCTGTAAACATTTTCCCTATGTTTTCCTATGGATCCAAGTATTCGTCAGGGGGTCACGGTTTTAACGATTTCAACAGTTTATAACCTAATGTTAGGATGCTTGCATAATAAATGAATGATAAAACAATTTTTAGCATTGTAGTTCTTGAGAAGAAGATTTTTAAACATTTCCCTATAGAGACTATGTTAAACTCTACAGATCTGCTGGGGCCCCAGTATGGTCCGAGGTAAAGATTTTAACAACATATTATCTACACTATCTTAGGATGCTTGCATAGACATAGTAGTGTCATATTTGTTGTTTTATATATATATATATATAAATATATATATATATATATATATATATATATATATATATATATATATATATATATATATATATATTATATATATATATATATATATATATATATATATATATATATATATATATATATATATATATATATATATATATATATTTGGTCGACTGGCTCTAACTAGAGGTACTGTGAGCAAGCTCACAATTGATACCCTCCGCTAAGAAAAAAAACATAACTCATGTATTTTTTCTATTATAGAAAATATTGGATGAATCTCTTTCACCTTCCTTTTTCTATAAATAACAACTGCTCTATTTTTTAAAACTGTTAATGCTAATATGAGTACACAAACCAATTTCTATTCTTTAAATTCCATTTTAGTTCAAGTTAACTGTTAATGCATGAGGACATTTGCATCCTTATGTTAACAAACATGAATCGAATCAAACAAAATTCCACATGCCAAGCAGCCATCTAATATAATCATTTTGAATTACTGGTATACTAAGCCCGATTTTTTATTAAAACAATGACCTTGAACTTCCTAAATTGACCTTGGGTCAAGGTCATGACACACTCAGGTTATAAGCAATCTTGATGTGAATTAAGAACTTCCAATATTTGTCCATTAGAGATATGGACTGGACATGTATTTTGCTCTTTTCTGCCAGTGACAATGGCCTTGCCCAAATGACATTGGGTCAAAGTCATGACATACCCTTAGGTCATAAGCAATCTTTGTGTGAACTGAGAACTTCCAATGTTTCTCCATAAGAAAGATATGGACCGGACACGAATTTTGCATTTTTTCTTCCAGTGACGTTAACCTTGCCCGAATGACCTTGGTTCAAGGTCTTGACACACCCTTAGCTCATAAGCAATCTTTGTGTGAAGTAAGAACTTCCAATGTTTCTCCAAAAGAAAGATATGGACCGGACACGAATTTTGCACTTTTTCTGTCAGTGACATTGACCTTGCCTGAATGACCTTGGTTCAAGGTCATAACACACCGTTAGGTGATAATCAATCTTTGTGTGAAGTAAGAACTTCCAATGTTTCTCCATAAGAAAGATATGGACCAGACACGAATTGAACAGACAGACAGACGGACGGACAGACAGACGGACAAGGTGATTCCTATATACCCCCCCCCCCCAAACTTCGTTTGCGGGGAGTATTAAAAAGAAGTCAAAAATGTGCAAAGTTTACAGACTGATGTACGGACGACGGAGAATAGGTGATCAGAAGAGATCACTTGAACCTTCGGTTCGGGTGAGCTAAAAATGAAAAAAAAGATTGAAATAGAACGTTAGAAAAAGGGAAATAGAAACCCCAGACAACTTCATGCGACGTTTTGCTATTTGCCTCAGAAATAATATTAAGTAAATAAATGTTACATGTCGGGAGTGAAGACAGCATAAAGATTGAATAAACAGGTCCAGCTATGGAAAGTGGAAATGTAACTCCCTTAAATGGGCCCACGTGACAGTTATAACTGATAAACGTCTGTCTGGTCAGCTCTAGAAATAAATGACCCCCTCTCGGAAGACACAGAATCACTCGGCGGTAAAAATTGTGTGAAAAACTGTCATACTATTGACGTCACTGCCATTTTGATTTTTCTTTTATTTTCACATATCTTTATAAAAATAAGATGATGAATTGCTTCCATCTAATCAAGTATCCCTAATAGTGTCCTCTTAATGTTAAGATGACTATATAGCAAGAAAGACAAAAACAAAATTGAATGTTATATGACAATTTTGTTCAAGTCTCTTTGTTTGAAATAGAGTGCGTCTTTTTGCGATGTAAATATTCATATTTACATTTTCCTGTGTCTTTGCCTGTGATAACACTAAGTATTGATTCTGTACTATATAACTCATAAAGCCTAATTGAGGCGCCAGCGGGGTTTGCTTATTTATATTTAAATATTTAATCGTAAGATGGTTTAAAATTATATAAATATACAATAAAGCGCATTGAAGTGGTAAATGTTTTCGTTTGAATGGAATGTCCTAAAATTTGTATCGAACGTCAGTTGTTACATAAGACACGCCAATTTCTTTTATAACGAGGAAAACAGTATTCGTAACAATGCTTTTGGAACAGCTCATCTTTTAAACAACACAAGCAGGGCTGTGGACCCTGGAAATGAATCCTGATATTTTCTTTGTATATGTTTTTCGTGCCCCGCGCATATCCTCAGTCCCCTTACCATGCTGCGAACACAGCGACAAATGCAGAAGAGGACAAAGAACGTATAGCTTATGAGGTGATAACTTCGGGCTTTATTAGATTTGATCACGCCCCGACCAAAATTATCACCTCATAATACTCAAAGAATGATTCCTTATTCCTTATGTAAAACCTTCAAAACCGAGCTCCGGTTGGTCAGTGAAAGTTGAGACATCCGCTCCAAACAATGACAATTGACGTCTTTAATGGTGATTAAAAACTACATAGATCATAAAAAAGTCAAGTTTTAGTGGTCATATTTTATTTATGATTAAAAATGAAAGTCAATCACATATATAGTCAAGCATATAATATACTATTTTTCAGTAAATAGCCGATAGGCTATTAAAAACCCAAAACTATCCCCTGTTTTCATGTTGATCTTACATGTTCATCTTACATAACTTTATCTTTTCAAAACTGAATTACGATTGAATAAATCAACTAATGTCTCCGACATGTAGGCCTAAATACCCAAACAAGACGGGGGTTTTCCTGTGCCATCTGGCCATCTGCGTAAAACAAATGTTTTCGAGGTCTATCAAAATACATTTCATTACGCGCAATTAATGAGAGACTATAGGGAACAAACATGTGTCATAATTGTTTCATATGTACAAATTAGTGAGTGCTCGTATTTGATTTTGTTTACTTTAATTGAAGTGACGTTTCACCGTCGGTCTTTTCATTGCCTATTGCACTGTCCATTAGCAGTTATTTTGGAACTTTGAAAGACAGATGCTTGCTTGGTCGCGAACTGTCCTAATAACCGGATAAACACACCGACCTTGACTTTCTTGGTTTTTTCTCGTAACAAGCAAAGAAATCAGGTGAACATGTAGGTCATAACGCAGATATTTGAGAAGGTTATGTGTTCCATTTTATTCTACTACATGTCTCACGTGACTGAGTGTCGCATGCCGTGCAAGAAAGGGCTTTTGACTGCCCCACCTAAACTAAAACACCTTGTATTTGTCCCTCTTCGTTTTTTTCTTATTTCAGATGTTGTTGGTTTATTCTACTTTTTTGGAGTGCGGCGCCAAGTGATATCTGAGGTTTTTTTCACAATTACAGCCAACGTTTTTTTAGGTTTGTTTTACCATTTTGTGTGGTGTTTTACTCTGTTTTTCCGTAGCTTTTTGGTCCGCTAATTCATATCCCGTGTATACCAAGTAAACTCCTAATCAAAGCCTAACAAACAACTGTAAATTGGTATACCTGGTCAGAACCTCGTAAGTTGTAATAACCTGTGCTCGAATCCTTTTGTATATGTTTGTGCAATAACATAAGTTCAAACCAACCAAGGCCTAACATCTTCATCTCAATTCATACATAAAATAAACTACAAGCTCATTGACAATGGGCGAACTCTTACGATTAACAAACAGGTTGCGTCTAAACTTTTACATTGTAGTCCTTGAGCGCATACGACTAAAACACATGATATGCCGTGCTCTACTAAATAGTATTACATATCAGTAATATAAGGTAAAGTCATGTCTTGGATACATGGGGAAAAATTGAACTTTTTCAAGAAACACGTTTCAACAAATTTGAAGGGATAACACGGTGACTGAAAGGAAAGGGTTAAATGTTATCTTACATTTTAAATGCTAAATCACAATAAGGGGTATATGTAAATGCATATTTCCTTTTTAGGATGTTATCGAATTCCTTTGTTATCGGCATTTAATTTGGTCACAATATTGTTGTTTGCTAAAATGTACACCGTAATTCATATTTGAATTGCATAAACTTTTGTGACGGCTGCCATGCGGAAAAAACGTGAAGACTGCGTGTTTTGAAAGATATGCAAGGATCTAACATATTCAGTGCTCTTATGACGCTTTTCATTTTTCATTTTCCCCACTATCAATTATCATCACTACCATCATGCTGTCTGCGCTGAGTCTGACAAAAATATAAGAATTAAATGTAACCAAATTTTTTTGCGTCGAAGACTAGGATGTCAAGTTGTATACAATGGTCGACTTGACTAGCACACTTTGTCTGCAAAGGATGCGCATCTCCTGAGCAAGTGACGGGCAGATAGGAATTAGAACCATTTTAACAAGAGTTTGGACTTGGGGTAGTTGTGCCAAACAACATTGTGACGTAGGCCTGTATATTTCATTGCTGGCCATTCAGCCATGGCTTTTTGAAATCAACAAAATTTGTCTGACTTTTGAACAAGTTCTACGCAATCGGTGTATATTTCGCTTGAAAGCAGCGTCATTTTGAACTTGTTTTGACGCAAGAAATAGAGAGTTACATCCTACTGAAAGTCCAAGGCCTTATTAAAAAATGGTTCTATCATTAATTGTACATTCAATCCATTCCCGTAATGATCGAAATAAAAATTGGTACGCTGTTTTGCGCAACCCAGTGCATCCCAAAAGTGTGATACACTTTTTATCATACTTCATTAATTTTCCATTTGATCTGATTGGTTTCAGTGGTACATTTCGCAGCGGTCATAAACTATATACATGTATTTCTAATTTTTTTTTTACAGTAAACAATATGATTTACGTCATCAAAACCTTTGTACAGAACGGAACGGAAAAACAACGTTCACCAAAAAAAAATCATATTCTAAAACAGAAAATGAAGTGTCTGCAACACATAACAAAATGCAATGAATTCGGTATTGTGTAATATTTACATTTTTTAGCAGTAGAATTATTTACATATTTTTCGGCAGTAGCCATATAACATGTGGTTTAGTATTTTAGCCGTAACAACAATGCTTTGAATTCCTTATTATCATTTTGCGACAATATTTACAAAATTTGATGGCGAGATTCTATTTTTGGTATCTGAAATGCTGAAATTGTAGTGGTTGTAAGGGTTGCTCTTATTTACTTTATGGAATTATTTAAGGCCAACAATAAAATGTTACATAACATTTAATGTACGTGTTAATTTGATTAAAAAGCCGACTTGGTATAATTAATCACGAACAGAATGTTGGAGGGTTCATTGTGTAATTTGATGAATCTGTCTACAGTCAATCTTAGCTTTAGACAGATAGGTAATTTAAATGGATGAATCTGAAAGCTGCTAAGTTAGAATACTCTTAAACTATTGTATTGTAAAAAAAATATCAACATAATTAAAATTTAACATTCTGGTAACTCAGAAGAATCAATATGATTTCGGTTAAATTGTAATGAATGTATCTCTTTTTAAAAAAAGGATTTATGTAAAATATACGTGACATAGATGATTTTATACAGCGGACTTTATTTTTCTCTGTCAGAACAATGGAAATTTGCTAGGGAAACAAATGAATTTGAGGCTAAATCCAAATTTACATTCATAATGCACGCAAATGGTGTAAGAGAGAGTTTAGTTTTAAGTTCAGAGCAAAGAGAGATAAGGCAAAATTTAATACTTATACAACTACCTAAATCTCCTTTCACAGAAAAAAAAACATGCATAAACTTTGATCTCACAAAAATTTTTGATTCTAGGAATCCTCTACACTCTATTTGAAGTGCAAGTTAAAAATAATTTTATAATTATCATCGGGGGGGGGGGGGGGGGGTGGGGGGTGGCGTGATGATGGCATAAATTGATAAAGCTGTAGTTAATCGATCTTGCCATAAACTTGAATCGTAGAAAGAATCGGCCTCAACGTGTCTCAATGATTTGGAACCTTATAGCTATAACATTGCTTTGTTTGTTTTGTTTCGCTAGTATTTTACTATAGAAGAGGTGTTCAATATTGGACATCTTAAATAAGACGGTTTACTTTTCGTTTTTGTATATACTACATGCTGTTTAAAAAAACATGTATTTTCAATACCCGATTTTTCAATGAGATATTACGTCGGTGCAAGTCTATTATAGGACTGAAAGAGAGTCAATCAGTTCTCTGTCAACTTTACTGTAGTTGGTGGGGCTTATCCGAAAGAAATAGATTAAAAGAAAATACAAAACAACAACAACAAAAAACCAATACAAAAACAATCAAACAAACAGACAAGAAGAATGTAATATATTGTGTCAGTTGATACGCACTTTCCAAAAATTGAGTTGCGGCCCTTTGCGGGTTCAACAGAGCGATGTCACCGTGTTTCCCCCACATTTTGCGCCTCCTGCTTTTTATAGGTCTGTGTCTCACTCTGTGCGTTTGTCACTGAATATTTACATGGAATGTACTCTTAATGCTAGTTACGCCCCGGACCCCGAATCAAGGGGGAAAACTGAGATATTATGCAAATATATTTGAAAATTTACCTTGTTATCCATATCATATGTAAGCAAAAACATCTGCTAATCCATCCATCAACTTTGAGTTCTTTGCATTTTGGTATATATCTTTAACTTCATGGTCATGGTCTAGAAGATTTTGTTCAAATCATACCAACTAGCAACTTTTTCAGGTATGCCCCATCGCGTTTTCGGTCTCTCCTGGCAGCAACATCTATCGGACCACCTCGCCCTTTGTCCTCGCAAGCTTCAACAATCGTAATTTCTCGGCGTTTTCCCAAACAACAAATAATGGTGACGGATACACAACAAACTTGATCTATTTTATAGAAGTATTAAAATTTCGAAAAACTTAGACATCTCCGCTGAGTACTAAGCATGCGCATATCGTATTTTGTTTTGCTATGATTATATGTGGTGGATCAGTTTTCCAATTCATAGTACATGTAGTACCCGAAAGTACGCATGTTATACTTTACCACTGAATGTGCATAGTTTAAGCTGTTCATGACATTTTATATTAATAAAAGTAGAACAAATGCCTATACACCTCTTATCATAATGAAATTTTAGAGAAAAACAGTTGATATGAAAGCGGCATATTTAAGAGGTTTCAGAAACCAAATATGTGACAATATTAAATGCATTGTAGATGATATTGAGGCACAATTTTACATATTAATTGAACGAAACAATACATAGAAATTAACTTCAATGTTCGTGTAAACTTCAAATATTTATAGAATACAGGGACAAGGTACAGTGGATATGCCACAATACGTCTGCAGAATGAGAAGTATGCTTCATAGACACTGTAGATCTTTAGACATATTCAGATGCTTGGATGCTTGATTCTTTTTTATCAGTTCACTATATTATTTATAGAAAATAATATGACCATGATAATAACAGCAACCAACTGAAATCGAAAATATCTACTGTATAAATAATATTACATGAACCTTGTCCATCCTCTGTTCCAATATTGAGAGAATTTAGACAGTGACATGGAAACGATTCTTGATTTTCTGCGATTCAAATGATAATAGTTTTGAAAGATATTAATAGTCAACAATTAACAAGACAGGAATTATCAACATTTGAGGCCGGGGTCTCCCCAACTCCCTTTCCTGTTTTTGGTTTAATCGATCGTTTTGTTTGGTTTTTTTCGGGGGGGGGGGGGAGGGGGGGTTGAATTTAATATACACCATAAACAGGGAATAATTCGCCCTGTTTAATTTTCAATCATTTCACCCTCGTTGTCAGCGGGCGAATTTACGTTGATTTTCAATATCTAATATTAAGTAAATTATGTAATAGCTATGACTAGGCGAATTCACGACAGAGTGAAACTGTTTGCAAGTGTAGAAAGACGGAAATGACACGGGACCAAAATAACCCTGTATACAGTATCTTGATTCAAATAAAGATATAAAAGCAGTTATCTAAGATTAGAAACATTATATAAATAGTGCCTGTTTGGGAGGGTAACAGTTGAAATTGACACCCCGAGAAAACCATTGTCAACCGACGCGAAGCGGAGGTTGACAATGGTTTTCGAGGGGTGTCAATTTCAACTGTTATCCTCCCAAACAGGCACTATTTATTTTGTTATACTGAATGTGTTTTTTAAAATCTTTAAGAAAATTTTACTGCTTTTATATAGGAATAACGTGAATTCTACAGCGAACCGTACGCGCATAATTTTCGCGCATGTAACATTTTTTAATGTTACCCGTTGCCAAGTGCGTTGCTAACGCTGAGGGTAATAGTAAATATTATTAACTGCGTCTTAACCAATCAGATTTCAGTATTTAACATGAAAGTATAACAATAAATTCTAGTTCATGCTTACTGAGTATTAGTTAAAAAAAATCAATAATCTATTCGTACTTCTATACATCTGTCTTGTTGGGGAATACATGTTTAATTCAGAAATAAAGCATCTTTTTAATAATTGTGTTTATATCATTTATCGGGGTATACCCATTCCTCATTCTTTAGGTAAATTTCATTACGAGTAGTAATGTATATTACATACGTTTAATAAGGTAAGCCCATTATTTATCAAATTGATTTAATCTTAATTTATTTAGAAATAGAAACAGTTATCGAACAATAGGTATTTTTTAAAGTTATACG
The DNA here is from genome assembly GCF_025612915.1 of Magallana angulata. Taxonomy (NCBI): domain Eukaryota; kingdom Metazoa; phylum Mollusca; class Bivalvia; order Ostreida; family Ostreidae; genus Magallana; species Magallana angulata. Next base: position 12,094,710 of record NC_069117.1, read on the forward strand.
TACATGTACAAATATTTAAATAAATGTGAATGTTTTCTTTAATAACACATAGACAAACCAAAAAATAAAATTCTCTGTATATTTTGCCTTAGAAACAAAACACTCGCCATTTTTGTGCACAGAGTAAGGACTTACGCCTACCCATTAGCAGGCGTAGATTTAAACCCAAATTTAGTCCCGACTAAGTTTCCGCCTTTTTGTGAAACGCAACTTAGTCTGGTTTTGAGGTTTAGTCCCTGTTTTAGTCCGGACTAAGCTTACGCCTGGACGTAGGCCTTTCTGAGAAACGGGCCGCTGGCGCCTGTAATATTCTCTCACGCCAATGCAGGCATTTCAAACGACTCTCTCAATAGAGCCAACAACTTGATATCATGATTTTATAGTATAGGGGTCTTGTCTTATGTATGGGAAAACCAAACAATATGTAGTTATAACTGGCTTAAGTCTGGTTAAAGAAATGTTACAAATTCAATTTATACAAAATTGGAAAAGTATAGTAGATAATTAACTAACCAAAATGTATTTTAAAATTAAAGAAAATTTAAAACAAATTTAGAAAAGTACTTGTTGAATTTACATTTGCCTACAGATCTACGGATCATGTTTACAAACAAACACGTTGTTGGTAAATATCTTATACAACGTCACATGCACCCATGTAACCATCGATTCCCAATAGAAACTATGGTGTTCCGATGGGGCCACTTCGACCTTCGCACTTTCGCGTTTAGGGCGAAGATGCGAGAGTGCGAAGTTGCAACCATCTCTCCTTCGCCTTCGAAACTTCGCACTCTCGTCTTCGCATTTCGCTTTCGCCTTTTTATAGTTGTGGAGCTCTCTATCGTTTAAAGACAATTTTAGCTGTTCAAAATGACATCTAAGGCAAAAGACGAACTTTTTAGAATTCATTTTCAACAGCCTGCGCAAATCCATAACATTTTTTAGGGGGGGGGGGGGGGTCGAGGGATATAATTGTTTTTGTCGGGGGGAGGGGGTCCGAGGCATAATTTTGGAAATTTTATTGTATAAGATTAATAATATTAATTTTTTCAGGGGGTGGGGTCCGGACCCCCTCTCCCCCTTACTGTGTGAAATTATTAGTATTGAATTTTCGGGAGGGAGGGGTGTCCGGACACCCCTCTCCCCCTCTAGATCCATGCATGAGCAAGGAATGTCGCATAATGAAATTAGAATGTAACTGTGTTTAATCCACGGTAAACAGACATTTGGTAAGTGACAGTAGTCTGGAAGTGCATGTGTACACATAATGATGGCGGACATTACATTTTATGTGGAGTATATAATGATTAGGCATAGCCAGCACTGGTAAACATATATGTCACATGCACACATTAAAATATTTATAAACATTCATAGGAAGCACGATGGCCTACTGCATGCGTACCAATAGAACCATTTTAACAAGACCTTGGACTTTGGGTAGTTGTGTCAAACAGCAATATGACGTAGGCCTGTCTATGTCATTGCTGGCCACTCAGCATGGCTGTTTGAAATCGACAAGATTTGTCTGGCGTTTGAGCTAAAACTACGCAAATTTCACTTGATACTGCGTCATTTTTAACTTGTTTTGACGAAAGAAATAGATAGCTACGTCCAGCCGAAAGACCAAGGTCTTGTTAAAATGGTTCTAATATCATGGATTAATTGGAAAACCTTCACGAGCATCAAATGCTATGTAATCGACCGAGACTTGCTCAATGAAACTAAAAAAGGCGAAGGCGAGAGTGCGAAGTTGCAAAGGGGAAGGAGCGATAGTATAGTATCACTCCTTCGCCTTCGCACCTTCGCACTTTCGCCGTCGCATCTTCGCGCTTCGCCGTCGCATCTTCGCCCTTTCGCTCCTTCGCAACTTCGAACTCTCGCATCTTCGCCCTAAAGGCGAAAGTGCGAAGGTCAAAGTGGCCCCATCAGAACACCACAAGAAACGGGTAGATAAACATAGAAGAAAATGTACAATTTGTGACTTTAATAGTATTTGGGATGAATTTCATTATTTTTCAGAATATACACATTCTGTAAACGATAGAAAAATCTTTTTGTCCAAGAGATACTATGAAAACCCAAATATTATAAAATTTATCGAGCTAATGAATAATTACAATGTAGAAAAACGAAAAAAAAATCTCAAGATTTATCAAGAAAATTTTCAAAGTCTGTTCTTCCAAAAACAAATTTTAAAAACCCACTTTATTGGAAAGTCAACTTTTTTTTATCTTTATTACTTCTACTGTACATGTGATCCTTGAATGCTTTTTGTATACATTTGTATATTTTTGTCTTATTTTGAACCCCAAATACCAGTGAACTGGTCTTGAGTAAATAAAGAATTTAATTGGAATTAAACTTTACACATTTCTTACGGAAATTATCGGCGGATTGCATCCATGTGTTGTGAAGCAATTCATCTGAACATTGCAATTCGTCTGTAACCAAAAATTTAAAACGATTAACCTATTTAAAAAGATGGACATACAACCAAGTTGTTGAATTTTGATGCATTAATTTGTTTTTATATTTGTGTCTTTAGGTACATATATACTAACATATACTGTGGTGTATCGGAATACCAAACCGGGAAAAATATAGGTCGATCTTGTCGACTCTGCAAAATAGAAAAATCTGTGAACCGGAAGTAGCTGATCCATGCTTTGAGCAGTCTGACAACAATAAGTGAATAGCAGTTGTGTCTGAATTTTACACTATCAGCCGTATGCTGATACATTTTTATTGTACTACATGATTGCGAAACTTCAACCATGGTCAAACCGAAGAACAAAAATAAGAAAAATCAAAACGAAGACTCGTAAGTGTAAATGAAATGGGATGAAACATACTGCGCTGAACAGATGAATGACGGTTACACGTTGAAATGCATGTTCATCGTAGTTGTAGTATTTTCGATTCCTTTAGAGTTGTAGTTTTTTTTATTCATAGTTGAAAATTTATGTTTTATTAAAACATGCATTTTTCAACTAGTTAGTCACTGTTAGTTCAAACTATTGTCAAGTTGTGAAAATGTATCCAAGAGAAGAAGGGGATGCTGGAGATGAGATAAATCAAATGAAAAAAAAAACCTCAAAAACTAATATATAAACGAAGGAAAGTTTATTTGGATTTCCACTATCATTGTAATATTGTATGAAGATTTTAAGAATTAAGATTGGTGTTGTAATAGTGGAGGGGGAAGAATTAGTATAGACTATATTCTCTTTTGAGAAGTGGACAGGCATAGCCTACATCCACTTCTCTTCGCAAGCCCTCATATTTTGATTCTGGAAAACGTGTAAATGTCGGAACCAAAGACGGTTTACACTTGGAGCCATATTTCGACTCCAGTTTCACTGAATTTTCGTAACAGACCTATTATTTCTACATTTTAAACATAAATGCATCCATATATCACAAAAAAAATCATCACTAACCCTTTGTCAAATCATTTTCTCAACTTCTACATCCCGGGTTTAAATTTTGTGTATCACGGTCAGCGCAGATTAAATGTTTGTGTTTCGGATAAAATTGGAAACCTAATAAAGACAATAATGTCAAAAACGTTACTTGATCAACTTAATCTTACAATGTAAATACCAATACTGAGTCACAAAAATACAAAGTGATATTTCTTCCCTTTTTAAGCATCTCTGATGGTGACAAATTTTGCTCTACAACTGTTTTTAAACATTGAAACGAATTTTGATTAGTATAGCATACAAGAAAGATTAAAATGAAGGGTTTTTATTGTTTTAAGTGACTTAATTATTTATTTAATCGTATGAATTTTGTCTATTTGTCTTAGAATGCAAAACCATTCTTTATACCTCTTTAAATTAAAATAAAAACACCTTTTATCTAATGTCTTCAATCAGAACAATATTTTCCGTTTTTTCCGACTCTAAATTTTCTACTTTTTAAACCTCCTATAGCGAGCGATCACATAATTTAAACCCGGAATGAAGAAGTTGAGAAAATGATTTGACAGCGGGTTAGTGTTGATTTGTATGTGATATATGGATGCATTATTGTTTCAAATGTAGAAATAATAGGTTTGGTACGAAAATTGAGGGAAACTGGAGTCGAAACAGCGGTCGAAGCGTAAACCGTCTTTGGTTCCGACATTTACACGTTTTCCAGAATCAAAATATGAGGGCTTGCGAAGAGAAGTGGATGTAGGCTATGCCTGTCCACTTCTCAAAAGAGAATAGTATAGACTATAGATCAGTCTGACAGCCTATAGATGTTTTTTTTTTGGATTAAAATCAAAATGTAAAATTTTGTTACCTTTTACTTTGTAAAGTTCAGCTTATCAGTGTCACTATCCAGTGTACAATCCATGCCATTAAGAATATCTATTTTTAGCATAAATATTGCACAAGTATCAGAAATACATGAACAATTTCAGAGGCCATTTTCATTTGTTAACTTGGTTTCAGTAGGTATCCTTGTGTTTTGCCGTTTTATAGCTAATGTCAGACTTTGTTTTAATAGTGTAAAAAATGCTAGTTTTAAGAACTTTAAAACAGTTTTGGTGATTTGAAATTGATTCATAAACAAATTGCTGGTGCAGTGTAATGTGTATAAAATCTATGTACAGAACTGAATATAAATAATCTGCTTTGTGACATATGATAAATAAACATGATAGCTAATATTAAAGTCATTTCAAACGGAAAAAAAAAACCAATTTATCTTGTATTAGTTTTGATGTACTTGTACTTGTTTTAACAGTGAAGACGAAGTTGATTTAGACCCTTTAGCAGGAAATACTGAAGCTCAAGATCCAGCCCCACAAAGTAAACAAGGCGGGAAAAAGAAAAAAAATAAGAAAAAGGATGATTGGTATGAAATTAGTATACCTTAACTAAGAAATTGATTATAGCAATTGCTAACTGTTAAGTGGAAGGGGGTTATATTATCAGTTTTAAATTTTGTTTGGCCGCAAATCCAGGATTTGTTAAGAATTTTGTTAAGAAAATTGTTAAGAATTTGTTTTAACAGCCGCAAATCCAGGATTTGTTAAGAATTTTGTTAAGAAAATTGTTAAGAATTTGTCACTAATTTTCTTTATCAAGGAAAAGTCATACGTATAACTACATACTGGATAAACATTAATGTACACATACAGTTTATTAATTTTTTGATAAACCCACATTTGTTTTCCTGAAAAATGTAATTTTTTTGTATATGTTTAGTTTCACATATATATTAGTACAGCGTAAATCTTTATTAACTTTATTCAATGTCCTTATATTCTACAGAAACAAAATGATGGATTAATTTTTATTCACAGGGAGGACGATGTGGCTTCTGAGATACAGGCTTTATCACTTCAGACCAAGGGAAACGAAGAGAGTGAGGAGGAAGATATACAACCAGTAAAAAAGAAAAAAGTACTTCATACACTGAATATTCACATTGTTAAAACTCTGTTAGGGTGCTACTAATGATACAATATCTTGTCATTAATATTAAAGAGAGAGAGAGAAGAGAGAGAGGCCTAGTCAATTAAGCAAATGTAATATAATAAGAGTATGGTAAGGATTAAAACATCAGGTAAAAGAAGGAGTAATTAGTCTCCAAAGAAACATTTACCTACTTCCATAATGGAGTAGACTGAGTTCTTTTCTCAATGTTTATGAATTAGTATTCTAAATGGTGTATTTATAGGAGAAGAAAAAAAAGAAAAAGGCTGACTCAGATGAAGAAGAGGAAGAAAGCATGGGAAAAAAACCAAAAGCCACATTTCAGATGCTGATGATGGATGATGATGACAACGATCTTCCATCAGAGGTTTGAAGAAATACATTTAGACTCTGTCGATAGATATATATTAAATTTGAAAAGTAAGAATTTAACTTTGATTATCACAGCTCAAACAGTCTGGATGAAGGGAAAGTTAAATTTTCATACTAATATGTATAATTTTTCTATTACATGTATTGAACTCTGAATCTGATATGTAGAGGAATAGAGCAAATATAACTCATTAAGAGTAAGAATGATGATATCTAAGATTATGTTATATTGATTTAACTTAATTTTGATACCTGCAAAAGGCTTTTCATTTTCTGACTTCCTGAACTACTGTAGTTTGAACCTCTTAAAATTCATACTTATATAAACTGCTGAGAATTAATTAAGAAATTACATCTAACACATCCCTTACCAACAAATACAATACAACAGACTTGACAATTACAGCTGCTAGCATGAAAATATATTTAGTGAAATTGAGTATGATTAGAGAAGTTGAGATTTAAAATGTGTACGGGTATGCATACGTGTGTTAAAACTACACATAAACGTGTATGTAAATCGACGCAGTTTTGTTACATGAATTTATTTAATTAGTAGAGAGGCTGAGATTTAAAAAGTGTACGGGTGTGCGTACATGTATTAAATCTACACGTACACGTTTTTGTATTTTATCAGTTGAGATTTCATAACTTGTAGGATATAAACGTGTACGTAAATCGACGCAGTTTTGTGACATGAATTTATTTAGTTAATTCCAAATGAATGGTAAATTTCTTATTAATTTTTTATGCAAATGAAATTAAAAAAAAAAAAAAAAATCTATATAATGTATCACAAGAATACATTCATTCATCAATAAGATTTTATTTGTTGTAAAAAGCTACATGTTTGTACCTACGTGTAGACGATACTCGCAAGTTTAGAGAACGTGTAGAAACCTTGTCACAAAAACTGATGACGTAAAACGCGAAGAATTTAGGTGATTCCCCTAGTTCACGTACACGTACCCGTACACGTTTGAAATCTCAACCTCTCCATTGTTATTCAATAAATGTTGTTTCCACTGTTATGTGCAGACCAGTATATATAATTATTGAAGTCAATTCTTTGGTAGAGTGATCATGAAGAAGACATTGAAGTTGTTCTAGAGAAACCTAAAGAGGCACCAAAGAAGGAGGAGACCAGTAAAAAAGACAAAAAAGGGAAGAAAGGAAAGAAGAAGGGACAGGAAGAGGAGGACTTGGATGCTTTGTTGGCAGAACTGGACAAACCTGCTGAGAAATCCTCCAAAAAGAAGAAGAAAAAGAAAGGTGGGGAGGAAGAGGAGGCCATGGAAACTGAGGATAAAACTGTCGAAAACGGAAACCAAGAAGAGGAAACGGAGGCAAAGTCAGCGGAGGCCAAGGTTGTGTCAATAGACGATATTGATGATGATGAGTATGACAAAAAGAAGAGGAAGAAGAAGGGAAAAAAAGAGGAGGCAAAGAGTGAGAAGACAGAGGAGGGAGAAGAAAAGCAGGAAGATGGAGAAGAGAAAGGGGAAGATGAAGAAGGGGAAGATGGAGGAACAATCAAAACTGCTGCTCAGAAACGGAAGGAGAAGAGGGAGCGAGAGAAACTCAAGAAAATGCAGGTATTGGGTGGTTGTATTCTGTCATTTTAATGCACCAAGATTTGCAATATTGGTTTTTCTGAAACACTCTTGATTTGGATTTGGTTGGGTTCAAAATTAGATTGAATCTAACTTAAAGGTATTGAATTTAGATACACTATAAAAGACAACATAATATATCCATTTCTTTTATTTTTTAGATTACATGTTCATTACGCTCAAAGTGTGTAATATTAATAATGCAGTGATATTTTAATAATGAAAAATATGACTGGCTTAAGTTCAAATTTATTTGCTTAAAAAAAGAAGTATTTTACATATAAATTGAACTTAACTGGGTGAACCTTAAAGTTTCTCAAATCAGTTTAATCTATGAATATGTCTTTCATATGTACCCGGTACATTCAAAGCATTCAGCCCCCTGGCTCTGTTCATCTTATACTAAAGTGAATTGTTTGTTTCAGGAAAAGAAAAAGTCAAAATCCAAAGGAGAAAGTAAAGATTCCTCTGAGGCTACCACAGAGTCAAGTCAAGATAAACAGGAGAAAACTGAAGGTATGGCTTAATTACAGAGATGTAGGGTTTCTTTGGATAGCAATGGACTGTTTGATTGACTAGAGCAAGTAACTTTTAAAAAAGGAAATTTTTTAAATTAACACATGTATTAATTGATTGTGAACTTGATAGATAAGAATAGCTGTACTTAATTAAAGCAGTAGCAGCATATAATCTTTATATTCGCTAGCGAGAAATTTTCAAGAGGTTGGCTAGAAGTTTTTTGTCGCAAATTTTTCTTGCAGTGAATCAGTTCTCAAATGTTTCCTGTATATATTGTGAAAATTAGTCATTGATAATCAGTTAATCGAAATTAAGTTGTAGCAAATAAAAGTTAGTTTTAATTATGGTCTCACCTAGACGAATAAGTAAAGAACTTTTCGTTAAACATCATTTGCATAAAATTTCAAATATATAATATTAATTCTGTGTTGAACATTTTAATGTTGAGCATTTGATTGAAAACTTTACCATGTCTTCTTTAAGCTGAAGCAGAGCCTACAGGAGATGGAGAGGAGGGAGAAAAAGAAGGAGAAAAAGATGAAAAGAAGAAGAAAAAGAAAGGAGAAAAAGAGGAGAAACAGAAGAAGAAGAAAGCTCCAGTTTGTTTTGATTTTTTTGCATTTTACTCTTTGTTTATTTATAATTTAACTATATGATATGCATTTAGACACATAAGAGACTATTTCTGAAAGTATTTTAATGTATTTGATATGTATTGATTTTATGAAATTTTTAGGTTGCTGCAATTAAACTAATGCAACAAAAATTAAAAGAGGAGGAAGAGAGATTGAAAAAGGAAGAAGAAGAGAGAATTCGTCAGGAGGAGGAAGCTATACGGCTTGCTGAAGAAAAGGCATGCTTAATGCAGTTCATTCATAAAGGATGATACAGTCATTTACCGTAGTTTTGTTAGGAAGTTAAGCAGATGCGATGTTTGCTCTCTGATTCAGCTTATGTTGGAGTTTGTCTCTGACATTTTGCTGCCAGTGTGGGCAGTGTTCGCAGACCCATAGTGAAAACAATTCAACACTCCCTTGCTTTTCAATTGATAACAATATTTGCTCACTATTAACTGTACATATTACAAAGTTTAATATACTATTTACTAAAGTCATTTTTACTTTACATAGACATTTTTGAAAGTCATCATTCATTGATTAGTTAATTCCTCTAATCATAATGACTTCTAGTATCATCTATTATTTATGATTGATATGTATTCTTAGAAACGATTGGAAGAAGAGAAAAAGCAAAGAAAGAAGCAAAAAGAGAAAGAGAGGATAGAAAAAATGAAAAAGGAAGGAACATATTTAACAAAGAAGGAGAAACAAGACAAAGCAAGAGCCCTTCAGATGTTGGAACAGATGAAAGCTGCAGGTACGTTATCATTATGTACCCTCAAATGTGTTTCCAAATTCTAGTCTATTCTATGTTTCGAGTACTAGTTTGTATTTTATGATCCATTGTGTCTTGTGTATTGAATATGTCATGTAGTATATCAATTAGTCCTGTAGGTTAATAGCATATTTTCAGATATGAAGTCGATACCTTTATACCTGACACCTGACTTTTATAACTGACACATACACTGTAGAACTTTTTTCTTTTATTAGTTAAAAAATAAACAAGTTAGAATATGTAATTTTGAAGTTGTGAAATATTGTTTACTTTTCAGTTTTATTTTGCTTTGAAACATTCAAAGAAAGATCCAGTGAAAATTTTAAAAACAACAATTCATTGTTGTAGATAGATGATCTGAGTGGGATACTAGTATTTATACATAATTTCATTCAAATGTTTTGCTTTGATTTAATGGTTAAGTAAAGTATAAATCTGTTTTTACATTCAGTCCATAAATTGTCCTTTCCAATTATTAAGCAACTGAAATTCACTTGGAAAGAACCTTACAGATCTTACAAATATATCTTTAGCTAGCTTTTCTTTTTGAATAATGTAAATTATAATTATTCTTGTAGAGAACCCAAACAAATGATAATTTTTTAAAGATTGTCAAAAGATAAAGGTGTCTAACATCTGGAGTCTTATTTAACGTTTTTCTTTTTTTTTATTCAGGAATTGAAGTTCCTAGCAAGGAGGATATGCCCAAGAAAAGACCTGTGTATGACACAAAAAAGAAGAATAAAAAACAGCAGCAAAAGACAGGTACTAATATTTCTTTCCCTCCATTATTTACATGTTTGATTCTTGTTTTTCCACTAGGTTTTCCCTTCTCTTATCTTATATTCATTTATTATTTTTTCTTGTAGAGGATGAAGAGAGTTCAGAGAGAAAATCAGAGAGTGAAGAAATGACCCCAGAACCAGAGGTCAAAGTTGAGGAGAGAAAAGAAGAAGAAAAGAGTGAAGCCAGGCCTGCAAAGGAAGAAAAGGAAGATGATATTAAAGATGATTGGGCTGCCAGTAGCGAAGAGGAGGAAGATGAAGAAGAAGACGAGGAAGAAACATCAACAGAAGATAAAGGTATCCATGTCTTTTATAATGACATACTGTGAACCAACTTTTATTTGCGTGTGAGAAATTTTTGTGATATTCACAAGAGCAATGTCGTCGTGAATATTTCTCAGTGGGAACAAATTTTTGTCGTATGGTTGTCATCAAAATGGGTGTAGACATGGCTTGATCTTGAAAATAAGTTGACGCAAACCAGATTATCTCCTATAAATCGCAGAATAAGGTCATCGCGAATAATAGTTGATTTACAGTACTTTGATATTTTTATGATATGATATTAGATTGTGTATTATTTTATGCAAAGATTATTAATGTTATTAAATGAAATTCAAAAACTTTCAAAAGAAGAGAAGATCATGCCTGTTAAGTCTTGCATCAGTTTACAATGAGCAAGCTCAAAGAGCTCTTGTAGCTTTATACATATTCATTATTTTTATCCCACTGTTGAATTATCACTTCTGAAAGCAAAACTTTTGTAATTTGAGGCATAAAATTGGAAATAGTCTTCTGATTACATGCAAGTGTATATGATTTTATTATGTGAAGGAGTTGATATGGATAGAAAAGTTTTATTTGTTAGTCCACTATTTGTAAGCATAAATGCAACATTGGCAAAGGGTCTCCTCAAATAGAGATTTATACCAGAATATTATTTCTGAATTTAGTTGAGCCCAAGAAAGTACAAGTGACTGTCAAAGACACAAAAGAGAGTAAAAAGCAAGAAAAAGAAGAGGAGGAAGATGTGGAGGAGGAAGAAGATGATGAAGATGAGGAGGAAGATGAAGAAGAGGATGAGGAAGAAGAGTCTGAAAGTGAGGAAGAGTCTGAAAGTGAAGAAGAAGATTTAACCCCCATAGAAAGAGCAAGAGCCAGAATTATGGTAATAGAGTTATCATAGAGATGCATAATAGGGTCATGAAAAATTACTCTATAGTAGGCAGTTCTAAATTTTTTAAATAAAGAATGCTGTAAGGTGAATGTCTACAAAGCACTGTACCTATAAAATATAGTATTGTTGACGGTTAGAAGACGTTCAAACACTGACGTGATTGGATGCTGGCTAAACTGTCTTGTAGAATTTAAAAAATGTTAGTAATCTACAGTTACTGTGTCAGTTAAACTCCATTACATGGATTTTTTCATAGATGCATTGTAACACTTCAACCTCTTTTAGAGTTTGTTACAATGAATACTTTTGTGGGTCTCTTGTTTCTGAATTTTACCCAGACACAAATGCAAAGTCAGGATTCGTAATGTTTATTAGTAGTTATGATAAATTATGGGTCACCAAATCTATATGAAAGTGTACAGATCTATGGGTCACCTGGATATATGACAAAAAAGGGACACGAGTATTTATGGGTTAGCCGAAAGTATGGATCTTAAATAATCAGTTAAAACTGGGAATTGTACATTCAATGGCACCAAATCAAGCTAAATGTACAATAATGATATTTGAAACAGCTGTTTTTAAAGGTTTTGGTATCTAGGACCTCTTAACATCAAGCACAAATTGAGCGGTACCGCCCTGATTAGCACCATGTTTTACAAGTATAAAAACGTTATGCTAAGAAACGAAAATAAATGTAAAAGGTAGTACATGTATTATGGATTGACAGAGGCAGAACTTGATAAATGATGCCATAGTAAATAGAGTTAAGGGAAAAGGTTTATAAGCTCAATAACATACTGGTACTCGTGTGGGTGATCTGATTTTCATAATGGAGGAAATTTGCGTTCTCCATTTCTTTACAAACCTAAACATTGATTCATAGTTTAATGGTGATATTCCCAATGAATACATAAGTATTTTTCGGGGCATATGTCGATGTGGGGCATAGGCCGAATTGCTCATTTTTAGACAAAATTCAAGAAAAATCCTTAGACTAGCCGAATTGGGGGATAAGCCGATTTTCAATCGATGATTACTATAGTGAAAGTATGACCGCTGATTAAGGAAGTCATCGTATTAAGTATATACTTTCAGAATATTGATGTAGAAAGTCAAAAGAGTTATTAAAGTTATTAAATTTGCTTAACATATATATTTTAAGCAATTTTTAAAAATACATCTATGTTTTGTGGCTGTTTGGTCTCTTCTGTATTCGTCAGTATATCGTTACATATCATAATTTTACATAGTGTAAATTTAATTGCAACACCTATCTCCATGGTTCTGTCTGGTAGAACTAAGTATAATATTTTACCAAACCTTTAATATTTTATTAATACCTTATTTCTAAATTTCATTTAATTAAGTTATACTTTGAAAGCTACTTGTAAATACGGGGTATGGCGTCCATTAGCTCAACATATGGTTTCATATTCAAATAGAGTTATCCCCCATAATCGCTATGAATGAGAAAACAAAATACCAAACATAAAATATTTAATTTGTGTTCTTTCCATTAAATAATTAAATAGTGACTTGCCGTTATGCAGAGAAGTTGTAATGTTAAAAACACAGTTAATGCAATGAAGTGTAACGGTGTACACTACGTGCCCCCAGGCTGTGTTTTAGTCACGGGTTTCACACCTTGGTATATACACACAACACCGGAATACCGTTATTTCATCCAACAGAAAATTAATTGTAAAAACACAAAGCATTTGATTTATTCTACACCAAAAACCAGTGATTCCCACGAACGCAGACATGAAGAATTCACAAAAATTCAGTCATATTACATTCTACCCGGTTTCGTTTTCTTTTTAACTACGCAATGATAGTTTCCAGGGTTCATACACGAACGTGGGAAAAAAATTCTTTTGATTGGAGTTGTAAAGAAATACCTAGTACAGTACTGTACATTTTTTTACTCACGATGTCATTACAAAAATTATCAAGGGGACAACTATCGAACATTGTTTTCCCTCGGACTGAAATGTCACATTTTCATTGGATTAAACATGGCACGTGATTGCCTCATATATCTCTATGTAGGTTCTGTGAGGATTAATATTAGGCAATATGGCTGTCATTGGCCGCCGCCTCACCTATTCATCTCGATATTTCATATTATTTAACACAAAAATCGTGTTTAGTAAGTCATTAAAATATTTAGAGTAGTGGCCCTTTGGAATTATTTTTTAAATTAGAGTAGTTGCCCTTTGAATATTGACGTCACATTGTTGTGTCTGGAGCAGAACGAAATGGCAGCGTCTAAATTTGCTCAAATCTCTGCAGAAGTTTAAAATTGAATAGCAACAAAACATTGTAAGTAATATGGCTGAAGCAAAGATTTTTTAAGCGTATTTGAAAGGTGGTATTGATAATTTTGAAGAGTTTAAATGAGTTTAATTGGACGAGATGTAAGGCATCTTGTACATGGCTTTGCGCAGATCACCGCTATTTGTGAATGAATATGTCGCTTGATAGTCCTCGGGAAAACAAAACACTTATTAGGTTAGTTACTGACTCACTACGGAAATATATTGGGTTGATCAATCTCATAGACGGCTCCGTAGTGAGTCAGTAACTAACCTAATAAGTAATAATAGTTCAAACGGATAAAAAAAAACAACCCTCATAATAAACTGCTACAACAGTACAATGGATAAAAACAGTGGATTTTATATTTTACTGTTAAATTTTTTCAACTTTGAGTCTACGATTAGCCGATCCCGGGGGATAGGCGGGGCTCGCTCATCGGAGAATATCGCTCATGCCCCGAAAAATACGGTATATGGAATTTATTATAACACAGCAGGGGGTATAATCATAACAGTATTATGAACTTCCAATCCCACGTTCAGTCTTCCAATAGGAGCAAGACTGATGGTGATCTTGGTTTGACCCAAACACTGACCAATTTTATAACTTTACAATACTTGTATGCATCAACTTCTGTAAATTCCTAATTAAACACAAGGAATTAATATTCGCGTAAAATTGCGAGAAGTCCGTCGCATGAATTTTAAAATCTTGCTTTCAATTTTTTTACGTATGTAAACAGCATGAAACTATGATAATATATCTGCATTCGGGATTTTATGTTCTGGCGATTTGATGGAAAACCTTTGAATCGCGGAATGAAGTACTCGCATAAAATAAGGAATCTACAGTATTTGCCATGTGGTATCATGCTTGAACATCAGAATTAATTTTTGGTCACTTTTTTTGTTGTTGTAGAAAAGAAAGGAGGAGGCAGAGAAGAGGCGAACCACAGATGTGCTGAGGGCACCTGTTATCTGTGTGCTGGGTCACGTAGATACAGGCAAAACAAAGATACTGGACAAGGTAAGCAGTGTGCTGTACTAAAATGGTCTAAAATTCTATCTACATATTGGACCCCTAATGATTAGGATTTTCATTGTGTATTTAGTTAAACTATGTGACATATTGATCAGTTGTGTTATTTTATTCTGTTTTGGTTTTAAGCTACGGCGGACTCACGTTCAGGATGGAGAAGCAGGAGGAATTACTCAACAGATTGGTGCTACTAATGTTCCAGAGAGTGCAATCCGTGAACAGACCAAGATGTGTAAAGATGTAAGTACACATATTGGTCAATATCATTATTTTTCAATTTTATTCTGGAGATTCAAGTTTATGGCTGGTTTTCCATCATAGTACATATACTGACAATCTATCATATACTTCACAACTGTGGGTCAATACTTTGCTGACGTTTTATGAATTATTAATGCCATAGTTTGGTTGTCTTCCACAAAATTTTGTGAGGGAAATCACAGATAGTATGATTGCTAACACTCTCAAAAACAGGAGCATGTTTTGATAAAGTGATCTAGATGCTTTGGTGCCTTTTCATTGCATTGATTTATTGTTTTTTTTTTTTTATTAAATTTTGAATTTTTAAAAAGTGTGTTATTTTTTAATAGTTTCTTGAAAGAAGTGGTTCATGCCTTCTTAAGTTGATGTTTCAATCACTTCACTAACAGTAACTGAAGTTGCCTTTCTTTTGTCCTTGCAAGTTTTCTTCTATTTTAAGCTCGCTCAAGTGGGCTTTTCTGATCACATTTTGTTTGTCCTCTGTCTGTCCATCTGTATGTCTGTCTGTAAACTTTTCACATTTTCGACATCTTCTCCAGAACTACTGGGCTAGTTTCAACTAAACTTGGCACAAAGCACCCTTAGGCAAAGGGGATTCAAAGTTGTGAAAATTAAGGATCACACCTTTATTCAAAGGGAGTTAATTGGGAATTATTGAATTTTTGAGAGATTTTCAAAAATCTTCTTTTCAAGAATCATTTGGCCAGGAAAGCTAAAACTTGTGTGGAAGCATCCTCAGGTAGTGTAGATTTAAAGTTGTGAAAATCATGACCCCCCCCCCCCCTTTTTAAAGCCCCAATGGATTCCAAACTTACACCTACTCTGACTGACACTTTATCCTATTTGGGTACTCTGTTAGACATCAGGATTGGCAAAATGTAAAAGATTATAGTTAGTTTTTGTTAATTTCAAAAGAAAGTTAACAAAGATAATGCATCTTCCTTTAAATCTTTGGACCTCTTTGTCAAGGCCACTTAAGGTACACATATTGGTAGTTTTAACATCGATTACAGTCATGGAAAGAGTTCCATTCATAAAAAAAATTCTTTCCAAAAAATCAATTTCCAAGGTACAGTTGATTTTTTGATGGACCCACACTGTGGGTGCCCTATAGTGATTAATCTGTCCATCTGTTGATTGTTCTGTCTATCCAACATTAATAATCCAAAGCATATTTTCTCACAATTTAGCCAAACCTACCTTATTCTTCAAAGAGTGTCTTTTGGTAAGGGGTGTGGAATGACCTTGAACCAAGTTTCTAGGCCAAAGGTCAAATTAACAGCAGATCTCTGAGAAAAATCCATGACTGACAATATTTTCTATCCTTGGACCAGTCTTGCACAAATTTAACCAAAATACTGCCCGTAGGTACGGGGTGTGCAGTGAGTTTGTATGCCAATTGCCAAGGGCATTCATAGCAGACCTCTGTGTAAAATCCTTGTTCAGACCATTTATCCCCCCCTGTACTTTTGGTCCTATCTGCCTTATACTACACCAGTAGAATGATTGCTAGGTAAATGATGTACAACAAGTTGTTGTCCTTTAAAAAAGGACTACAATACGTGGACCATTTGCATGTGTTTCCAACGAAACGTGAAAGCCTTAAGATTATCAGAGATTCCACCGACTCTAGCCCTCTGCTTTTAACCACTAAATTTGTACGTTGGATTACGTATATGTATAGCCCTGACTTTTTATCTCAGAATTTAAAGGGTTCATACTTCTAATATAATTATGATGTATCTATTAATGAAGTCTGCATGTATAGTATCAGGCATTCGGCGAATTCTACTATTTGTGCACACATTACGATTCGCACTACTTTGTTAACTATGCAGTGACAACTTTGTTTAGATTAATTTCATATTTTGATGCATTTTTCTTGAGATTTAAACTTTTATACAGTGACATAATTATTCAATCACACTTAAATGCTTAAAAAATTTTAATCGGGAAGTACTCTAGAATCGCCTACTATAAAAGTAAAGTTAAGTTACATGTGTATACGGAAAACAACAAAGCATTGCATTTTTATGCCATTTGATGCATGTTGTAGTTTCAGCATAACATTAACTTATTTCTTAATACTGACAGTTCATATCACATGCCGGTTATTTCTTTAAAAGGAATACTTTGTTTCTGTACTAACTACTGTTTACCGACAACTTTACAATTACAATTACAGCGCCTTTGAACTTATGTGTGCATATGGTATGGAATCCCGATCCCGATTCAGATAAACTTGTACTAGCCTGGTTCCCTGAGCTACCCAATACGCACAGGAACCAGGCTAGCTCATGCGCAGGCTGAATTTTCCCCATAGCATCCGGTTTAACCTCGCTTGTATATTTTCTGCGTGGACCTCAGGGTCCACGCAATGATCCTGAGCTAAATTTCTAAGACAAAGGTTGAGGTCACAGCATATTAAGTATGCTAAATATGAAATGCTTTTCATCTTAAGGTGCCTCACTACACCTTGAAATAGTTTCTCAAATCAGCAGAAAATTACTTTACTTTGATAGAAAGCATGATGGATAAGAAGTATATATGTCAAATAGGTGAAAAAATGTGCAATTTTAGATAAAAATGATATTTTCGAAATTTCATTCAGTAAACATAAACAAAAGCCCCAGGTGGATTCGAACTCATGACCTGCAGTTCACAAGCCTGATACTTTAACCACTGAGCTATGAAAATATACATCTGAATTTGATTGATTGATACAAACAGTTTAACAAAACATTTAAATCACCATCTTGTGACGTACTTTCTTAAAAAGTATAAGTCTCGGTGTAGTGAAGTACCTTAATATTCTTTGTTAAAGCTGAACTTTTTGAGATGTTCCTCATATCAATGATGTCTTGTTACCTGTAGAGAAATTTTCTTGACATGAGAATAGTCTTCATTATGTGAAGTGGTGAAAAAAATAAAACTGGCAAGTATGAAATACTGATCCTCAACCTTGAGTAAAGATGCAAGGAGCAAATAACGTCGTCAGTTAAATTGAAATGCTCTTCATTATAAATGAGTCATGAGTTATCTTCCTTTTTTCGCTGTGCCATGCTCTCTGCTTGCATTAAAATACTATGTTGTGTTAAAATGTGCTGCACCTGAAAAGGCATCAACATCATTAACAATGTTGGACTGAATTCAATCAAAATAATGTAAAAACATCAAATTATGTTCTGTGAAAACTGAGGATTATGTAACTTATCAATCTGAACGCTTGAGTAATGTGCTATGGCCTTGCATTAGTGCACAAATGTCAGTTAGATTATTGTGGATAACCAAAATAACTACAATGTATTATATAACAGGAATTTCTTTGAATTTTGCTTACTTTAAAACTGTTTTTGATAATATCTTCTAACATGACTATTTGGGAAAAATCATCCTTTTTGATATAATCATTCATGACTTGAATTATAATTATAATTTTTTATTAGTTTTTTTTTCAAATTGTGTTTTGATGAGTATTAAGTTACTAGTTATCTTAAAAAGCTTTTTTGTTTTCATGATTGTTCAAGGTATTCTAATTATATTGAGATTATCCTGCAAGAAAAATCAAAACAAGTGGAAATGCTGGGGCAGTTTGTATGTGTTTTTGAGTGTACCGGTTGATAAATGACAGGATAAACGTGTCAGCAAACTTCACCACAGTCATCAATTGTTTTAATTTATGGTCGTTTCCTCTCGTTCTCGATGCAGTCCACACTATATCTTTTTCACATTTAGTTTTTGGCATAGTTTGCATTTGGAATAATTTTTCATTCTCCTTTTTCTGCACTTGAATAACTCCGTCATAAATATTTTTTCAATCGATGTTGAGTTGCATGTGCAAGACAACCAAGATTGTGTTCAGTGCAGTCTTAATCTGTCTGGAATAGTAAATGCAGAAAAGTGGGGAGGTGGAGAACATATCATTCTTTGTATTCACAGGCACGTAGCATCAGGGGGGGGGGGGGGCCAGGGTGGAATTTCATGATTTGGAGGGGAAAAAATTTTGGTAGGGAAGAATTTTTTTTTGGAAGTATAGTTGAGTCTACCCTAAGAACTTGTAGTGCATTCAATACACTGAAAATGAAATGCTATACATGTAATAGGTCAAGGTTTTAATGGTACATATGAACTGAATGGGGGGGGGGGGGGGTTGAGGATTGGTCAAGAATAGAAAATATAGAGAAAAACCCCCCAAAAATATTGCATATATACCTTCACAAACTGTAAGAGATGCTATGTACATATGTCTTTGGGCATGCTTATTTTTGGAGAACGATCCGTTTCAAACTGTTCAATGTGGGGTCTCTGAGGTTGTGAAAAGATGTCTGAAGTACTTTTGGACAAAGAAAATACTGCATGTTTAGACTTACTTATCATCAATTAAAAGATTTTGTTTATTGTGTTTTGTAGTTCTCTAAAATAGAATTAAAACTACCAGGTCTCCTTATTATTGACACACCTGGACACGAGTCTTTCAGGTAAGTCAGCTGGTAGCTGCAGAAATTATTTGCATCGGTAAACTTTAAGTATTTTATCACCCTAACCAACTTAAAAAAAAAAGAATTTTTTCGAAAAAAAAAAAAGGTAGACTTAACAACAATTATCATTTTCTGATGAAGTTTGGGGCATTTAGATGAATTTCTTTAGCAAGTACAGTGAAATTGTGAGGACATTGGATATTCAGTATTTGAAAAAACATGAAAATTAAAGGAATAAATCTAAAATCCTTAAAAACTAGTTTATGTTTAATGGCACAATAAATTGCAAGATTTTTGCTGGTGCTGAACTGTAGCATACTGGTCTATTAATCTAAAATCATAAAGAGATATACATGTTCTAAGCTAGCTAGTGGACGAAAGCCAGAAAATTCACAATGTTTACGAGATTTGATAATCTGATCATTACAAAAGTATTCTAGAACATTATAGCTATTGTACTTATCATAACCCTTAACTCCATGAATTTGGTTTATATGTATTATTCCATAAATTAAGGTGGATGTGCTACATTTTTTCTATAAGCATTAATTGTACTTTAATTTGTCATGAATGAAAAACTTTATTAAATTGGACTTTTCTGGTGATGTTGACAGTAATCTGCGTTCTCGGGGGTCCTCTCTGTGTGACCTGGCCATTCTGGTGGTGGATATCATGCATGGTCTGGAACCACAAACAATAGAATCCATCAATCTTCTCAAGGAGCGCAAAACACCATTCATCATTGCTCTAAATAAGGTGAGAGAACTGGCAGATACTTCCATTTCTGTGTTAACAACATCCTGTATTTTTTGCGTCTCAGTTGTTTTAAAATTGTGTGAAATGTATAAGAATTAGGTTCGTATTTAATTTTTAACATGCCTTAACTTGAAAATGAATGAGTTGTCTAGATATATGAGAAAGTGACATGATTTATAGAGAATTTGTTAACACATGTACATGTTTAAATGTGTAACCTACTGATCATTATGCTAATGACAAAGCATAAACAAGTACAATATTTCACATAGAAAAATGAAGGGAACATTTTTTATAAGGATGATAATTTTGATGTTTTTGTCTTGACTTGGTTTTGCAGATTGACAGACTTTATCAGTGGAAGCCAATGCCCCACACTGATATTGTGAACACAATAAAGAAACAGAGCCCAAACACCAAGTCTGAGTTTGACACGCGGACCAGTGAGGTCGTTGTACAAATGGCAGAGCAGGTCAGTGTCTAAACACCAGCATACAATGGGGTCGTGTGTTGTGAAGGAATAAAGTATCACAATGCATCATGTTTTTTCAGAAAAATATAAAACAATATCGGTATATATTTATAGTTCATATGAGATGAAAGCTTAACTGAGCTTTTCTGATTACCTTTTGTCTGCATCTGCCTGTCTGTAAGTCTTCCTACTTTTTCCACAGAAAAAAATGGCTGAAACGTGTGTGGAAGCATTCTTTGTTAGTGTAGATTCAAGTTTGTTCAGGTCATGATTTCTTATGGTAGGGTGGAGTAAGAAGGGATGTCACATTTTTACCTAGTTAAAGCTGACATGAATTCATAAAAGCATATATTTGGTCGCCATATTAGTTTCGATCGCTCCTCTACTGTCACTGGGGTATATATACAGGTCGAGAAAGTTACGGTCGGTTGCTTTCTGATCGAGGCATTCAGGTTGCACGGACATCTAAATGCATGATTTACACAATGTAGTAAAATGTTTATAATAAATAATAAAGGAAACAACAATCAATAAAATACAAAATATATTTATTCTTTGAAAGAATTTCCAAGGTATCTGTAATATTTTGCACAGATAGTGCTGCCTTACTTCGCATGCACATCAAACACGTGTGTCGTTCATACAGAATGCATAACGTCTGCATCATTTTTAAAACCCCGGCGGCAGTACATCCAACACAATAGCTAAATGATAGTCAATCCAAGAAAGTAACAACATAACATCGTTTCCATCCGTTCCTACAAAAGCGCTCCGTTTCTAAAATCCTTGCGATCATTGACATTGCTCGATCTGCCACAGTGTGTAATTTGCGCACGTGCGATGTTATATATACACAGGAAAACGGTCTACACTTATCAAGGATTTTTGAAGTATCTGTGGCTGGATTTCAGTCTGTCTTGTTTCGTCATTCATTGGATATGCCTTGCCAGTGAAGTGGTTGTCATATTATTTTTGTTCCCAACGTGTTTCTACACGTCTTTTCGTCCAAGGTAACGTGTTCGGGTGAATGAAATACCTAAATGCGGTGAAGCATGAATAGTGGTCTGGTCCTTATATAGGGGGTGTGTAGCGATGAACAGAACAATAGAAATCGACAACTAATATGGCGGTAGTCGGAGATAAAAGGGAAATAATGCGTATTTATGAATTCATGTCAGCTTTAAAGCTGCAAAGTTAGAAATATTTAAAGTAAATAAAATAATAGCTTTATGGGTATACAAAAAAATAAACCAAACTGCATCATGGGAATGTTTAGAAAACGGGAACCATTTGGTTTCTTTCCTGAATGATTGAGTTTATTCAACCCATATGCTATCATTGTAAACAAAGCAAACTCCGGAAATATTAATGAACAAAATGTACATTGGATTATTTTTGATTTGCCAAAACATTATGACCTTTATTTATAGCAATGTCAAAGTCGTAACACAATCGTAGCCTCCTCCACATTAGTGGCGAATTTTAATATGAGGAAAAATAACGCAGTACCCTTTTGTGTCGTATGTGTTGTAAAAAAAATTTTGTACATCATTTTTTCATTAAAATATGGCTTAATTTAATGGGAAGACTACAGCAATGTCTTTTATTATGCACATACTTAGCATGTTCATGGCTTTCATGAGTTACCCTTGCCCATGAATTTACATCCTCACAATTGTATAAACAGGCATTTGTTTAATATTTATTTTAATGAAAAAATGTCCCAGCAAACCAGGAAAATTTTGGTTACCCTTGCACATTGACCCCATTACGGTAATAAAAATTCAACAGTAATTATGCAATAATCCTGTTTAAGTGGAGATTTTTAACTGTTTAAACTGTTAAACAGTGATGGAGAGGTTAAAAAATTGGTACAGTAAAACTCGGTTATTGCGAAGTCCTGGGACAGCTGTATTAGCTTAGCTATATCCGTAATTCGTTATATACGTTTAACGAAATCGTAATAATAACAATAATGAATTCACTATATACATTTTTTCTTTTACCAGACTATAATTTCTGCTAATTGAGAATATATTCTTTTGATACCTGTAAGGTTGCTCTATACACCCACAGGTTATTCAAATTTTCAATAGAAGACCACAAAACATATACTTATCAAGTATTAAAATGATGATAGGGATACTATATGTATTTTTAAAGAATTTTTAATGTTTTTTCGTGTTTTTGTAAAATATTTTTTAAAAAGACAGCTATTAACAAATTGAGAGAAATTTTTTTGTCATATGATGGATATTTCCTTCAGACACATAAAAAAAAATATAACACTTCTTAACATTCAAAAATGTTATTATTGCAATTTTTTTAGTATTTTCCCAAAACATAATTTTTCATATTTTCTTACTCTGTTGACAAATCATCTGAAAAAGTTGCTTGATGCTATAAGAAAATGTATTATAATAAATATGACATAAAAAATGACTGAAAATCATTGCAAATAAACACAAAATTTTTTTCAAAATTTTATTTGGTATGAAAGTTCCTCAGGTAAGGGTTATCGTTCTTAAGTCCCAAGGCCCAAACACCTTGGGGACTTATCATTTCTGAGTTGAAGAAAATTTCCTAAATGTTGGAATGATAAATACATACATATTTCATTATAGGCCTGTATAAGTGAATATATTCGCTTTAGTGCAAAACTAAGTCAAATAAATAAAGGGGAAAATTGACTTGGCTAATAGGATTTATGTATCTCAACCTGAGAGAAATTCAAAGCAACCCTCCCATACCCTTAAGGTGTCGATATTAATGTGCATTAAAGTATATTATAATTGAAATAGTTTCACCGGTTTAGAATTTTCTTTCACAGTATTCAACCAAAAAATAAGTTTTAGTTAAAAAATTTATTGTTCTCAACGGGAATCGAACTTATGATCTACAGATTTGTACTGAACCCACTAACCCACTGCGCTACAGTGGAACATATCCATGATGGGAAAGAAACTATTATACTTGATTTTATTGTTTATTTTTTATAAATAATACCACACAACGTGAAGGTGTCACATACCACATTACTTGTAAGTAATGAATTTTTGCATTATCAAATGAAATCTACCGGTATTCATTTAACAAATTTTTCAAAAGAGCGGTCCCCATACAATTCGCCTCAGTTTAAATCGGCCAGTACCGGAATTGCATGCTTCCAGATTAACTTTTTTGCGTACTGCGTCATCAACAAGTGGTGTATAGAGCCACCTTAATAATCAGATTGTGACTTGAAACGTTTATATGAAAATAAATTCATTCAAACTATATGTTAAATGGTAGGGGAAACTTTTTAAACTGTAAAAAAATTCATTATAAAAGTGTAGAATTTCGATATTATTCACCTCTACGGGACTCAAAATCAGTTTGCTATATCCATAAATTCGTTATATCCGAATTCATTATAACCATAAAAATTTGCAAAGATTTGTTAAGAATTTTACCGGGGACTCAAAAAAGCTTCGCAATATCTGAGAATTCGCTATATCCGTGTTGGTACCAAACGAGTTTTGCTGTATAGGAATGCATCTTACTCATGGGACTTTTCCAGAAGGGAATAGGGGATGAGAATCTCAAAATTCATCTTGTGTACAGCATCTGTAGGGACTTTTCAACAGAAGTAAAGGAACTCTGGGCCAGTGCATGATATATTCAGTTCTAGATTGAACTATTGACAAGTACTGTCTTGATGTTTTAGGAGGCTAAGGCTAAACAAATTACCCATCAGATCTTCTTTTCACTTTTAGAATAGCCCTAAACATAAAAGATAATTCCAGATATACCAGCAGTAGCCATATCTCTATATAGAGCTCTTCATCATTAGTGTCTAAAAATAGCCACTACATCTTTGCATAATTTGAATTAGCTGGTCTTTAACTTTTTTGCACCAGGAACACCCTTAAGTTCTTGGCCTGTGGGGAGATGACGCCAAGTGAAAGATTTAAAAGCTAATTAAGAAAGTAAAAATATTGTGAATAAATAGATTTAAACAAATGACAGTAAATATTTACTGTAATAATTTATTCATGCCAGCTGGTATTAAAAATCTTATTGGATGCTTCAACATTTTAAGTAAGACTTTTCTAGTGATTGAAGATGAAATTTAATATAATTAGGATTTAGTTTTTCTTAATTGCTTTGCTGTGCCCGATGCAATATATGAGGCATTAACACTTTCTCCAAGTATTATAATGTCAGAATAATTTTGTCAAATATTGACTTTGTAGTTTTACATCAAGAGATTAAAATAAGATAAATTTTGCTTTATAAAGATTGTTTTTTTAAATACATGTATCAGCAAAAAGTTGTCATTATTGATAGCTATACTTTACATTTTAATGCAGGTAACTGAATAATACTTGCTTTATGAAATTAAAGTCATGCTTTCAATCAAAGCACTGATGAAAGCTTAAAAATTAAGTTGTAATTAAGATTGCACAGCACATCATCCATTACCCATAAAAGCAAGTTAGTAACAAAAGCATTGGTTATTTTGTGTATTAAGTACCGTATATACTCGCCTATAAGTCGGATTTTTGGGAGTAGAAAATTGAGTGAAAAGTGGGGGTCCGACTTATAGGTGAGACATAGTAAACAAATTTTTACAAGAGAGAAGTAAGTTATATTTCTTTTTAAATAATAAACAGATAAATGCAGTGAAGTTAAAAAGAAAATTCAAGCAGTCTGTTTTTCACACCTAAGGTGATAATAGATATAAGGGTCATGTCATCTAAAACAACACAAGCCAACACCCCAGTTTAAGGGGCTAATTACCAACCTAATCAGTCAGTAAGGAAATAAATCACTATCATCAAATTTTCAATCTATTTAGATACCTGTTTTGAAGCTATTACCAACTTGTAATTAGTGTTATAAAAAATAATGGCATTTAAATCAAAAGTTATTAACATCATAGACCCACGATAGAAATAGTCAAGAAGCAATTATGGGGTGAAAAAAGGACAATTTTTTATAGAACTCAAAACATGTATGATAAAATGTGGTATTTTATTGAGAGTATTTGTACATCAATTGTCCTGAAAAAGTAACCCGACTTATAAGGGAGTCAACAGCAAAATCTTCAAATTAAAGCTGGAAAAAGGCAACCGACTTATAGGCGAACCATACTTATAGGCGAGTATATACGGTAGAGCTTTTTCAGAACTGACTGCATTTTTGGACTTTTTGGACTTACCGTTATGTTAGATGTGTGTGTTCCCAAATAAAGATATTGAAAAAGAATTATATTTGATGGATGCATCTTTAAAAAATGATTTTGCAATTAAAAGATCAATATTTTCCATTGATTTTATTTTAGGAATGTTTGGTATTTTTCATACTTAAAAAAATTTGTTTGATTTTTAATTGGATGTAAAATTTTTTATATTTTTACTGGCTGTAAGAAATTTAAGCGACTCAAATTTGCTGTTAATTATTGTACAATTAAATTATCTAATGCAAAGTCCAAAAGAGGAAGGTAGACTTGAAAAACCATTGTCACAGTTAAACAGATATAATTCTTGAAATTGTCATATATTTCCATGCTTTATGTTGGCTAAGATCATTTTAATTAGATTTATATTATTTGCATGTTAAATATTAATGTAGTATTTGATTTATATTTGAAATAATTTTTGGACTATCAATCTCTAAATTATTTTTTCTGTGAATTTTTTTGTATACATTTATCTTGTTAGTGTTTAAAAAAATTGTATCTTTTACAGGGCATCAATGCAGCATTATTTTATGAAAATAAAAATGTGAGGGAATATGTCTCTTTGGTGCCCACCTCCGCCCACTCTGGAGATGGAATGGGCAACTTGATTGCCATACTTTGTGAGTTGGCCCAAACCATGATGGCCAAGAGACTGGCATACAGTAATGAACTGCAAGCCACTGTCATGGAGGTACGGAAGAGTTATCTTTCTTTGTATTGCTGAATATCAATTTGACACGTGTGATAACCAATCAAGGGCCCTCTAGGGTCATGTATAAATTGAACAATATATTCATTAGAATTAATTTTCACATTAGTCTTAAATTGTCTTATGGAGTGAAAGTGTATACCGGTAATGCAATATGAGATGCAATATAAATGGCCGGAAGTTAGATTATAGAGATGTTTGATGACAAGTATCAAGGGACAGTGCCTGTGTACAGTCAATCAGACTGGTGGACTAGGCTCAAAGATGTCCGGTCAATCTATTTATACATACATTTTTAGAAAAAATGATATGTATCTTTGAAACCAATATTGATAATTGCGTGCTTCTTGGAAATGAAGACTTCTAAGGATGGACACCATGATGAGTGATGTAAGATAAGAGAATGAGCAGGAAAAAATGAGCGGAAATCGTAAAACAGTAATATAATTGTAAAGGCATGATTAGATGCAGAGAATGTTTATATGGGAATTTGAAGTGGAGTTCTCCAGATGTTACATAGATAATGTTGTGATGGGTGGGGGAGGGGGAGATAATCTTCCTCAGTACACTGAGAGAGACCAGTTTGGAATAATCTGACCTGTGCTGTAGTTTAATTGCTCCATAGTGCCTTATCAATTCATTCTAAACTCAGATAGTGGGCTTACCCAGCCTTAAGATCTCCCTCCTCTGTAATAAGCCTTTTCCTCTTTAACTTTGATGAGCCAAGAAACAGGAAATGAATTGATAAAATGTTACGCAAGCCCCTTCACTCAGGTGTAAGCATTTCATTCATAAATCTCATTATCAGTACTCAAGATTGTGCAAGACCCAGAGCCTCGCTAGATGAATTCCTCCCTTTATTCATGTCCATTGAAGAATTCCGTGTTTATATCTGATTTATTGCATAAGACTTATTGCCCTATTGTTGTGTAGGACAAAGTATTGGTGGGTTTTCACCCAAGACAGTGTAAGCTTTCAATTCTTAGGAACCAGCTATTTAAGGGGAGAATGAACTTCAAACGCTTTACTAGAGTCTTATTTGACGCTAAACATTTGCTTTCTGAAGTGTTTCAAATGTCTCTCTTGCTTTAACGATTTGTACATATTTGACTTTCCACTTAAAAAGTCAACAATAAATGGTAGATAAATCACAATATTGATATTTACTTTTTAAGAGGTGCTAAAAAAATACTGAAGTATAAGATTCAGTATCAAAGAGTTAGTATTTTTATTCACAGTATCTGATAGAGGTTTTTTTTTTTTTTTTTGGCAATACAAGCCTTCTCTCTATTATTTTTTTTCTCTTTTTTTTTTCTAAAAAAATACCTCAAATACAAGATCCACAGGCAAGATAGGGGACAAGATAGAGTAAAAGTACCTGGGCAGGCTTGTTACAAGATGTCTGTTGTGGAGAGGAAGTCTGCTATCTGATGACCGCTAAAATCTGATCTTATCTCCGCCTGGCTCTTCATTTCTCATTCACAAACGGGGCACCTTTCTGAAGTGAACTTTGTGCCTGTTATAAATGCCAGTGCATTTAACATACTTATAAGACTTTGCTAAATTCTCATCTCAGCTGTTATCGGAAATGTATCTATAAATTGAAATCATATTTATCTGTAGATCAATAGTACTCATGCGATCAGTGATTAGGGAGTGTCTTCATCTTTTATTACTGTTTGTAGATAACATATCATGAGGTGATGGTTTGATTCCTTAGAAGCCTACAGGAGAATCAACTTTTTATTTTAGTGGATCATTACAATTATATTGAAGTATTGATTTGTTCATTGGTATTGCAATATTTAGTCAAAGTATGCAATTGAAGGAGGAAATTGCCCTTAAGAAGTTCTTGTAAAACGTTATGTCCCAACATGGAGTGAAGGCATAACATCATGCAGCCTACATTGACAGAGGTGGCCGCTGGGATTGATCTCGTGAAACTCAATAAGTGCCAGTGCCGACACCAACTACTTCATTCTTGTAAAATTCATCTCAAATTCACCGAAAGTCACCTGAATTCACAGACAAGCTGCCCCTACTGTTTCCGGCCCTGACCCTCTTTCTTTCAAGTAATTGCGTACATTTCCATTTCCTGCATTCAACCATTGTTAAGAAATGTGTCTTTTTTTATATATAAAAATGATGGTAAAAGTACATGCAAAAGTTTTTTTTTTTGTGTGTGTTCATTTATTAAAAAGATAATTTCTATTTCTTAGTTTGCTTTTACACCAATTCATCAGTATATGGATAGAAACCTTTTTGATTCCATTTTCGGGTTTTTTGCAATAAGTCAGGGACTGGTGTTTTCCAGTGAAACAGTTTTATTTGTTTCACAAGGATATTAGATTTGACACCAGAGACTTGCACACATCAGATTTTAGATGAAAAGATCGGGGCTAGTCTTCAACAACACATCCACACATGCAAGAAGAATACAAAATGGTGGGACAAAAAGTGCAGTATCATGCAAGCAGCAACTAGGGGATTGTTTTTCTAGCAGAGAATCTATGGTGACCACACAGGGAGACTTTTGATTTAAATACTGGCTTTCAGAAATAAAAATCTAGGAGCCACAAGATTTACAAGAGTAGGATGGATGGGTGGATGTTAAATGATCGCCTTTATATAAATTTGACTGAAATTCAATGTTTCATTCATGAAAAATAGTTGGAACAGATTTAAAATATGTCCCTTTAAAATTTTGTTTTTAATTGAATTCAAGTTTGGTTTATTTTGATACAGTACAAAATTCAGCAAGTTAGCTCACAACAAAATATTCATTGATAAGTATCCAGTTAATTTACAAACTGCCATTTAGATTCCTGAATCGATCTTGTTTGAGTTTGTTGAATCACCTTGGCAGAATGCTACTTACAAACATTATTCATTGGGATAAGTTATTGCTTTTAGAGAATGATTCTGCACTTTAAAGTTCTAAAGCTAATGACAACAAACTACAGGCTGTTGTTTCTTCTGGAACATTAGTTTCTGAGCAAAAAGTACATGTAATGTTCACTACTCCTTTGGTCTAGGTGCTGTTATCAGTGATGTCTACTTCATGCCAAAAATCAAATTAATCAAACGTTTCCCTGACTTTGGATCCAGCTAGGTGTGGTGTGCTAGCCGCCACAGGGCTCTGTTCTCTTTGAGTTGCTAGTAGGTGGGTCGACCATGATCAGATCCCAGGAAACATCAATAAATTTCTCTCTCTAATCACAATTACCAGGAACCAATGTATTTTGATGCCGAAAGATTACTCTACCAGGGAAAATAAAGAAGATTATTGGAACAAGTATGAATGAAATAGCAGTAGTCCTGATGGGAGGATGGCTGAAATTCCAGGATTTCTGGATCAAATAATGTTCCATCGGTATCAAAAATGAGTTCACTCAAGGACAACCTAGAAAGGAAACCTCTGCCATAGACAGTCTGCAATCAACCAACACAGATTACATTCATTCAATTTGATATGTTGTGGAGTAATTTTATGGTACAGTAAAACAGAATCTTTGGAGCCAGGGCTTTCTTATTTATGAATGAAGCCAACAAAAAAGAAATAATGCCTCACTAGCATATCAAAGTACTATAGCAACCCCAGCTCTAATATAACAATTATAACCACCATTGTGACATAATCACCATCTGAATGGCAAAATCGTTTGGCATGCTCCCATTAAAAAAAAATTCTGTAAGTTTTTCATAAACTCAATATAAAGAAGAGTTGAAAAGACCTGATGAATGCAGAGATTTGGCGTCAAATTTTAATTGGAGGCTGGACAGAGATATGAGGTTTTCTATTTCTAAAGAAAAATCATGTCTGATGGATGTTTAGTTTATAAAAAGAAAAAGAAGCATGCTTCTTTTTTTCTATTTAATCATAAAATGTTGAAATATGATGCCATGGAGCTGTTTATATTTCACACTTATATGGGATTTTATTCACAAACTAGATTAAGAATAGAACCCGGTGTACTTAGGATATGATATCAAAGTACATTTGGCTGCAATCTTCAAATCAGAGACAGTAATAACACTCCAATATTTATACCACACTTAGAGAATATACATTAACCTTGAAAGGATTTTATGTACCAAAGATAGATATTGAATTGACTTTATTTCACACTTCCTTGAAACTCAAAACATACTTCAAACAGTGATAGAAAGGTCTGATATTACACTGAATTAAGTGCATTTAAGGAGCATTTCATTAATCAACACAAATTTCTTTAAAGTGTATTTTTAATGTGTTGGAAGACCTCATTTCCTCATTTTTGTACGTTGTAGAAGCTATCCAGTATGCGCGTGAAATCCATGTTGTCAGCGATGACTTGTCTGTTATGCACGTACTCTAAGACATTGTTCGGAACGAGAGCATTTCCATGTTAACAAGTAGCTAGAGCCTTGTCTAGTTAGCTAACATTGACCCAGGCCTTAGATCTCCTGTCATTTCCCAAATGCAGAGCTTATAATCATCAGGGTCCTCTAACACAAACATACTGCTGCATCCTCCAGGTACAAGTCTGTTCTCTTTTCTAGGTGAGTTGTCTGGAACTCCCACTCATTTGACACTTTGAGGAGTCTTTCCCCTGATTTACAATAAGAGTTTACAAAGTTTCTGGTAAGATGACTCAGAGGGAGAGAGCCCTGCGGAGCTCTTGAAGGCTTTTGAGTTAAATCTAGACACTACTGGCCCCCTGAGTTTATCTTGTCTCGCACAATTTGTGAATGAGGGGTCACCCCACTTTAGTCTGTTGACACCACTACTAAATCATATCCAGAGTGTATCAATCTGCTGAATGGTTGTGAATCATACTCTAAAAGAATAACTATGGAGAGTATTCGTGTGCATTCAAGGTCACTCCATACTGGGTCAAGGTTAGGAGTTAGTTTTATCATGAGTGGTGTAGACGTTTATCAGCAAGTCATCTAAATTAGGGAGGACAGTTATGACAGAATTCATTTAAGAAAAGCGGATATCCGTATAATTTTAATGAAATAATTGTTCACAAGTCAATGTGGGCCCTCATATTAAAACATCACTTAAAACAACAAAAAATATCATCGAAACTAAAGTGCAAAATAGATGTTGAAACAAAGGTGTTTTTTCTTATAACACCTGTGTAATTGTTTTGCAATTTACATACAAAATTTTCTTTTTCTTTTAGGTGAAAGCCCTGCCTGGCCTGGGAACAACAATTGATGTGATACTGGTCAACGGGAGCATCCATGAGGGTGATCAGATCATAGTGCCGGGCACTGAGGGCCCCATAGTCACCCATATACGGGGCCTACTGATGCCTCAACCAATGAAGGAGCTCCGAGTCAAGGTATGTCTTATCAAACAAAAATCAGCACAGTCCTGCATAGATTTGATTTTTTTTTTCTTATTTAATTTGCAATGAGTTGTTCAACAAAAGTTCAATGGTGTTCTTTTGGTCACTAGAGCTGTGTTGCTATCTGATTTGCTTAAAAATTCAATCAAAGATCAGTAAAACTGTGTGCACGTCAGCTTATTTCAATAAAAAAAAAAGAGAGATGAAATAAGGGATTGAAAGATTTCATTCATTTGTAATAACAGAAGTCAGAAATGATGTTAATACTCAGGTCTTTTTCACCACTTTAAAAAGCCACTGTAAAATATGCAGAATTAGACGTTAATACACATCCTGTTCATTGTGATCAGCCTTTGTAATGTGTGATATTTCAAATTTAATCATTCTCTAATAGCAGTTTTATGCAGTGTTTGGCAGTTTTTAAAACTTTACTGACTTGATTTTTGTGCATGGAACTGTAAAATAGCCCTTTTAAGAGGTTTCACAAATACATGTGATAAAAGATACTACACGAGAGCTTGCAATAGGAAATAATCTGCATTAAGTACAATGTTAACATAAATGTATTAATTGGGAATTGGCCTCTATACTTAAGATCTAATATGCTATGCAGTAATTCACAGAACTTTCTTGGTTAGTTATAGAATAGAATGCATAAAGTGCTGAAATTAAGATTAAATTGGTTATGGTAGGTTTGCTTGATAACGGATCATCAACAAACACAAAAAGCTAAGGAACTTTTAGAAGTAATTAAGAGAAAAAATTTCAGTAGGCCAGTTTTTGAAAAAAATATTGTATTGTTTCTGTTGGTCATTCGGTTTGTTGGTTGGTTGACCGTGTGTTTCCATATCAATATCTAAAGAACACTGCAGAACACACTTCAGACTTGGTATGTGGGTTTCCCGAATTGAGTACAAGTACACATTTTTTGAAATTTACTGTTAAATGTGTTTTTGCAGTCCAACTGGGAACATCACAAGGAAGTGAAGGCAGCCCAGGGAGTAAAGATCATCGCCAAGGAGCTGGAGAAGTCCCTGGCCGGCCTCCCAATGTATGTGGCCAAAAGGGACGATGAAGTGGAGTATTACAAGGTACAGAGGAAACCTTTTCGCTTCAATGTTATAGGTTTCAGGTTTTAAAAAATGATATTGACATAAATGCAGAAGGAGTGGCAATATTTACCCAGTTACTCATTCAGTATTATGGTTATCTGTGAAAATGTATGTATCTGGTTAGTTTAAAAAAAAAAAAACATAAACCTTGTCCTGACCCTATTTTGTCTCTCCTTGACTCAATGTGGCTCAAACCTTCCAAAAAGACTGGAAGGAGCAAAATTTTAGGTCAAATGTCAAGGTCATTGCAGACAGTAAAATTCTTGACCTAGCCTTATGTTTTATTCCCTTGGCCTTATCTGCCTTATACAGCATCCATATACATTATCCTTATCATGCTTGTTGGATGAAGGATGTGTAATGACCTTGAGCTAGTTTTCTAAATCAGAGGATAATGTCAAAGCAGGGTCATCTCAGTGATGTCTAGCAAGGTCATTTCAGTGATGTTCAGAGTATAATGTCAAAGCAAGGTCATCTGTGTGATGTCCAGTATGTCAATGATTTTGATTAGTGCCAGGTAGGGTCCTAGAGGTGGGATCAAGGGTATTGGTCATTGATTATGATACTGTAGTTATTGTTGAAGCTGTTCAGCTTTTGAATGGTAATACATCATATACTAAAAGAAATCAGATTGTTTCAAATCCAATCCTTAAGTATAATGTCAACTTTTTATATAAAAAGCTGGCACAAACTGACAGAAAGTTTATAAGATTTCAAAGATATAGACACAGAGTGTTTTTTATGAACAGCTTGATAATTATTGTTTATCTATTTGTCTTATTGTTTGAATATGAAATGTTGATGTATCCTAAGAAGAACTGTTAAGCCTTATCTAATTCTTGCTGAAAAGTGCATGGAACTCACAGAAACCCTGATATAGAATCTGAAACAGACTGCGGCCGCTTTGGAGTGCACAATATTTCACAAAATGCACCGAAGAAACACCCAGCACACCAAAAAGGATCTGCAGGCAGCAGGCTGGTTGTACTTGTTGCTAAATCAACCTAGAAGTGTGGATAAGGACTCTGAGGGCCGAACTGTCATCCTTCATATGTTAGGGGAAATTAAGGATTTGTCTTCTTCTACTTTAAAGCACTGGTGCTGCACTTTTATCTGCCTCCGTTGCATTAATGCACTATTAAGTCATAGGTTTTAGTCGAAACAAAAAGGTCAAAACCAGTGTTTAGTGTGTGTATATATTTAATGGTAGTCAGAGCACATGTAACTGTAACTGCAAAACTGAGACAGATTGCGTGCACAGTGACGATGGGTTGGTTTTCTGATTTTAGCAAGATGAGGTACAAGTACTATTCAGTCTAACCTTTTCTCTTTGTGCAGCCTAATGGGCGTTAGTGCAGGAAAGTCATTGATCTTGGTGCTGTTAGCCTAGCGGGAACTTTTGGAAGACATATTTTCCCCATTCACAAGTGCTTTGTCTTTTTGATTTTGTCACCCCCTAGACCTCTGCCATTCTGTATCAGTAACAGTAATTGGTGGAATGTTATTAATGGTTTACTTTCATCTTTTAATCGATGTCTTGTGACAGTGTGATGGCATGAAAAAAAAAATTAATACGTTTTTTTAAGGGCTGTAAAGACTTGAAAAGGATGGCTATATCTGGTTATTAATTAACATATTAAACAATTTTTACACTGTAAATGACCGAACAACTTTTGATCCTGTGGTCAACAATGACGGATCTTGGAACCATTACAGCAGTTGCCACAAATTGCTTGGGAATTCATCTCCCATATGGGGAGAATATTTATAACTGCCTACTCAGCATTTAAACAAGCACACCTGTCCCTGTCAAGGGATTTACATATTATTGCCTGTCAAAGAAGAATTCCAGCGATGAATAGATATTTCAAATTACCCGGAATGTCAATTCATTGTTATCACCCAGTACTAGTATATTACACATGTATATTTATGTAAATTTTTTCTAGATGTGTATAAATTGTTATAGAATAAATAATTTTACTAGAATGACAGAAATTACAATAAAATTCTACATATTTACCACACCCCAAATGTGAAAAGAATTTTTTTTGGTCAAATATTCATTCATTTTGAAGTGTTTGCAAATTCAAACACATAGTGAAGCAATTGAATTAGATTTTCTCATTTCAAAAATCGAACTAGGGGCTTGAACAGCTGTCAAACTGAAATTGATTAGACTGCTTTGGTATGTTAATGTTTTAAGGTAAAAAGAGTCTACAGGCCATTTTATCAATGAAACCACACACATTAATCAATACAATCAATGGACGGTAGCTACATTTCCTGTCGATTTGTGTTGATTTTGTTCATTCTCATTCACACGATTAGAATTTAATGAAACGTGCCAGCCCTAGATTTTTTTTCTAAAGACTAAAGGTTAAGTCAATATTTCTGCATAATTTGGAGTCATCTGCACTCTTCTACCTATGGTGTGACCTATATATATGCCACCGGTCATTTGCACATTTCTGGGGACATTCAATTTCTCATTTTTTTGTTCTTATTTCACTTAAAGTGCATCAGCATAAAAGTGTCAGTATTCTGGTTTGCGAATACCATATGCGTGTATACTCAGTCCCCCTAGCCATCAGTGTCTGCATTCTCAAAATAGTCACTTCAGCCGGTCTATTGTGTTCCATTCATTCTTTTTTCACTCCAAAATTTGGGAGAGCATATTAATAGATATAAACTTAGAGAAACTGCAAAACAGGGTCTTTGTCAGATAAAAAAAAAGTAAATTAGGAAATATATTCAGGTAATTGGGGGGTTACTTGTATACTTTTTGTGGCAGGTGAAACCACAGTCTTCTCAGACCATCGGTTTTAAATAGATTGCTTTCTGCTTTTTCATAGTATACTTGAATGTATTTAGTTATTTTGATTTTTTTGTCTTTTGATAAATGTTGCCAAAATCTCATAACGTGTCACCAGTATAATCCCCGGCCATTAGATAAATTACAAAGTTGGCGGTAATTTGCTGATTGTGTGGTATATAGATGCCACTGATAGCCTTGCCATGAAAGCTTTAAAAATCAATTTCAATCTTAATTGTCCATTGAAGATTTGTGGGAAAAAAGTTGTTTTCTGTCATGTATAAATATATCAAGTGTTTAAGGTAACTACAGGTATACATCATTTTTTACTATTGCTTTAATTTTTTGGTAATTGCAGGGTCATATTTTATTTCATTTTCATTCTAAGGGAACCAATTTCAAGATGTATTGATAGTAATTGAAGCATAAATCAGGGGATGACTTTCATTCATGCGGCAGTTTTCAAGACGTTCACTCCCAGTCCTTTGAAGGACCTCTTTGTAGTCCCCACTTTATTTCAAATATTAATTTCTTTTATGATAGAGTAATGGACCTCTTTAAGGTCGGCCTTATTCCACTTCGTGGAATGAAAAATCATTAATTTAGAGAAAAATAAGGTCTAATGGATCACTTTGTGCAATAATTATTTTTACACCACATAATTTCATTTTCGTTTCAGAGGAAGAAATCTTGTTAACCTTGCTAACCGTAAATTTAGAATGATAAATCCTTTCAGATGTCAAACAGTTTCTGCCCAATTTCAATCCAATAATCAATCTCATCTACCAAAGCTGGCCACATCATAGAGTACTCCTGTACTCAGGCTTTCCCAGTTTGATCAAGCCCAATTTTCTTCAGAAAGTTTTTATTTCTATTTTTTTTATTTTTCCAATAAATAACATATGATATTTGTAAGACTTCTCATTCATCAAATAAGAACACTCAATATTTAGTTTTCATGGCTTTTATTGGGACTTGTTTTTTGGTTTGTTTTTTTTTTGGAGGGGGGGGGGGGGTCCTCATCCAAATAATATTGGATCTATAATACATGGCACTGTTCTTTTAATAATAAACTATGATGTCATATTACATTTTCATTTCTGACATTGCTGATTTGTTGTTTACAGGAGGAGCTGTCTACGGCCCTCAAAGAGGTGCTGAGTGGTATCAAGCTGACGGAGAGGGGGGTCTTTGTACAGGCCTCCACCCTGGGATCTCTGGAAGCCTTGCTGGAATTCCTCCGCACTTCAAAAATACCTGTAAGCATCACTTGCTTAGAAACATAGAACAATTTTAACAAGAGCTTGGACTTTGGGTAGTTGTGTCAAACAGCATTATGAAATAGGCCAGTCTATTTCATTGCTTGTCACTCGGTCATTGCTCTTTGAAATCAACAAGATTTGTATGGTTTTTGAGCTATGACGACGCATCTGTGTATAACTCACTAACTGTGCAAAAAGTTAAAAGATTAATGAAAAATTGAAGTAAGAAAATGATATTGCTCTTTCTTTCTTTTATTACAGTTAGAAAACAGAAGATACCAATGTTCTTTTTTGAGGAAACTTTTCATAGATTAACTTGTTAACTTTGGTGTCTTACAGTATGCAGGCATTAATATTGGTCCAGTGCACAAGAAGGACATAATGAAAGCATCCATTATGTTGGAACATGACAGTCAGTAAGTGGACTCTCAAAAAAAAATGGAATAAAATTCACCTTTGTGTTCTTGTAAGGTAAAACAGCAGCATTTTATTGCACTGCACTTTACACACAAGTTTCCTATACAGCAATGTCGATGGACCATTGATAATGGCATCAAATGCTGCAAAGACTTGATTGACACAAATTTAGTCTAACGTGACATTTTATTTTGGAGTGTCATGTCTCATAGAAAACTCCAGCCAAAAGTATGAGCATTTCCTCTACTTTATTGCAGGAAAAGACAGCCATTAAATTGCTGGCAAAACTTCATTCACACATAATTGAAATTTTGAAGCGTTTGAAGAATATGGCAGCTTGATAATGCTGTAATGGTACTCTACTGGGAAATGAATTGATTCATTTTAGGGGATCTGGAATTTTAATGTGATGGGTTTTTTTTTTCTTCTCCCCATTGATTAAATATCAGCATAACAACTCCATGGGAATTTATCATGTGTCTTTGCATTGAAAAGATTGCTGCATCACTGAAACTAATAATTTGTTCATTTCATACCATTGATTGAATGAGAAGAAAGGTGGGGGCTTTTCCCGCCTGTACTGGGTGTTTCCTTTAGAAAAAAAACGAAAATCGATTCAATCAAGGCCTTTGGTAGCTTGGGAATGGGTTGTTGTACGTGACTCTTGGTAAGGGAATATCTGATCAATGATCAGAGCGTTTGTGCCAGATTAACTGTAAAACAATTGGTATTCATTACATCAAACAACCCTACATGCACAATATCTCCTGAACATGGGAGCATGTTTCTAATGTCAAGATACCAGGGTTTGGCTTCAGAGGCCACAGCAGACGTTTGATATTGATCCTGCTTGATGGGTCAGATTTCTTGCAGACTTGCATCTCGGTCCATTTCCTTCCTGTCTTGGCTGATTTGCCAGAACCAAGTACTTTTTTGTGTGGGTAACAGTGCTGTACTGGACTTTACTGCAGTATAAGGGAGTGAAATGATTTCACTTGAATAACCATGCCTGCACCTCTCCCCCACTGCCTCAATGCTCCACAATATTAGCTAATATGTATTCAAATGAACTTTACAGTGACCGAAATATTTGTTTTGTTGCAATGCCACTTTGCTAATAAAGAGAGTATCATTCTCCTCCGCAGGTGTTTTAAAATGACAGCTTGACAGTTTAGTCTGTCACTGTGTATTGTTGACTGCCACCAATTGAAGTGAAACCCTCAGGTTTTGGGGCTGGTCTTTTTTGCACAACATGCACATCTTTTTTAAACTGCCTTAGGGAGTTGTTCTAAACATAATTGTGTCAAGCGATTAGTAAAAACTTTTCTATCCTGTAATGAAATGTGATGGTGGGTTTCTTTTACATGATCTATGATTTTCCATGCATTATAAATAAACCGTCATTCTATGTAATTGATGTGCATGCTGTTCTGATTGTCAAAGATATTACTGGTACAATTCAATATCAACACTACCACCTCTCCCCCCCCCCTTTTTATCCTTCTAAAATATGAAATGAACTGTTACAGTGCCAAGCACTGTAATTAATGTCAAGTCACTTTCATAATTTCTAATTTTAAGAAAAAATGACACTAGAACCCATATAAATAACATACCCTGTAGATGATTCATGCCTAAATTGACAAAGATATAGGAATCAAACCAAGATCCTTTGAACACTAGTCCAGAGAAACTACACCTTTCATTATACATGTACATCTTTTGTACTTTCAGATATGCTGTGATTCTGGCATTTGATGTGCGGGTAGAAAGGGAAGCTCAGGAAATGGCGGACAGTTTAGGAGTGAAAATCTTCACTGCTGACATTATTTACCATCTGTTTGATAAATTCATGGCATTCAGAGATGAACTTAAGAAAAAGAGACAGGATGAGTTCAGACATATAGCAGTGTTTCCCTGCAAAATCCGAGTCCTGCCTCAATATGTGTTTAATTCTCGAGACCCCATTGTGGTAGGTGTGTGTGTGGAAGCTGGATTTGTAAAGGAAGGGACTCCACTCTGTGTCCCAAGCAAAGAGGTGAGCTCGCACTCAGCAGTAGAAATCATGTCATAAGGGGTATCAGCAGTGCTCTGTTTCATCAATGTTGGTTGAACACTGATAGTTGTTCAGTCGATGTTCATGGAAGTACAACATCTGATACCATAATGTACCTATAAGACTATTGTCCATGATTTTACCTATGTTTGAAAGTGTTAATTTTAATATTTCCATGAAAATTGATGCCAATGGATATTGATGAAACCATCAAATTTGGCTGGTTTTTTTTTCTATTTAAAGTATTTTACGGAAAGCAGATTCTACAAAATTTGTACGTTGCACAATAATATGTAAATAGATAAGTATGTTAGGAATGGCACAAAATCAAATCTGCATTGACTTTATTAAGATTAATATCATATATCATATCCATAGTACTCTCTATACACCTGTTGAGAAGTTCTTATTATGTCCGTTTGCTTTTCTGTGCCGTAGATATTGTAGAGAGACAATTGGTTTCTTCTTAGTTTGGGGATTTTCTTGCTAAAGCTGTTGGAGCTACTTCGAAATTTTCTGTGAATAAGAAGAGAAATACACAGTACTCTGTAGAGATGCATCAAAAAATATCCATTATCTCTCTTAACAGAATCTGCATAGCAGATTTTTCATAGTTTAATGAAGTAAATATTATTTTATTGCCTCATTAAGATTGTTTTGTATAAAAAAAAAAGGAGTCTGTCATTTTATTGAAAAATCCTCAGTCATTGATGAAATAAATTAAGAAGTAGCTTCAAAATGACTACCAGGCTTATGTTGACCAAGAACTTCAGAGAAGCTTGTATAACTAAGTAGTACATGTACTGATCAGTCCCATGTAGACCCAGACGAGGTCATGTAAAGGAACAGTAAGATCAGCCAAGCTACAGTCTCTTTCATGTTACATAGATGATGATCATTAAAAGAATCCAAGTATTGGCTTTTCCAGTAATGTGCAAAGATGCTGATGCTGAGATGCCTTCCGGAAGCAGTTATTTATTAATCGATGCCAAATAATAGGTTGGCTGACTGAGGAAGATGATAAAGAGAACAGACAGTCAAATTGTTGGGTTATCTTCCCTAATGGTCCCAACGAGTGGGGAATGGTTTTACACAGTCATGGTCAAGACAACCGCAAACCACAAGAAGATGTTGAGTTCTCTTGACACATGATCAATAGGCAGACAGTAGTTTGTAAACATGTTTACCTCAGCTCTAGATACCAGTGTTGGGGCATAGGGTGCACTGCATGGGTAAATAGCAAGACATAAGCTGGTTTTAAATCTTACATGATGTAGTCCATCACAAAACCTAGGCTTATAATGATTATGTTTAATGAACAATAGATGGGTTATGAGGCCCTCATTATGCAATATGCTTTAAAGCAAGTGCAGTTTTAATGATTAAGAACATCACATTTATGATGATATATACTTTTAGAATTAACCGTTAATGGGATTGAGTTTTTTACTTATCAGGAAAAAAGACATCAAATTCTGATTGGGCTTCTGTCCTCCAATTCTGCTGTAAAGATTTTTATGTTATTTCCATGTTGGAACTCTTAAGAATCTATTTGCAATGGAGCTCTCTAATTCCATTAATTTCATTCAGGAGTTTGGAAGCTATGTTTTCATTTCTTAAGGTCGTTTAACATATAATATTTATGTGGGTGGATTATAAATCACAGTAGTTCTATTTGCATTTTTGGGTCTTTAGTGGTCCTTGTACAGAGGCGCAAATTTGCCTGCAGACTGTATTGACCATATATGTAGTTATAAATCTTGTAAATGTTTTCATTTTACTGGCCTCTCTGTTGACAATGAAGACGTAAGAGGGTGACATAATAGTTCCTCAGTACTCTTAAAAAATCCAATGCCAAGCATGCATTTCTGACACCATAAATAATGTAACAAGAGCAACAAATACTTCAGCCTAGCATTAAACATTTATCAGGAGGGCATGTAGAGAAAATAGCTCTATCCTATTATCACATTACATCAGATGAAAAGTTGACTTATCATGCCTGCAGTGTCTGGTGTGTAAGGAACTGAGATTTATTTTCCTTGACTGTTTTTTTAACATGAAAATAAAAAAATAAAGTGTGGAATCATTTAATTGGATTATTTAGGCTTATATCTAGGACAGGGGTTCAGATTCACCGAACACAGAGAGTGCAGAAATTAGTAGGTGAACAGCTTTGCTACAAAAAACATATATTTCTGATTTATACAAGTTATCTGTTAAGATAGCAGATACCCACAGAAGTCGGGCATTTACATTCCCCACTCTGAATTCTCTGGAAGAAAATGCCAGAAAGACCTGCCTACACTTTGTTAAAAATGTTATTCTTTGGGGCATTCGAATTGGAAAACCATTTTGGAATTAACTGTACAGATTGATCACCGCATAGTCTTTGGTCATTGAATTGTAGAATGCACCAAAAAATAAACAAAAAATTAGGGCATGCCGACATACCTGGGGAAATCCTTATGGAACTAATTTTTTGTAATACTTAATGAATCTAACCATGTGCATATCTAAGCAAAGGTCATAGGTTATATATGGTATTTGTGAAAATATGAAAATATTTTTTAAAAAATACAATGAAATATTTAGACACTATAATAGACTACCAGTACCTTAGTATCTAGAATTTCAACAGGATTTGGTAGGGGATTACCAGTAGAATACAAGAATAGAGTTCATGTGTTTTCAAGTAAAATATGGGCATTCTATCACACCTGGAGGTAGCGTTTTATCTAGGTTTATTAGTGACCCACTTATCTTCAGAGTGCGTTCATTAATGAAGACAGCAGTTATTAGAAAAAGGATGCAGTTTCATACAAAGAAATGCTGAATCTTTCTTAAGTGCCTATCTCAGAAGAAAAACATTATAACACAGAAAGGAAAGGAGGATTGGTTCGGAGAATCTGATGCATTTTGATGTTTTTTAGCCCATGTATTTTACTTCGCCCTTTATTCTTTTCCAATGATTTCTTCCGATGCAAATGAAAAAACTAATCTGGCAGGATGAATGGAACTGCTCTGTAAGCCAACAGGAAGTACAGGCTATGGCTGAAATCTCCTGCCAAATTCTGCCTCTGTAGATCTGTCCTCTTCCAGATTCATCTAGATATTTACAGTATTAAGGGAAGAGTTTCATTTGAACATTCATGAATAAATTTCTTTCACATTTATGCTTATGATACACTTATTTTACACTACTTCCATCATGTCATGGTCCAATACAGTGTTTGTGTACTGTTTGAACTTGTAGGTGTTTGAATTCCATGGCAGAACTTTAAAAAGGTGTAAAGTTGTGTATTGGTAATAAATAAGCATAACAATTGATGTACAAAAATTTTATCTGAAGAATTTGCTGCGTCATGCATAGCACATAGACTTAAGCCTCCACGTAGTTGCAATAATTCAGAAAAGATAAGAATGCTTCATACAAATTTGAAAAATGGAAGACGTAGCGTTGAGAATTTTGAGCTTAATTTTGATGGGGGCACTATTGATGTTGAAGTTTTAGACAAAACAGCTGCTATCTCTCAAGCAAACATGGTACTGACGTCAAAAAATGCTTCCGGAAACACATGCTGCTAATCGTTACCACTTCCCATCCTTAGCCAAATTTCAATTTACCTGGCAAAATTTCAGAACTTCTAAAGTAACTCTCCACTGAAGAATTCACCCGCCTTGATAATATAAGCCTGAATCTGGCATGCACAAATTTCAACAGCATGAAGTTTTGCTGCAGATATATTGAAAAGAGAGAATTTGTCATTGATATTTGTGAATGAATCTGTCTTCTGCGTGCTGCCACAGAAGATTTTTTGTTCTACCCTCCCCCCATCCCTTAGGGTCAGCTGGTGCAGTGGCAGTGATGTATGAAGTTTGACATAGCATAATGAAAAGCCAAGGATGCCATGATCTGATGATAATCCATTGTTACTCGTTTTGTATTGGAACATAAAAAACCCCATCTATGCCTGCAATACAGTAAGTTTACTGTGTTGAAATAACAGGAAGCAAAACCTTCAAATAACAATGAACAACATTCCAGTGAAATAAAAATATCATAAATCTATGAAAGGAAAGCGTCTTGTCAGCTATAGATGTCACTGAACCTTTCATAATATCTTGAATCAAAGAAGTTATTGATATGCAAACCTAATCAGCTTCTCTCTTTGAGATTTCTGGTTTTTTTATTAAGGTAGTGACATAATATGATTTTGTTACATTACTGATTTAGAAATGAATCCCCTCTTACTAACATCATACAGTTTTTCTTTGATATTGTGTCTATCTGTCCTTGTACCGTATATTCGGTAATTTTTGCGGTGATGTAATTCTCGCTCTTTTCGCAACCCCTTTTAAATCGCAAATATTGGAATATGCAGAAATTATATCCTGTATCATTTTCTATAAAGAAAACTTTTTATATCACAGAAAATGTCTGCCGCAAATTAAAATTGTTACAGATTTTGTGTCGCAAAAAAACCTGGATATATGGTATGTTTATATTGCTATTATGTAGGGTGTTTTTTTAAGGAACTCTATTTTTTGTAAAATGATTAAATTGTTAATATTTTTCATAAATATATAAAAGATTCTTTTAGAATGTACTTCTGTTTCCTTATATGAGACCTCACCATTTTCATTTGTCCAATCAAAAAATAAAGGCATTTGATGTTTGTAATGGCATGTGGTACACTGATATATCTTATTTTACCCCAACAAAAAAAAAAAAAAAAGAAAAAAAAAGAATGAAAAGGGTAAGGAGGCTTTCATGTATTTGTGAAATATTTTTGCTTTCATTATGTCATGGGACTGAGATATAAAATATCACAGGTAAATTTGTTTGTACTTTATCGCAGCTAGAACTGCATGTTAACTTAAAGTGGTTGAAATAGATGCTAAGGGTACGGGATCAATAAGTCATTAACAACTAAAGGGAAACTTCCTTATGTAGAGGTTGTAAACTGCAATCATCTGTGCTGCAGGGCATGTTCATCTTTAAGAAGTATTTTGTTGAAAATCTACCAGTATCTTCAAAAGTTGCAGTAAACAGCTCTACCATTATGCCAGGGGGCCAAGAGCAGGGTGACACACACTAGGAGAGAAATTT
Source organism: Magallana angulata (assembly GCF_025612915.1). NCBI lineage: Eukaryota > Metazoa > Mollusca > Bivalvia > Ostreida > Ostreidae > Magallana > Magallana angulata. The sequence continues at coordinate 12,139,389 of NC_069117.1, forward strand.
GCATTTTGATAATGTGTGGAAAAACTGTTTTCAATGGGGTTTTTATCAATTTGACTAGAGACAAGAAAAAAAAAACAGCCCTGGAAACTGATTCAAGGTCGACCAACTTCCTGTGTTGTTCTGGGCATGAGGATGTCCACCAAGAAGGTGTAATCAAGTCTGCAAATGATCAACAGCAGTTCATTTTATTGGAGTCTGCAAATAAAACTTCATGCTATTAAAATCCTGTTCGAGAAAATCTCTCTCTCACTCTCTCTCTCTCTCTCTCTCTCTCTCTCATGATTTTGTCCTTGGTTGAACCTTTTGTTAAATTTTCATTCTAAATATGCTTCTGTAGGAAATTTGCCTCTTGTTGGTTTTTTTTATTGCATTACATTTAATTGTATTTACATTGACTGTTAGTTCATCCTTTCTTTTTTGAGGAAAGGTGGACCACCCATAGATAACTCTTTTTGGTGTGCTGCTTTAATAAATTATTTATAAACAAGAGAGAAACTAATTAACATTGTAAGGATGGAAAGCAAACTTTGTTGATGTAAATGGAGTGCAATTGCTGGCAAGGCTTTTCCAGTTGCTTCTAGAACTACCTGTAAATTGTCTCATTGTCTGGGAGTTTGAATCCAATGTCAGGGTCAACAGATTAATCTCTTAATCTCCCTCTGCAAAAATACACATGAAACTATACTAGATGATTGAAATCAACTTCTTTTTGATAAATTGGGAAAAAAGAATTTTAATTATTTTTTCAGTTCTTTATTATATTATAGATTATTTTTAATAAAACTAAGAGGATTAGGTACCGCTTCCATTTTGTTCATTAAAAAAAATCTGCCTGTCATGAAGAGAGGAGAAAAAAGGGATTATCCTTTCAAAAATAGAGGGTTCTAGAGTATTGACTTCCCCCAACATATTTTTTATATCCTGTATGTCCGAGTTAAAAGTTCTGTTGTCTGTTTGGCAAAGCTTGGATTCTGACAACACCGGAAACAGATGCAGGAGGCATCGCTCACGGAAACGCTGATGGAGGGAATAATGGTGTAAATGATCAGAAGATGCTTCTTCTTCTCCCTGTTCTATAAATAAGCCCGTCTGAAGGCGCAGGAAGAGCAGCGGTTGTAAGCAGTGGAGAAGGGCGTGTTCTGTCTGTGTCTTATCTGGTGGAGATGTTTTTTAATCTGATCAGAAATCAAAGACAGGCCCAGACTTTATTCAGATAAAATTACCTTGCCTGTAGTAGCCATAATCATGTTAGAAGTCATCTGATAGCGAGTCCAGGAAGGCTAAAGTTTTCAGTTGAGGTTTTCGTCAAGGTTTTTTTTCCCCTGCGTGTATTGAACTGTCAATGTCTTAAAATGATGGTGCTTGCTTCAAATGTAAAAAAGTATTAAGATAAGGAAGAACTCAGAAAGCTTGTTGTAAATGTCAAAAAAATATTTATATATGCCTCCATAAAAAGTTTTTATCCTATTGGAGGTGCATCTGCAGGGTGTCATGTTTATAATTAGCTTGTCATAACTAAGTCTGTATATTTATTGATTTAAAACACAATTCCAAACTTGTATGGAAAATATAAAAGTGAAATTTTATATAGATGAAAAAAAAATATTAGACTTTTTCAAAGTTCCAAAGCTTATATTCTTAAAACCATTATAACAGGAGCTTGGACTTTGGGTAGTTGTGTCAAACAGCAATGTGACGTATGCCTGTCTATTTCATTGCTGCCCACTTGGTGAACGCTCATTGAAATCAACACGATTTGTCTGGCTTTTGAGCCATGACTACGCAATCGGTGCATATTTCACTTCAATCCAGCGTCATTTTTAACATGTTTTGACGCAAGAAATGATAGCTACGTCCTACGGAAAGTCCAAGGCCTTGTTAAAATGGTTCTAAATGCCTTGGGATCAGAAACTTTCTGGAGAAAATAGTCACATTGAAGCCTAATCTCATCTATGTACATATATATATATATTATATATATACATGTATGGTATATATAAACTCTAATCATTGATCTATTGGTTAAAGGAACCAATCTATTTCTAAAGGCAGTTTTACATACACATGTATAGGTGTATTTTCACATGCAATATAATCTGTTTTATCATTTTGGTTAACTGGTTTCATCCATCTTTAGTTCATAGATATTGGCCGAGTGGTGTCCGTAGAAAATAATCACAAAGCAGTGGATAAAGCCACCAAAGGAATGGAAGTCTGTATCAAGATCGACCCCATCCCAGGAGATGCACCCAAGATGTTTGGTCGACACTTTGATGAAACAGATTTGTTATATAGTAAGGTAAGAAAGAATCATCAGATGTCCACAACATGTATACAGCAAATCATGATACTAGGAGTAAGGTAAGACAGGGTATCAGATATCCACAGCATGTATACAGCGAATCTTGTATACTAGGAGTAAGGTAAGACGGGGTATCAGATGTCCACAACATATATACAGCGAATCTTATATACATGTACTAGTAGAAAGGTAAGACGGGGTATCAGATATCCACAGCATGTATACAATAAAACTTACTTTAAAGTCAAAATATTCACAAAGTGTACTATAAAAGTGAGATGAGATATGACACAGAAGTAAATTGAAGTGGCCATAGGGAGAGCTACATACATATAATGATGTTCAGAGTCCTGATACCTCTCATTTTTCCGATATCTATGTATCATTTTGCATCTACACTCGCATAGCATATCTGTACTGGTTGACCATCAAGTTCCAAGTCCACAGAAAACTTTCATTAAGGTGCTATAGCCTCAGTACTGGCACTGAGATTGATCAGGAGAAATTGATGTGTTCTGCAAACCATTTATCATTATTATACTCTACAGCATTGCAAGCAAGGTCATAAGAAATATATTTTTCATTTTTTCTTTTTTGGCTTGACAGCAACGGAAGTAATTCATCTTGGATATTATCTATATAAAACAGGACAAGTTAGGGCTCCCACCAGCTTTAGTTTTTAATAGGAATCCTTGGTAGACATTTATGGCAATAATGGAGGGCTTATTATGCTATGACATAAACAGAAAAAAATGAGGTAGCAGGCTGCAGCCACTAGGTACATTGCTAATGAGGATTCACTTATTGTGGTCATTAACATGTCATCAAATGCGTTGACGAATTGCATATGTTGAATTTGAACCAACCGTCTTCTCTAAGCTCTCCTATAATCTGCTCTGCGGTTTGGGTCGCCCAAGAAAATTATTCGGTTGGCGCTGTTTTGCCCAAGTCCAAACTGACCCATTCAGTGCAATCCAGTTATTGGTCTCTAGTATAGAGGCTTTTTCTGTTTATCTGGGTCTAAATCCTCAAGTGTTTGTTTACATTGCCTATGTCTCATCTCAAACTTACTTGACATTTTTCTCTGCCTCCTCAGGGATATAAACATCTTTTGAATAAGTGTCAACATAACCTGTGTATAGACCTTGCTATGGTATCACCTGTCACCAATAACAGGGATACATCTTTAATCCTATAACAAATCCCTCCAATTGTATCTTACAAATAGGCTTTTTTGACCACCTTATCTGTTTAGATGCAATGCTTAATTAACTCTATAGTCAGGAATTAACTACAGTCTTATCTTGGCAGGTATATAACCTTAGCTCTAGTTCATTAATTAACGTGATTCTTCACAAAAATAAGCCTAGAACGCCAATAAAGCGGAGAAATTGTATGGGCTCATTACTACCAGAGCTGTTCACAATGAATTAAGACTGCCATAATAAAATTGTACTCAACACACTGTGGTTTAATTGGACAGATTGAATTTTTATGTTGTGTTTTTGGTTTGTCAGTACAGTCGTTTGGGGTTGACACCGGAAACACTTGTTGGACATTACCATGATTATTGTCATACATCACTCTCCTAGTACAACTAAATCATTCAATGTCATGGCCATAGCGGGCAAAGAAAGTATCTTGTAAAAGTTGACCAGACTGTGAAATCATTAAAATTCATTTGGACAAAAGTTCATTGATAGTCAAAATTTGCTTGTATTATGAATGATTTAATACTGTTTCACAATTTGTTGAGGATGGAAGTTTGTGGGTGAGGGGGCCCCAAAAATCCAAGAAAATTGAGCTTCATGACCACAGAAAAAGATTTCTTACATATGCACCAATATCTAACTATATGAAAAATGTGAGGGATTTTCAATTTTTTATGGATAAATACTTTATGTTGAATAAAAAAGACTGTTTTAATATGTTGTTAGAGATGTTGATTCATGGGTAAAGGGTACCCACACAAACCACAAAAAATTTTTGTTCCAACAAACAATAATGATTCCACAGCTCACAGCAAGTTGGTAGCTGAAACAGTTTGATATTAAGGCCTAAAAACTTTCAAAATGAAGGTGGAGATTGTACTTCTTTTTTAAGACTTTTTGATAAGAAGATTGAGAAATAAAAAGGGAGTTATCATCAGTCATGATGTTGCTAATTATGTTTCATAGTAACTAATGTGAACCTCTAACCTAGTGGTGTTTCCAGTCATCTGAAAATGTCAAGTCTTGTCTTTTTATTTCAATCGGAGGGAAAAACAGGGTTTTTCTGCTCTGAGGTGATTAATGTCCACTCTGACCCCAATGAGGCAGGAAATCCTTTATCACTTTAATCACCTTGCACAATACTCTTTCACAATAAAGAGGTTAAGGGTCAGAAGTAAAGGTTGCCCAGTGGGAGGAGCAGCTATCCTGCCCCAGACTATTGCTAGCTTCTGTTTTTATATCATTATGGTTTGCAATGGAACAGACATAGGTGGGGTAAAAACTAAGAAGCCTCTTTTCTCTAAAATTATGTTTTCCCTTTAAATTGGCTGCTGTTTGCTGCAAGCAGAATCCCTTTTTTTTTTCGAAATGTTGGGAGATGTAATTCATGATGTGGGCTTACACTATGATATTGATTTTAGCAGTCTATGAAGTTTTATCTCTACTGCATCACATCATCTGTGTGCCATTTTAGGTACATGCACTCCCATAAGAGCTGGGTGTGTTTATATATATATATATATATATATATATATATATATATATATATATATATATATATATATATATATATATATATATATATATATATATATATAAAAGATGTCAGCCAGTGAACCTTGTACTTCATACATGCTAGAAAATGTTTGTTACTTTATTCATTGTAAAATACCAGATTTAACCCTTCATTATCAACTACGTTCCCTTGGTACATATAAGACCTACATGTAGCCACACTTGGGTGCTTTGGTGCACCCTGTCCAGTGACTTTGGGATATTCCACCTTGCTGTGCCCTTGTTACAGCATCACCCAGTGCATATAGAAAATAACACTACAGTCTTTGTCATTATCACTTCATTTAACACCACAGTATCTAATTATCAAGCCTTTATAAGGTCACTGTGTACAGTCTGTGATGCAGCCTAATTTTGTCACCTCCTACAGCTTAAAAAAAGAAATGTGGGATTGGACATTAATTAAAGCCAATTTATGTGTATAAATTGCTCTATTTCAGTTCTTCCTTGAATTTATAACTTAAAAAAAAAAAAAATCTATATGCCATGCTAGTATTTATCAATGAAAAGGTAAACCGCCAAAGCTTCAATGTAATTAAAAAAATATGAGGAAAAAATAAGAAACTTGAGAGTCCTGTGCCCAAAAAAGGGTCAAAGACATCCTGATGCCAAAAAAGAGACGTCAAGTTTACCTTCGGGACGCCTACTGTTGGACAACATGAATTAATGGTTTCCTGACACACGAAAACAGTATAAACAAAACTTCTCTGGTGTCACTTCATTAACATTTTAAGATGGAAAACTGAATGAAAACTACTGCAGGCAGTATTAGATCAGATTGCAGTATTTAAAACGGTGAATGGCATCAAGCAGAAATTACACAATATGTATATATTTTCTCACTTTTCTCTAAACAATTTTTTTTGCAAATTGCAACCACTAAACGTGACTGGGAGAGCTTCTATTGGGTTTCGACTCATCATTAAGAAAAAAGCTTATAAAACGGAGGTGAAAGGTCCTTGACTGTTTGTTTCCAAGCTGTCATTAAATTATCATTAGTGGTAGTACACTGCGGAGACTGTTGTTGGGGTGACAGTCTGTTTCGTAGGAGTCATTTACCGAAATTTAGCTATGTAACAGGCCTATCTGTTTTTTTCCTGTATCAAATTAAGCCTATAGAACTGTTCAGTGAGACCATTGACACCAAAACAAATTGTTTGAGTTCTGTGTGATTGGAAAATACCAGTCTGGGCTTTTTGTATGATAATTACTTATATTCTTGAATCTTCTTTCCAAAATTAAACTGAATACTAGTATTAACCATCATAACTCAAATCAGTTATTCATTTTAACAAGTGCAATTAAAAAGGGAATTGCAGATATGCAAAAAACAACATATATATGGTACTGCTAATGCAAACTGTTTTCTTTAATTACGCTTTCACAATTAGGTTATCATAAAGGGATATCAGTAAGCAGCCACATACTACACCCCCTTTTTGGGGTCAATTCAATTTAATTTTGTTAATTATTTTAAAAAAATCAAGGATGTGATTTTTTCCTCAGAAACATGGATTTCCAATTTTTGAGGTCTGCAGTGCAGACAATTGCCCTGACTGATTCGATTTCCTCCTTTTTCTCATCTATGCTAGCCAAGGGTCCGATTTGTTTATCTGGACCTAGGCTAACAAAGATGCCTTTTTTCTCTGTAAATCACATCCATGCCAAAATAAAGAAAAACAACAAATCTCTAGTTGTGTAAATTGCCCTGCCTGAAAAGCTAGTGTTATATGGTACTCTTCTTACCAGTTGAGAATTAGTGGAAAGCTAATGGGTTGTACTAAGCCACGTCTCAGTACCATTCATCAGCCCCTCTAGATTCCCCCATTCATTAAACAAGGACAGTTTATTCAAATTAATCACAGGTAGGTGCATTTGCCGTCCGCAGTTGACCTTGAGTGTCAAGCCTTTCTTTCAAAATAGATGGTTGCGTATATTACAGAGTTTCTGAATGTGACACCATTTCTTGAGTTATAGAGCCCTCTCAGCTTCAGGACACTATTAACTGATTTTTTTTTCTGTGTTGGGGGTGCATCTTTCCCCTTGTGATTTAGATCTTGTTGTGATATATAGGTGTAGATTTATTGACACTACTGATCATCATATAATGGGTTTCGCACCCTATAAACCCCTGCCATGTTTGGTTTCTCTGTTCTCATTTGGTAATGGGATAGATTTTGCCCTGCACCAGCCAGATGCATTAAGCCCTGGTTAGAGACCCTGTGACAAAGCAGTATTGAGACCAAGGGGGTCTCTCTATCATTCAATGTGTGTCAGGAGATTATTTAGACACTCGTGATACTCTCAAATTAGCTTTGAATTTTCTCTTCCATTCAAAAGTGTATTTACCTTTAATTCACTATGTCTGTACTTTTTAAAGCCTAAGCCATCTTTTGTTATTGTATGTCAGGAGATAAGCTGATTACGGGATGATTGGTCTTCATTTACATATTATTAATATATTTAAACAAGTCCATCAATTTTGGTGACGGACCTTCATACTCTATTTATCCACAAAATGAGAGGGATATATAGATATCTCTGAATTACCCAACGTATTGGTTTATTTCTTAACCGCTTTCCACTTTCTCTTTGCAGATCTCAAGACAGAGTATTGATGCAGTGAAAGATCACTTCCGTGACGAAATGACAAAACCGGACTGGCAACTTATCATGGAAATGAAGAAACTCTTCCAGATTTTATGAAAATCTCAGGAGGAAAAAAAAAGACAAAAACAAAAAAAAAGAATCAAGCAATTTTTTTTTAAGTTTGAGAATAAAGTGCTACAGAAGACTGGAACCTTGTGGTCTAACCACCAGCTCTTAATCAAACAAAAACAAGGAAACGAAAAATCGGTCCAAGTTCACACAGGACTCATTAACATTAATATAATTCTACACATCTATATGTGTTATTTGAGCTGTTTTACAATGGTCAATATACTTTTAATAGTATATCTGCAATTTGAAATTTGGCATCACTTTATCTTTGGCTCTAGATTGTATTGGGGTTTTTTTCAGCATGGAGTCCAGATATATCAGTCATCCATTCTCCATAGTGGTACTGATACATGACTTAACAATTTGATTGAAAGTAAATTGTTGTTAGACAGATGTGAAGAAGTTTATTTATATGTAATAAAATTAAGATCTGCAAATTTTTGTTTTTCCTACAATTTGTGCACCAATTCAGGAGAGAACTGACATTGTCTAGAAATGTGTGTTTAAAAAACAGGTAGAAATTGGATTTGAATTTCCCATCACACTAGTTTCAAAAGAGGTGAATCCGATTGATAAAATGCATGAATTAATGTCACTTGTGGTTTCAGATTAGGTTTTTTTTTGGCGCGACTGATTTGTTACACATGCATAATTGCTTGACAAATGTGTGGACATTGTTTTATATTCTCTGTTGTCTTGGTCCAAAGATTCACTTGGTTAGTTTCCTTTTCTAACAATGTAACTTGAACAGGTTCTTTTATTTTATTGCACAAACATGGATATATTGATATTGTGCAAATTTTTTTTGGAGAGAAAGATTCAAGTTTGAATCTCTAGTTAGCTGTATTAGTGAAATGGCAGCATTGTGTTAGAGCAGTTAATTCTTGACCAGTCTGTTCAAATTTTTGTTTTAAAAAAAAAATACACACACCATTTCTTTTCCAAGCACTGATCTTTTACACCAAGGCAAAATAAACTTAGTCACTCGCCAATTGATACACAAATGAATTTTAAGTAATGCAAATGCAGTATAATCATACAGGTCTGCTGTTAATTCAAATCATCCACAATTATTCAAAATGCAGTCTGGTGATTTATTGCAACTGACCCAATGGAACAGGAAACTGATGGCATAATTGGATTGTTGTACTTGAAAAATGACAAGGCCTTACACAAAGGGGGATGTTTCAAGGTAAAGGTGGAACTAATTTAATATGGTCGCCACAATCAGGATTTCCTTCTTGCTTCTCCAGAGAGGTGTGAATTATTTCTGAAAGCCAAGGAAGTGGTCCACATGGGTCTACAAGCATATCCCCCATTCAAAGGCCGGGTTGATCCCTTTCCCATACTGGCCTATCTTGTGCCATCTGGTCACTCCAATGCAGTTGTAGGAAGTTTTTGTCAATAGTAAAGGAGGCGACCCTTCGTCCGCCCAATAGAGAATATTAGTCTCGCTCAATGGTCAGTATTAACTTTTGAATGAACGGAATGACAGGTGGGTTTTGTGTGAGGGACAGGAGGTCAGCTCGCCAGGCGTGGGAACTAAGCGTGGCATCCTCGGCTTCAGACAGCCTGTTTTGTCAGACGAGCGCGTGCACACCTGTCCACGATTGCAATTGCAGACGACATGCTCAAGTGATCACATGCTACAATAACCGGGGTAGGAAAAACGAGAACGCTCAGTTGGCCTTCATTCTATGCGTACACTTAGATAGATCTAAAAAAAAAAAAAAACAACCTAAAAATGTTTCTTTGCGAAGATAGGATGTACCCCCATTACTTTTTATCTAGGTTATATAGTGATTAATAATGAATCTTAAAAGATAGTTTATAAACAATACATTCGAACAATGTCTCATTTGTAGCAGGAACGTACTATGTATACATGTACCAAGCGCATACATACATTTCGGTCACAAACTGAATAAATATATTAATTTACTGTGTATCTATATATTGATATAATTAATATTGCAACTATTGAACAACTGTAAAATGCATTAAAAATATGTTATTTGAAATCAATTAATTCACCAGAGTAATAATTATACATGACAGACATTGTGTATAGGTGAGAAGTTACATGTAATTAATAAATTTGCTTTTACGCATTAGATGCGATACCCCAAGGTCCCAAGTTTTAATCATTTGGAAAGTCGCTAATTGTGTGACGTTTTTTGTTATAGATCGATCTATATATATGGTCTTAATTTCAGGATATTTAGTAAAGCAATGAAACAGTTTAGAAGTCAGATGAAAATGTTAATTTGAATCCGATGAGGTAGGCTTAATAAATGCATTTCTTTTTTCAAAACGTCCATAGTTGATATTTAGGTCACGCGAGTAGTTTTGGCGGGCACTTTGTAGTGTTGTACTGCATCTGGTGCCACGCAAATGCTGTTTTATGTCAACCTTTTTTTTCTTTTCTGTTGATTCGATATTATTGGGATGAAAAATGAATACTATGCAACGTGAAAAAAAAAAATCGTCATTGGAGCGTTAAACTGTAATATTTACGCCTTCCTTGCGATGTATGAATGAATAAAACTCTCATTGATATTTTGCATCCTGTTCCCCCCTATGAATGAAAATGAGCTAACCAGGCCGGAAGTCCACGGGATTGAGAAGGTCAGGGTGTCGAATTACACACAACCTCAGCCATATACGGATTTTGAAGCCATAGGTAAAGTCAATTCAACGCATTTTACCTGAAAGACAGTGCTCTAGATTTGATAATTACTTTCCATATCAATTAACGAGAAGTACCACAGTTCTGTTTCAACAGAGTGTGTTTAACGTGGTAGATTCGCCTAAAGCACAGTCGTTTGGTTGGCCGCATAATTTTTTTTTCGCAAGGGAGTTAGTAGTATTTCAGCTGCACGGAGATAGCGGGCGCGATTTCAACAGACATATTTTTCGTGAGGAATTATATCTTTTTTGCAGTGTGAACACGGGATGTGAATGTTTTTTCTTGGTTGAGGCGGGAGAGGTGATGGTATTTACGTCATTATAATCGGCTACTTGACATAATTTTTGTGTCGTCTATCATATTTGGGACTTGGATTGTTTTAACAAGACGCTGTTCTGTGGAATACATCGAAGGTCTGTTTGATTTTATTTCTTTATATATTTAGAAAATATTTATGAAACTATTTTCAATCGCATAATTGGAATATGTACATATTTTTTTCTCCCTCACTTTATTTATTCATTTTTTTATTTGAATTTACTTTATAGGTTTTCGAAACCAATTAGAAAAGTAAAATTTAAATAGAAAATGCGTTCAGTTTTCCCTCAGTCATTTTTATGATTGGGAGCATTAAGTTGAGAACAACACTTAGTAACAAAAATTTATCTCTCCCCCAGAATGGGTCAATGAGAGCGGCAAGGGCCCACCGAACTCTGCCACCTCCTGATGGCGATGGAGGCATTGTCACGCTGGACCAGGTACGTCCTCATCCTCGAACCCAGAATGAGTATGTAGAAGGACCAAAGTTTCCCCAGCGTGAAGTATCGCAACAACCCAGCCATGGAGTCCCAGTCATCAATAGGGTAGCTTTGCCAGTGAGACAACAGTCTGGACTGAGAAATCTAAATGACACACTTATAACAAGGCAACCTGTGTCTATTTCGCCACCTTTAAAAAAGGAACCTATTTTGGAAGTGGACAATGACATCATTTGTGCGAACTGTGGAAAGTGCAAGTGTGGATCATGCACAGAACCTAAGAAATTACCACAACGCTGGTGCTGCGGGGACTACTGTCAAGTGTCACCTGATTGTATTGTGGACACCTGCACATGTTTTTGTTGTGTGAAGGCAGTGTTTTATCACTGTGGAAAAGACCAGGACGATGACGAGGACATGTGTTACATGCATCCCTGTGCGGGGTGCACGAAGCCGCATTGTGTGAAACGCTGGACTTGCATGGCCATGATGGCCTGTTGCCTGCCATGTCTTTGCTGTTACTGGCCTGCACGAGCGGTGCTAAAAGCTTGCACCTCGTGCTACAACAAGTGTCGGAAGAAAGGGTGTCAGTGCACGACAAGGCAGACAAAAAAGCAAACTGTTGATGAGAAAAACGGGTCACCTCTTACCAGAGGACTACTTATTGAATCGGATTCAAGTAGTGCGTAATTTGAAGAGGGCAAAAATTTATTAAAGTTATAAATGAAAACTATAAACAAGCAACCTCTGATGAATTTGTTAATGTGTGATATAAGCCATTTTACCCTTTTGGGAATTTGCTGTTATAATGTGCATATGTCCCATTGTTATTACAAATTGTGCATTGTTGGATTTATTAACATATTTGTAGATGTTTAATGCATCTATGGAAAAGTATTCATCTCCATCTGTTTTTTGTTTTCGGAGTATTATCCAGTAAAATGCTTTTTCCCCCCAAGTGTTGTACGTGCCAATGTGAACGGGGAATCTTTAGGGGACATTCTGTTGTGGATTTTCATCATCATTTTAAGTGTAATTTATTTGTCTACATCACATCTCGCCTTCTCTCTTAGTGCTGGAATTACACTTGACTTTGAAGAAGAAAAAAACAAAACCAAACCTGGATCTATGTTGTGTTTAAGTGTTGATATTGATTTTATTCATGGCGTACAGGATTTATAATTCTTTGGAATAATTCCTACTGTGCTAGAACATCCACTAGTAAAATGGATCGTATCATGGTATTGATTTTGGGCTTTTACTTTTGCATGACAAATTATTTTTTTACTCGCAGCCGAATTATGTTTTAAGTCAACATTTAGCCATAATCAGGTGTTGTCCTTTCTTTCAAAGTTTTCAACAAATTTATGAAATTGATGACAATTATTCTCTTTCCTTCATTTTTTCAAACTGGAACAAAGAAAATTTACCCATAATACATCATTCATCTAGTTACCGTACTTGTTTCATCTTGACCAGTCAGTGTTCATTTACATTATTATAGTACTCATTTTATTTATCAAACCATTTTTTTGTTACACTGCCACAGGATTTTCCCATGAGTAAATTGTTAACAATGATTTTAATTATATCCTGATGTTGGATTTTAACAAGAAATATTATCAAATTTCAGAAAGTTTCTCAGAGGCTTTTTACTGGGTTTTTTGAATAAGCCGAGTAAAATTACATTTTACAATTTGATTCTTTGTTTTTACACATGCTTCAAATTTACTGTATTATTTACAGTGAACTAAAAATATTTTAGATCATTTGTTAAGTGGGAAATAGGATTAAAATAACAGCAAACAATTTTTTTAAAAACACAGTAAAAAGAAATACAAAGCAATTTTTTGTACATTGTATCAAATACGTGTGCAAGGTTGGTTGTTGTATACTGTATTGATATTGAATTGTTAGTTTTGGTTTCATGTGCATTTCAAAGGTCTGTGATTGTATTACTATTTCATACAGTACATTGTTATATCAAAACATTCAGTATGGTTCATTGGATTGATCAATCATTTGTTCACTATTCTCAAATTGAAATGGCAAAACTGAATAAGAGTTTGTTCAAAATAAGAAAATTACATCATCATTTTGTTTTTTTGTTAAATTATCTTCAATATTGTAATGTATAGGTACATTTATGTGTTTCATAAAATGATGTTGAATTTTTTTCTTTTTAAATCTTACCACAATTAACAAACTTATCTCTTTACAAACAAAATTGTAGAATGTTTATTGTTTTATCATGGCAAAATTAATATTGTTAAATGTTTTGAATATTGACGTGAGAAGATGTAAATTTGTGTACCTCTGACACGTTTTTTGCAGACTGCATCATTGTTATATAGTGAACAGCTTATAGTAACAGCGTTATGCGATCAAATTGTTGTATATACAATATAAAACATCCTTATGGAATTGAAAAACTGTTTTATTATTATTTTAAGGATTCAAGATATGTAAGATTGAGTCTGAAACAGCGAGACAAGAATTTGTCCCAAGATTACGTAGAGTTTGTACTTGTATATACTTGAGATATTTAATGGGAGGATTTTAGTCCAGAAACGCAACTACGTTTAATCAAATTTTTGCAGACTGATGAAATATGATTCCTGTTGGGGGAAATATGAGTTTGAGTGCATTAATGTATGAATTGCTTCTGTCAATTACTGTTAAAACACCATGTGGGTCCTCATGTCTGCCCCGGTCATGACAGTATTTTAAATGTGATGTATTACAACAATTACGACCACACCCATTTTGCAAAGCATGATATTGTATCTGTCTGCATGTCTAGAAATATTTGATGTGCCATGAAGATCAAACCCAAGCAATGAAAGCAGATGAGTGGCTTTGTGTACATAGTACACGACAAAAAACATTGAAAATGAGGTTCCGACCACTATTTGACAGTTGTGTTACAGCCAAGTTTCCTTATATATGTGTGTGATATAGATATATGATGAAATTGATAGTACATGTCAAATGGTGCTTCCTGTCAGACAGGTTAAATATGGTACATTATCATTTCACATTTACTGACTCAATCGGATCAAATTTTGGTTTTTTTTAAATACTTTTTTGTTGTTAAACAACATGCTAATTTATTTGATTATGCTTTTCTGTCATCATATATTTGGAGGTTTTGAAATATTTATGTCAATGCACTACAGTTACAAGATTAATTTTTTCAAAAAGAGGCAAGAGTGAGTTAGTTGCAGGGTAAATGAAGTATGAGAATTATGTCCGTTTCTTTATGTTGGCATTAGAGTTGGCACAATGATCTTGCTTTGGGACTCAGTGGGTGTAGTTTATTGCTTGAACTGTTCAAGAAGAAATACTGGTAACTGTATAACTTGAAATGGGTCCAAATCAATGAATCTTGCTTAGTTTCATAGCAGGGGAAGTCTTTATTATTAATTTGGACCATAGTTGTAAAATTGTAGGTGGGAATTAGTTTTCAATGAACAGGTAACGCCACACATTACCATTCCATTCAGACGCGCTAGGTCATTGCTCAAACCTTTAAGACTAGTCTTTGAATCATATTAGTATGGTCAATGGGAGATTGTTTGCACAACAGCTCACATTAGACCAAGGTTTGAATAATCTCTTAAACCTTCAAAATCCACATGGAGAAGTACAACACAGGAAATATTAAAATATTAGACAAAATAGCTGTTATTGTTCATTGGAAAGCTTGCTTTTACTCTTACAAATTCTACTTTCATGAAAAGTGGTTTTGTCATAGAGTCATTGACCAAATCCTATTCCCTTCATACAGGGACAGTTCTTGTGTATCTTTTTGTTCAAATTAAAAAAAAAGAGTTCAGCAGGTTTAATACCTAGTTAAATATCCAACTGCTTGTCAGGGGTATTATTTTTTTTTTTTAAATTGGACAGTCTTGAGGTTAATCAGAAAAGTGTGTCAGTGTTTCCTCTAAGTTTTCTTCATCTTCTGTTTAAACAGCAATTTGTAGAGGGTTTTTTTCTGCGTGACGACTGAGCAAATTCCATCCCAAGTTTCTTATCTGTACATTCTGAAATCGCAACTTAATGGTATTCAATTTCAATAACGCCAAAATACTTTGAACCGATGCCAGTGAAAATAACGGCAATCTGCAGAGTTATATATGTCATTTGTTTCTATAGTAACTGTAAAATTGCTGGCTTTCTCATATATTCCTGTCCGTTTTGCAAAACTGTATTATTTAAATCCAATTATAAAACATACATGCATGACAAAACGAATAACAACTTAGCGGCGATACTTTTTATCATTAGAAAGACGGATCTTGTTAATTTTTTTTGTTTTGTTTTTTACTATCTGCTTATAGATATCTAGGAAAAGTCTGGTTAAGTTTTCTGACATGCACTTAGATTTCCAGTAATTTTTTTTTCAGGGAAAACAGTTTCAATATTACTGATAAAAGTTTAGCCTTATCACTATTAGATCAGTTCCTCGGGGATTCAATTAATTGTATCCCTTAAACTTTTTCAACTATGAAAAAAAAAACCAAGAGCATGAATGGACGATTAACATAGTCTCTTATTCTTTTGGGATTTTTTTGCGAGCAATTTTACTACCTCAACCTTGCCTATATTTACTACATCATGAACAGTCCGAAAAAGTCGCACTATGTTTATGAATTACTGTTACACAATGACGTTTATTCAGTGTATTAAGGGGCATTAGAAAGTGTTTTAGTCATTCCAGATGGTAGCCGACATTTTCTGCCCGTGTCTGATAGTGTCCACCCCTACCAAGATTTTATCAAGAAGCTGGAATTTCGACGAGAAACTTGTAATGGCTGGAAGGTTA
Source organism: Magallana angulata (assembly GCF_025612915.1). NCBI lineage: Eukaryota > Metazoa > Mollusca > Bivalvia > Ostreida > Ostreidae > Magallana > Magallana angulata. The sequence goes on from NC_069117.1 coordinate 12,155,473, forward strand.
CCGATTTTATTAAGTTCCCCAATTGGTAAACAAGGCCGCATAACTAGACCAAACTAGTTTTTCACAGTTCTAGAAAAAAAAAAACGATAAAAGCTTAAATTTGCTGAACAGAATTTACCGACCATTTGTAAAAAAAAAAATTAAATCTATAATTCTTGGACAATACATCGCGCTTCCAAATTGTAAAAAAAAACACCAAAAAACACATGCTCTTAATTTTGTTTCAAAATTACCCTGCCAGCTGATATGATCAACGGTGGCCTATATAGGTACAGAGCTATATAGGTAAAAAGCTATTAAAGTGAAGATATATATATGAACGGGTAAGGCTTCTTCACATAGATGACGAAGCAAGATTTTAAAACACCTTTGACAGAAGAGAGGCGCACTTAACTCAAAGAAAACAAAAAAAAAAAAGTTTTTTGAATGCGACCGAAACAAAAAGGGCACCAGACATATAAGACACTTACATCATAATGCATTGATTATTGTACCATCATATTTGTTTGTTTTTGAAAGATGACTTTTTGCGATTTTGCCTTCGCTTAAAAAATGTAGATCGTTCTCGAGATTTGAGTAGAAAAACCTTTTGAAGGTCGCACGGCATGTGCAGATGATGAAATTAAAACCTTTGCAAAACGTCCCGTTTTGTTTCAACCCAGAGTGAACGGCCTGCGATCCGATTGTGCCGAGGCACGGTATTAACCATGTGCAGGGAGAGAGAAAAGAACAGAAATCGATTATATTTGTTTATATATTTCATGCTTTGTCATGGTATTGAAATTAAATTTCTTCAAAAAATAAAATTAATATCAAATTGGACGAAAATATTTTGATTGGTATTTTTATAAAATTATTAGAGTAACAATTAATATAAACTGGAAATGGTAGAAAATAACAATTAATTTTAGGATCAGAACTGGAAGGGAAAAATTGATAGGCGTGGGATTTGAATATTAGAAGAATTACACCCACACCCTAAAACACAATCAGTACGCCACGTTCAGAAGTGCCAGTCTGCCTCAATCAATTCAAGCTGCACTAATGGCATTATTGGAAATATCTAACGTGCCAGCGCGTTGCCAAGGAGTTCTGTTTGAAAGTATCGGTTTCCATGCCAAGGAACATTTTTCCGCTGGTCGACAGAAATATTGGCATGTGTGTGAGAGAGGCCTACCAGTGCTGGATGCTGTGTCGAAGTCAGTTGTTGAATTTCTTTTCCTAGAACAGGTGTTGGCAACAATGGGGTTAGAATTTGCATACTGCTTGCATAACTCCAAACTTCCTTACGTTTCAAAGCTTGGACACATTGAACGATAGATTTATTATTTCAATTCACACAATTATGTTAAAGTACGTGAAATTAAATGAACGATGAATTTTAATTTGCGAGGTGTGCATACAAGTTGGACTACATGTACACGAAATCATTAGACACGTTAGTAAGGCGCATCTGGAAGAGAGGTTAAATGAGGGGAGAGAAGAAGATGAACCGAGTACAATAAATCTGTAGTTTTTAAACGAGGCCCATGGGCCACATTGTTCACCTGAAAGTCTATAACCATAATTTGACCAAAGTTGCCATAGAAAATTAGAATATAATACAGTTCCAAAATAAAAAATTATCATATGCATAAGAGACTTTTTATCCCTTGATAAATTCATAACATAAAACTTATGAGTATGTAAAAAAGATGCAAATAGTTTGTATTGCAGGTTTTAAGACATTTTCAAGGGCATTCGCTGATAGATTTGAAGATGTTAACAGGGAATTTTATGTATAAGTATATTTTCCAAATATCGGAAGAGATGACCTCATAACACCTAATAAGAGAATTTATTGTTAGTCTTACATAACTAAAGGTTTTGACCTTGATTTGATAAATGCAATTTCTTTTCTTCATCTACTTAGAGAATATTTTCTCATATTTTCAAATTTATAAAATCTCAATATTTTCTTTTGGTATAACATTACCATAAGTATTATTTTCAGTTTGTGCAACATGACCTTGAGTACTAGTATTATTTTCAATGTCAAGGTTTTGTGCTATATGGTCACACTCTCTAAAGCATCATTTATTGCACTAAGACAGGGCTAAGGTTTTGTGATTGAATGTCTAATTGCTTGAACTCGGATCATGATGCTATATCATTACATCTTTTTCTTTTCCTTCTTTGAGCCCCTCAAAAAAGTTCCTGGGCAATGATCATGATTCTGTACCCTGTGAAGCTAACCTAAATCTCCAAGGCACTGACCTTCCATACCACTGTCGTAAATATATTGGCTGACCTAAAACGATAAAGCATCTTTTATTATCATTTGATAAATTAGAGGGTTACTCATTTTTTAACTCAGGTGGCATGTAGATATCCTTTTAAATATCAACTTTGTTAAATATATACTTTTGATTGAAGTGTAATTTTATAAGCAAGAGATAACATTTCCATGTTGGTAAGATACAGAGGGAGGGAGAAGGCATCTGTCTATCCATCAATTGCCTTATTCAGCAAAATTTGTCAAGAATATATTGTTTATAGTGGCCCAGTTAATCCATGCATAATTTGTCTTGGCTGTATTTTCAAACACAGACTTATCTCTTGTAAAGTGTTTGTGTGTGGTTTCAGTAAAATAATAATTAAATAGATTGGTGAAGATTTTAAGAATCAGGAAAAACACACTTCAGTCACACTTGAACTCTATGGAGATGGATGATAATTAGTTTTTTTGCACCTACGTGTACTCACATTTTGTGGTTGTAAATGACCTGATTTTATGACCCAGCATAGCTTTCCAGAATTAAGACTACAGATATGACATAAGTTTGGTAAACATTAAGGCATATCATCCATTCAAAGATGATCCACTTTTAGAATTGCCACAATTCCGATCAAGTCACCACTGTTTTGCATATTGAGAGCAGAGAGTGCAGTAATGACAGGCGGTGGTAAGCATGTAAAGGGATTTTCACATTTTTCTAAATATCAAATTGTGAATATTTTATCAATGATATACTGATACTTGGTTATAGGTTATTCAATGAATGTCCTTCAATACTGCTTTGAATTCATTATTCATTATGTATACCAGTTATTTGAGAAAAGTTGACTGCAAATTCAATTCTTAAATTTTGAAAAATAATTTTGTAAATCCATTCCAACCTTGTTTTGCCTCTGAAGAGTTGATGAATCAATATACCAACTGAAAATATAACCATAATGGATACAATTGGTATTTTTCAATGATTTGAGGGTCAATGCAATCTGCATGCCATTGCATTGAGTTCAAAACTTCAAGAGCCAGAGAAAAAGCCCATTACTGGTATACATTTTTGAAATTTTTTTGATCAGATGAAATTGTGAACATGAAAGTGTGTATACACACATATTATGTAAGATATGAACGACAGTGATGATTTTTAATTTATTGGCGATATGATCATACTAGCTTGTAATAAGATTCCATTCAATTACACTTTCTATGCATGTTTGTCTAAGAAATTGAAGCTCTATTTTTGTGAATATAAGATGAAATCTTATTCGATTATCTTTTTTGTAGGTAAGGAAGATGAAATTAAAGTACTGAGACTCAATTTATACACAAGCTATAAGACAGGTACACATATACTTTTAAATGTTAGAAGAATTACATGTACATAAAGCAGAATGCATGTATTACATGTATGTATTGGGTATTACTGGTGATTGTGATGGCCATGCAGTGGCGTCAGAAGCGAACTGAAAGTGAGGTGGGCTAGACATATAAGAAAACTTCCAACAAGGAAAAAAAAGGGGGGATGGTTATGGATATGTCTTACTTTGCAAAAAAAAATGGGGGGGGGGGGGGGGATTCCAACGCATTATTCCATTGAACTTTCATAAAATACACCACTACCAAGTTTTTCAGTACACGTGTATGTACGGGTGAACTTGTAATGATTGACTGACATACAAAATATTGATTTAACTTCTGACACTCCTGGATTAAAAGTTGAAGATGGTGGGGTGTGCCTGAAATATTGTTCGCACATTGTGAACCGAACAAGCAATAGCTAAATTGATCTATGACAACTATGTTAATCTAATTTGTACTGCACTGACAAGACAGAAATTCTGTGAGCACAGTTTGTTCGGTAGAAAGGAGAAGGTGTGTGGGCGTCCAGTGTTTCCGACAACAGTCCCCAGTGGCATTGTTCAAGCCTATGTGTCAGCCATGTGACTTTGGTGACAAGATCAATATTTCTCCCTTTCCTCCTTCATTTATGACCATTAATGCACAGAAATATAAAATTAACGCCTGGTAATGGTTGATTTATTAATTAAACATTGTTTAATTCTAATGATAGACTGAAAATAAATCTTTAAAAAATATATGGAAAAAATTTCATTTTTAATGATATCAATTTTAGACAGCTTCAACTCTTTTTTCACTGTGTTAATTTGAGTAGAAGTGGCTTTTAAAATATCTAAATTAATATAAAATAATCAATTATAAACGAAAAACAAGCATGAAGATGAAAATGGTATTCATCGTTTGTGTAATTACAGATCATACTTCAGAATCCATACATTTTTGAAAACTCATGAAAAATTAAATACATGCAATCCAGACAGGTATAAATTGAATTTTTAAATTATCGGTACAAAGAATATAGACACTACATGTTTAGGCTGATGTTGGAAGCAAAGATTATACAAAACTGATCCTATCCATTCTGCCAATTTCACAAGTTTTGATATTGCTGATGAGGGCTTGGCTGTTCTGCTTCAGACAGGGATGGTAGATTCATTGGTTCGATGCTGTGTTGTTGGAATTTACAAAAGAAGAGGGAGAAAAATCAATGCCCGCCTTGATAAAGAATTCTGTACTGTTAGCGTAATGATGAAAAAAAAGTAGGAAGGTGAAAATAGGAGTGGGTTTGGTGTAATTGTGTAAAAAGTACAAACAGTGATGTGGTCATTTATATTTACTGTGTTAAAGTTATTATATAATATAGTTCAATGAATTTAGAAAATTACCAGTTTTACGGGCAAAACAAACAAATTTTCTGGTATTTTAAGTAGATAAACATGAGGTCAGATATATATAAATATATTGTGCCAGTACTGTGCATATTGAATGAAAATACTCGATCAGGTCAAAAATTGGTGTTGGTAGAAGCAACCTTTACCAGACCTTTACCAGAAAATTTTCAATAAACACTACCACTACAAAGCAAGAGAGAGAGAGAGAGAGAGAGAGAGAGAGAGAGAGAGAGGAGAGAGAAAATAAGTCAAGGGACTCTGGTACGTACTTAATGGCCGTGTCTCTTTTCACACCACACAGTAATGAAAAAAAAAAACCATAATCAATTTCAGTGCATTTGCACTAAATCATGATTATATAAGTTTTTTTCTTCAAAAAAGGTATGAATAACAATCTAACATTTTTGTAAAATGTTATGCAACGTCCATTATGAAATTTAGTCTGCTGTACTTTCAACGTGGATTGATAATTACAGCAGCTAGTACACAAGTACTTTATACAGATAATGAAATTTGACATCCCTCTAAATGGCATGTAATTTGGGCAATAAGGGATGTTTACTTCTTCCACTTGATTTGATATCCATTGATCTTGAATTTGGGAACCTAAAAAACCTCTCCACTTCCTTCTCCTCTTTATAATGTTCTTCTATTTATCTTGCATCTTTCTTGGAAGAAATACATGAAATTACTAGTAATATATTAAATCACAGAAGAAATATTTGTCTAAGGGAGAGGAGGGGTTTGCTGAAAAAATTGTAAATCATCAACCCACTAACCCATATCTTGTGAAGTAGTTACTCTTTTATAACTAACAAAGTCATAAAACAGGAAATCTGTCTTTTAATTGAAAAGGCCCGTTAAAGGGGAGAAAAAGTTATATCTTGTTCGATCTTGTGGTTTACCAAAAAGGCTTTAAAAACACTTAAATTACAGTAGTTTTTCTTTTTGGTCTATTATGATGTTGTTCAGAGATGTAAATGATGATTCTTCAATGACACCTGATACTTAACTGGGGATTTATTTTTACCTGTTTGTCATTTTGTAAATGGACAATCATAAAAATGGAGAAAATGTCTCAAATGACTTTTCTTTCACAACTTTTTTCACATCCTGTGAAGATATACAGATAATTTTTTTATTTCTTGATATGTATTTATTACTCGCTAATAAAAAAAAGATAGAAGACATAGGAAATTCATCAATCAAGTTGATCCCCCCCCCCCAGCATACAAAAAAAAAGGAAAAATGCAAGTAGCATGATTTTTAAAGTTTATATTTTGGCTTATGTATGAAGTATGAATTTCATGTTACAATCATAAATAGAAATTTGATACCTAAAATGAAATGCAGCAAGTTAAAAACCTTCAAAGGCATGATAAGGAAAAAAAAGAATAGAAAATTTATTTGATATTTGCTTTGGTTTTTCCATAGGTGCTGACACTAAGATGCAACTAATCCTCCATTTAAAGTTCTTATCAAAATATGAAGAATATGATGATGAAAGATCAAACGGGCTCCTCTGACAAGAATACCACCAGGTTTGTGAAGGGAAAGAGATGCCCTTTGCCCAGCAGACAAGCTTTTGCCCCAGGTATGACGACTTTGAATGCAACTGTGTTATAACTACATGACTTCAAATGCAAAATGGAAGATATAAATGGTTTTATACAGGCACACTGATAGTGATTCAGGTTCAAGTTTCCTGACTTTTTGTCATTTGCCAGACTAATGGGACCAGTAGATATTGAAATAGTTTTTTTGATTGGTGAACATTCTGTGAGGAGGGTGAAGGGTTTATCAGAAATGACATATGGTCTGTAGAAGGGATGCATTGTGGATAGAATTTTACATATCTGATGAGGAACTTAGAAATGGATATTGTTGATATAATCAACAGCTTTTATTTTTGAATATATCCCCTACATAATAAAAAATAAGCACAGTCTGTATTCAAGATAAAATTTAGGAATACTGTAGCAATTTTTGGGGTGTTGAAAGAAATTAATATGAAATTTTATAGCTAAAAACAGATTTCATTTGCAATATGAAAGTTAGCCACACATTAAGATCAGCAACCAGACCTCAACAGAAGATTAGTAACAAGATTAAAACAAAAGCAAAAATACATGAAACTGAAAATAATGATGAACTGTATTGATAATTTAAAAATTCCATTTGCATTTCACAATAGTGGATTTTGATGAGATATAAATCTTTTTTATCTATATTTTTAAAGGTTAGAAAATGTCAGAAAAAAGTTAATGTGATAGTGTAGGAAATTTTGCTAATGATTAGCTTTTCAAATGAAAAATTTCCATTCTGTTCTTTTTCAGATGCCATGATTTAAGCAGCTAAAAACAATCCATAAAAAGTGGATGCATTTTATTGCAGCAAACTTCTAAACAGGTCAATATTCTCTAAGCCAAGCTTCTGTTCTTAAAGCCCCCTTGCTCTACAATGAATTATTTTAGGTACTCAAAACACCATCTGCCTCAATTATGTTATGATTTTTTAAAAGCTTTTCTTGGAATGCGTGTTTGCCAGTATTGATCCTAAGCATCAAGTGCATCAAAACAGACATGCAAGATCAGGCCCATTATATCATTGTTAAATGATGGTATCTAATGCCACAAGTCACTTAGGACATATCCAATGCATGCTACATCCAACTCACCATCAGCCCCAATGCACAGCACTTTGTGGCAAAGTTCAGACTATAGAAAATAGCAGGCTTGCGGGGCTCTGCTACTCCCTTTGCAGAGGATGTGCACTTCTTCCTTCAAAAAACCTTCATTTTGACTGAAAGGTTTTGGAGAAATTCATGCAGATGTACACCTGTAAATCAAGTATATGTTGAGAGAGAGAGAGAGAGATATCGTGTGGTCTGATCATCTCATTCACAGCTTAGGTCAAATATTTAAATTGTGCAGAACCTGGAAATCAAGTGCACAATCAAGTACATATTTGTTAGAAATTGAGTTTAAAAGATATTTTTGACTTTAATATTGTTCATTTCCTAGGGCAATACTTAGCATATCAGTCATTTTTATCTAAAAGCTGATAAAATCCATGAACTTGCATGCACAAAATCACACTTTAATTGGCAGTTAAGACTCATTCCAAAAGCAAGTGACCACATGATGAGCATTAAAAAATAAAATTAGAACAAGATGGCAGATGCAGATACACAGGTACCCACTGTCGCCAATATTGACCATGATTGTCACTATGTGTCAAATCTTGATCACTCTTGGTGGCAACACATGACATTTTCATCAGATTATCAGCCTGGTATGTGTTGGTGGTAAGTTGTGAGGTGCAGATAGAGGGAAAAACAGCAGTTTTCACTCCATCTTGCTGAAAGTTAAAATCTTTATTTTTGTAATTGACTGATCGGATACTGTAAAACATAAAAAATAACCCATTGTTTTTTATAACAGCTTCAACTGCACGAAATAAATCTGTGCCTAGGGTCAGGAAATGGGAATGTCTCAATCAGAAATTTCTATTCATTTAATTCTTGCAAATATCAGTGAAAAGAGAGAATTAATTAGAAAAATAGTACAGGCTATTGATTATAGATTTCGACCGTACATTAAGTGCAATGGCTCCTCCAGATGTTTAGCTTCGATAAGGGAACTCTCACCAACAGGAAGTTGAGCAGTATTGCCATTGTTTAGGAAGCTTTCATTCCTAGAGTTCAGGACAGACACTTTGCAGTGGGTCTTTTTTCCAATTACGAGGTTACAGCTGCAATTATCCTAAATGATATTTGAAAAAAAATCAGGATTGTTAAGAAATGAATGATTTTGTATGCAAGTTTAAAGCTCCATGCTTGTTCATTTATTACTATGCAGTTGCAAAATAATGGCAAAGTCAATTTTAACCATTTTCCCTCCCTCTTTCAGTGTCATCAAATTAAGTATGTGATTTCAATGGAAAGAAACCCAGCAATTTTACACACAATTACTTTGTGCAACAGGTGTGTGACAGTAAAATTGAAGACGAAGTACAAAGAGAACTTTTTCTCATGACACTCGTATGTTGATGGCTATTTGTCAGAACAAACTGTTCTTTCTATCAAAATTGCGGTCACCAAATTGCATGCAATTGCCTTTTTGATGGGAAGCATACAAAGTAGAAATGATCATAGGTCAACCAATGAAGGCTAATAGCAAGGTCTAATACCTGTCTGTAGGCATGTGTTCTTTTTCAGAAAGTTGCCAGGACAAAAGATTTTTTTTAATGGAGACAAACTACATAGAGGCTCCACCTAAATAATAATGAAATGTAATTAAAATATATGCCCCCTGCTAGGAGACACCCCTGTGATCTGGTGAAACTTTAGTCATTAGTAGTGTATAATCTGGTAAAAGGCCACTTCACAGGAGGTCTACAAATTACTAAAGCAAAAACTAGTACAGATAGGGCTTCCATAGTGCAATTGTGCAATCTGGAAATTAATATGAAAATAAGAATGACTTTGAATGGATTTTTTAGGACATTAACCAAGTGTATGCTATTCTTAATAAATTGTGTCCTTGACCTTTGATGACAGTTTTATGTCTTTTTTCATTATTCTTTGTTATAATATCTGTCAGCACACAAGTGTCTCTCTTGAAAAATAATTGTAAAAAAAACATGATAAACCTATAATTTTCCTTTTCTTAGATAAAGAGTGCCAGTTTTATCAATTTGTAAACTACCGGTATGTTAATTCTTAGATAACTATTGTTTAATTTTAATAGTTAGTGGAATTTGATAAAACATAATGTCCTGCATACAATATTTACTGGTAAGAGTAATCTGCAAACCTCTTCTTTACCAACTGTTAGATTTAAATACATTTTTACAAAGTAATCCAAACGATTGCTATTTGCTGAGCATGCAGCTAATATGGCTGAATCCAAACATAAGTGAGAATGTTGGATCAGTGTCCCCCCTTTCCTTCCCTTTTCACCCCTCAACCTAACCCATATATCACACTACATAAAACTTTGATGACTTTTTCATTCCCAATAAGAAACTAGTGAAATAGCAAAAACTGTGTGTCCTCTTGGTCTTATAATTTTACATTATAGTTAGTCTTGGATATTGATTTGAAAACTCCAAACATTTTTTTCTGCTCATGATTTATATTACAAGTTTTTTCAAATCAGGAACTCCTTGCATGTTTCAATCATTCAACTAATTTTGGAGTGTTCGATGAGTTCTGATTGTTGCATTATGTGGAGACATTTGATGAGTTCTGATTGTTGCATTATGTGGAAACATTTGATGAGTTCTGATTGTTGCATTTGTTCTACATTAATGGTGGCCTATTTACTGATTGTGTGTTTTACCCATAGGTCAAGCTCTGTACCCTTGATGGCAGCTGGTGTCACTACCTGTCCTACCCCAGGTGAAGCAAAGTGCATGAGCTGATGGATAGCTCCGACATCCTGTGGGGGAGTATGAATAATTGATCTCAGTATGGTTTTATGATCCATATGTAATCAAAGCTCACTTTGTCATTTTAACAAGTTACACCTGTACTTTTGATTCATCATTCATTGATGGTTTCATAAAGTACGCATTAAAAGTGCAACATTCACTGATGTAAATTCTAGAGGGTATATATGAAACAACTGATTACTAGAAATTAATATGTTAATCGAAGGTTGTATTTTTCTTTCCATTCAATAATATATTCATGAATGAACTTTTCCTTTGTCATTAAAAAATGTCTTCTATAGTGAATCTGTTACTAATGAATCAGTCTGAGACAAACCATTCATGAATGGGTACTCACGCATCCATTTTGCCAAGCCCAGCTAAGATTTCATCTGTTTTCCTGATCTTAAAACAACAATTTTCATGTTCCAATGCGTATATTGTACTCATGTTGGGAAAGTTCAATTTTTTCCAAAGGGACAAAAAGTCGAGCATTATTATTAAATGCAGTTAATGAATGGGGGCGTTCATTGACTCTTTTATAGATCCTTTTCCTGCTTCTTACACAATTGTGAATTGGTTTGATTTGCATCAAAGTACAATGAACAACAGTTAACTATCACATAACATTAAGCATTATGTTTGATACCATCACAGTGTGCATTCATTTCTTTGCTTTAATCAGGCCTTTTATAACTGTAATTCGAAACATTATATATTCATACACAATGAAATCTGTTTTCCATCTGAGATAAAGGGCAAAGTTGGATTAATTAATTTTTTTTTTTATTAATTGACCACTTTTTCACCTCTACAAACGTTCACTTTTAGCAATACATGTATGAAGATTGATTGTATTCTAATCATAAATCTATAATTTTAGGCTGAAGAATCTTTCTTCTTTTTAATTTTTATTCAATTCACCGAGTGCATATGCACCCTGTATATCATATACATTTTTTAATCTGAGTTAAGTGAGTTTTATATGCTATGTGACACAGGAAGTGATAAAAAGATAATACATGCACATATATGCATTAGAATCTGATTTGTTCTGCTTTATTTTCACAACAGTGTAAAGTTATAAATAGGGATTGAGGTCAACGATGCTAAGAAAAAAAAGTTTTGGAATGAAATGTAACGGATGACATCTTGTTGGACTATATAAACACGTGTAACCACCCACATATTTACTGACACACTTCAGATTACATTATCTGATGTCAATCATTCAAATTGTCAACTATTCTTAATTTCTTAATCAAAGGACTGCTTTTCTCCCAAATCATGTTTTATACTGAAGGGCAAATAAATTTTTTCCCTGGCTTTTTTATCAACAGACGAAGATATGGAAAAAAAAATTATGGCTACTTGACTTAGATCTTGTGCTTGATAATTTGATGTAAATTTTGCAAATATTTGGATATGCTTTTCCTATAACTAATTTTTCTTGTATGATTGGATTTAGTTCAAGTTGGGAAGCAGCAGGGGGTTGTGTAAACATTGAACCAATACAGAGACTGGTGCAGACTCTGTGTAATGTAAGGAATGTGTTCCGGATACTCTCCAAGTAAAAAGCAACCAGCTACCAGTTCTTTTGTGTTTTTACCCCCATAGAGTGCCACTTTCAATATAAAAATTACAGTGTGAATCAGAAGAAACTCATCACGGTTTAAGTGAAGGTGTTTCTCTCTTTTCAATTAGAAACCATATTCTCTTTACACACAAACTGTGAGATTTCCAAAGATCAGTAGGAAATCAGCAATCCCTGGTTCTCTTGCACTCAACTAATCACATCCTGTCTTAGAATAACTTTATTAATGGGATCAAGGGTAAGGTAAGGTCAAATCATGAAGACAGACACATCCAGGAAGGGGGGGATTGGGTAAAGTGGTTCATAAGGTAACAGAGGAATTGTTCTTTATGATTATATGAACAGTTTCTTCATGTGAATCCTTGAAAGCAGCAATGTTTATTCAGATTCTACATTTAATAGTTATACATGTATGTATATGCCTGCTATTTATCTGTTCATGAGCTATCTGAATGTAATCAAAAGTGAAACATGCAGGCTTTTCTTTTTGTGTCTTCCAAAAAAATGTCTTGAAAAAAATACAATCTAAAATGCATTTACCAGGTAAAATAATGATAGTTCAATTTCAAAAATGTATACTGATCAAATATCTAAACCTGACTAAATTATTCAATGTTCACAGTTTGTAAGCTTGACAATTTTGTATACCCATAATTAAGTAAGATCTACTTCATATTTCAAGTTCAAACAGATCATCTCTCTAAAATTTGAAATGCAAATTCAGCAAAATGCACTCCATCCTAAAGGAAATTTCATCATGCTATATTTTAACTGCCAAAATCCACATGGTAATGATCAATTAAGTTATTGAATCAAAGTAAATTCAGCTCACTCAAGGGAAAAGAATGCTAGTGTGTTTCATTGTATGTTTCAAAAGATGCACTGGTATATAAATTTTTTAAAACATTACATAAAAATTAAAGAACTTGGAATTGCATGCATTGCAATTTCTATATATACATGAGGTCTTTGCTGTCAACTTTTTGGAGTTTATCAATTAGTAATTGAATGGTCATTCATAGTTTCTGGATTTGAAGAAGACGGGGAAAGTGGGACAGCCATGTTAACGGCATTGTGTTTAGGGTCAGATTTCCTGTCAACTAGGTGTCAGTGACCTCTCCTAACAATGTAGGGGAGGGAGGAGAAAGAAAAAAAAAAGGAGTCTACCTCAGCAGAATATGACTGATTCAATCCGGTCAGAGCACCCAAAGCTTACAAATGGCCGTCGTTTGTTCCCCATGATTTTGGTGTGTACATAGGCACAAAATGCCCATGAAATTCAATATTTGCTTGACTGTTTATCTCACTTTCAATTATTGAATGATAATTATAGAGTGCTGAATGAAGGCCTTAATCCGAAGAAAATTGCTACATGGGGTGTTTAAATTGGTGATCTTTACCCATTCCTTTGTGTACACAAGGTAAAAGAAATTCTAATAAAATCCGGAGAAAAGTTGTGAATCGAAGTCAGGGGAAAAAACTATTTCGAGCACTGGTCGTCCTCTCATTCTGATTGGCTAATATGAGAATCATACATTTTATAATTGACAGTGAATTTCATATTTTGCAAAATTATTAAATTCATTTCAATTTAATTAAAATAGCTGGACTTTAAATTTTGCAGTTATCTTTGGTCAATTTTATCAAATTAATTTGCTAGGTCATTAATTAAAAGACCATCAGCTTTCAGTGTAAATGGATTTGATCCCTGTAGTTAGCCATTGGCTACACCTGTTTAATGCTTGCACATTTTTCTTGAGCTGTCCCAAGTTGACCCTTTCCTACAGCCTGCCCTTTGTTAACCTTCAATAAATGTGACAGATTTTAAAATTATTATCAGTGACTCAAAGATTCAAACATGCCCTTATCTGCTTAATTTCCTGTGTAAATGAGGGCAGCTAGACTGGAGTAAATCAACACAGCACACTGGTAGCTATAAGATACAGTTATTCCATCCATAAACCACCTTTACAGCTTTTATACATTTTGAAAGTGATTTTGCAGAACTAATTAAATTTTTTGCACTCAAGTCATACTTTGATGCAGTATCATACTTGTAGTCTATTACATGATTTTTACAATAATTGATTTAAGAGGTAGGTCTAAATGGAAAAAACCCTATTTTTGGAGGCAATTATTCTAGGTTTTTGTCTATAATACAAAAGATTTGGGATCCTTTCTACACTCAATTGTTCTACATTTATGAAAGATGCCTTTCCCTTAGCCTGCTTGTGCGTCCTTTCTTTTTAATACAATATGCTGTAAGATAATATACGTTTAATCTTTTCAGTGCAGACCGATTGGTTACAAGTAAATGATGTGATATGTGTATAAATGTGCTTTGGGAGCCATCACCAAAAGATACATTGCAATAAAAGCCATGATGACTGTTGGACACTGTACAAAGGTTTACGTTGTGTAACTTGTTTGTAAGCCATTAAAAATCAAAACTTGTTTCGTTTTGTTTGAAATGGTTATCTTCAGAATGCTGTTGCTGAGTTCGATAAACATGTTGTTTTTCACGAACTGTTTTATACAAATTCTTCACATCTATGATATTTTAAGATGTTCAAATAATATTTTTTTTTGCATTCCTTAGATATTGCTGGAGACTTGTGGGAGATATCAGTGATATATACAAGAAGGGTGTTACAGAAGAACAGCATTCAGTTGTGAGAACGTTCAGTAGATTTGATAATTACTGAACTTCCAATGTGGTATGCAATCAGTTCTAGCAAATTGGCTGTAGGTGAAATAATTATCAGTCTTTAACTTCAGTTTCAAGTATACAACACCTGTAGACATTTTTTTTATAAATGGGAAATTAACATTTGGAACATATGCAAATAATTAAGACTTTTTTCAATTTCATTATTCTTATTTGGATATGTAAGACTTTTTTCAATTTCATTATTCTTATTTGGATATGTAAGACTTTTTTCAATTTCATCATTCTTATTTGGATATTTTAAATGGGTGCATGGTAGAGTACTGTGCCAAAACCATTTCTTACCAAATTTTGCCTTCTGAGAATTTGATTTTTTTAAAAGCAATCAAGTTAAAAAGAAATAAACCCATAGATAACAAAGTTTTCATTTATAGCTTATTGTCAGTTAATGCATACTGAGGTACTACAGTTTTGTACATGTAGTTGTATGCAAAGTAGTCCAGTATCTAGACTATAAACCTTCCAATCAGAACTGGAGGATTTGGAGTTATCTATTTCTTTGTACTTGCACCTTTCAAACAAACAATTTCTGTTGGAAGAACCATATTTGATGTTAAATTGTTCTTTAAATGGAGTGGTCTTATAAATTGTTCATCCAATTGACCCACGATATTGAGACCACCAATTCACCAGTATATATACATGTGTGTGTTTATGAATTAAAATAAAAAAAAAATAACAACACTAACCATAAAATGTAAGCACTTTCATTTCTACGTTTTCAATGTCTGAGGAAAAAATAAATTGCCGGACACTCTGATTCTTATTATATATTTATGAAACAAAGTTCTATATCTTTTTTCAGGAGAAATGGTGATGTAGAATGGAATCAGCCCCAACATGTATCTTCCTCATTCTAGTGATTATCAACTACAATTAAGAATGCCACTTGTTCTTTAGTGAGGGCCTGCCAATTTCTCCTATCCCAGGAAGATAGTGTGGAGCCATAGAAAAGATAAACTGACCACCCTGATATCTACATGCAGGAGGAGGAAAATAGCGAGGGAGGGTGCTCTGTCAGCTCATCAAAATTATCACTTTTGCCAGAGTCTAACTCCAGAATTGTTGAAAGAGGCTGTTGTTGATAAAAAGAAATGCAGCAAGGATTTTTACATGTGTCAATTTGAAAGCATTCATTTTGACCCAGCACATATTTTCTGTTCATTTTTTCCATTTTTTGTGATCAAAGATAATTACATGCTTTTGGGTAATTTTAATGATTTTTTTAAATGTTAAGAAAATTAACTATTTATAATGTTCTATTTTAGGGTGGTTTTTTTTTATCTGAAAAGGTAAACAAATTACCGGTACAATATCTATAAACTTTAGATTGCTGATGCTGCAAAAGAGAGCATTTCTACAAGTTGACATGATCTTATATCAAGTTACTGAGAGGATACCTTAGACAGTGCACCTGACTTTAACTCCAGCAATAAATTTCTCTTGAGAAAAAAAATTAAGGTATGGTAAACCTTGTGAAAATTAGGAATGAAGGAAAAGAATGGTTCTGTATTATCTTGATGTTTTAAGCATTGTCAGGTTTTCACCTTAGTAATGGGAAGGACATCTGTTTTATTTGAAGATGGGGCTAACACCTGTGAAGGTCCTTATTGTTCGTTTGATAAAACAGACGTGGCTCTGCAGGTGTAACTATATGGCAGTTATATCCGTTACAGAAAATTATAATATTCATTTCAGGGGCATTCATATATTACCGCCAAGAAAAAAGGTTATGTATGTACCAGTAATCTTGTTTGTTGAATTGTTTATGGAGGAATTCATTACATCTAGTTATAAAATTAAATGTTTAGATGGGACCTTGGATTCAAAAGAGAGCTGGAAATGAAGATTTAGAAATAAATGTACTGCAACAATTTAAATAAATACAATAACTAATTTCTTACCGGTAAATGATTGTTTTGAAGATGTCAAAATCTTCTAAGCTTACTTAGAAAAAACTAAATTCTTGAGAATATATTTGACAATTCATGGTCTTAACAAGATTAAAAGATTAACCCTTGCCAACTTTGTTATCTAATCCAGGACTAATCCTGCTTGGGCGTATCTTTTCTTTATGCATTTTATGCGATTCCCTATATCCTGCTGAAGGTTAAAGATATAATAAAAACCACACTGATATCTACTGTAAATTCATTCTCTCTTCTTCAGTGACACCTGTTTCTTGAATCTGGGCATTCATTGTTCTCAGTGTTGTAAAACACATCCTTTAAATTCTGAACAGTAGAGGTCAAAGTTCAAGGATGAAAACAATCTCTCTCTCTCTCTCTCTCTCTCTCTCTCTCTCTCTCTCTGCACTAACTTTGAATGATTTCCAAATGTGAATTTTGCACTTGATGTGCTTTATATTACAAAGATGTGTTCATATAATGAGTTTCAGAGGGAACAGGCCAGATTTTATTTACCTTTTATACCAGTAATCATTAGTTCCCCCCTGTCTGATTTTGATTATTTTTTTGACCCAGATAGTGATATAATTTTATCATTAGTTTTGAGAGCAATGATTTAATTTCTATATTTAAGCATATCAAGATTTTCAATGGTACCACTAGATACCACCTTTGAGCACTAAGAAAGTGTGTATTACTATGTATGATGGTCGTTAGTAGTCTCTCATTAATTCTGAAGCAGGTTTCATTCATACCAGTGACTTGATGTGGAAGAGTTTGCTGGAATTTTAACTAGATTTGTCATCTAGATTACCATAATTCTGTGCCAGAATATGCATTTTTCAAAAAAAAAAAACAAAACCAAAAAACTAAAAACTTTGCATGGAATAGAAGAAAATGCTGCTATAGTAAATGATAGATTTAATTAGTGTAAACACAATATAAGTGTCATAAAAATGCTGCTATAGTAAATGATAGATTTAATTAGTGTAAACACAATATAAGTGTCATCTTGCTGGGTTTGGTTGAGTCATGCTAGTGGACTTATATTCCTGTGTGCTTGGAATGGATTTGTAACTGTCCTCAATATTTAAACTGCATGTGTAAGTGTTTTTTTTTTCATTTTGAGTTCCCAGTGGAAGAGGTATTGAGTACAAAGTGTATGAACTAATTCCAGCCTCATCCCTAGGATCATTATGTTTTTGTCTTATTATATTTCTCAAGATCTGATTATAACACTCAATGCTCCAACAGGAAGGTCCAATGCTGGGATAGAAATAGTGTTATCAAGTCAGAAAGTCCATGGAAACTGAAGTGTTGATTTTGTCAGGTACTGTTAAAACAAAAAGCGTGATAAAAATGGCAGTCTGAGAAAGACCATTAATAAATGTCACAAGAAACAGGTACGATTTTGACCTCATGACAGGCCATTGATGAATGGAGGGCTGCCGGGGATTGGGGGGATTAGATTTGTAAATAGAAATATCCCCTGCATTGCTCAACATCTGTATCACAGAAAAATTTTAGGACCAAGAGATTTGTCGAAGGATTTTCTTGCTCTCCCAAAAACAACATATACCCATGTAAAGCAAACACTCGTAAGACACTATTCCTCCACCATTTATTTCGGTGCGGAAATAATCAAAAGTTTCTTGTCTCCTTCCCAAAATCTGAAATGGATGTACGTTAATCCTTTGTAAATGTCTCGCATCCACTATGTACATATTCAAAATGGAATACATTCAAGCACTCAACTGATAATGACTTTTCATTCAGGCGGGAATCGTTCCCCCAAGTGTGTAAAACCAGTTGAAGGGGGTAAAATATTGTAAGACATGGCAAGATATTAATGAAATATGAAGTGGTCTTTGAATTTTATCTGCAAAATTAACACACTGAGTCACTTTAGTTGTCTCATAAATTAGATTATCTTTGAAAAGATGCACAAAATGGGCTATCTGAACTAAAGACATTCCCCACATAAATTTCACACCATAAGTCAGTTGTCAGTATTGATAGCTAAATTGAAATCTTAATTTCACCGTTTATTTCTTGCTAATGATCTTATATCTGAAGCCTTTCCCTTATAATTACTTCCTATTTAATTGACTTGTCCTGATAAAAAGATGGTAAATAATTCTTGAAATGGTCATTGTGATTTTTTTTTTCTAAAAAAGGAAATAAAGTATTTTCTTATAGCTATAAATCTTATTCTATTGCTCTAAAATAAATTTCAAGACAGAAAAAACAGGACATCTGACCTGATGTCCTAGAGAGAGAGAGAGAGAGAGAGAGAGATATCAATTTTCACAACTTAAAGTTCATACTTCTCAGTAACATGATGCTTTATTTAAATTTTTCCCATCTATATGAACAGGTTATTAGTTACAAACTAATCACAGTAATCCATGATAATCCACGAACTGATGGCGCCTATTGTTTCATGATAATTATATACTTTTGATAAATGGGACATATTTTATTGCTTGGGCACATTTTTGTTCATGTATAAGTATCAGTACTTGCTCTAGTTTGCACGATAAAGGTAATAAGTGCTTCCATATGATAATTATTGTATTATCAGCATCTGATGTATACATTATGTCAGTACAATTGGGTCAAATAGACTGAACTAGCTAGTGTAAAAAGGGTATTTCAAGTTGACATTTTCTACATCTCAGTCACATTACAGCTAGAGGTTACTGATTTTTAGTTCAAAGAACTAGAAATTGAATTTTTGGATTCGTCTTCACTGGTTCGTTAACAGAAAAAATAACTTTAAGTAAAAGATTTTTTGCAGGACCATAATTTCACCTAGTACATCTGAATCACTGTTATGTAATTTGCAACCTGTACTTATTTTATATACTGGAATATGTTGAATGTGGTAAGACACAATTCTGTGCCATATTTAGTTTGGCCTATATAATTTAAGTGTTTTATTAATTGTGATGTCAACTTCTTGTGTTATGAGAAGCTATCCCTGTGTGAATTTCCATTTATCATTTATTTTTGTAGATGTCACCAAATTAGGAGACACTATAGCCATGTCTAAATATAAAAATTCAAATTCTGCTGATTTTCTTTTTTTTTTTTTACAAATTGTTCTTTCAAATAAATTCTTTAAAACACTTAAAAGCTAGAAGAATAATTACATTCTGGTAAAATTTATGAAATGCATTTAATCTGCTATCCTGGTTATATGGTGGTAATCGTTCATGATCGGGAGGGTAATTAAAATACTTGCTGATATGAATCATCCCTCTTTTTAGTTCCTGTAATGAGTGAATTTGGAAAGTTTTTGTCAAGGATGTAAGTGGTCCCTGTGTTTAGCAGGCAGACACTACTACTATACTCCTGATATGTCAAGTGGGTCTTCAGGCGACTGAGGTTCACTTCATTTCATTGTGTCTAGCTCTCTACTTGAAACACAAGGAAAGAGATCTAAATCACTTGGCATCAGAATGTTTGAAATGTAGCAGGATGGGCCATCATGCATGATTCTTGGGTAAAACCCTGAAGGTTGGGGTGGTCATTTTTGGGAAGTGTGTGTGTGGGGGGGGGGGGGTTGATTTTGTTGGAGTAGGAATAGTTGCACTAAATAGTTTTTAAACTTCCATTTTTAAAGTTAAAAAAATTCTAATACCCGGGTAACAAAAAATGAAGATCCATCATGTGAGAATCTGTAGGATGCTTTGGAGATGGTGGTGATAGTGGAACAATGTGGAAGCATGGTTTCCATAAAAACACTTGTGAACACAGACACTGCCTGGTCCCAAAACTCTCTTAAAAGCAATAGCAGGTGTTTCATGGTATATTTCTGCCACATAATAGTGGCTTTGTAGTAAATATGTGACATGGGAGTTCAGACGTTCAACATCAACCTTAAAGCCTAAATAACAAGATTAGAGCCATATGTTAGCTAATGCTTTTGATGGTGTTCATCTGCTAATTGCAAACTTTTTTTTTTATTTCGAATAATTCCAGCCCTCATAGTGAGTGGCGTAGAGCCTGCTTGAAGGTGGGGGTAAGATGCACTGTACATCAGATGTGTAATGCTAAGGGCTTACACCTTCTCCTTTGCCAACAAAAACCAATGCAAGTTTAGCACGTACTTGTCTGCCTTCTGATTGAAGGAGAATGCCCCCATCAACAAATTATCCCTTATTGTAGTAACACAATGAAAATTTATTTTTAAAATCTGAGGATTGCTTTGAAGTTAATTATTGCATAATAAGACTTCTAATTCACTATCCTTCATTTCTGGAAGTTCATTTTCTTCCTTTCAAAATTTCTTTTTTATATATATTTTATTAAAAGAGAGAAAAGGGATCCAAAGACTGTTGTTTTTTATTTGATTAAACTTTACTACATTTTTTATTCTCTTTGTGTCCTCTTTCTTATTATAGTATGAGAACTTTTTTAATTTAGTAGAATTTGTGGTCACTCATTTTGACATGTGGATTTCCTCTCGGTTTCCTCTTTGACTTATCCCATCCCCTTATTACATCCGACACAATGAGACTTCATCTTATGAAGCAAAATTGAATAGAAGCAAGTTAAATTTAGATCAATTATTAAATAACACATATCTTATGAATTGGGTTTTTCCTTGAAATAAATTGCTTTAAAAAGCTAGATTACATAACATAACAAAATGATTACTAGAATTGCATAATTCTATACATATCTTAATAACATGTAATTAAAACTTGGATGATAATTGAAATTAAAACAGTTCAGGTTGAATTCAAATATAGATTAAGGCATAAAATTGATTTTTATGATTTCTTAATCAAACTGAGAGGAGCATGCACCAGCGACCAAGCAAAACTTCGTTTCACCAAGAGACGGGAGGAAAAACCCAACAAAACAATATTTTTTCCTCCTTGCTAGTTAACATTTTGCCATGAAGTCTGCATCCTGCATTATAATAGCAAGAGTTCAGAAGCACAGGGTCTCTGGCAAATGTCTGGGAAACTTTCTCACAATTCTTATTGTGATTGTCCATAATTGATACACACAAGAGTCATTTCCTGCAAGTTAGGAACTAATTGTGATGATTTGAAATTCGAGGCTTCTGCTGCTGTCATGAATATTTTGAGAACATTGAGCAGTGGAGCATAGAGTTTCAGTCAAGTTGGTGCTATTTTAAAGTTAATAAGAGAAAGGAGTCGATTGTTTGTGCAGTGTATACGTATTGGTGCCATTGCATCACTTTCAATAAAAAAAAGACTTCTTGCTTATAACAAGTCACTTCCTGAATGCAGAAAATATATACTAATCTATTTTGAGTGCATACTGATCTTTGATGTGTATAATACTATTTACATAATTTATTTTTTTCCCCCATTCTCTCAGGTCTTGCAGCAAGAAAGAACTTTTGATCTCACCTCCACTGCAACAAAGTTAAAGCTTTAGTTATGGTGTGTTTGTTTCATTTTTATCTGCGGAATTTTTGTGTGATTTATGATTTTAGTTAATGCTCACAGTGGCATCAAATGGGAATTGCTCCCCAAACCAAGTGTTATGGCAAATTAATTTGATGAAATGACCATTTTATTGAAACATGCTAAGGGTCAACATAACTGAATTCACATTTTTCAGTGCTATATTGAATTCTGTCTATGATGGATGGGTTTTGCCAAAAGGAAGGTACATACTGAGGTCTTTTAGACTATTTATATGTCACTTACAATTTATTTTCAAGGATAATGGGTCATAGATACTGCATTTTCATAAAAATGATGGATGTTGGCTTTGGTGCACATGCTGGTTTACATATGCAAGTGGCTTAGACTCGGTGGGTTTGTTAATCCATTTGTTGATGTGAAAAATCTGATGTGCCTTATCCATATTAATTTGGTGTTTGTCAATGTCTTCTGTGGGGAGTTTTCTGTCAGATATTTGATGAGTAATGACCTTCATTTCTTCAAATATCGGATTTTGGTAAATGCAGGGGAGAATATGTTTTGAGTACAGAAAATGTACAAGTTTTTTAAAGCTGTTTTTATGTTGTTTAAAATTTTGCCGTCTCATTGTTGTAATATGTTAGTCGATGCATTTACACTTTTTTTCCTGAGAAATTTGAATAGACAGATATAAGCATTATGATATCACAGACATAGTGTTAAGATGTTGATGTGAGTTGAGAAGATTTATTCACCATTCAAATGCAGGTCATTGCATTGCCATTATTCCTCTTTACCTGCCAATTTGTTGTATAGGCAAAGCCATGAATGATAACACTTGGAGTTTATTTTTGGTAGATTGTTATTGAACATAAAGGGTATTCTGAACAATGGCCGTGTCAAGATTGTTGAACTATCTGTGCATTTTCCACTTGTAAGATATTGATAAAAGGGTTTTCCGAAGCTGTCGGTTTCCAAGCAAAAGACAAGCTTGAGTGTATGATTCACTCTTCAACAAATCTCATTCAACCTCATTTCTGAATCACAGAGGGATCGGGCAAGAAGGAAAAAATATTTATACTTCTCTTTTCAAAAATAACAACTGTTGGCTGTAATGGACCAGACAAGTTCTGAAATCCCAAAGTCTTAATTCAAGTCTTCTCTTGTATAAATGATGATTTAAACATGACATCCATCTAATCAACTTCCTGCTTTAGAAAAAGGGAAGATATTCGTTGGATGTTCTTGTAGCAGTGTATTGTAAATACAGTGAGGAACCAAGAAATCTGCATTCTTCTCTAATAATGGTTGCAGTGCCATCTAGATCTTCTTAATATTGGATAGTTTGGTTTACTAATAGTCCCTTAGTCCTTTCTACTGCTCTGGAAAAAATACATATAATAGATGTTTTGTCATATCTTTTGATTTGAAATGTTAGCATATATTTTATGAATTTTTATTTGCAGAAATGTTACATAATTCAATATTTAATGTGCTGAAGTCAAATTTAAAACACAAATGATCAACCAAATTTTATACGTTTAACGTTCATGTACATGCAGCAACAAAACGTTGAAGAAATGTAGTCAGGATATGAGTTTGTCAAAAGAGAAATATTCCAGTGAAGTATATCGGTAAGTGTGTGATACATAACAGGTCACCGCAGTATATGCAGGTGGTTTTGGGTGGAGAACCACAAAGACCTGAAACACTGAAGAGTCTCCTTCCCTTCCATATTGTATTGGCTATAGGCGGGAAAAGCCCATTTCCCAATGAATAAATGGCGTAATCTTAAGAAGCTGAACGTGATTGTATTCACGAAATTCTGCCATTGACAAGGGTGGAGCAGGCACATTTAGGGGGAACAGGACAGACTTTGTACAGCCAAAACATTCATTAAATTGTTTTATGTACATGTATTTTACTTGGTAAACAGTTTGGAGACTTTCAGTGAATATTGGGAACTACACAGGGTTGTACAATTTGTTTGAATGCGTGCATACCCTTACTCCGGGGCGTTGTTAATCAATTATACAGTGTTGCTGAAAACTCCCATTAATATTTAGAGCGAATGTCTTAAGATGGTACAGTTTGATGTTTTTTTTTTCTTTCTGTATTATGTTTATAATAAAGACTTTTTGTGTTTCTGTTATAAGTAAAGCCAATATGCAACACCATCAAACTTGGACTCAAAACTGTGAATAGAAATGTAAATTTTAATTTGTCAAAAAAAAAAATGAAAACAATATTCATAACTATTCATAAATGGCACTTCCTGTGCGACAGAATTTTTACCTTCTCAAATTCAGGATTGTTCTTTTTTATTTTTAGAATGGGACGAGCCAGGGAGGGGCTAATTGTAAAGGGAGAATGCAGGCTTAGGGGGATAAGGAGGGTTAATAAACTCAAAGTGTGTCAACATGTCAGAAACTGCTCTATTCCCCCGATCACTGTTGACCCAACAAATTATCCTTCGAGTGGACAAGTGCCACTTCAGAATTTAATTTAGCCGGACAATCCCTATTGTTAGGGCTATTTTCACTGGTAAACGAAAGTATATTTAGAAACGGAAATGCAAACCGTCAGGCTGATTTACTTTTATTAAAGTTTCTCTTATTTCATATTTTATGTATTATTTTTTTTTTTTAAAGCATTCAAAAATATTTTCTATTGAGAAGGAGTTGTACACGATAGGATTTGCATTGCAAATATCCGCCCGTGTAAAAACATTAAGATGTGCACGTGCATTACCCCGAGTGGTCAGAGAATGAACATAAATTGAAAAGCATTAGGTAACATGTGTCACTTTCATTCATAATTCTTGTAAAAACTCTAGTGATTATGCACAGAATTTCATAGCTCTCGACACGGACTAGCAGTCGACAACCTTACCTATACAATCTTCTTTTCATTCAGAGAGTTAAAGGTGTCTTAAAATTGTTATGGTTAGTTTTCTAATATTATTGTTTTGTTATCAAGGTAGACATATATTAAATAATGGGGTTTTTTTTTTTATCCTAAAATGTTTTTTTATTTATATGAATTCGGGAAAAGAAGCTTTTGTCATCGAAACGTACGGTGAAGAATCACAAATATGAAATCTATATCGAATCTGTCCTGTATTTCTTATGAAGTTTAAAAAACAACAACAACCAAGCAGCAAATATTTATCATGATTAACTTGTTTTCGTTTTTTAAGCGATTAGAATGTTTTTGAAAAGAATTTAAAAAAGAAGAACAATTGTAAAAATCATATTGCAAAATTTTGCTTTGCTTTAAATTCACGTTAGTTAAAAAATTAATCTGATGCGTGCACCTGTGATCCCAGGGTCAAGTGCACGTGTTCGATTTAATAACAGGGTGTGTTTCTCGGAAGTTCAATTAACTCCGGAGAACTCTTTGGTCATCTGTTTTATTATCCCTAGCTTGCACCTTTTCCTTTCAAACATTATCTCCTCGCCATTATCAATCACCCCACCTGGATGAAAATTCTTTTTATCAAGGATTAATTTGAACATGAAAACTGCATTTGAGATTGAATTGGTGGAAGGGTTAAAGGTCGCTGACAATTTCCTGTTAACGTGTCCTCGATCGAGTCAGGTGCCATGACTGCGTATCTTGTCGTCTGCTAAAAAAATAAAGTGACCGTATGTCGACGTTTACAAAATTCTTATATTGAGCAGGCCGTGCAAATTCCCATTGATTTTCACTAGCCATTATTAATTATCATTTTCATTCAGAATGTTCTGTCAACAATTTACTGCCAGCATCCGGTACAGAGAAATGGATCTTCAGCAACAAAACGAATTAAGTTCACTCTCAGGAGGAAAGTTTGGATGCATAATTAGATTAATCTCTCTCTCTCTCTCTCTCTCTCTCTCTCTTTTAGAAAAGAGAGGGAACAATTATCAAACAAACGATCTTTTGTTGACATACTTTGGGCACATAAAATTGTTGACCTAGATAGCAAGGGAGCTGGACAACATGGTTTTACACATCTTGAAATGATTGATCGAGTAGAAACCCTGTACTAACACATGAGTAGGGCTTTTCCATTTTGGCGAGTTCAAAGGGAGGACCAGGTCTTGTTTACTACAAAAGCTGAATGAAATTGTAAGATAATAAAATGCACCCCCTCCTTGACCTAAATAAATACATAATTCGATGTGACCCGCTGTCACCTTAAATGAAGGCGAGAATGTAGGCTGATGGGATTTGATGCGAAACAATATGGAAGTTTATTACGTGTGTTTTGCATTGTTTCTTGGAAACGGATGCAGGATACATTCTTAGATTAGAAGTAACTTGCAGTGAATGAGGGAAGAGTGGCATTTTCTACATTTCACAAATACAAACCGATGAATCACTCTTTTCTTTCAGTCACACGAGCAAAGATGTGATGTAAGGCTGCCAAATGGGTTTTTATCCTTGAATGAGATTCTTTCTTTGTTATTAACATACGCGGGAGGGTCTATTTAGATGGTGCTATATGGCCCTGGATTTAAATGAATCAATCAATAATTTGTAAAAATTAAACTTCAATAACCTTGCATGTTTAAATTGAGGAAATGCATAGTCGTTGAGAGAAGATAGCTAGAAAAATCTAAATAATGTGCATTATTGAATCCCTTCTATGCCAACTACTAGTATTTTTAAATACATATAATTAGGTTTTGCATATCTTTATGGTCAAATTTGAAAATAAATTTTTGTTTAAATCAATGAATCATTTTTCAACCTTCACTAATGATTAATATTACATTTTTTATATATTAAAAAAAAATCTTTAAGACTTCTAAGTAATTAGCGAAAAGCCACTGATATTGTTTAAAGCTGAATAACTCTTTTAAAAATTCAAAAATAAACGCATGGTATTTTAGAGTTACCCTTCTTAACACCTTTTTTTCGAGCACCCTTGCTTTAGTTAATTCTTATGTAGTAACACCTGTAGTCCTTTTCATAGATAGAGGGCAGTATTTTGACGATGTGTCTGAAGAAACAGTCTTGGTTAGTCATAAAGGTGTATACTAAAAAATAATGGATGCATGTGAGTGTATTCTCTTTTGAGCCTACATCCACAAGTTATGCCTGTCCACTTCTCACAAGAGAATAATGTGAGTGTATCGTAGATGCAATCTGATTGACTGGAATTCATCATCAACTTATCACCTATCACAGACTCGGACTTGAAAAAGCATGCAATCGGTTTGCACATGTATACAGTCATCGTATTTTAAAAAGCAAACCTGGGCCCTGGTTTGTTGATGCGAGTACAGTAGCTCAAACCGTTGGCAGAGGAGGGAAACATTTTTAAAAATGTATTATGTCTATACCAACCTCCTAGTACAAATGATATAGTTCATTGTCCTCAGCACGTAACCATCGCAACGATTAGATATTTCCTTCTATCTTGACATTTCACTCGTTATCAGTTGTTGTTCAGTGACAGTTCCGTTAATTAATAACGGGTATCAAAGCTAAACTGAAATCTGTTGCTCATTGATTTGTTTGAACCCACTAGAAATGTTCGACCCAGGCATGTAGCATCAGGAAGCCCCCCACCCCCTCCAAACGCATCCTTTTTCTATTTAACAAATGATTATTGAAGGAATTCTTCCCCGTTTTATTTTTGGAACATATAAAAAAATTTAGTGTTATTAACAAATTTACATTTAAAGACGATTTAAGTACTTCACCCCCCCCCCCCCCGACACACACACATTAGGATGTTGAAGATGGCGAATTTGTGTCGTTTTTATTTCTATTTATCTTTTTTTTGGAGGGGGGGGGCCTTGATTTTGGCTAAGTCTGTTACCAAAAGTACTATGTCTCAATAAAAAAACCTTTCATTTTTATATTATTATCAACACAGGTGCTTGAGGACAGGATCGACACCCCCCCCCTTCCCCTTCCACCCCCCCCCCCCCCCCCCCCCAGTATATAGACCCCCGGGGCTTTCATTTTCTTTTTTCATTAAATTATCCTTTAATGACATATTTCTAATATAATTTATTCATCCATTACCCAAAATTACATAAAACAAACATTTAAAAAAATCAGACCCAGTGTACATATAATACAATTATATAATTAGATTAGAATTATGTCATAAAAGGATAATTTAATTTAAAAAAAAAGAAAATTAAAGTCCAGTGGTCTATATAGTGGGGGAGGGGGGGGGTGGGGGTGGAAGGGGAGAGGGGGGGGGGGAGTCGATCCTGTCCCCAAGCACCTGTGATTATCAAAAGGAAATCGTTTTGTTCAGATTATTTTTAGTAGTTTGGGTGTACGTCCAAACCAACTATGTAGGAAAAACTCCATTACCCTCGTTTTACTATGCTTGCTGGCATTCAAGTCTAACTTTAGTTACTTTATACATGTAGCAGTTAACCGGCTGAAAGCGAAACTGTATATGGAGGAAAAGCTAACACTAGTACATGACAGCAAAACTCTCGCCAATGCAGAATTTTTTCTGCTTTATTGCAAGTTTTACCCGGCATATTTACTTGAAATTGGCTATATATACAGATAGAATCTTTAGAAATCTTGATTGATATGAATCACTGGAACCTTATACTTTGACGAGTAAAACTCATACGTTTTTAATCAATCCAGGCCCAAAAGTTAGGTACACGTGATTCGCAAGGGATTGCTCATTAAGTTTCACCAAGGACGGAAGTGTCTCCGACATGTCACCGTCAGATAAAAAGGTAAGATATTTATCTGTATCCAGGAGACCTCATTGCTCTCTTTGCGTTGCTTCTCATTTCTTTTATCGTCAGAAAAGGTTAAACGACACTTCCATTGATTCATAGAGTGTACCTGGCTATTTACAAATTATATCTACTTGCACTGGCATCGGAAGCAAATTGAAAGGGGGGGGGGGGGGCTAGACCGATCCTCAGAAATATTGAGAGGGAAAAACCTAATTCCCAAAATCATGAAAATCCTAATCCGGGGGGGGGGGGGCTAGTATGCCTTGGACTCCAACTTCCCAATCTTTCAAACGTACATTACGAAACAATTATGTTTCTTGCGACAAAAAGTTGGGGGGGGGGTGGGTGGGTGGGGGCTGAACCCTCTATTCTGCTATGTGCCTAATGGTTAGGTCTAACTTAGCAAAAAAAAGTGGGGGGGGGGGGGGGGGGGCTAAGCCCCCCTAGCCCCCCCCCCCCCCCGGTTCCGACGCCTATGACTTGTACTAGTATATACTGACTACTTCGACGCAGATTTGCTAGGTTATGGCCAGTTCTTGATTGTTTCAAACTCCTAAACTCAGCATTACAAACGGAATATGAAAACTTTTTATTAAGATGTACGCTGTGCAAAATTCAACTGCATAATAAAGTTAAACCGGAATTGACAGTTTGCTTTCACTACTGTGTCACGTGAGCAAATGGTT
Source organism: Magallana angulata (assembly GCF_025612915.1). Classification (NCBI taxonomy): domain Eukaryota; kingdom Metazoa; phylum Mollusca; class Bivalvia; order Ostreida; family Ostreidae; genus Magallana; species Magallana angulata. The sequence goes on from NC_069117.1 coordinate 12,184,973, forward strand.
GCATTGCGTACTCGCCCGGTAAATGTTGTTTGTAAAAACATTAGACCATAAATTTACGTTTTTGCAATAATGGCATTAATAACCATTGTTACATGTGCATACACAATGTTAAATAGTAATTATTCGTATCATTCTAAGATTTCGGAATGAATAATTGTCAAATACCTTTTGCCCATTTTACCACCTGTATTTAAAAATATTATGATAATATCAAATTTTAAAGCTAAAATATATGAAAATTTTCTTTATTAAATAAAAGTATACAGCTTAAAAATCCAGTTCTAAAAAAATCAGCTAGATCTGATGGTTAATCAGTTGACGATCTGTCCTCCTTAAAAGAACGTTGATTTATAAGGTAAAATTTTCTTTTCATAATCTCCTTTCATTACGTTGTCGTGCAAAGTCTTGACAACAATACTTCAATTCAATTTGCTTTGAAATGCTTCCCGTCAATAGCTAATCTGTACCAGACGCATCTGTTGCGTATTAATACTGTTGTACTTTACACGCTCACAGTTATAATTAACGAAGCCCTCGGTGAAATTGATAGATATGGAAAAATTCTTAAACATAACAGTATGTTTAATTTTTTTCGTAATTGTCACATTTTTCTATGAAGATGGTTTTAGTAAGTTATACAGTGAAATATCAACCACTTTTGAGTACCAGAAAAGCCCTTCAACGTGGGCCCATGATGCACTGTATATTGTTGATACACCTGGATGTAAAATTCCTAATTACGATGCTTTTGATCTTTCAATACGGAAGAAAATTAGACCTGGTCAGTTCGAAACCTGTGATAATAACTTATCGTTTGTGAAACTGAAAAGAACGTGTCTAGAAGTAGATTGGAGAAAAGTAAACATCTCTCAATACAAGGACTCGTTTTCGCACTGTCGGGTCCATACCATTTTCAGGCCACGGTCAGGAACAACACACGGCTATTTCAAATATATGAACGAAACCATTCTGACGAAGAAACCGTTATGTCTTACGAGTGAAATGGTTCGCGTTCAGTGTTTGGACAAAAAGAATGCTACTATATATACAGATTTTCTATGGATATACCAAAGGAACGAAAAGATAGAGTCACAGAGTGAGGAACGCTTGAAAACCAGAAAGAACAATCCAAACATCACAGAAACACTTAGTGTTTTGCTTCTTGGCGTCGACTCGACTTCTAGACTAAACTCGCAGCGTTTTTTAATAAAGTCAAGGCAAGCATTGATTCAGAACTTGAAAGCTATCGAATTTAAGGGACACAATATTGTAGGCATGGATACGTTCACCAATATGGTTCCAATGCTAGTCGGAAAAAGTATATTTGAACTGAAAAAAGATGGCGATTTTGCGAAAACACCAATGGATGGTTTTGATTTTATTTGGAAAGATTTCGAGAAAAACGGTTACCGAACCTTATATGCCGAGGACGCCGCGTGGATAGCATTGTTTGATTACTTCAAGCCCGGATTCAAAACGTTTCCGACTCACTTCTTTAATCGTCCATGGTCGGTGGCTTGGGGGGCAGCTAATCAGAGGTGCATGAATGGCAGAAGTGAACCACACGCCATTATGGAATACCTGGCCAAGTTTGTTGATGAATATACATCGAAACCTTATTTCGCTTTCACCTTCCTGACGTCACTGACTCATGACAATCTGGAGTTAGCTGCTGAATTAGACGAAGTAGTCTACAAATTTTTTCATGATGCGTACAATTCGAACGCGTTCAACAACACTATTGTGTTTTTCTTCAGCGATCATGGCCTCCGCTATGGTGCAATACGTTCCTCAGACATCGGATCATATGAAGTACAATCTCCAGTGATGTTCATAGCCTTTCCCAAATGGTTTTCAGAAAAGTACCCGACTATAATGAAAAACTTAAAAAGTAATACGCGAAAATTGACAACCGTGTATGATGTCCACGAAACTCTACGCAATATATTGAATTTCAGTGGTCATGTAATAGAATATAGTTCTCCGGAGAGAGGAGAGAGTTTGTTTTCTGACGTGTCCAATACAAGAAATTGTTCAGATGTTGGTGTGCCTGATTCCATGTGCACATGTAGCATGTACCGGAAGGTTGTTGACTTCTCACCCATTGTCTCCAAACACAACTTATCTCTGACCATCGTTAATAAAATAAACAAACTTTTAAAAGGTCATATGACATTATGTGAAACCCTGTCACTATATAAGACGGTTTCTGTTTATAGTGCCAATTCTACCATCAAGTTACATTCGTATAGGATAAGAATTCAGACTACACCCGGGAAGGCACTGTTCGAAGCACCTGTTTTCTATGACTCTTCCAGAAAGAAATACCAAGTAGGACAAATTTTGCGAATCAACAAATATGGTGACCAATCTAAATGTGTTAAAAATTACATACTTAGGAATTATTGTTTCTGTAAAAAACAATGAAATAATTGTTTTCGTGCAGTTTTAAGGCAGTATTTACGATAAACATTCTTTATTCATAGAATCGCGGGAAAAATTCAAGTTTATACTGCCTCGCCTATGGAAATTCGCTATGTGATAGCTTATTTATTTATTTGCTTAACATGTAATGCATAATAGAAATTCTAAATAAGCATATAATTTTGTTTTACATGTATGTTGTTGATTTTTTTTGAAAATTTTATCGATTTGAAACGTCCGAAATAGATGAAAAACGGGAGTCTATTGTGCAAATGTACAAGAATTGAAACTACAGTGATTTAAACCACACACACAAAAAATCACAAACAAAAAATATAAAAAACATTCTTTTTTAGAAATGATTTTGAAGGAAAAATATATTGTTGACATCGCAAAGAAGTGTATTATTTTAGCGTTTAGTGTTCTCTGTAAAACTTTTTTTAATTTGTCCCATGTAGGGTTTTAGCCGCGACAAGCTCTAGACGCGGTGGCAATCGATGTTAGCTGTTTGCAAGTCTTTCGAATGAGACCAGTCTCTATACAGAGACTGATGTAACACATTTACGCTATTTGAAATGAACCAAGTAACGACCTGAGCAAATTTGTACAGTGTTTCATTTTTGTAATCAATATTAATTAGATCTGTTCTTATTGTTCTTAATGTTCAGATTTTTGATCGGTAATCAGTCAATCAGGCAATCAATCGGTCGGTCACTCTATAACCCCTAATTGTGTGTTCATAGTATAAGAGATATCGGTTTAAAATATAAGGTAAAATTCAGTAAAGTTTTAAAACCTATAGATGCCATCATTTTCAGTAGTGATAATTACATTGACATTTCTATATTGCGAAGAAGCCCAGAGATCCCTCTGTTGATCTAACATTCTAATAGGAAATACTTATGGACCATCAATAATTGCTCGCATCTCAACTAGATTTTTTCACAATGGCAGTTAAACGTTTTATTGAATCACAATCAATCTAAGTATTTCATTGTATTGTTTATTGGCTAAATTCAAATGAATTATAAGCTGTTGAAACATATGTACATAATTATAAATATATAATGCTACACTCTATCCAATCAAAATCAAACAATTCGCTATTGACGTTAAACAATATTCTAAAAAAATATTATTCATACATGTACATTCATAGGAGGAGAGACCCTATAAATCAATAAATCAAATGATTATAATAATGATAATAATGATAATAATAGTAATATTAATAAAAATAGTGATAGTAATAATACATCAGTTGGATGTACTAGTTTTCCGACATCCCGTTTTTTACCTGCCTCACGCAGAAACATTGCGAGATGGCACAATTGTTTGCGATTATGAATGGCAAGGAGTTGAACTAACTTAAACATTGAACTAACTTAAACATTGTCATCCTGTAAAACTACAGGATGACAAACCAGCAAACGAAACTATGCATATGGGCTTGATCAATAATGTTTAAAATCACGAGTCCCAGGGGCAACATCTTTCGGCTGAGTAACATTTCTTTAGTGAATTTTTGTAAGTCGTATTTTCCCTATATATAACGTAAAACCTGAATCAAGGGGGTGGAATTGCACAATTTTAAACAAAACGAATATGCACTTTACATTTCAATCAGGGTGCTGGAAAAGTAACACCGCAAACAATATATACATGCATTTTTAAAGGAATATCTGTACGTACATATAAATTTTGCACTCCTTCTTAGTGCCTATGTATTTGCTTAGGGGTCAAAAATTTTGCAAACAATTTTTGACATTGTATCAAGATGCTTGAAAGGTAAAGCCTCAGTTTCAACTGGTCGTGCGTGTTTGGTAACCGTGCGTGTGTTATGTGTTTTGACAGTTGTGGCTCCCGAGGCTGGCCATACCGTTAAAATTGCATTGAAATGATTGAGAATGCAACGTAAAACTAACGGACGTTCGACGTGCCAGTCGTAGGTGTTACGTACAATGTTTCTAAAAACGGGTAGCCACTCGCAACGTGATCTTTCTGTAGCGACATCGAATCGTCGGAGCGGATCAAAGATCTGATTATAATCAGATTGCAACCAAAAACTTCGTCCAGTGGAATGTGTTGTGGTTTTTGTGTAGTTGGTTTTTAATTAGTTCAAAATATGGTTCTGCGCGTAAAGATTTTTCCTTTCCTTACTCCGAAAATGTCTTTGATTTTACTTAGCACGCGTGCAGGTTTAAGCAATTGGGAAATCTTATGATTTTTTTGACTTCTGCTACTTCTAATATCTTCTTGTTCCGGTCTAAATATTTACTGTCCTTTGTTTAGACTGTTCATAGTTCTAAGCACTTACGACCAGTTGTGACGAAGGCTTAAACTCATATTTTAAGCCCTGTATACTAGCATACTGAAAAGAGGATTTTAAAAAGTTTCTCCCCACTTTCATTTTTGAATTTACACCCACTTCGGAATGCATTATTGATTCTAGAACACGGTTTCAAATACTTTTTATTAAATCAGAAAGTTTGCTAAGTAATTTCACAAATTGTAACATTGTTAAGATAGAATTCAATACCTTTTTAGCTGTTATGTGTGTTGGACTTTGTTTATAAGAGATTGGTTATACGGATCTAGTCATAATTCTTTAGTCTCAGGCACGTAGCATCGTTTTAGAAAGTGGGGGGGGGGGGGGCAGACTTATCCATAAAATTTTGACAAGCAAAAAAAAAAAAAATTTAGAGTTTCCCTTAATTTTCAAAATCCGAATCAAGGGGGGGGGGGGGCGTGGTATATAACTTCAATTTCACTCTTCATTACTTATTCTCATATCAATTTTTTACATACTTCCAAAAAAGTGGGGGGCCAATTCCATGTTCATTCAATCTTTTATATGTAAATTTTAAAAAACTTGTTGCTGCGAGAAAAACTGGGAGGGTGGGGGGGGGGCAGGCCTGAATCTTAAACAAGAATATCATATCTTATAGATACGATCTGCAGTTTCTTCCTTTCAAAGATACCCCCCCCCCCCCTTGTTTTGCAATGGATTTTTATCAAAACGCCTACAACATGCTTTTGAAACAAACTTGGGCAGATTCTACTAGATCTATATAGTATAATACACCTTTTGTGTAAAGTATCAATGATCAGATGATAAATAATTTGCATATACTGAGGGAAGAAAACAAAAGAACAAAACAGTTACTATGTGTTAATTTGATACACCGGCGAGTTATCAGATAAAAATCGTTATCCTCAGTCTACCGCTGATACAAAAGAGGTTTTTTGTATGGTTTTGTTTTGTTTTTTATTGTTTTCTTTGTTAGCGAACTTCAATGGCATTATAGATTTGTGTTATACTAGTTATTAACTTTATCAAATCTAAAAACTGTGGCATGTACTACAATAAAAAAATTTATTTCTGTTACAAATAAAGAAGGTATTAAAAAGTGGTATATTATTCAAACAAACCAGAATTTCAAAACTAACTGAATGTGGTCTACCAACATCACTTCTAAAAAAAATATGAACTTATAATGGTAATAAAATTAATTAAAAACAATTGTGAAGGGGCAAGCTGGAGGATTGAGATCAACAAAATACATGGAAAGAATAAAATAAATGAATCTGATTGATCATTTAAACTACTTTGTATATAAAGCATTGTAAAAGCATAAAATCTATATTCCGATAACGCCGCTTTCAATTAAGGAAAAATGTTTAATTAAACTCATTCAAAGACGTCATACATTTTGTTCAAATAGAAAATCATTTTTTTCTTTCAACTGGCCTTCGTTGATTTCTGTATGGAACAGTCATCAGGATCAGACGTGAACATATATAGAATGCTAGACTGGTTTGTTTTCAACGTATCACATAACCCAAACAATTACTTCGTGAAACTGACAATGAACAAAGGCGAATGCCAAAGCAAATCGAATTTTTTCAATATAAAAGAATGTGCACAAAAGTTTTCTTAAGTTTCAGATTTGATTTTTTCCCTGAATAAGTAAAACATATAGATGGCCGACGTCTTTTATGTTTTAGTGTAACATACCGAGAATATAACAAAACCCTAAAAATTGACAGGAAAATTGCACGCAAACAGCTGCAAGGAGAGAGAGAGAGAGAGAGAGAGAGAGAGAGAGAGAGAGAGAGAGAGAGAGAGAGAGAGAGAGAGAGAGAGAGAAAGATTAATTCTTTGGTTTTGAAGGAAACAATATCAAAATGTTAATTAAATAAGACATTTAATTCCTAAAAAATTGCAAAAAATTATTTTTCCTCCTAGCCAGAGAGAGAGAGCGAGAGAGAGAGAGAGAGAGAGAGAGAGAGAATTCACCAAGTGGATACTATGAAGTTTCTGTTTAACAAGAGTTTAAACATGAATGTTCGTCTATTATTCCAGAACATCTTATCCTTATTTGAACATAAAACAACGAAGGGCTTTATTTCTAAATCAACAACTTGAGGTTTTGGAAATTTCAAAGTCTACATTGAACGCTTCGTCAGTGATGATACATTTGCTATCATGAATACGTAAATGAAACATAAACAAGTAGTATAGACAGATATGTAGAATAATAATAATAATATATGGATCATATATTGAAACTCGTCTTCAATTCCATTACTCAAACATAATTTACATAACTTTGTACCAGTAAGTAAAGATTACTTCAAATCTTGAAGCTTTATAGAGACCTAAAGGAATGCATTATCGTTAAAACTCCTCCAAAGAGAGCTGCGTTGTTATCTCACAAAGCAGCATAATCGATAAAAGTTATTTTTAATTAAGATACAACAAATAATACAATTTTTTTGTCTTTTGAATCAAAAGAGTAAGAGAATGGAGTAAATATATTTTAGAGGGCATATATTGTGGCGCTTCTCATACGCATTGATATACCTTACCCATCCAGGACAGTCAATAAGACAACACAAGTGTTTTAACATGATAATTTATTTACAATTCCATTTTATTTGAGGTAATAAATATATGCATCTTCAAACAAATCACATTAGTCAATATTATGTAACGTATGTAGAACTTTATTACTTCTTCTCTCTGTCGATCAGTTGATGGAAGATAGTAGGCAAGCTTCGCCCTGCAAAAGAAAACAACTTACTGTAAACAAAAATTTCGTCACCTTGCATATATACGAAAGGACGCGGAAACACTGGATATAAACTTTTTAACCAATTAACCTTGATTGCAAAAGCTAGTCAAAAATTCTTCCATCAGCAATATAAATACACTAAACACGAGAATGTCAACATTTTATAGAGTACATATATACCTGCAGTTTCTTCCTTTCAATGAAATCCACAAGTCGGTTCGTTGCTATGGGTTTTGGTCGAGACGCAGACGACCGGGGTATTGATGCACGATGGATCCAGAGGCTTTCTAAACAAACTTGAGCAGACGGTCTTGATCTATCGTAGAAATGATACATATTGTTAAGCTATCAATTTATGATTTTGATCATCAATGACTTTGCATACTGTGAGTAAAAAACCAAATCAACAAAACATGATAGTCTTATTTGCACACTTGACACATCAGCTAAAAGGTCAAAATGTCTGCGCAAACTGTACTCTATTTCTTTCAACTTACTGAATATGGTCAACCAACATAACTTTGATAAGATCTATGGCTTCGTTGGAAATTTCTGAGAAATATTCTTCCGGAAAACAGAAGTCGTTTTTGACAATGTTTGCGCAGGTTTCTTCTTGGCTTTCATCAAGGAATGGCGACACGCCACTCAGCAGAACATACAGGATGACGCCAACACTCCTGTGAATAGTCAAACATCGGGCGTCTTTAAACTTCGTACCAAATTAAGATATAGAATAAAAAAGCATTCAAGGAAAGATGAAAAATAGGTCAAATTTTTAAAGAAAAGATAGAAAAAATAGTTAGGTGGAAAATTGGGGTCAATGGAATACGATGGCTGATATTATATATAGAACTTCAAAGTGTGATTATTTAACGCAGTACATGTATCTAGAAAGATTTAGTACTCTTTTCACAGGATTATTCAGCGCAATTATTACAATAGATATGAAATAATTGATATATATCAATGTGAAGTTATTTTTTTGCATAATAAAGAAACAAATGAATGAACAGACGACGTGTGTGTACCAGACGTCGGTGAGGGTAGAGACGGCCTGTCCACGGATGACTTCCGGGGCCCTGAATTCCGCGCTCCCCGCGTACTCATGTATGTAATTATCGTTGTATACAATCCGGGCATCTCCAAAATCAATCAGCTTTAGACAGGCGGACCCCATCACGTTCTGTACCATCAGGTTCTCCGGCTTCAAAGATGGAAAAGTAGGGTAAAGTAAAAATCACATTATCTAGAGTATACAATACCAATTCTAAAACATTCAAGTTCAAAATGAATATATGAATCAGTATATAGAAGATAAAGGGACATAAATAACCTTAAATAGATCCTGTTTGTTTGGTTTGTAAACTAATTAGTTACCATAAGAGTAGATACTTTATAATAAATATTACTGTAAAATATTCAATGTATACAATTTATGACTTGTGAATACTAACTATATCGCAACGTTTTTTGATCTCAAGAAAACAATATTTTTATATAAAGCTTATTAATTCACGCCGCTTCTTTATAATACCTTGACGTCGAGATGAACTATCCTACAGTTGTGCAGGTATTATTTATATATAATACCTTGACGTCGAGATGAACTATCCTACAGTTGTGCAGGTATTATTTATATATAATACCTTGACGTCGAGATGAACTATCCTACAGTTGTGCAGGTATTGGTTATATATAATACCTTGACGTCGAGATGAACTATCCTACAGCTGTGCAGGTATTATTTATATATAATACCTTGACGTCGAGATGAACTATCCTACAGTTGTGCAGGTATTGGTTATATATAATACCTTGACGTCGAGATGAACTATCCTACAGTTGTGCAGGTATTGGAGGGCAGTCAAAAGTTGACGGATATAGTCCGCCGCCTCGATTTCGTCAAATATTTGCCGCTGGCAGATGAACTCGAATAGTCTACCAACCTCCAAACTATAAGAGATAGATAGCATTTCCAAACTTTTTTTTAAATAGACAAACATATTTTTTGATGTAGGAAATAACATTCATCTGAAAAACTTACTTTTTAAAATTCGAAATAAACTACGTATAAAAATGAATTAAGGACGTTGGATCCTGCGATCAAGTCTTTAAGATATAGTTGATTTGGTATTGTAAAATATGAATTTACAAGTAGAATTAATATATGATGCATAATTTCCACACTAGAGGAGCTATATCAATCGATAAGAATAATTCATTTTTTAATGAGACATAATTTAACAATATCAACACTATTTCCCATTTTCATTTTAATTAAAAGGAACAACAGACAAGGTACAAGAAAATCATTTTTAGAACAGATTCAACGAAGGACTCATTGGCGAGGCTTTAGAACCATTTTAACAGGAGCTTGGACTTTGGGCTGTTGAGCTAAACGGATATGTGACGTAGGTCTGTCTATTTCATTGTAGAAAACTCAGCCAAAGCTCTTTGAAATCAACAGGATTTGTCTGGCTTTTACGCGAAGTCTACGCAATCGGTGTATATTTCGCTTGACAAATGCGTCACTTTAATTTGTTTTGACGCAAGAAATAGATCGTTACAACCTACTGAAAGTCCGAGGTCTTGTTAAAATGGTTCTATTTTGCCAGATGGTGGTTTGGTCTATTGTTCATTCGCCGACAAATTACAATCAAAAAGGGTGAATCTTAATAAAAATTTTCATTAAAAAAGGATGGATGGGTGTATATATATGCATCTCTCTCTCTCTCTCTCTCTCTCATTATTAATCTGTAAACTTGGAAAAGTTCTTGATAAGCCCTACATGCATTTTCATTACATCCTTTAATTTCTTAAAAAAGTACTGTCCTTTATTTTAATAAAGTTGAAAGCCTTTGTCTAGGGATAAATTGTATCAAGTTTACTTGAAATGACCAAGTGGTTCCAGAGGAGATAAATTCCTCGCAGGCAACCAAAATTTGAAATGCCATAATGTGCGCATATTTTTTTTCTAAGTTCAAGGGGGATACCTCTGTAAAAATCATCGAACCTAGACCAAATTCAAACTATATACCGAACCACAATGAAAACTAGTACATTGTTACTAATTGTGCTCTCTTGTCTAAATGAAAGACTTTCTAGTCTGTGTAGGGGATCTTCATTTGTCATCAATTTCATCGATAAGGGTATTTAAGGTTTTACATACGACCAGCGCTAAACGCTTGGCAAAGGAACCGGTGCGCTGGTGTATTATAACAGAAAATGATATTCATAACTTATTTTAAACCAGGTAATGTCATTTAAATATTTCAAATTCGCATGATAGATAAGAATACGAAATATTCAAAATTCTATAGAAACACCAACTCATAAATTTAAAATCTCAAAGAATCTTGGGGTTTTTTAAATAAATATACTCATTTATTTTTAACTCGAAATATTTTTTTTAACACTGAAACATATTCACTCACAATTCCATGACAATAAGTAGGTTGCTAGCCGTCTCGTAGAGGTCATACAACTGCACGAGATTCTCGTGCTGCAGAAGATGGAGGATGTTGAATTCCATCTCTACTTCCTCCTTCCGTGTCTGTCGTCTGTTCAGGTACTTGACGCTCACATACTGGTTGGAACACTTCTGTAGACATTTCTTCACAACTGCAAATCTTCCCCTATACATCAAAAGTCAAATTGAATATCATTTCTTATACGAAAAAAACCCTGTAATTAACATAGCATCTGTTTACACTTTTGGGCACCAACCTGCCGATTTCTTCCAGTTCTTTGTAATCGTTATCAAACGTTGACTTCCATATTGCCTGGGTTCCCTCGTCCTTCTCGGGCATTTCTGTAAATATCATGAATAGTGGAACTACATGTATTACATTTGATGGTATGCTTGATGGTTTTGTGTATGTGTGTGTGTTTTTTTTTGGTTGTTTTTTTATTTTTTACAAAATATGGCATGCAATAATTTTCCTTATGGTGTAAATCACGTTATTAAAGTACATGTATAAGTACATGTGTATTTGGATTCCAGTAAATTTAGAGGATCTTAAAGACCATCGATGTATTGACATGTACCAGTAGCTGTCAAAAGGATTTAAGCCGATTTAAACTGACAAAAAAAAAACAACAACAACCCAGAATCATTGTCAGAGTTAGACTATACCAAGCAAAAATACATGTAGAGTGGGTTCTCTATAACTTCGTGGACATACAAGAGAACTGTTGAAGTGTATGAACAAGGACCTGTCGAAAAACTCTTTTGCTTCCTGATTTGATTTTGCTTATGAATTTTCTCGCATTTTTTCTCAATTTCTGACTAAAACCATCATTTCATCTCGAAATACTTTTTAAAATTTTCTGACAGCAAAAGCTATAAAAATGAACATTTAACGGTTTGAGAACAACCAAAGTGCTCCGTTGTAAGTGTTAGGCAGATTAAATGGCTATTAAAATGTATTTAGATTGCTTTCAGCAGACAGCGATTCCGATAGATTCCGATAGATCACCATAATATAAAGCTCATTGCAGGACATTAAATCCGCTAACAGTATCCTTATCTTCATATTTGTAATGTGTTTTTATCTAGATATACAATATATAATAAAATTGTTAAACAAACGTCTTATAATTTTAATTACCAAGCTTTTTAGAAATTTTACTCAAATAATCTACCATTTTCTTGGGGAATGATGACAAAGTCGGACTCTACGCTAGGCTCACTCATGCCCACGCTGTTGTTGGAGCTGACCCGGAACTGGTAAGCACAGCCTGTCACGAGGTCACCTATGACCTGTGACGTATTTGGCACATACGGAATGGCAGCTTGCCACATTGCCATTTCTCTCTCTCGTAATTCGATTGTATATCCCTGAATCTGACCACCGGACAGTGGGGTAGGGGGCGGGGCCCACTCCAAGTGAACGGAAGTACCGACTTGGTTACGGATTAGTGGCTTTCCAGGCGGTTCAGGCCGATCTGCATTTACAAAATATAACATTTACCGAATGTTTACGGGTTCTCTTTTTTATTTATGTTAGAATCATTTTAACAAGAGCTTGGACTTTGGGTAGTTATGTCAAACAGCAATGTGACATAGACGTGTCTATTTCATTGCTAGCCACACAGCCTTGACCCTCTGAAATCAATAAGATTTGTCTGGATTTTGAGCTAAGACTACGCAATCGATGTATATTTCGCTTGAAACCAGCGTCATTTTAAACTTGTTTTGACGCAAGAAATAGATAGCTACGTTCTACTGAAAGTCCAAGGCCTTGTTAAAATAGTTCTAATGTTTTACTCAGTTTATAGCTAAGCTTCCAACATTATTAAATATTGTTTAGGTCTTGACAAACTTACAGAGAACCGTCACGTGGGTGCTTGTTGTTATGGACCCTAGTTCACTGTACGCTGTGCAGGAATATTCGCCGCTCTCTGCAAGGGAAATACTGTTAACCTGAAAGCATAAAAGAAAAAAAAATGTTTTCCCAATCTTCATATTTTAAAGTTCTTCGATCCTCAGCTTCAAAATATTTTTTTTCATCATAAAAATGTTATTTATCCTTCAAAGTTTATAAATGAAATAGAATAAAAAGGAAGTTGTTGATGGTATCAATGTGTTTTACGAAGTTATTGCAATTTTGGCCTTGATGAATATAATCTAGAGTTATCGATCATTGATGAGGATCGAAGTTTATTGACGGTTGTTTCTATCTAGAACTACACATGTAGTTATAGCTACCGCAAGGGAGACAAATCCATCCTCGCTGCTGGTTATTTGGAAGCGCTGTCCAGGCTCAAGGGAGGTGGTATTTTGGAACGTCCATTTGATATCTGGACGGGGTCTGCCACAAATCCTACATGTGAGGACCGCGGTATCTCCGGCCTGGACAGTGATAGGGGTCAGCGGCTGGAGAACTGACGGTACCATCTCATACAGCAGGTCATGGGACCACACCTGTCATACATAATCAAATCAAAGGCTTAATTCAAATCATACAAAACATTAAAGAAAAACACCAAAACAGCGCGTATAGAAGCAATAGAATAGGCGTGATCGCGTTATACGTGTATGCTCACCTTCCTATCTCGTTCATTGGCTCTAGGCAGGGTCTTGCACTTCCTCTCGGGTGTCCTCTCGGCTTCCATCACTTTTCTCTCCGGTCTCAGTCCTTGCATTTTCATTTTGAAGAGTTGCCAAGAACTTTTCCTAAAATAAAGGTTACAAAGTAAGAATTATACACATTAGTCTGTTTGAAAACTGTTTTCAGGGTAACTTTGGCCAGAACTGCCGCTTGCGAATTTTGATTGGATGATATTAGATACAGAACTTAGAACATATTACATTGTACATGTATCACACATTTAAATATATGCACTTTGGGTAAAAAGAAAAAAAAAAGAATATAGAACTCGTACGTTTTCAATGACATTACGCAAAATTCCCACGAAGATAATTTAAATATTAATTCTCCATAAAGTTTACACATGTACATTTATGTCTGCAGATATATTTTGCACTCTTTACCTTAGACTACTTTCATCTTTGGGTCCTATTGCCTGCATGGGTATCCATCCCTCGGCCGCCGGGGAGTGGGCGTTGGCGGGACGGTACACCAGGAACATGTTCTGTTGGTTGGAGCAGACCACCTGTACGATCTCTCCCCGGGACACCGAGATTTCATCCTCCTTCACGGCTAGGTAATCGTACATCACTTTGCCAATGTGTACGAGGTTTCCCTGTTTCAACAATTCTTTCTATTATCTTCTCAATAATGAAGTGATTTCAAAAGTATACGTTACGTTTTTCGTTACAGACTTAATGCATAGGCATACCGAATAGAGGAAAACTAAACCAATTTTTATTCACCTGCAAGGGAACACCGCGAGGTTGTAAGTTGCCTCCATATTCACATGCATTTGGTGTACATTGTACATATTCGTTTTAGTTGCCGCGTAACTGTTAACTCGCTTGTATATTGTGAAATAAAGTACAAGTAGCTGTAAAAAATTGGTTCACAGTATCCCCTTTGAAATATAAAATTATGGCCAAGTAAAATTGAATTTGAACAAGATAATTTTATGCTCAAAAGACCTTCTTATCTTTAATTTTGTAATTCTGGTCTAGACTATAAACAAAGTACATTTGTATTTGTGAAGTATGTTTAGCTTAAAGTATGCAAAAAATTAAACCTATTATAAACAGTTTCGTCGGCTTTTCCCTTAAAAAAGCATATTGAACTGAATGAAACGTCTAAATATAGTGTGACTTGTTCCTCTCTAAAGATTTAAAGCTACTCACCTCCAGCATGTTTCTTCACATACCATGCGTTAAAGAGCAAGATGCACCATTAGCCCTAGTTCCCTAATGTCTACATGCACATCTTTCATTCTATCAGGGTTAATGACAGTTATGTCTGAAATATTATCAATCTTCTACACGTTCTGTCAGTCAATTTGATGCTGCGAAATTTACAGGGCAATATATTATTTCATAAAGTGATGATTTTTTGTGATAACCTATATACAGATACAAAATGAAGTCGTTTATCTACGTTTCTCTCTGTATGTTATGTTTTAGGGGAGAATCGTGGTTTGTGTCATATTCTTGATTACAGGAGAAATGCGACACCTAGCTCTATTTCGTGACATACATTATTTCGAAATTAATTATATATACCAAAACCTGATAGTTTTTACCTTCCTTAATCGTGATGTCAAACGAATCTATTGACCAAAGGGTCTTCTAGTGATTTGTAAATCATGAGCTCAAGACCAATTTGAGTTGTAACAATTTTATCTTTGTGCCGAGATAAATGTATTTGGAGTTTTTAATATACTTTATAGACAGTGACCACATTTTAAATACTAGTATATCAAATGTACTTGCATCCGTATCAATATCTCCCAGTGTCCCATTCCTGTTTACCATCTTCTTCCGGTACATCTTAACTGGCCTTCAGCTCAATTCTATTTCACGTAATATGTCGCGGCTAGTTTTTTATAGGCATCAGTTCATCAAATAAGTTCTAGTGGAAACAAGTGGACCAACTAAACAGTTTCTATACATATCCCAATTTCTGGTTTAGCAAAAACATTCTAGAACATTAAAATGTTAATTATTTTTGCAAAACCAGTTATATTTCATTTCCATGCAGCCTCTCAAATATCATGCATTTAGATCTAACTCTTGACATGCATGTTAAGCAGTGTGGGTTTAAATATATAATGCAAAAAAATCCTTTGTTGGTGTCCTTGATTCCATCCAACTCAATTTCTACATCTTTCTGCTGCTTCCCCTAGTATACTGTCCCTTCACTGATTGTAGAACAGAAAAAAAAACTCACGTTCGATTCGTATGAGAACAATACTTTATTGTCAGCCAATGCAGAATAGAATTCTGATAACAACAAAGCATCTTGTAGCCATATAATCTACCATTGTTTATCACATATACGTAACCACCCACGCAATTTCAGCACCTACACATGTAGAATATGCAATCAGATCAGTAAGTACAGATCTAACTGGAGAAAAATGTTTCCATTGTCATGTCATTATGGCTCAAATAGTCATTTTCAAATCTTCGTGGAAATATCACCAACAGAATTGGATAAAATTGTTCGGTTTATCAATTTTAAGGGCACAACTTTAAAATTAAGCTTAGTCTTTGTGCATATTCTACATGCAAGGTGAATTCAAATATCTAATCCTTCTCATAAAAAAAATGCACACTCAGCACTATCAGATATATAATATATATATATAATATATATGATGTAATAAATTATTCAGTAAGGTACATCGTAGTTTTAACCATAGAAATTTTTATTTCTATTCAATTAAAATCCTTGAAGAGTTACATAAATTTTCCTGAAAAAGATTACATCTAAATCAATATTGATAACCTAAACCTTTCAAAAAGCAGAGTCCAATGAAATATCTCTGCTTTTCCTGGACATATTCTTAAATCCAAAGCTGAACCTTAGGCTTTAACAAGTTAAAGAGAAAAGTTTCACACAGAATACAAGAAAATGGGAATGTTATCAGAAACATGCTGCTGAAATGAAGTATGCGAATTACAGTTCTGGGTATTCATTTAGTTGAGAGTACAATTACTCAGCCATAAAAAAAAATACATACAGCAAGTAACGAAAGTATTCATGGAAAACTACACATTAAGACAATTTCAGCTGCTTTGTATAATACAACCTTTAGCAGTGCTATAATTATAAAGATATAAAAGATAAAAGATTGAAAATTAAAAACTATCATGATAGATGAAGCTAGAACAAACTGAGACTATGCAGTTACCCGGTACATATATGTTGACCACATTAAGGGAATACTGAAGATTCTAGGTACATCTGTACTGACATGTACTCTGACTAGTAGATCAAAAATCTGATTTCTTAGCTAGCACTTTAAAATAACCTTAAAATGTAATATTGCACATAGATCACTCTCCAACAATTAATTGATCACCATTCTACATATAAGAAATTACAGTCCTTCTGATAATTTTCAATGACATGAATATTTCTACACTGCTAACGATAAGAAAATGACACATAGATCATATTGTGAGCAATCTATTCTAAGATGACCTTCACATTATCATAAATTAATCTAATAGAATAGATGTCAGAGATAACATTTCCCATACAATACAATGATTAGTTTTGGGACTGTTCCCTTGAATACTGTCCGATTAACACTCTTTAAGGTGACTATATAAAACCACAAGGGGATCACATGTTCATCATTTTACAGAACATGATTCAGTAGCATATCTGTTGAGCAAAAAAAAAAATCAAAAAAAAAAATCAACAAAGTAAAAAGCAAAATACATAGTGACCATACATACTATACACCCAGTCGGTACAGAAGTCAGATAAATTACATCATGATAATAAATAAATGGACATACAATATCACAGCAGATATCTGTACACATATACATCTACTTTCACTTCTAGACTTTCACTTCAACACCTTGGATGTGTTTTTCTTTGATTGCCTGCTTTTTAACTTTAAGTTCTGCTATCAATTAAACTATTCAAATGAAATAACATACAACACTGGTACACCATTTCTGTTATAATGCCTTTATAAATATCATAAAATATGGAGAGTTCTGATTTGTTTTTTCTCCCACGCTCTCATATCATAATGAAAGATTATTCACACAATGAATAAGATCTATTACTATAAATCATTTAAATATCAATTAATGGTTTAAATGTAAAACTGTTCAAAAATGCACATTTGCATTTTTCTGTTCAAACTAGTAAATGGTGAACACAAGACTTATGGATTTCTTCTTTTGTTAGTAAATGGGAATGAACATCGTTACAAAGAACAAGATCAAATGATTAGGGGGAGGTAACTGCGCTTGACTGGAGTCGTCTTATCAGAAACATACACATGCCTGAGCAACACAGTGTGCATTGATAAAAAAGTGCACAGTCCTTTTAATTTCACCAGATCTGTGAATCAAGACCCTGAGATATAGCAGTTCATAGCTCTGTGCAAAAATTAATTCTCCCCTCCAGATTATATAACGCTTTAACAAGTCAGAGTGATTGCAGGCAGATCTGATGCATCAATTTTGAACTTCACACAAAATGCATATTTTTGGTGTATATATCTACAAATCTATCATTAGATCTAATCACAGAGAATCCACATCACGTGTGAGTTTGTCATCACAAAGATTAGGAACGCTGTCTAGAAGCCTATCAGTGAATCACGATGCCTTCATATGCTGCTCACTTACCACAGGCTGTTGTTGATCATCTGTGTTGTTGACATGGTTACTTGAACCTTCAGAAGTCCTTGACCCACCAAGGTCATTGTTCTCAAGGTCTCCTGAAAACACAGAGTCACTGTTTGATTTTTTGTACTTGTGTCCTTCAGATTTCTTTGGTTTGGGGGTTGAGTCCTCCCTGTCTGATTTGACAGGAGATTTTTGGACTGCGTCGCTAGAGTAGTCTTCGAGGTCTGGTTTTGATGACTGTGTTGGAATAGACTGAGATCTTAGTGTGCTGTTGGGGGACCCTGACGTCGTCCCGTTGGTTTTACTTGTCTTGGGGGAAGGTTGAGACATAGATTTGTGCAAGGAATAATCTTTGGAAGGGTTTGTTGAGATGTCAGGTGATGACCTTAAAATAAAACAAACACATGTACAGGTAAAGAAAGAAATTTTTGAAAAAATCCTTTGTAAGAAAAGGTTCTATTAATTTAATATTCATCACAAAAATGTTATACTTACAAATCTGTTGATCGCATTTTTGTAGGATTGGTAATGGCTAAAAAAATAATTAAATTGATGTTAAATATCAAAACACAACTGCATTTCTAGATAAACATGAAATACTATCCTTACTTCGATCACATTTGAAGCATGAACCTGAATTGCACGTCACTTAAATGAAGCGTTTACCTATGGTGAAGAAGCCCTGCATATCTAATATAGATTTAAGACTAGAGACCCAGTTGTTTTTGACTTCTTCATTGGGACACTGTATGAGGTATTTAGCATCAGAGCCAGGAGACTTGTCTGTCAGCATAAACCGCAGTGGTTCGTCTGGTATGTTAGGCTCCATTACCATCTGATTGGTCTGAAATTTATAAATGAAATTAAGAAAATAACTAGAAAGTCACTGATTTAATTTCTATTTAAAAAAAACTCCCATATTTCAGAGATACTGATATATTTTATTTATTTACCGCTAATATGATTTAATTCATCAAGAAAAACCCAAATTGCAATTTGTATGAAATTTCCAACTTATTTTTACCTTTAAACTGTTTTTGTAAATATAGTTGGCATTTGAGAAATTCCCCTTCTTCCTTTCTATCTTTTCACTAAAAATAGTGATTTGATCAAACTGAAACACATGGCGTTCCTTGAACTTGTAGTCTGTTTTATTCTTCTCCACCTCTGCCACCTGCAGTGTGTCTTGTAGGAGTAACTTCCCTTGTGCTGTGATCCTTCCCTGTACACAGAGGAACAGAATGAAATCATGTTTTCAAAATATCTACTTGTACTGGTAATTCAATTCATGCATATGCATGTGTAACTTTCATTATTGTCATTTTGTAATTTTTATTAATAAAAATGTTGGTTTTTATTTGCATGTTTGTAAAATACTAATAATTTCCCTTCTTTTATATTATAAACTTTAAAAAGTATCTTTTGGTTAACCATTTGGAAAATTTTGACTGGATAGATTAAGTATTTTATAATGCTACATGTTTAAGTTCATTTACAAAGCATAAGAAAGTACATTAAGAAGTACAAGAACAGGAAATGAGTCGTAAGGAAATACATCCGTCATTAGTATGTAAATGCTTACATCAAATCCCTGCAGCCTCCCTACTTGCATCATATCATTGGCCGCTTTAGGAACCACACACATGACATGGAGAGCTTTTTTGAGGCTGTCCGTGGATTCCCCTGCTCGTTCTGTATACTTAAGTATGTCCTGGTGAAGACAAGTAGGCAGTCATTAATACTTGGTCTTATTTCAGCTCAAAGAAGTTTACCAACGCAGTGAATATAATGTCATTGTAAGATACAAAAGAATGTAGACAGCTAAGATATTTGAATGATTTTATACAATATGTCTTAACCATTGTAAATTTCATCTGAGTTTGGTCATAACCCATTGTGAGAGCAATGTCAAATTAATCTGGGCGAGCCTTTCTGTGTATATAGATTTTTACAATGGGCATTAAATCTTTCGTTTTCCTTTTCAACAGGTTCAAGCAAATCAAAATAAAACAAATCAGAACAAGTCAACCTACCCTGAGCAACAGTTGGTACTTCATGATTCTTTGGACTGGTTTGATCAGGAGGTCAGACAGCTGCAGGCGGTGCTTCAACTTCTGTCGAATTTCCTGAAATCGAAAAAACATTCATCAGTCCCTAACATAAGTAAAAATAACACTTGTTCAAATGAGACTGAGGTAACATTTTAGCTCATCGTAAGTTTTCTGGCCCAGGGTTCTGTACAGGTTTTATGGTATACAATAAACAGGCTCAAGATTTTGATGTTTGAGAACATTAAATTCAAATGATCAACAGCTAGTTTGCTCATAAACATATTGAAAATACTGTAAATTTATTTATTATATAACATACCTCAAAGTATGTGTCGCTATATTCTGCCACTATGAACTCTGATTTGGGTTTGTTTTCACAATACTTGACATACATATGAAGTCGCCTCTCCTAAAATTGAAAAAATGAAACTTCAAAACAAACTTAGACTTCATCCTGCCAAGATATTTATCAATACAAAGAGTGAAAGTTGAAAACTAGCTAATGAGGCTGGCGCATCTTTTTAAAACTCCCAACAGTGCTTTTAGTTATCTCCAGTAGATGACATCTCATCCATTATTTTCATACTTACATATCTTGTGAAGAGTGAGCCTAATTTCTGTGCATCATCAACACATTTCTCCACCTCCTTACAAAATGTTCTGAAAACAAACAAAAAGCTGCTGATAAATTGGGACCCAAGAGAGTCTGTTTTTGCTATCTTCTATTTATTGCTCTGACAGGAATACAATAATTCACTACAAGGCAACTTAATGAGCAGAGTAGTTTTCAATGTTGTTTTAACATTATAATTATGATCTGAGAATTTTCATTTTACATCAATCAAGTGATCCTGCCAATAAATGTATAAAACAATTTTGGCAGTCTCTCTGTTTCATCGTTTAATATTAAGTAGCTAAATGAATCGATTGATTTGGGTTCCTCAGTATATGAGAATGATTAACGAGGGCAATTCTGATTTTTTTATAACCATGATACGAAAATATACCGACTTATGGAGTGAAATGACTTATGATTCTCCCTTCCAAATGCAATAAAGTGTGTAATAAATGATGTTGTAATCAGACTGGGATTTGAAATTTAAAGTTCTGGGTAAACATTGGGCACAAAAACTCAGTAAATATTGGTATCATGTGTTGCGTCATGTCAAATTTAATAACGCCTTACTCTTTGTGCCACTCGTAAATCTGGTGAATATTTCCAAACACTATTTTGTCCTTTCCTTCCATATCTGGTGGAATAGGGTTTTCTTTCATGTATTCCATGTAACCCTGAAATATATGCAATTAATTACGTAAACAACCAGTCCTTCGACAATGAAAATGATTACATTTCATAACAGTCCTTCCAATGTTAAATAATTTGGGGCTTCAAAATTTATTATGAAAATATGAATCTGTTTTCTATGACCTGAATTTCACAAACTTCTTTTTAATAGAGTTAACTATATATAATTTTTGTTGTTGTTGCATAAAATGTTGCCAAACAATATATCAATATACCCTTATTACAGGGTTGTCTTTAAAAATTGAAGTAGAAGGAGGAAATGAAAAAGTAGCAGGGGGTTTGGGGGTCTTCCTTATAGCTACATTGTGTTTGAAATGCAAAAATAGCCAGGTAATTAAGACATTATAGGCGGGGGAATTCCCCGCCTCCCGGGTCTTAGAGACAACCCTGACTTATTAAACAAAGCAAAATAATGGTATCTGCAATTCTTTTTCTCAAAAGTCCTAAAAATTAGTTAATGTACATGTATATAAATAGATACAATCTGTAGTTTAATTACTTTAAAAGTATATCACATGCATGTATTTCCAGCACATGGTTTTCCCTACAGAAGAATAGAGATATAAAGCAGTTACCGGTAAATGTATACATGTATTGGTATATATACTTACATCAACAACCAGTCCCAGATCCTTAACATAATCATTTTCTGTTTCCAACAGTTCCTGCATCACAAACCTGTGTAAGAAATTAAACTCTGCATGATTAAAACTGCTGTTTAATTGATCTGTTACTTTAGTTAAGTGTCTTTTCATTCATAATATTGGAACTTCTTATTAGACAGATGCCCCCCCCCCCCAAAAAAAAATTAAGTTTTTGAAAGGTTTATAAAACATAAATGAAAAATTTCAGATAATTATTTACATCTAACTATGTTGTTCAGAATTCACAAAATGCTTGGGTGTTGGATAGCAGTTAAAATTCAATTTCCATTTTTAAATTGAAAGAAAATAACTGGAGTAAATCTCAATTAACAGGCATCAACAAATGCAGACACAGATAGAAGATTCATTAACATTCAAGTACGGGGGTGTTTCCACTCTTCCTTTTTGTTATGTAACAGTTCTAAATCCCCAATAGTGAGTTCACAGCTGTGTGGTTTATCTTCTATGTTTCAGTGATGAAATTACAAAGAAAACTCAATCACATCATTTAACTGCTATTTCCTTCTTTTAATGTGGCAATTAAAATTTTTCAAAGTTAAGTATTGTTGGCACTTCAACTGCAAGATCATACTGTTCAACATCACTTACTTAATCTATGTAGCATGCTCCAAATGCATTCAATCAAGATGAACAAAGGATGAATTTATCAATCAATTGATCTGTTAAACTTTTTCCCCATTATGAAATTGTGGTTAAACCAGAAAAGGGAGCATATCTCAACAACCTTGTTTTATGGGCATATATTCTGCATCATTTATTTCACATGATACCTCCATTTTGTGGAGGCGAAGATGCAAAGGCTCATTTCAATCTCAAAATGAAATAAGCATGAGGAGCGATAAATGCTTACCCCCATGTCAGACAGTATATCAATCCAGCATTGGAAGCACTTGTAGAAAACAACATTATATGTATATATAAAAACCTACTAAAATGATAAACATCAACCATAAAAAAACCTTGAGGATGAGATTGGGGGTATTTTTTATTGCGTCTTATCTGCCCAATGTCTGCTGAGTCTGTTTTGATTTCTTGACAGAAAACATACAGTTTAGAAAAAAACCCTGTATAGAGCATTCAATGAAAATGTAAAAAGTAACGGCATCCTTCAATTTCATAAGAAAAAGAATTCAAATGTGGTGCTGTGGTTATAATGAACATTTCCTATGGATATAGTCTTGTTTTGTGTATCATTTGTATATTGTATTTTTTTCCCCATGGATTAATGGAATCTGATGGACTCTCCTCTCTTACCTCCGCTTGGTCACATTCTTTTCCCTCTCTGCCTCCTGATTGGTTTCACTCTCCACTTCCCCTCCTAGTTCTGAGGCACCCTGACCTGCAGCGTCCTCCTTGTCACCATTATTAATGTCCTGTAATACAATGTTTATAGGTACATCTGGACATTTTCAATAGAAAGTAAACATGTTAGATTATTGCGAAAGGATGTGTAAACTAAACAAATAAATTTCCATATGGTAGGTTGGTTCTGAGGAGCACACAGTTTCACATGTTACTTTATTTCCAATTGTGTCTGTCATTTTAGAAACCATTATTTTTAACACCCCCCCCCCCAAATGAATTTTAACAATGTAGCTGCACCATGTCACTTTCCCCAGAGTTTATAATTACTCTACAGCTAACAGATTGTATTGTTTTTTATTTCTGAAAATTGTTTAATAACTGGTACTGAGTTCAATACATATATTCATGCATTAAAACAGGTAATGGTTGCTGATGATCTGGAAAAAGTAATATAACAAACTCAAGTCTCATCAACTATACATTGATCCTTTGAACATTGAACTTTTACAAAGAAATGTATTAAAGGTTTGGGTTTTTTTTTTACTCATGCACAAAACAGGGACTAAATATACTTGAGTAAAAAAATTGTGTGTCAGAATACATCTATTACTCACAGGCATTAAAAAGGTTGAGAAAAACTAAATTTGCATCTAAAATATGAAGATTCTGGTAATTAAAGTAGGATATTTTGCCTTTATAATTAAAAACATCTTATGCTTGGCTTTAGCAATTTATGCCAGTACTGGGTAAAAAAGACGGAAAAAAAATGAAGAATGCGTTGCCAATGCCTGTATTTTGCCTAATAACCAAAGGGTTTGTTCTTATAGACAAATAAGAGGTAAGTGTTTCCCGAAGAGTCATTAATACATCATACTCATGATCACTGTTAATAGAGGTATAGATAAAGTCAAGATGAAGACCAGCATTATTATGATTGACACGTATCTATTGTTGGCCAGGCTGTTGACAAAACAGTTGCCAATGATGGCTTAAGACAGCTATCAACAAAGTGTCATACAAACATCCTACTCATACCATTAACCCTTTGTTTCAAAAGTAACACTAAAGTTTTGATGGCTATATTGATAGTCATTACAGAATTTTTTTTTCAACTTTGAATTATTTTCTCTCTTTTCTAGTTAAAGAAAAATTACATGTCTGACCTTTTGACAAAAGTTGGTCTTTCCAATATTAGATACAGCATGGATTGCAGTATCGTGTAGAAAAGCATGCAAGAAAATGAAGTGGTAAATGCCATACATCCCCCCAATTTGATCCCACCCTACATTCATCTCTCTCTCTCTCCACATCATGCCAGCATTGAACAGCATCAGGCACTTATATTGTTCAAAAGCACATGTACGCAAATACATGGCCAGGAATGAATGTCAACAATGTACAGTTGCCAGAAATACCGTCTTTTTTTCAGGAGCAAATTACCTCAAATTCCATTAGACATAATAGAAGGGTGATTAATAAATCTCCCTTTTAGCAAGCTGGGGAGAGAATAAAGGCATGTCGCTATTGTACTGTTAGAAGTCTGTAGAAAGTCTGCAGAGGGTGACTGAGCAATTGATCAATAGGGCAAAATATTTTCACTGCTGTTTTTCCAAAAATTCTATCAGACACATGGATGTCTGCTATCTCAAAAACAAACATTGGCAGCTTCAAAACAATGTTTTGAAACCATTGTGAAGAATTCTCTCTTGTGAGTAAATATAGAAAGTGTGTCATATGTAATATGATCTAAAGTCACTTGAATGTCAAATAAAGGTCACTCAGACAATTTTGAATTTTTCCCTTAATCCCCATTTTTGTTGAAATTATTTTGCAACACCAAAAAAAAAAAAAAAAAAAAAAAAAAAAAAAAAAAAATAGAAATCTAGGCTATCTATTCCAAATATGATCCTATCAAAGTAATAGTTGCATTTACGCATAATAAACATAACATAAAGGTTAAATGAAATTGTGTTCATGACAACGCCAGTCGAACATAAATTCTATTCATGATATAAGGTGGATTTCTTTCAGTAAAGTTTTTTTTTTCTTTAGGCTTATTGCAAGAATGTTGGTGATTGTATGCACATATATGAACACAATTCCTATTCTTTTTTCTTCTCTGAATTGTTAAATAGGTTAATAAAATCTTCAATAACATTTTCTTGTGGTGAAACAATGATTTACTAGTATGTAATATGCAAAATTTTTTCTTCAGGAAGTTTTTTTGTTCAAACCTATCTTTTGTTTATCAAAAAAGAACATTTAAATTCTATTAGGCAAAGGGCATAGAAATGATGTTCCTTTTCAGTGATTAGGATGCTTTGAATTTGCTCTCTTCATTTCATTTCAAAGATTACGATGACACACAATGCTAAATCGTTTACTAATATGTAAAATTCTACTTTAAGGTGTTCAGTAGCGTAGTTCCCCAAAGACAGGACTGTTCTTCGGAGATAGGCAAACCAGAGCCAGAATTGTAAAAAATTACAATTACCATGTCTTTGAACATTTTCTCCATGGTGGCAGCCGATGCTGGTCCAATGGAGGCCGAGTTTCCCTCAGAAATTAGGGGCTGAAAAAATAAATATATTGACTGTATGACTGACTTGGGTTGCATTATAAACTACTTTATATGACCATTAGACCTAAGGAAAGAAAATAGTGATAAATATGTCACACAACTGTCACTTACAAGATTATTGCCTGTTAATGATTCTCTACAATAATTATAATATGTGTACTCTACTACTGATATTAAAGCTTAATAAACAAATAAAATATATTTTTTTATTTAAAGCATATATTTCACAGAATCTTTTTTAAACTGCCTTTGAAGAAAGAAAATTCTAACATCTTTACAAAGTATGCTTGAGGTACCTCGATTTTTGTGAAATAAAATTTGTTTTAAAAATCATTAAATTTATACGTCAAAATATCACTAACAACAAATATATCAAATATTTGAAGTGCATGGCTGTTTCAGACATGATCAAATGGATCACAAAATCAATACAGATTCTGTGACATACTAATATAACACAAACATTGTTCAATATTGTTATCATAGTCATTTTTTTTGACTTGCAATAAAATGCAGCAACAGATGTTGAAGTTCAACCACTAACCAAAAAAAAAAAAAAAGGAAACAAATACACACGTAACAATAACTTGAATTAGCAATTAATGATAATAAATTTCACTCACAAGGGAATCAAATGGCTGCATAGGTGGAGGCATGGCAATCTCCTCGGTCTCATCTGGAGACCTATCCCCTTCTGCTTCCAAGGGGGACTCTGCCGCTACACTGGCCTTGAAAGGTAATGGTTTTGGAGCCTGGGTAGGGACTGCATTAGTAGCTGTTATCACTTCCTGTTCTCCTTGTTCCTAAAAATAATAAACTTTCTTATTTTTTTCCTCACAAAATACCTAATCATAGAATAACTAAAAACTAATTCTTTACATTTTCTAAGGACTAAGAACAAAATATATACATTTGTTATCAATTTGTGATTTAATTTTTACGTTTGGTTCATTGATTGTTTTATCTTTAGCACAATGAATAATATATTTTGATCAGGACTAGATAAGAGAGACATGCTTAATCATAAGCATTGTTCCAAATCAATGTTTAAATAACATGAGATAAAAACACAATGAAAGATTCAATGAAAATTGGGTCTTTGGCCATAGCAGCAGGAACACTTCATAGTTTAAACACATGCTGGGCTTTGGGGGCCATAAAATGAGTTCAGCCCTATTGTCAAAGTCAGGCTAAAATCAAAAGTTAGCTAAACTCTGTTATATGGCCCCGGAGCCTGATATATGTTAAACAAATTCCAAAAGATTACACAACACTGGTTATTGAGCTGTGAAGCTATACATAAACAGATTAACCTGGAGTTAATGTGTTCTTACAACCACGGTTCTGTGTCTGCTTTGATGAATTAAATCCATTTATCACATAGTATTTACACCAAATAATTAATGACTCAATTACTTGCACATGTCACACTTGGGAGCAAGCTTCTACTTTATAGTTTTGAAATGTTTTTTATAATCTTTGACAACCAACTCCAGAGTGCTGTTTTGTGCTGGTTTTACGTTTATTTATTGACTAATATCAGGCAACAATCAATATTTATTGCTTATCTAAGCAACGAATATCAACTTATTTAAGTAGGACCTAGAATTTTATTTTGAAAGTATATCATCAATGGCAGAAAAATGCAAACAAGACATTAATGTGATCATATATATCAGAGCTTGGAGCACAAACCTCCTGGTAGGGTGCATGTAGTATGCACTACACATAGAACAAAATCATATTTGAGGTCTAAGATGATCTTTTGATGAAGTTGTCAAAAAACAAATTAGAGCTCAAGTGCCAAGATGGCAAGAAAGCCTATGTAGCCATAGCACTTTGAGACAGCAGTGCAAAAACTATCTAAAGGTCAAAATTTCAGTCCAGTTGGTTATCATATCCCACACAACTGTTTGAACTACCAAGACATGAACATCTTTATCAGTACATTGAATGGGGCAAACATTTCAAAATTCTCACGATTTTTGCTAGCTTTGAGAGTGTCATCCCCAAAGAGCAAAATAATCATCACCTATCAAAGAACTCTTTACTTCTTGCATATCAAGTCATGACAATTTATATCAAAACAAATTACTGTTACATAAATCAAGCTTCAATTTCCAAAATGAGAAACTATAAAAATACCTACATTTGGTACAAAATTAATCTGGTACTTGGTGTTTTGTTTTCGCTGGCACGGGCACAGTAGATGAAGAATCTGAACAAGCACAGTGTTGTTCTCCATTATGGCTCTGCAGTAACCTCAACCATACAGATAATCACACCACCCTATAGTGAAATGCAACACCTTTTTTCCTGAATATCAATACTTTATTCCTGAATGCTTGTCTCCATGACAAACTGCCATCTATTCCCTTTATTAGACCAGATATACTTTGTCACCATTAAACATTTACAGTGTAGTCCAGCTCTACTTGAATTTGACATGCAAAATGGGTTGAGTGTATTACACAAGAGGTTCCCACTTCCTTCTTAGTGACTTAAGGGGGGTACACTAAAGAAGTGAACCACAGAGTTTAAACAACACTAGTTAAATAAAAAACATCACATACACGTGTACTAACACTGGTGTCAGAGTGCATAATATGCAAATCATTGGCTTAACAATATTATCCCAGAAACTTGACTTTGCACTGTGAGATTCATTAGTCCATCACCCGTCATTGTTTAATTAGCCATGTCCTTGTGACAACGACAATAGATAAAATCATGATCTAGGCAAGCTTTTAAATAGGTTAATGGCAGGAATTCCATATTTAGACTGGCCTTCACCATTCGACGGAGATAATTTAACAGTACCCGGTTTACAGCATTACAATGTCTCTAAATATACCTGACCCAAAAGGGTTGCTGAGGTCCATTAAATTTTTCCAATACACATCACACACTCCATTAAAATCTTTCTTCCAGAATTCTGAGATTTCAAAATACTTCGTTTTTTCTGGGGGTTAGAAAATCACAAGTTTGGGTGGTACGTTACAGAGCAGCGTTTTGTGTGATCTGACATCACTGCAACCTCACAGGTATTTGATACGTTGAGCTGTCTGTATTTTCTCACTGGCCTCTATTGATTAGTTTGGCTGTTTTCATACAATTCACTGTCTAAAAGAACTGTGACAAACCAGTTTGATTCCAACCCAGGTAGATATATAGACTACCATACAAAAAAACTCTACAATATATCACACAATATCAGACTCAGCAAGCTGGTGATAAGTTAATCTGAAAACACTGTTTTTCATACCAAATAGATCTATATCTTGATATTTTCTTAGTGTGGCATTTAAATGGACCAATTTCATGTATAACTTTAAATGAAATATAAATTGAATATGTAAGCACAAATATTCTCTTCAATAAACTTGGTTTTCATATCATTCACAAAAGGGTTTCAATTGTATGGGTGTAAGGTTTCTGTGTAACTTTCACAAGTATAATTTTTTCTACAAAACAACCCCCTTTTGAATATGCAAAAAAAACACACCAAAACCCCACAAAACTTTGCATCCTTCATAAAGACATGTTTAACGCCTGTTTTCCTTAGTGGATCTGACACAGGTTGAATATATATAAAGTACTATTGATGTTGCTTCAGGGTTTCTATGTTAAAACAAGTCTGTTTCTTTTGAAGTGGACTTCTTAGAGCCTTTTAAGACAGAACAAATACTACTCATAAAAGAATCCTACTTCCTTCAATTTTTTTTTGTTCAAGCTAAAAACTACTTCAGGGTAGCATATATTTCTGCTTTCTGCTGTAAAAAAATATTTTTTCTCCCAAGCATTTAGTAATAATAATGATTCATGGGCTCTAATAGAGGATTATCTTTTCTTTCAAGGATGGCTTGAGGTTTTTTTCAGGACTGCACAGTGCTAAAGAGGATGTTTATGTTCCTGTGCGAGTGTACGTTTAGCATTTTTTTCTCTCTAGAGCCAGCTTTGGTGATACACAGAAGTCATTTAACATTCACTTCCAAAGGTCAAACTGCACCTATGCTGTACCAGTATTGCAGACAATGTCTTCAGAGTTCACAGCCGAAATGATCCTGATATAATTGCAACCATAACAACTTACATAAGTAATGATATTATTTACCTCTAGCTCTGACCAATTTATGTCAGATTGGTTTTACAATACGCCACCAGATATATGCAAGAAGGCACTAGGATGGATATCTAATAAAATTTCTCTGGTTCTGCAGCATCCACAATGATGGTAATATTGCCATATACTGTGTATAATGTTTCAAAAATTATCTGGTTAAGGTGATCAATAAACCTCATCATGTGATGCTTGTGTGCCACACAACTTGCATAATTTTCAGACAGTACTCCTATCGTCTCTCTTTACATTGGGGTAGTTGTGTGTGAATGGTGAGAAATGTAAACATCACTGATATACATGCACTTTCCAAACTTATTTTCTAACATATGCACAATTTATCTGCTTCAGCTAATCTGAGATCAGTCGGTCTGTTAACCTTATGGTACTAAATGATGTGCAACTAAATCTTTCCTACATAATTCTTGCAAATTATCTTTCCACCTTTTGCTTTTTGGGCAATGTCTGTGGAATGTTTTGACATCAAAAACACTTCTGTAATATTGTTGATACCAGGTCTTGAACCTAAGCGCTTACTCAGACTTTCAAGTGCTCACAAAATAATTATACCACAACCTTTTCAATTTAAAAACAGATAAACAAGGTAGTGTCTCTTATTAACTAATTGCTATCACCCTCCATTTCATGCTGAGGGCCACATAAGAAAAAAAATCATAATCTTCTTCTCTATATGACCAACCTCACACAACAATGAGGTTAACACAATTTTGATACTTAAAATTCCAAACTCGTGTGCACTCGCTTAGGCTTTGATTCACATGTTAAGAATTCCCTGGCAAAGAAGAACACCATCACTATCTACTAATGGTATCCTCTGAAAAAAGGGTCTGTTAAAGTACGAAGTCCATTGAGGTTACTAATCTTTAATGACATCTGAGGAAGACACTACGGAAATGGTTGGGAACTTGTATCTCCTGTGTACTGAACCTACTGTAACAATAACTTGTAACAATAACTTAAAAAAACCATACATGCTACAGTTGTGTACTGATCTTATCTTATGTAAAAAAATCATATGTTATGGCTATTGCGCACTCACATCCCCCACTCGTAAAAATCCCCCCAAAATGTAAGAAATCTTTTAATATATCACCGCTGGATCAAGCAAGGAGAAAGAAAAAAGATTAATCAAACTTTGATTCTTCAGAGAAAACCCTCCATTTCCTAGACCATACTCATTTTAACAGCAGGAACATAGCTCATGTTACTACAAGATGAAATCCACTTTGGCAGGTTGGCATAGGTTTCTGTGTACACCTGCTATGACTTTCTCTCTTTCCAGTGAAGCTCTACGTTTCATGATGTCTGACTCTGGCACAAACACAACAATACAAAAACAAAGGTTATTATGTTGTCCTGGTCATACCCTTGAATTCATTTAAAAGTACAGACTACATAATTCTCTGAGGCATAGATAAATTAAAACCAAAAATTGACAGAAACATTACAGTTTTTAATAGAGAAAATTCCTTGCATTAATTTGTTTATTCTTACATTTTGGCAAATTTGGAGCATACCAAACATTACTAATTCACTTCAACACAAGGTAATTTCTTAACCTACTCGAAAGAAATTTTTTTTTCTTTTGCCTCAACCAGTTTTTGACAATTTTTCAGAGCGAAAAAATTTCTTGCTCCAGGAATGCGAAACAACCTGCATGTGCTAAGAGATCTTTGTTTTAAGTAGGGATGGTTTATTTCTAATGTCTGCCGATTTATTTTGCTCTCCTCATGATCTGACAGTTTTCCAATAAGTAAACAACTGCAATATATTTATCTTAGGTCTCTTATCTCTACCAATATTCTTTTGTAAATAACGTAAAAACTTTCAAGATGCCAAAAAAAATGAAAACAACAAAGTATCAATTTTTAAAACAAAAAACAAAATTTGACCAAACTGTGTAATGAGATGGGAAATTCTGAAATTGCCCCATTTGTCACAGAGGCAAAAATTCATTAGTCTTTGATCATATGCGATGATAGACAAGATATGAATTATCCATCAGGTTTCTTCTGGTTCAATGTCAGATCAACAGAGCAGTACCAGTGGTCCCTAATGACTTCAAACTTTATAGATTTTACACAAGAGGGAAAGAGAGAAATGGAGAGAGGAGATGGAGAGGCCTCTTTCTTAATGCTGTCAGCCTCTCCGAGTTGCTTCCATTAATAACATGCCTGTACATTGTATATACAAGGACACACATGAAGGCTTGACCAGATAAATCAGCTCTGGTGTCTCTACATCTATTGATCTGGCGTTTTCCTTTTGACACTGATTGTCCCTATTCAAGAGATGGAAACATATTGATTTCTGAGTGTGTTTTTTAAGTTTATGTTCTATTCTAATGAGTGCTATTCCTAAGGATAAGCATTGATTTTAATTTTTGGTTGAGGGTGAAGGGTAATAAACATCCCAATATTTTCTGTCCTCCTAGGAAACTTTTCAAAAATCACTCACCTCTTCACTATAGAACATGGAGGTGGGCAGTCCTTCCTCTGTCAGGGAACCCCTCCGGGATGGGCTTTGAGAGGAAACGTCCTGGCCCATCTCACGAGAGAGAGAGAAAACAAGAGTCTCACAAAACTAATCTGTGGCCACCACAAGGCTGCCCATTCAAATGGTATAGATAGATATCCCAAGAAGCTTGCTACATGTAACTGTCAGAGTGAAGCTCACATTCACTAAGGTCTGTTTCTGTATTGATTGTCTTATCCCAGGACTTGTATAGTCTGCTTCTCTCTGTCTCCCACAATACAGATCACAGCATTATAACGTAGCACTTCAGCAGCAGCAATAGCAGCAGCAGAATCAAGCAGCGATTCAAGGGGATTACTTCAATGCAACTACTTAGTGATTAGCTCAAGATATAACACCAGGCAGAGCAGATAATACTAAGCTTGCCAAAATAATTAGTACTTGTCATAATGTACACACTCCTAATTTATTCACTTTCAACTCACAGCTCTGCTGCTTTTATTTGTTTACATTTGCAGCACATACACATCTCTTAATATTTCATCTCCTCCAACCTTGAGTATGCAGATTATCAATTCCAGATAAAGCAATCACTTGGGAGCAAAAAAAAGTAAGCACCAGTTTCCTCTGGGGAAAATGTAAACATCAAAATTTATTTCAAGGTCCTGGTAATATTGTTTTATACTGGTACTCTGAATCTAAAAGTCAGATGGATTTCGTCCAATGAATTTTTAAAAAAATCCCAGCATAACCACATCATGAAAGACCCATTGAAAGAGTCAATTCAGAAGTGCACGTTTTATCAGAATTGAGACATTTTTCTTCAACCTGTCACAATTCCTTTGTACATACAAAGATCCAGAGAATGAGTAATGTCAAGAGAAAAAAGTAGAATGCACCAGAGCTGAGGTTTTCATCCTTTAATACTTCCAATGGCTTTGTACTATGTCTACCACCTACCTCCTTGCCATTTTTCGTTACTCTGAAGAAAATCTGTCATTTCTTTCAAAACTGCTTATCACAAGGGTTTTAACCATGTGAGAATGATATCTGAGCAAAAATAAAAACATCTTGACCTACCAACTTTTGTTCATTCTTCAAAGAAAATTTAGAGATGAAAAATAGGAGAAGAAGAAGAGGAAAAAATTGGCAATTAATACCGTGAGAGGAACGACGCAGGAAGATATAAAACAGTTGTAATGACAAGGGAGGTAGATAAGATGATGCAGCTGAGGAGCTTGATGAAGAAGGTCTGGATTCCCTCAAACTTTAACAGTACAATTCCACGCCTCTCTACCACGCCGACAACAAAAAACACAGTACAGGTACAAAAACATTGACTTTATCATTAAAGTGATTAATGCTTGTTGGTTAGCATCTTCATCTTCAGAAATTCTGTTTTCAAATTCACCTTAAATTATTAGAGATATATATAGGTAAAAAAAAATCAATTTATGAAATGGAAGGATAAACACACAGCCGCTACATCAGTATCACATCATGTCAGACATTTTATAAAGTTATCAATTCAGTATATAAATGGAAGTCAGAAACATCTGGCCATAGCTTATATTGATAGCTGTCACAAAACCTCCTGAGAGCACGATCTCATGACTGTAATAATTACAGGCAAATATGATGGTCTTCTTCAGGCAGAACAATATTTACAGGTCTCTCCATCATAATTAGTTCACAGGTTAAAATATGTGCATGTCAAACCAGCATACATTCAGCTCTATAATATTGATTTTCAAAAAATGTGATAATCTAGGTATTAAAATAGACTAATTCTGTATGTACTGGTACATTTTAACACAATCTCGAAATCATCTAGGTATTGTTGGGCAATATACTACATAAATGTAAATGCAAGTCATATATCCTTGTATTACATTATTTTTTGCATTCAATGGAGGGTCCTATTTTCTAGTTTAAATTAAAAATTAATCTAAATGCTATCAGATGAGTAGCTATTGGTAGTTTGCTGATAACCAGTGATATTTTACGCAGGCAGAAGTCCCAGATATATATGCTGGGCCTGATTGACTTAATGACCCGTGACATTTCCCCTAATCATATTTTGATAGAGATAAATAACACAGGTCCAGGAAATGCTGTGAATGAAATGAGTGATGTTAACCAGTCAAAATCTCACTGACGTTATCTTAATTTTTAAATTTGCTACTCACAACTTTGGTGTAAGGTTTACTGTCATATCTGTAATCATCTTCTTTCACTATACAAGTGCACATGCGAAAGACCGAGATCTTCTTCTTAACTTTTTGATGCTTCCCTACATCCATTGGCGCTGATTTTTCTTTGAGTTTCAAAGACAACACTGTTTCAGTAGATGAAACACTGATATAAGTCTGCTTCCTAGGCCTGTCTGCAGTCCCAGAAGTTTGAAGTACTTACTGCAGTAATTATATTTAACAAGGACTTCCTTCTCCAAAATGTTGGGTTTTTTCTCTGCTGGTGTACTGTTTCTGAGACTTAGTGTCAGTTTTCAGCATTTTGTTCTCACAGCAATGTTAACATATATACCACAAAGCACGTTCATTCCTCAAAGGAAGTTATTACAAAACTCATTGTACTGGCCACAAAAGGACAACAAAACTGAGCGAGTACTCACATTTTGTACACATCCATGCAGTAACGACCACTAAGTGTTCCCAATCTTTAAAGATCATGTATTAATCCAATTAAACCAGATCAAGACTTACATAAACACATGTGATTGTCCAATTCACTTGTGTGCCCTTTTATTACAAATGTAGACAGCAGATGAATGCACCATTTTCCACGCTTGATCGACTCGATCAAACAGTATCAAGTAATGACTGATACAGGTCAACCACTCAGAAAGTCACTAATCTGATTAGATATGGGAGTAAAAAAATCTCAATATTTTGTTTTAAAGCTTTACAAGGTTCAATATGCAGCCGTTTCAGTACATCAAAGCTCACATGTTGTTAAACTTCCCCTCCAAAGTTTGTTTTTGCTGAAGATTACAGCACGATAAGGCAATAGAGGGTCATCATTTAGGTATATGCCATCAGAAATATCTCAAATCCTGCTGAGACTGGCACCAATTAAAATCACTGACCACTGGGAATATCAGTCTGCCACACATGGTCGGGATTTAAGGACTTGAATGATAGTTAATCTGATGTCAGAGAGGTTCTCATCCCTGTGCATCTAACAGCTGTTGCATGTGTGTGTTTAAGCCAGTACACAACCCAGAAAAACTGGTCCTTACAGCTGATATACAGGGGTGACCAACAACTTGAACATTGCTAGGCAAGACTCCCTATTAGTGACAAGGTATCGGCTCATCCTCCTCCAAAAGTACCTGCCCATGTCACCTCTCTAAGAAGTTGCTACGATGATGTCCTCTCATTATTACATTGTCCTTGATCCAATGAAAGGTCATTCAAATAGAATGATATCCCATATGATAAGATTGAGGGGGAGATTAAGGGTTGTTAACCCAGACGTGTCTTTGTCATGTCATTGGACCCTAGACATTACTGGGCATCAAACCCTGCTTGCTAATTAACCGTCCACTTGTATGGGAAAGAAATTATATAAGTATATCTTAGTAGGTACTCAATGTTGTATTTTATTGCTAGAGTCCATTTCCTGTGCCCCTCAAAATAAACATACATTGTACATGTACTTATGAATTCAGTAGAAATAAAATTTGCTTTAGATGCTAATTGATAAGGCATCCACCAGAGATAATTCTACAGCATAAAGATAATGATTGCTTTGAGATGTCAACCTATAATTACCAACAGGTTTTTGCAGACCATCATACTCTTTGCATTTTTGTGAATCATATAGCTACATTTTAAGATTGTTGTGTATGAAATAATCATCATTAGACATTGGATAAGGATTAATTACATCATAAGTTACTAGATCTTCAGTTTACCAATACATGTACAACTGTAGAAGGAAATATTTTTATTACCTGAGTTATATCAAGTGCACATACATATGGCATTTATTCATCGTGCTGTTGTATTACAATGCATCTATATTTCTATTAAGAGATGTGTAAGTTTTATTTTTCCATCTTTGTTGGGAACCAATTACACTATTGCTTCATCCTATAATGTATGAAAACATGTGTTGCTTCTTGAAATTTTTTGGTCAGAAACATGACTGTCTTATGCAATACATGGCCTCTCACAAGTCTTTGTTTTATATGGATTATTTTTTTTTCTAACTAGGATTGACAATGAGGATGAAACAGCACCTCTGGAGGAGTAAGTACCTCTGTGGGGTGAAAGGAACAACAACCTAACAAATGGCCTGTCATTACTCAGACATCAAACACACAGCCAAACTCTTCTTGTGCTGGGTGTTTTTGAACTTCAAGAAAATAAATTTTCAGCATGACTATTTTGGCTATATCTGCCATGATGCCAATTTGTGCGGTATACTACTGACAGGAACAATGCCTGCACAATAATCACTCCTTGTTGAGGGGAAAGACACAGGAGAGCAAATTGGCAACCTCCCACCTCAAGATTCTAACATTAGCATCTCAATGAATTCTCTCAGACACAACACGCTTATCTCCCTTTGCGCTAACAATTGTTTTGCAGTGTAGGAGTTACCCTCTCCTTGCGGCCAATGACAACAGAAATAATGATGACTTACCAGTCTCCTATGCAGCACTGGTTTTATTGGTAGCCTTGGTTTGTTTTCTGACAGGGGTGGGCCTGGTAGCTTGCTCTGACTCACTCGTTTAGGAGCTGTCAACCATTTTCTATCAACAAAGTATAAACAGTCAAAATCAGATAAAGAAAATCTCATAATAAGTTATTTTCTGACACAATGTATAATTTATTTTTAATTTAATGACACTGCAGGTTCCAAAAATAACTCTACAAATTCTAAAAATAAATGATTTCAGTATTAAATAGATATTTCTGAGTGCAATGAGAAAGGATCTAGACAGTATGAACAGATTTTAGGCTGAGATTTATTTAACACATACTTCTTCTGGATAACTAAAATCTGATTAGACAGACAAACATGTTCAATGCTTCCTAAGCCTTTTACAGATGTTTATCTGAAGAAAAATGACCAGATACATGAACACACTATTTATTACAGCCAATCAATATCCAAGGACTCACTTAAAGCTGGCTGCTCTTCTCTTTGGAACAGGGGAGGCGCTGGTGGATCCTTCAGTATCTGTAATACAACAGGAATTTCATATGGCCCATTAAAAACAGCAGCCATACTTAATATGCAATCATGCACTGTAGTTTATCAGAAGACGGAAATAAAACTCATACCTTACGCAACATGACACAAATCCCTACATTAATAACTTAATAAACAACAAAGTCTTCAGTTCTTAACATCTGTGGTTCCTTACACATTTTTTCTTATTCAATACAGCAAAGAATGTGTGAATGACAGTTATGAATGCAAATCAATATGAAGTAAATCAATATAAAGTCAGTTATCTTTCACATGAGGTTTAAAGCAAAATGAGGTTGTAGTTATGTTAAAAAAATGTGAATATACCCAACGAATGAAGTAAATCATAATTTGTTTTAAAGGAGATTAATATCAGTAATTCATCATCAACAACAGTTTTGAAAAGGATAGACTTTAACAAAAATTTCTATTTTCAAAACTTGTTTCCAACTTTATTTGAAAAACTGGAAGACATATCAAACAATGTGCCTGGGATTAAAACACAGTCATTTCCTGACAGATATCTCTAGACTTATCAATCCAATCACCAAGCACATCTATTTCACCTAAGTATATATCTGTACAAAATAATTTAAAACAAATCTTAGCTTTCTAAATTGATAAATGGTTTTGCAATTTACAAATAGTGTGACCTTAATTTGTAGACAAGATAACCTGCTCATAAAAACTAGGTATATATAAGGCTAACTCGGTGTCAATAAGCTTCCTATATTAATCACAATATCCCTAGTTTACATTGTATTCTTACAAGATAAACAACTGTTTAATTAATCAGCTTACTGACATTGGTTATTGGACTACAATATCAATAGGGTCTTACAGATAATTTCCTATACATGCATGCAACCAAAAGACCTTTCCTTTTACCATAAGAGCATATTTATTTCAAATCATAAAACTGGCGATTACTGTTTCTTATTTTACACAAATACTTATTTCCTCGATTCAACCATTTTGCATCAAATCGCAAGAATATAAAATTGAGAACATCAAATTTTTATCATGGTTTCATTTAGTTTGCATCTTTCCAAAAAACAAAAGTGAGATTTAAAATTCGCGAGATATGCATCTCACGATTCTACACAGGTATTAATTCCTCACGTTTAATTAGGATTCTACAGTATCCATTGTTTTGGTTTACAATGGAAAAGTTCTACACATTCATAATGTCCATTAATATGGAAGATTCTCTTAATATACCTTCATCTCCCATACTGTCTCGGTTTCCATGTTGTTTCAATGCAGGAATCGGTTTGAGGGATGAAATGGGGACCAGTCCCTCTGCTGGTTCTCCATCTTCCATATTGAGCACTCGAACAAGGCACCAGTTGGGTTCTCCTTTTGGTGCCGGGTCCAGGATTTCCACATGCTGACCTTTAGATACAGTGACCTCTGAGTTGTTGCCAGCGGAGTAGTCTTCAAGCACTATAGTGATATCACCCTGGAAAAGAGCACACATTCAATCAGTCATAAATGTTGAAGAATTCTGATCATTCTTTTAAAAATTTTGGTTCTTTACAAGAAATGCAATTGTTAATCAGTTTCATTAAACTTAAAAAGTTTAAATGTATATCTGAACTCTGCAAGTTTGTAACTACTTCATCAATTTACATTAAATTTTTGTTGGCTTATTGAAGAGTTTTGGTTTATAATATATTGTTCTACATAAAAGCTATCATTCATACAGAAATGTTGCCATTTCAGGGTCAACAGTAAATTCTTTATGGCAACTTAGAAAAGAAAATATATCAGCAAAATCTAATGCATCCTTGAAATACACACACATTTTTTATTTTTTGCCTTAAAAAAAATTGTGAAGTTTTGAATATCATAAAAAATAAATGGTTCCCATTCCACATTTCCCCTTTATCAGTGCTAAATGAATGATGAAATATGGACCAAAAAATTGTCACTGAGACTAACATACTCTGTTAATCAAAAATTCATTGAAATAAGACAGTCATATATTTTACAGAAATAATTCATATGGTTGAAAAGTTTCTCTAGAGAAGTGATTATGTAACTGTTCACACAATCTGCCAGCTCTCTCTGAAATGTGTGTGCTTCTGTGAGCCCACTTCTACTTTAAATCTTACAGACATCTGGCAGTTATCTATTTTTGGTCACTGTAATTAGCAATAACAAAGACTCTATGTTTCAAGTAACCAAAATTATAATCTATTCCTAGGCATGAAATTTATCTAAAATCTAAATGCATATAATACATTCAGGTATCTAATTGAAAAAAGATTAGCCGAAAAATATTTACGTAAGTTTTATACTATCTAATTCTATTGGTTATTTATATTGGCATTGAAGTGTTCTATGTGCAAGAACAAGTCAGTTGTTCAATAATAATCTCACATTAATGGATCACGAGCCTTCGTTGTGAACACACTCATAACAACCTCATACAATCAATCGCAATCAATCTGCTAGATGATTGATCTCACACTGAACTCCCATGTATTCACCATCATCTGAAGTGATACAATGAACCAACACTATCTTTTCTCTTACTCAATACTCTTAAAAATAGACACTCCAAACGTCTTTCTACAGCATTACTCAACAATTCTGCAATTAGATCACTCGCTTTTTACAAGAGAAGTTGATATTACAAAATCTGCAATTACATTGGTAGCTTTCACTGCTGAAGTGGATTTTACATAGCCTTAATTTCTTAACACATGTGCTTAGATTAGAGTTTTTGTTACATTAATAGTATCAGTTGAAAGTTTTATTTTATGTGAAAAAAATCAAATACATCTAGTTAACATTTCCAATTAAAAATGTATTATTTAAATTTTATAAAATCTGTGCATTTATTTATTAGATGCAGTAAATTGTCTTAAAAAGTTATGGTAAATGAAAAAACTTTCATAAACTTAACTAAACTGTTACATTAATGAAAATTTCAATTTTTGACAAAGGCTCAAATAATATTAAGTAAGTCTATCTCTATTCACATCAATAAATTTAAACATATAAATACTAAAAATTTAAATGGATTTTATTGTCATTTTTCTAGATCTAGATTACAAAAAAAGAAAATTGGAAAATATATTAAGATATCCAATTCATTCAAAATTTTAAGTTAAAATATTGGAATTTCTTTTCATTAAATCATAGTTTTGAATGTTTATGTATGGTAAGCAAATATAAATTGCACAGATGTGATTGCTTCTTTGATGACAAACACAACATCCTTTGAAATCTTATTATTTCAAAACCTCTTAAAATCTTTAAAACAGAAGAAAACCTTTTTATATTCTTCCGTTGACTCCCTCATGTAACAAACTGACCTTTTTCATCTTGGAGTGTTTCCAGTGAGCAATTCGAACAATCATCATTCCTATGTACTGAAAAGCCATATTACTCTCTAATAGCAGAGAATTTCCCCCGAGTTATTAAAACGATTTTTTTTTTTCGCAAAGGGTAGAATCGGGCTCACATGAATTCACAGCATTATCCAAGATATGAGTTTATTCTTAAAATCACCCAACTTAACACCACATTCCTTGGCAAAATAAATGACAGAACATGTTTGTAGCATAAATTCTTCAATATCCAGGAGGCAAGAATATATCTTCACACTTTGTGGGATCAGTTCAGATGTACGAAGGATACTTTGATGGATTCTTTATTCCATGCGAGTAATTGCGGTCGGTGTAGTACGGTTTGTCCACTGAGGTGCCTGAGCAGTGGATCAGTGAAGCCAAGAGCAGACACTGAGACTGAGCAGCAAATGGTCAGCAGACACTCCTCAAATTTTTAGAGATATATTTTGCTGTGGAAATTGTCGGCAGGCTGGAACTGCTGTTAATCCTTGACAATCTGCCTGTGCCACACCAAATAATCCCCCATCAAGAAGCTCTTAATGAATTAGACAAATAGACAATGTGATCCTTTTTACTGGCTAACATACCCCCCTCTGCTACCAAAGAGCTGTGTCATGTTCTTTATCAAGATATTACACAAGTCCTGTTAAAAAAAAAAACTATTTCCAATACTGACAAAAGGCCTGGAAGAAACAGCGTGTAATCAGTCAATATGTATGCCTACAATCTGTATCCTTTTATAACATAATAACGCGGAAAAAATTCCTCAAGCATTGACTCAAGTAACCTCTTTTCGATGAAGAAAAAACATCAACAAACTGACTGATGACTTCAACACATTGACTGATGATCATAAGTCATAAACTTCTAGAGGTATCACATGCTTGCTGAGGAGATCTTCATAACGTACTTCACGTTTGTTTTTCTTCTGTATCTATCCCCTTCTTATTTAACTTCTCCTCCTCTCCTGGTACTTATGTGAAAGACAAAATCTGTATAGAATGGAATAATTCTGTCTCTCCCAAGGGTTTTGCTAATAAGCACAGGTATACATAAAATATGCTGTGTCAAGGTTCTCAATATGAAACATATAGCTGGAGGTCTCGGCTAGGATACACATTGATTTCATCATATGATGGACTATTGTGAATCGGCCTCTGCACTGTCGAGTTTAACAGTATTGACAAATAATAACGTCAGATGCTACATGCTTGACGTCAAAATTTCCTATATGCCTTCATTTTTGCCCTCTCACATTTTCTCTACACAAACAAAACTGACAAATCTTCAGGTAAGAATAGCTCTATGTCCCCTACATGACAGGAGAAAAAATAAATCTGAACTAAGTCAAATATTGAATTTGTGCAAATGATCCCAAATTGAATGTGAAATATCACTTTTCTCTTGAGGACAACTGATTAGTGCAATATAGCTGAAATCAATAAAGGAATACATTATGTACTGTATCAAATTCTTCATTGTAGTCCAATATTAAAATGAAGAACGGCTAAACTCTGCTCATTGTAAACAGGTTTTCATGCATACAGTTGCTTTTCCAAGAATTTAAACACGAAGAATTAAAGAGGAAGAAGGCCATAAAATAAATATTATAAATAGCATCTTACATTTAGGATGTCAATAGCAGGATGAGCAAAATGGTTTTTTCTGAAGTGTTTTCCTTCCCAATTTATTAAAAAAAAGACTTTACGATAAAATGGGGTCACCAAAGAATGTGCCCAGATCACACCTATTTTGCTGCATATGCTAATTAATCTTTGCCTAGCACAAAGCACAGTAAAGGACTGTGATTGGCAATGAATTGGGAGAGAGATTGAAACTATAATGATTGATGTCATACTATTCATCAAGATGTGCACTTCAACTCCCTCATTCTAAAACAAGCACTGGGGAAGGGTACACTTGATGATGTGTGTGTTTTTTGAGTCTGTGATTGTAGGAGGAGAAAGGATGATGCTTGCAATGTTCAGCTTGATTTATTGGGTGACTGGCGCCTCACAGTTGGACTAGTAAATCTGAAAAACGTGTTAGTTCCCCTCAAAATCATCTTAACCACACACTTATGTAATTGGATGTCAGTCTTGCATCAGAAAACTTACACAAGGAAATGATATCAGGGACACACTTTTCAATCAGCTGTTTCCACCCCCCCCTACCCCCCTCAAATCAGCATTCAATGCAGACCATGTGTTTGTATCGAGTGCATATCAATACTCCTTTTATATCGAAATGTCTGAACTTCTAACATCGGATCTATTTCATGCTAATTTGAGATGGAATATTTTTATCAGCACTCCGTTCATAGAAAACCAATAAAGGTTGGTAAAACTGTCAATTAATAACAAAACCTGTGTGAGAATATCACAAACCTTTTTCTGGTAAGAATTCAATTAAGATAATACCCTGAATAAGTATATTTCAGGTAACCTCTAAACAAGCAATCCGAAACATCTACTCCTGGACAATTTATTCTGGGCACTACATTGGTCTGTTAAATATATCTACGTGAGCTTCGTGTAGGAGAACACAACAGATGTGACTGGCTGATATCGTAACTCGACTGAACATCACAGAAGACAACACAATTTTGTCTTGTTACTATGCACACTTCTGTCCAAGTCAAGCAAAATCACTTTTTGTCTTTAGCAAGAAAGCAACCACTTGAATGTAGAAAGTGCCTGTAGATAGCCTGTATTGCTGCCAAAGAATGGTGGCATATAACCGACAGACATGCTTGGGTCCCGTTTATCACCAACACAATCTGGTCCAGACATGGAAGGCACAGGGATGACCTCTCCTATGATCTGTGACCCAAACAGCCACATATAAACATACATGTACATACCCCTGTACATTTTGATATCTATTTGTGTACATATATCAGCTATCACATGTACTGTCCAGCACTTACTGTGTAAAGAAAACTAATATTGTAATGTGTATTGTACTAGGTACATCAAAATATCAATCCAATGATAAACTGTACAGGAAATATACAGCAAGAATTTTCAGAATTTAGAT
Organism: Magallana angulata; assembly: GCF_025612915.1. NCBI lineage: Eukaryota > Metazoa > Mollusca > Bivalvia > Ostreida > Ostreidae > Magallana > Magallana angulata. The sequence goes on from NC_069117.1 coordinate 12,229,370, forward strand.
GCATATTTCTAATGGTGATTTATGAATTTTGGAAATCTGTAGTTTAAGAGTGCCAAATTTATGAAAAAATATTTCTTGTTGAAAACATTTCAGTTGCAGTCTATAATATTAAGTCTTATCTAGCCTTTAGCAAATGTCTATTCCCTTTTTCATGCCCCCAGAAAACTCTTGGGATCATAACACATAACAATCAAGTTTATGGGGATGATATGGATTAAATGTACTTCGTTTTGGGAAGTTAGTAGATTACTGACCCTGGCTCATCTTATTCAAACTCTTGGTCTTTCACTGCTGAATGTTACAAAAGTCAGCTTTTGACAGGAATGGGAAAGCTTCAGTCAAGCAAAGGCATAAACCCTGACCACAAACAACTGAACTTCATACCCTCCAAACGAAACAGCAAAGTAATGAAAATATTAATGTCTCCATGTGTTTCTGGCATATGAGTTCCAAGTATGTTTTTCCTTTGAACCCAAATAATTTGTATCATTCGGCAATTGTTATTGAAAAGAATCTGTACTCCTAACAATGAGGAGGTAAGAATGTTGTAGTGGAAGAATTTATTAATGCAAAGTACTTGACACCTCTACAAGATTGGTAATTGGAATTACAAACAATCCACCAAAGATATAATGTAAGCATTCTTTTCAGTGCAGAAGGCAAACAGAACTCTTCTCCTTTCTACTTGTCAACTCTCCAATACATTCCCTGCCAAATTAACTAAACAACTCAACTCATAATGGAGACAAGATTTTGATCTTCTCATTTGGTTTCTGGCAGGACTATCATTACATCAATCACTGATAGCACTCAGCACCCCCCTTCAATAGCTTCAGATTCTGGACATCAGCTACCATTCTCAAGGTCCTATTTGTATTTTGACCAGCATTAAGCTTTCTTTCAAATCATTACTTTTCCTCTCAGGAAATTATGAGGCTATCAGATAGAGTAGCAAGCATCTTGTATTCTGAAGGATCCCTTTGAATTCACAGACTTCCTGAGAGTGGAGGGGTTTTAATTCAGTGCTGGCATCAGGCCCTCCTTCTCCCCCCTCACAGGCACAGTTTGTTTGGAAACACACCAACATTAGGGGGAGATGGTGTAATGAAAAAATACCAAATAAATTGCATTCCTCCAATATAAAACATTCCAATCAATTATGCAATAGGTGTCCGAAAATATTTTGTTAAGTAGCTTGTTGTAATTAATTATCCCAAAATTTTGCATTGACAAAAAAGTTGTATACCCTCACTTTGTAAATGCACAATGCATATTTTGTGTGTGGGGTCAGGGTTTCATAAACTCTTAATCTTTTAACGAATTTTATAATGACCACTTTATTTTGAAGACTGATGATAAAGTCCATTTCAAAATAGCTTCGGTAGATCCTTTCACAAGCTTGTTAACTGGTCGCTTCTGGCTACTAACATCAAACAGAACTCATCCATGTCTGATTCTATGAAAATGATTCCTGCATCATAGCTCAGGTAATTGAGAATTTCTTAATCTTGTTTTTCATTCAGTACAAATTTTGTGGTCTCATATTTAAATGACACAATGCACTTCGCTGAAAATTCAAACTAATCAACAACCATAATATTTCACCAATAATTATCCTATACAAAGAGAAATTATTCATTTAAAAATTAAATTTAAAAACATTTGAATTTGAAATTAATTCTCAGTGCAAGAGTGTTATATTCCTAATAACTGGTACTCTCAGTTTCCATTTGAATATAATTTACTTAATTATAAATATTTACACAAAATATGTATCCAAAAATTAAAACAGTCCACGAGATACTTGGATTACTTAAAAATAGCGGACATGTATATAATTACACATTGGATCAGAGATTGAAGGGTATGCTAATATAATGAGATACAGACTTGACACTTGTGCTATCAGGCCTAGTTTACATCACACACTTAATTTTTATAAGATACCAGTAACATCAGAACCTGAGCCTCTCTGACTGATAAGACTCCACAAGATGAGGATACCTGCCATCTTTTATTGCCAGGAATTATCAAGATCAAGGGCGGTTCACATGCAGTTATGCCTACTTCACATAATCATATTTTCTTACATAATGCAATTAAATTATGAATCCACTTTACTGTTTCTGGGTTAATGAAATGAAGGATCATAGGCCATCAGAATGTTAACTTAAAGAGAAGTACTGTATAATATCAATGCAATTTTAGCAATCAAATTAGATCCTGAAAGAGAATTATTTATCTTTTTTTGTAATGGTCAGCTGATATTCCACAAAAGCTTTGATAGATGTATATAATGATAAACAAGGTGGGATAACTATCGGTTAAGACATTAACTTTTTATCATCTTGTGGGATCTTCAGATGAGATCCACATATAGGCCCCTGAATTAATTATCAAAACATGTAGATTCATGTTTAAAAAATGTCGAGTAGATTTGTGTAACTATTTTGTGTGCATTACTCTGAAAAACATTTTTTCCTTTTTAAAAGATTTTTTCAACCAACTTTTGGGCTGTGTTTTCTATAAACTAGTGATACTCATGTACATTTTCAAACAATTTTTCTCCGTCTCACAAAAAGGAATTAATTAGATAATGTTTACTCATCAAAGATTTAAAGTTGCACTTACCTTCATGAATATATTGCAATGTATAAGTATAAATTTGCAGGAAATAATTTAGTTATAATTGTTTATATCCTAAATATTGAAATGAGTTTGGTGACTTTTATCTCTGCAAGAGATTCAGGGATGAAAAGGTTATCAATCAATAAAACAACACTGCCATTGAGTTGATGAACATAAGAATTATACAAATTTATGAATATGCAAGGAAAAATGCATTTGAAATCAAATCTGGTTGAACAACCCTGGCACCATCTTCCTTTTCCATGGTGACTCCTTTATGTGACATACATTTGAACACCCTGTATAGATGGGACTTTAAGTAATTAAAGAGTCAGAGTCAATTATTAGTGTGAATTTTGAGAGTTGTGTCCCTTGACTTACCCTGTTGGTTTCTCCTCCACTACTGCTGCTGTCTGTTGTCATGGTGGTTGTCATGGAGATCATGGAGGTCAGAGACCCTCTCCTCTCAATGGGCAGGGAGTCATCAAAGGACACATCTCCAATGTCCCTACAAAGCAACCACAGCTATGGTGATCATTCAAGATTTTTAAAAAGATTTTTTAAGATTGCATTACATAAATGTACAACATGCATGTATTATGTGTAATCATGTACATATAATTTTTCTTAATATGTAAAGAAGAACATGCTTCAGGAAGACAATCATGATCAACACTTCTTAATTCACCAAAAATAATCAGATTTGGAAACAAAAACAGGCATTAATATCTTCAATATGATTTAATGTGTTTTGTAATGCATGTACATGTATTTGCATTACAAAAAATATAACATTTATTACTATTGCAAATCATTTTCTAATGTTTCATGATAATAGTGCCTCTATATTAACTTTAAAATATCAAACACGTACTTCATATAATTATCACCTTGTGTACACTAAACACTGCTAGTTTCCAAAATAAAAATATATCATTGACCAGATCCTTTACAGTTCTCACTTGATTACATCATAGCATTACATGGACCATTATTAGTACATTGTACTTTACACACCTATTCGGGAAGGCCAGTAGATGTGCCTTTGAGGCCTGCAGGGGTTTAATATTGGAAGGTTTGAACAGCATGGCAGGCTTGTCCTTTAGGGCCTTCGGTATGAACTGCATTCTCTCCGTCATAAACTCACGGAGCTTCTTGACCCAGTTTTGCTTGGTGTCTAGGTCCTTGGCCTTGAGGATGATTCTGTAATCTGACATGGGTACTCTGCCAGTCCAAAGTGCGAACTTGGTCTCATCACCCTCAATGTGTTCTGTGATGTTTATATCAGATATCTGTAAAATAAATTAACAAACCATATTTGTCTTAATTTGATCAATATAACTGATGATCACTGGTAAAGATATCTGCATGAGTTCCATAAGTCACAATCCTAACAAGCTATAATCATTGACATTTGGATCATTAAGTTTGGTTTCTTAGGCTGGTCGTTTCACAAGATTAAGATTCCACATTATATTCTTAATATTCACTTATTAATTTTCACTTAAAAAAATATTCCTACAGTTAAGGTGTTATGGGACATCTGTCAATATTACAGTAATGTGGATTAAAGTACATTATAATTAAAAACTTTCACCAGTTTAGAATTTTAAAATATTCAACCAAAAAATACGCTTAAAAATCTTTTGGAAATGCTAAAATTTAAAAACCCCTGGCAGGATTCGAACTCATGACTAACAGATCCATTGTGAACCCTCTAACCCACTGCGCTTCTCTGTTAGAAGACAACATTGGGAAAGAAACAATAAAATTATACTTAATCTTACTGTTTACTTCTAAAATAATACATCACTACATGGAAGTGTCCCATACCACCTTTATATTCAGTGACTGTATTACCGGTACTTGTTTCCAGTAAAGAGGAGTAACTGCTACAAGACTGCACTACTCACCATGAGCCTGAACTTGTATTGATATTTGGCCTTCCCATTGCTGTCCTTCATCTCTTTCGAGAAGATGACACACATGTCAAACAGGAACAGGTGTCGCTCCCTGCCCTTCTTGATCAGCTGTTTGGGGTCCCACACGGTGAACTGGTCCTGGAGGAAGACATCCCCCAGGGCCTCCGGCTTCTCCTCCAGACCCTCCAACAGGCTCAGGTGCATCGCATCATTGGCCCGCTTCGGGACGTTCATCATCACCTCAAGTCCATCCTAGGGAGACAACCACAAATACTGTTAAACATAACAAAGGAATATCAATCACAGTGATGTCGGTGTACTTGTTTAACTGTAAAATTATTGGGTTTGGCTATGAAGGTTTTTTTTTTAAAAGAAATTTTCTGTTTTAATGAATGAAGTTAACTTCATGGCTAGTTTAGTTAAAATGACCACGATCCAGATGAAAATAACATGAGTATGAAACAATGATCCATGATAAAGACTGCAGAATTTGAAATTAACATGTATAAATGAATGAAATTCTTAAATTTATGATTTTTAAAGAATGAAATTAGTCAACTTTTGATATTTGCATAAATTTCTAGTGTAAATACTTTTATTAATCAGTTATTAAAAAAAATATATATATAAATCATGAAAAATGCAACATCAACAGCTTAAAACTAACTAAAAATAGAAATAACGGTAGAAAAAGAAATAGCTACCTAACAAAGATAACTCTAAATAAACTTCATGCAAGATGAAGATTAACATGGCAAATGAATACCGGTACATGTTAGTAATGAACAGAGAGATGCATGCTTTCTGTTATGAGTGGTATTGTGTACCACAGTATGCAACACTTTTGAACAAGACCTGTATGTAGATGTGACACTGGTTTTGATAATCTTCAATCTTCAAAGATTTTATGAATTATGATTTTTATCTTTGAAATTACTCTTGTCCTTGATCAAACATAATTTTTCATTTATTATTCCAGACCTGAAAAATCTTCACAACCAAGGTACAGCTTACACATTTACGCTACTTAATTTAAAAACAAAAATCATTCTTCATATATTAAAAATTGATTATTCCCACCCAAAATAGAGACTTTTTTTCAAAGAAATATAAGATTTGACAGGTTCACAAGATTTTTCATGTCTCCAAATTCAACAAACCGACATGGGAGGGCACTGCTTACCAGGATCTCATAGTACCTCAGTGAGTCCTTTGTCTGCAGGGCTTTCCTTAAACTATTGTACGAATTCTACAATTCATATTAGTACAGGCATAAAACGGATTAAGTCAACAGAACATATACATGTTCCATCATGCAGGACTCTTTATTTCTTATTGATTTGATTTCTAGTGGTTCATCACAGTAATCTTGTCTCAGTCAATGTACATGTATCTACTGTTATGTACATGTACCGGTAAGTTCCTCAGGGTGAAAGCCAGGGATGGAAGGGTAGAATTTTGTGTGTGTATATGTCAAAATAAGGAATAGAAATACATGTATACGTAAAATAGTCTTGCATGATGAAATTGGAAAAAAAAATAACAAAATTGAAAATTCTATCAGAAATGCATTACATAGACACAACTTGCATAAATCAATAAATAAAGGAAGAAAAGCTATTGGCTTCAAAAGATTTCAGTGGGAAAAAAAATAAAACAAACGTAAACAAATAGTAAAGAAAAAGTCAAGCCATGCGATAATAAATCCAGCTGTTGCACCCCTCAAGAGCCCCAAACCTTGATTTCCCCGTTATGACCCTCGCAGCATGACAGTAGATCTTTGAGCAGCAGTTGATACTTGGTGATTCTTTGAACAGGTTTAATCAGGTATGAAGCGAGCGGCTCATTCAGCTTGTGTTTGCCTTGGACTTCCTGAAACAGAAATCACAGTCCATTTTTCTCATGTTCACCTCACAGGTGCCAAGCCCGTTTTAACATTTATTTCAATGTAACCATAAATAAAGAATTTTTATTTATGGTTACATTGAAATAAATGTTAAAACCGGCTTGGCCCCTGTAGTACACCTAAAAAAAAATCTGGTACACGTGCATCTGGCTGTGTGTGATGTGAAGACAAAAAAATGAAATGGTAAGGTCACATTATAAATAGGCTCTAAATCTGGTTTCTGTTGACACTTTCTATGCATCTTTCTTCTCAGAATAAGAAGCCCTAATCCAGCATAATGGACAACAATCATTTAAACTGCTTGTATTTATCAATAAAAACCCTGCATTAGAATTTCCCAACATCTTGAACATTTTTGTTACCTCAAAAAATGAGCCTGCATTTTCGACCAGCAGCTGATTGGAGTCCGGTTTGTTTCTACAGTAGGTTACGTATATGGAGAACTTCTCAGCCTGTAAACAGAAATCAAAGGCATCCACTGATTGGTTATTCTCATGAGCGATTGCATGTTATCAATTCAAGCACAATTTTAATCAATTAGAAAAAAAGCTTCTACTTGATATCACTAGAGCATACGGAGCATAAAAACATACCCAGGTAACAAAACAATGGCCGACATCTTCAGGAATTGTTTCATATTTCTCCAACTCTTTTAAAAAGATACTAAAATAAAGAATTTAACACAATGTGAGGGAATTCTTATGGAGTTTTGGTGAGGTGAAACAAAGATTATTTTGATAACCAAAATAAATCCTCATGTTTGCTAATGATACAATTAAAACAATCTGTTTCACAACTTGTTTGGCTTAAAATTCTCTTTTATTTTCCTGTTGTTTGTTCACATATTATGTAGTTACAAAAACTGTTGCTTATGAATATCTGTACAAAATTGACAATCTATGAAAAAGAAAAACTCACTTTTTGTGGAAGTCATAAATTTCTTCTAGGTTACAGAAGATGATTTTATGTTTTCCCATTATGCCTGCAGGGACATTGTTGTCTGGTTCCATGGCTTCATTCAAATAAGTCTGGGGGAAAATACATCATTTCACTGACAACAGTCATTTACTTTCATAGCATCTGTTACTTTTTTATTTCATTAAAAACAAGATTTTAAAGCAACAACTAAGGCTACATGTCACTTCTCTCCTACCTTGACGCAAACTTCTAAATCTTTGACATATGTTCTTTCTGTCTGTAAAAGTTCTGCCATCACAAATCTTTGAAAAAAATAATCATAATTAGTTAAAATCTAAGTGCCAACATTTCATTCATAAAAAAATCTTTGCATGTCAAAAACATGTTAGTCATGAATCTGTATGTCTGAATCTCAAGGGGGCAAAGATTGATATGTTGACTTGCTGGGACCTCAGTTTTGAATGAACTGTTTCTTACTCTCTCTTCCTGGCTGATCTGCGTTTTTCCTCTGTCAGTTCTTTGGGAGCCTGATTTAGAACTTTGTCTTCCAGTGAAGAATCACTATGTCTCTGTTCTTCTTTTGGTTCCTGCAAGGAATGTCAACAAATTTCAGAAATCAGATTAATAAATGCTTTCATAAAAATATTCTTTATTGGACAATGGGCAATCAACTTTCTAATGAATTTTGCAATGAAATTTATTGTTATATAAATGTATGGAGATAGGAGGGACAATTGTTGTCTATATACATACAGGCACCTGTTCCTTGACTCCCAGCTTGGACTCCAACTTGTGTCTATATCTGTCCATGCGAGAGGAGAAGTCTTTGTACCGCTTGTCCACAGCTGTACACCATTGTCTGATGCTTGCTGCATGGAGGTTTCCCTTGGCCACAAATCCATCAGCCAGTTGTAAGAGTAAATTAACACTTTCTTTTGTATCCTGAAATCATGAGAAATGATACCTTGTTGTTCATTTGTTGTGAGATAAACATTTCCTACACTTTGTCTTACTTTTTAAATATATTTTAAGGGTTATAGAAATCTTTCATGTGATTAGAGTCATTTTTCCTTCAACATCTTTACAAAATAAATAATACAAATACTTTAATAAACACTATACGACAAGTTACAGTACTGTGGAGGTAGACAATATGATAGTATGGAAACTAGAGTACCTTTGCCCTGGTTCTGAACTCGTAGTGCTCCTTCAGTAAGGTCTCTGTCTCCTGTTGATTGGAGCCCACAGTCTTGTGACTGTCCAGGTAAGCCTCCCCATAGTCACAGATCCAGTCTATGGCCTGTACACAGTAAAACAGTATCTTAGAGATCACACACTCATTTGAAATTGAGATTTGAACTATCATTTGAAGGAAAAATAAAATCATGACAGCACAGATATGTTCAAAGCATGTCATCCCATTGAGAAAATATCTCTCTCAGCTACCACTGCCAAAATTTTCTCTATTTAACAATGTTTCAGTTAAAATTTCCGTGCTTATTTTGCATTTCCATAACCTGACCTGTCTAGCACTCTGCTCAAACAGGATGTACTGGTGACACTGTTCCAGCTTCTTCTTCTTCTCTGTCCAGTTCTCCAGCACGTAGTCCTCTTGATGAAGTAACTGCTCCAGGCAAGCTACATTAAACAGTGATAAATCATTAAAAAATCATTAAAAGTACTTACCGGTAAATAGACTAAATATGAAATGCCTTTTTTCAACGAGGCAAAAACAGGCTAACAATTCCCAGTTTCCTCCTCACCATACTTGTGAGCTGATGATAACCAGCCATACCTTTGACATGTTTTCCTGGATCTGGTGTCCTGTATTTGATCTGAGCTCCAAATGTGTACAAGTTCCTGTTGACATACTTCAGGAAAGCTTCAGCAGTTCTTCTGGCCAGGGTACATGCCTACAAAAACAATTTAGTCCATTCTGATTAAAACACAAAAGCACCTTGTATAAGGTACCATTAAAAGACATTTCAATTTCATTTACAGTTTCAGTAAATTGCTTACTTGGTTTACTATCAAAAACTTCATTATCTTGTGAAATGCTTAATTTAATGAAATACTTCAATCTCAATCACACTATACACCTTCAAACACTACTTTTATGACATTGACCATACCTTGAGGAAGGCCTCCTTCTGCTCATTGTGTTTGTTGATCAGCTGTAGGAGGAAAGCGGACTTTTCTCCAGCGGCCACTCGCTCGTTAGAACACCAGTCCTCGTCCCTTCTGTAGTCCCTCTCAAGACTCTCCAGCACTGACCACACCTACAGACACAGGGCAATATCATACAAATATTGACTGGGATTGAAAGCATCATTGATTATATTAGCCCCCGGGGGATGAAATATTGCCCGACGCAAAGCTAATATTTCAATTATTCATTATTCATCTAAATAGAGTTATATAGTGTAAATACTACTGAATATAACAATAATATACTTGTTATATCAAAAGTCATGTATGTTATGCATTATTGTAAATTATACATCTATCGCAGACTAGTGGTAGAATTTCAACGTTGTCAACATTTTTTTTTTTCAATTTAAAAATTCAACATTTTCATAAAAGCAAAATTCATTCCCTTACAAAAAGAGGGAAAATGTTGATTTTATAGAAAACCACATTTAAAATTGCTTATTTCTTAGAGACTTGCCCTTACCTGTTCAGCAGTTTTGTACCAGTTCATGGAGGCCATCACTAACTTGTGCCTCTCCTCTGTGTGGTACATGAGCTGCTGCCACGCTACTGTCACGTTCTCCGCAATGGCTCGCACCAGGTCCGAGTTGTAGTGGTTGTTCTGAATCATATTCTCCGCCCGGTTTGTCACTTGAGCCATACTTATGTTGGTTTTCTATAAAATACATAAAAATCATCATTTTATATGGAGTTTAGAATTACCTTCAATAAGATTATGATTGGAGATGAAGTGAAATCTTCACATCAATTTTCAAAATACACGTTTATTTATTGGTTACAGGATAATCTAATTATTGAAAAAAAACAGTTAACAAAAATCTATGATCAATCTATTCATTTTACTGATTTCTAACCTTCCAGGAAGACAAATGATAAGTGTCAATTTTGGCCCCATATATCAACAATATTTCATTCATCTTACATTGAGTTTTTTTTCAGTTGACAATAGAAATATTTTTTATCCCATTGTGTCATTTGTTTGCACTCGATGACAATAAAATATAATGTTGGTTCAAGATTTAAGGAAAAACTGCTTGGAAAAAAGCACTGCTATGAAAAAATATTCAAATGGTGGGAAAGCAAAACTTTATGCCATATTTCTGAGCTGTGAGCATTTGGATCAAATAGGGAAAACAATCCACAAGATATCTGTGCAAAGTAATCCTACATGTAAAATGTTAATTGAAATTAAAATGTTCCTTTAACAGGCCATTTATCATTCTTATAATGTACATATAAATATACTTAAAATTTTGAATGAATTTCTAGAGTTTTAAACATATTGAAATTACGTGACGTTCACACAAGTTTTCTAGAACTAACGACTCACCTCAATAGCCAGCATAAACTGTTCGTGTTCCTTCCTCAACTGATCTGCCTCCATCAAGGAGTTCGGACAGATAAAGCTGCTGACCAACATAGATTTTCCGTTTTCTATCCAATAGATCACCTAAAATTCAAACCAATCACTGAAATCAATCTAGATTTCTTGTAAAACAACTTTCTCTACATTAAGTTTAACAAACTCAGTGCAAGCACACTGTATCTTACTGTTCAACGTTCAATCTCCCAAGTATATTATTCTCAAAAACAATTCTGATGACCGCCAAAACGTTCAATCTCCCAAGTATATTATTCTCAAAAACAATTCGACGACCGCCAAAATCAAACTTATTATGTTTAGTTTACCCGCCAGTTTTATATTCATGGTTCTCAGCCAATGATATTCAGAGTTATAGTTAATCTTATCAGAAGAGAGATGTCAACATTCATTACATCATTAACATGCATTCTGTTTACAATTACAACTGTCCACCAACTGCAACATGTGAGGATTTTAGTTTAGTTTGCCCGCCAAAAGCTAACTAATGAATATTTACTATCATAACAACCAATCCGCTTCGCGTTCTTGCTATCATCAAAGACCATATTTAATTTCTATAGTCTTTGTCATTTACAGAGAACAAATCATTTTGGCGCTCAGATCCTTGCAATGTGTTTTTGATTGTTCATTTGTACATAAATGTTTCCTGGCTGAATTGCAAAACAAACAGATGCAATAAAACTCACTGTGTATTCTGTAGTTCACTTATATACAGTGTATTCACCATTAAAGATAGCAACAATTGCAATTTTCTGAGATGTTATATCAGACAGACTGTGAGACTGAAATTTCCCTCCAAAATATAAATGCTAAAATACTCATAAACTCCATAACTAAACAGGTCTTCTGTCCTTTGGATATACATGTATATGAATTCCAAGAATTGACAGCAATAACTAAGCATCCCATTATTTTCAGTGTGACGTGTGATAGGTGATACTTTGGATATTTGGATGTGAACCCCATAAATTGATACTACAAACTGATTTGGGATCCATATTTCAGTGTATGTGACAGTTGATTGTCCCTTAGCTTACCTGTCTGGCCTCCACCTCAAAGTTCTGTAGCTGCACCCCCTGCTCCAGCCTCAGCCTCTTGGACTCGGCAATAGTCTCCAGATCCAGCTCTCGCTCTCTGAGGTACTCCATGAGCGCCTGGATTCTGGACTGAGCATCGTACTGAGGGTCAGCCATCAACTGAATCCCACTTGTTTCAAATATCTACACAGAAAAGAAAAGCTCATGCTGAATTTGGTCTTGAACACAATAAAATCCTCTACTATTGTATAATCCTGTTTTACAGATTATCATATAATATGGAAAAATATTTTATCAGCTTACAAATTCTCTCAGTCTCTACCATATTATTCACTATACATTAAATAGAAATCTTCACATCCATCTCTTTGACAAACAACTGTACGACTAACAAACTGTGTATATTTAGTAGATATCTTGAGTGATATCATAGATGGGTGGGGACCCAAATGCATGGCACTTCCATATTGTACCATTACAATGTAATGTACTAAGTAAGTGGAAGTGTAAAAAAAAATCCTACTTGAATTAAAGCCTAAAGTACTGGCAGTTTACAACATTCATATTTCAAATAATAACAAAAACACAAAGTTGATACACTTTTAAATAGAATTTCAAAAGCACTGCGAGGCCTCTTTTTTGATAAATGTTATGGTAATGATAATATGACCTGAACCTTGATCAAATGATCTCTGATCAGGATAAATGAAATATCCTTTGGTCATGTATGGGCAACTTTAATGTCAAGTACGAGCCCACTATGTTTTTAGCTCACCTGAGCCAAAGGCTCAAGTGAGCTTTTCTGATCACAATTTGTCCGTTGTCTGTCGTCGTCGTCGTTGTCGTTGTCGGCGTTGGCGTTGGCGTTGTAAACTTTTCACATTTTCATCTTCTTCTCAAGAACCACTGGGCAGATTTCAACCAAATTTGGCACAAAGCACCACTAGGTGAAGGGGATTCAAGTTTGTTCAAATGAAGGGCCACGCCCTCTTTAAAGGGGAGATAATTGAGAATTATTGAAAATTTGTTCGTATTTTTCAAAAATCTTCTTCTCAAAAACTATTCGGCCTGAAAAGCTCAAACTTGTGTGGCGGCATCCTCAGGTAGTGTAGATTCAAGTTTGTTCAAATTATGGTCCCCAGGGGTAGGGAGGGGCCACAATGGGGGGATCAAGTTTTACATAGAAATATATAGACAAAATCCTTAAAAATCTTCTTCTAAAAAACTATCAGGCCAGAAAAGCTCAAATTAAAATGGGAGCCTCCTCAGATAGTGTAGATTCAAGTTTGTTCAAATTATGGTCCCCGGGGGTAGGGTGGGGCCTCAATGGGGGGATCAAGTTTTACATAGGAATATATAGAGAAAATCTTTAAAAATCTTCTTCTAAAACATTATTAGGCCAGAGAAGCTCAAATCAAAGTGGAAGCTTCCTCAGGTAGTGTAGATTCAAGTTTGTTCAAATCATGGTCCCCAGGGGTAGGGTGGGGCCACAATGGGGGGATCAAGTTTTACATAGGAATATATATAGAGAAAATCTTTAAAAATCTTCTTCTAAAAAATTATTAGGCCAGAAAAGCTCAAATAAAAGTGGAAGCTTCCTCAGGTAGTGTAGACTCAAGTTTGTTCAAATCATGGTCTCCGGGGCTAGGGTAGGGCCACAATTAGGGGATCAAGTTTTACATAGAAATATATAGACAAAATCTTTAAAAATCTTCTTCTAAAAAACTATCAGGCCAGAAAAGCTCAAATTAAAATGGAAGCATCCTCAGGTAGTGTAGATTCAAGTTTGTTCAAATTATGGTCCCCGGGGGTAGGGTGGGGCCACAAGAGGGGGGTCATGTTTTACATAGGAATATATCGAAATTTTTTTTTAAAATCTTCTTCTCAAAAACTATAAGGTCAGAAAAGCTTAAATTTGAGTGGAAGCATCCTCAGATAGTGTAGATTCAAGTTTGTTCAAATCATGGTCCCCAGGGGTAGGGTGAGGCCACAATAAGGGGATCAAGTTTTACATAGAAATATATAGACAAAATCTTTAAAAATCTTCTTCTAAAAAACTATCAGGCCAGAAAAGCTCAAATTAAAATGGAAGCATCCTCAGGTAGTGTAGATTCAAGTTTGTTCAAATTATGGTCCCCGGGGGTAGGGTGGGGCCACAAGAGGGGGGTCATGTTTTACATAGGAATATATCGAATTTTTTTTTTAAAATCTTCTTCTCAAAAACTATAAGGTCAGAAAAGCTTAAATTTGAGTGGAAGCATCCTCAGATAGTGTAGATTCAAGTTTGTTCAAATCATGGTCCCCAGGGGTAGGGTGAGGCCACAATAAGGGGATCAAGTTTTACATAGAAATATATAGACAAAATCTTTAAAAATCTTCTTCTAAAAAACTATCAGGCCAGAAAAGCTCAAATTAAAATGGAAGCATCCTCAGGTAGTGTAGATTCAAGTTTGTTCAAATTATGGTCCCCGGGGGTAGGGTGGGGCCACAAGAGGGGGGTCATGTTTTACATAGGAATATATCGAATTTTTTTTTTAAAATCTTCTTCTCAAAAACTATAAGGTCAGAAAAGCTTAAATTTGAGTGGAAGCATCCTCAGATAGTGTAGATTCAAGTTTGTTCAAATCATGGTCCCCAGGGGTAGGGTGGGGCCACAATTAGGGGATAAATTTTTATATAGGAATATATAGAGAAAATCTTTAAAAAAATTTCTTTTCAAAACTTTTTGGCCAAGAAAGCTCAAATTGTAACCATCCTCAGATAATGTAGATTCAAGTTTGTTCAAATCATGGTCCCTGGGGGTAGGGCGGGGCCACAATGGGGGATAAATTTTTATATATAGAGAAAATCTTTAAAAATCTTCTTCTCAAAACTATAAGGCCAGGAAAGCCCAAATTTAAGTGGAAGAATCCCAAGATCGTAAAGATTCAAGTTTGTTTAAATAATAGTCATGGGGTATGGTGAGGCCACAATGGGGGATGAATTTTTACATAGGAATATATAGAGAAAATCTTTAATATCTTCTTTTTAAAGACTATTTGGCCAGAAAAGCCTAAACTTGTGTAGAGGCATCCTCGGATAGTGTAAATTCAAGGTCCCTAGTGATAGGGCTGGGCCGTGATGGCAGTTTGAATTTTTACATAGGAATATATAGAGAAAAATCTTTAAAAATATTCTGGGAAAGTTTTCGGTCCAAAACTCAGTACTTAGTGTGAAAGCACAGGTTATGCAGATTTAAGTTTGATGAAACCGTGATTCCCTAGAGAAAAGGGGGGCCACCAAATGGAGGGGGGGGGGTAAATTGGAATAGAGAAAAATCTTCTTACAGGTACAACAACAAAAGGGGCTTGGTATTTACCCAAAAAAAGAGGTGGATAAAAATTGACAGATTTTCTATTTTTTTTAGCAAGATCTACTGTACTTAGTTGTCAAGATATTTTGATACTGTAATGCTAATTTGATCAGAATTAAGGCAATTGTTGATCAGGTGAGCGATGTGGCCCCTGGGCCTCTTGTTTTTAATCTTTTTAAAGTTATGGAACAGGCATGAAAAATGGGAATGAAAGAGACACAGATGGGCATAATGCCACCCCTCTGTTGTAAACTTTAGCATTAGTTAGAAAAACCTTTAAAATAAATGCATATTGTATAATTATCATGAAAATATCAGATGCATAATTTTAAATGAGGAATTTTAAAAAAAAAAATTCATGCGCTATCATGAGCTAAATAAATGTACATAAATTTGAACATTTACATTGGTAACGAATCATTTTTATAGTCTCTTGGCTATACGGACCCAAAGACCGCTCCCTCAATTTCATTCCCCTGGTTTTATTCAAAGCGTACCTGTATGATATCTTGTCCCCTCTGGAGGACGTCAAATGTACAGTTCTGCATGTGTAGCACGCTGTCATTATGGAGCTGGAGTTGTTGTTCTGACTTAGCTCCGTCGGACATCAAGTCTTGATGTTGAAGCTCCTCCGCCCATAGCTCCAGCTGAGCAGATACCTGTCACGGGACAAACCAAAAAATGTCACCTAACTTATCTCAAAGATATCTTAAATGAAATTTTTTAAAATGTGTTTGTTCGGTTTATAATCACTGATTAAAATTTTTGGATTTTGCAGTTTCAAATCAATATTCAAATATTATTAAGTTTATAAATAATTATTTTTGTTCCTCAAAGTTGACTAAAGCCTTAAATAGCTGTTACATATGACTATGATATGAGGACAATCCCGAAATAAATCTGAATTACAACAGAATGCCAACTGTTACACACAAAAAGAAAATAATTTGTAGGAAGGGATTAATTACCTTTTTTTCTCTCAAAAAGAAATCTGGCAGTATACCTTATTTTCTATACACAACCAAAAACTATGGCAGGTTATAAAACAGTTTAAGTTCCATCTAGCACCAACAGAATGGATTTAAATATATAATGTTTTACTCTTTTAAGCTTTGAAGGTGAGGTTTTCACTTAAATTGGGTTCAGTCAGGTAACAATAATTAAATAATATTCTTTTTGGCCTAGTGCTTTATGTCAGATGTCCCATCAACACAATAGTGACAGTACAGTTGGACATGGTTATAGTAAAGTGTCAGCCCGGGATGACCATATTTGATTGGTGGAAAAAAGTAATTTATTAAATCCATAAAATTTACAATACATCTTTAAAAGATTTGAGAGAATGAAACCGACATTGCTGTAAGTGTGAATTTGTTTTAATTATGTTCTGTATAACCACGTTTTACTGTAAACTTAGCTAAATACCTCCAAAGCATCTCTCTCAAACAGTCTGAGCTGTAGACACAGGTCCAGCTTCATCTTCCTGTTGGCCCACAGTTCTTCTAGCTGGGTTCTACTGTCATTCAATTGCCTCAGGACACCTACAGATTTTATTATACATCAATTTTCAATAACAGTATTTTTAAAACTCAGGTCTTGTAACTCAAGTGTACCTTTAGGTGTTCAAATACTAATTGATGGTCTACAAAATCTGATCACCAGGTAATACATTTCATCTCCAACCCCACTCCTCCAAAGTATTTTTAATGTTTTGAATTCAAATTTGTTTTTGTTTTACAAAGTTATAACACTGAAACAACACATCACATGTTGCACTTTTGTAGCAAAAATGAATCAAAGCATGTTGGAGAACAGCAAGAATTTCTGTTTATTAAACAAATCAAGGAACACAAGAAAAATGTTTACACCGACAGCTTGTTTGATGCTACTATGATAAAACGCAAAAGGTACGATAGCTAACTCAGCAATGCAGAAATCACTACAGATCATTAGTAGGTATGAAAACATATCTTTGAAAAATGATATGAATGTTTATTGAAAACGGGAGTTATGAAACTACATTTGTATGTATTAAATGTGTACTCTGAGACAGACAGACAGATACACTGAAATTTATGAATTTGTTTACAAATATCTCTAGCTTGAAATGAAGATATGCAGATAAAGACAGATTCTGGAATATAGTAGTTCTGATTGACTCCATGCACCTACAGAATTCCATTAATTTGTCACTCATCTATTTATCTCACAGCCACAGAAGCACTTCCTTATCACAAAAGAGAGCATTAAATTCATTAAGGCAGGTCTTAATAACAAAGGCTGTCTGCCAAAGAAGGTTACATAATACAGAAAGATAATGCCAGTGGGAAATTGTTGAAACAAGATTGGCATGCATGAAATAAATATGTTTTCAAAAAACAAACTCTCTCTCCCCCCCCCCCCTCTTTCTCTCATGAATACACTATTAATAATTTTTTTCACTTCTCAATTGTACTCATTAATAATACATGCAGTTTGAAATCTCAGAACATTTATAGATATGTATGACTCAAAAAGGACAAGGCCTACTTTGAATTATAGATAAATGACTATCACCTTTGTTTATATGATTCTCAATTATTGATTATCTACCCTTGGGTTGGCCTTTCTAAATCAAATAGGAACACAATACCATTTTCTAGCAGAATGGACTTGCATGGGCATTGATTATCAGTGCTTTGACCATAAAGATAACCCAGACGGGGACTTCCTATGCCCAGAATACTCTAGATACTATGGGAGAGATCGCCACTGATATCTCTTATTGGTTCAACGGACATCTGAAGCCAATCTATATTGAATCAGATACTACGTTACCAATAATTGGTGATGTAATATTTAAGTTTATTTTGGGAAAGGGCAATTCAAAACACAACCAAGAAAAATACCAATCCTGTCCGTTTGAGAAAAAGAAGTGATATTTACATCAATACATGTATTATTTATTAAATTTCTGCTACATTTATATAATTATTCAATGAAAAGAAATTTGGTAATGGATGTTTCTGATGCAATCTTGAAAGAAACATTACCAAGAAAACAATAACACAGTTCTAGAAAACTTCATTTGAGCTCAGCATCCAAAGAACATTGTAAACAACAAATGAGTTCACAGAGAAACGATGTGTAAGAAAAGAGGAGTTTTCCTTGCAAGAGAATGATAAGTGCATCTGAAAGTAATTAGATCCCAGACTCAATAAAACAGCAAATTTTGAAAATTGAAACCACAAGGGATCAAACTGAGCCACAAGTACATGAACAAGAAACCTAAAATAAATTGGGTGTGTCCTTGACCTTCTGTTACTTTTGAATTTCTTTATACATGAATAGTGATATGACCTTAACCTTTGGCACTAGAATTTCTGTACATGACCTTAAATCTTTTGCACTAGAATTTCTGTAAACCTTGGATTCATTAAAATTCTCAGGGGCCAATTTTCATGGATTGCTTAAAATTTACAAGTTTGTGGGGATGTAATTTTGTCTATTATATTATACTTACAAAAGGAAAAAGACTTTGTAGCCCTAATTTATTAATTTGGAGGATGTAAATTCATGGATGAGAGATACCCATGAATTCCACAAAAAAATTGAGCCACCACGAAATCTAATGATTCCACAGTACCTGAGAAGAGATATGACCATGACAGTCTGCAAAAGAATTTCCCTCTCTGCTTATTTACAATTTACATACAGTAGACACAATAAAAGTGACACACTGTCAGTGAGGAGCATGCAGCCACACATGTACTAACACTTGAGAGTGATACATGCACTATCTCTTCCAGCCATCACTATTTATTTCCTGGTTTTGTCCCACATACTGTGTTTTGGGGCACAGACCATAGACAGGTACAATAACAGGTACAATAACATCTACACTGAATCTCCTGCCTATAGGTAACACTATCATCAGTGACCAAATGGGCTGGTCACCATGTAATTGGATTTTATAATGACATCCATTAACTTGTCATATAAAAGAGACACCCTACTCTCTTTAATGTTTATCTGACATGATGCTATTTTATAGATTGACAAAAACAACTGTGTTCAACTTGAAAACATACCGGTTTTAAGACTAAAAGTTCGTAAACATCTGAAGAAGTTATGGGGGTTAAGGGTGAGGGAGGGGGAATGATGGGGAGGGGTGGTTGTTTACATTGATGTGTACTTAACGATTGTGTGTGTGGAAGGGGGGGGGGGGGGAGAGTCGGTAGGGTACATACAAGGAGATAAAGCAACTATATAACTTAATTCTACAGCAGTGAATCAAAATCACACATTATAATAAAAATTTAGCATAAAACATTATAAAACTATCATAGAACAATATGATATGACATTTAACTTACCTTCAATATGTGTATAATCTGCATTCTGGTTTATCTTGTCTGGCTCAGCACTGAACACCCTACGAAAAACGTAAACAATAAGTTCCCACAGTTTCATCAGTCTTATCCATAGGAAAAGACACACCACTGCCACAAATCGTAGAATTTTTGACACAATGATTAACATCATCAATACAAAGCTCATAATCTGCATCACAATGATGTTAAAATTTTGGTCTGGCATTTTATCAAAGAGTTTGCTTCGCCACTGGGTGAAATTGACCCTTCTTTGAGAAGGTCCTGGGGTCCAGGAATGTCGCCATGATTCCCTCCAAGAGCGACGCTGTCGTACTGGTACACTCTCGGAATCGGACCCCGAGCGTCTTCTCGGGATAGGAATGTTAGATGGCATGATGGAATGTTTATTTTGAAATTTCAGGAAAAGTATTTCACTCTAATTCCATAGTATACTTTAAATTCTTGACTAAATGTTCAAGAATTTCAACATTTCTTTATAGGTTGACATTCTGAATTGATTTGAGTTGCAGTTACATCATGACCATAAGCTGGTCAACATCATAAGTGATTTTCTAAAATATGAAAATCTCCCCAGCTTGTTACACAAATCTGCACAGATGAATGTACTTGTTCCTTCATACACTATCGGACACAGAATATTGAGCTGCACTATGACTAATTTCCTTACATGTTTTCCCCACTTGACAAAAACTATGTGATTTCCCCTTTGTGATTACCACATGCTTTCACTCAAACACCGTCTCACAACCAGTGAGGCAGGAGAAATACACATCCCGGGGTCTCTATCATCTCATAACATGTACACAATAGGCACCAGGGACAGTTAACCCCGATGAATGGCCAGGCGTAACGACATCTCCTTATTTCTTAAATACTTTCACAGCGATTTTCATCAGACAAACACCTGATAATCCCATCAATTTTATCACTTGCTTCAGCCATATTCTTCATAACAACACATCAATGGACCATGTGTCATTTGTAAACAATACAAACATGGATGTAATTTCCAATAGTTCCCACTAAGTCCTGCAGACACAGAAACTAAAAGAGCACATGTCTGAGATACTCTCTCCTCAGAAATCAATACAAACACTCAGCTGTCTACAGGGGGAAAACTCTCCTCCAAAAACAACCTCCCAAGGAATGCGATTAATCACCAAATGGTGTAACAGCCCTGTTTATAATCATGAAATTATTACAGATCAGTTTCAATCGTCCTTTTTTCCATGTAGTACATGTAATGAGTCATTTTTCCAATGGAGTGAAATATAACACAGTATATTCGGGCCGGGTCGATCATGACATGAAGTCTGTGACAGGGATAGTCTCCCTCTTTAGCAGCTGAATGTTACGCTTGTTTCTTCTCAGTCACTGACTATGATTTAGATGCAGTGCACCTGAGCAAAATAAACTCCTTAAATCCCACGTATAACAGATTCCTACTAGCAGTTCCCCTGGAAGAACTTCATTGTGCCATTAATTTTACTACATGTATTAAGCTGATTAACTTTAATTATTTGCATTCCTTCTAGCTTAATGTCTTTGATTAATTCTTGGTTAATTCTAATCCACCACATATTTTCTCATCAGCCCCATTTAAATATACAATTACCAGATAACTACACAGATTTTTTTAGAATATTTTTCTCTACAGTTAAAAATTTGGCCATTTGCTCAATAAATTAAGAAAATATCTGTGTCAATTTTTCCCTTTTCTTCTGTAACTTGAGAAAAAAGAATTCGTAAACACATTTTTCTTTTCTGCGCCCACACCTGAGATACTTTCCTGAGTAATGCAACGGGGCACAAGGTGATTATATTTTAAAAACTGGAAAGAAAGGAGTGACGAAAATTAAAGTTTTGAAATAATTCACAATTTGATGGTATCTTTAGGCATGTACAATTCTGTCACATGCTGAACTCAAAGACTTAAAGCAGTGGATTATCAGGACTCCACCTCATTTTCCGAGAAGATTATCTTATCTTTTCTAACATCCCAAGCCCTCTCATTGCACAACTGTGTAGTAGAGAAAGCATCCTCTGATGGAAGCACCTGGTAGTCAGGCGTCAGGGGATGTCAGCTGATAGATACATAACAATAGGCTGTATCCCCCTTCCCGCAAACATGTCAGGCAGAAAAACAGAAATCAGTCAAGCATGAAATGAAGATGATCCCTCATAATCAGAAAGATGTACTTCCGACCTAGTGTTGAGCTCTCAGTAAATCTGTGATAATTAACATATATACAGTTCAATAACTTAGCTAATATTTATTAATAATCATTCAATTATAATACTAGGGTATAGTTTGGTCAGCAATGACATAATTCTGACATCAAGGAATTTAATGTTTATACTGCTTTTTTAATTTAATTTCAAGGAGTTTCAAGAGTGTTTGTATAAAGAGATTGTAATAAAAGAACTCCGATTCAATAATTATCATTTCATGGTTGCTAATAAAAACTTTTTTCTATTTCAATATCACGTGTACACTACTGAAAAAGTTCATCATCGAGTTCAATCCACACAACATGATGGTGTTTATTTATCTTCCACCTCAATGTAACTTCTCCTCACATATATAATCATGACCAATAAACACTTGTAGTAAATAAAACTCCCCCAGACAGACATGTTTTGGCTCTTTATATCTCTAATTATTACCCTTCAGCAAGACCTGATCAAGGCCTCATAAGAAAGCAATATCCTCTTGTACACACCATCTTTCAAGTGTGCATCAAAAGGCGGTAGATCCTGGCTGAAACGGCCAGTCCAAGTTATAGTATATTTATTACCCATGTCAGCTTTTGACTAATCTTGCTAACACATGCCCCTGTATATATACACAACAGCCATGCATGTAACACATAGTGAGGTCCCCTCACAGTCTGATAACTGAAGTTCACTCACACAGCGGGAAATCTTGAACAGCATCCAGAATCAACCATACTTTTTACTTGAAATATTTCCAAGCTACCATTTGCACTGAATAGCTTCGACAGAGTAAGCAAATTTACTACAATCAGTTCTTTGTGATGACTGAGGGATTGCATTTCTGTCAATTAAAAGGGGGAATGTTGTGAATTATGATGAACTTGGCCAACTAATTGGATTATCATCTTTAGCGGGGCATAGATCTTCAATTCTGAAAGCTCACTTCAAAGATATCGTTCGAGCTATAATAATAATCATTTTACTTCCTTTTACTAAAACTTTTTTCCTTAATTTAAAAACCACTTTGTTGTCTCTAATTTTTTTATGTGCACACTTTTGTAGAACTAATTTGGTGCAACATCATCTGTTTCTGCAATACGCTGACATTTTTACAATGCATTCTAAAGTGCATAAAAGAAAACAATGCACATAAAAATTATTATCGCAAGGAATTTTTGTGCAGATGAAAATCTTGGGAGGATGGAATGCAGGTCTTGAAACGTATCAAGTACAAAACACTAATGATATAAATGTCTCCTCTGTGTTCACTGCTGTAAAATCCAAAGCAACTCCATTATTCCTACTCATTTCAATTACAGCCAACTGTTGGCTTCTCAACACACGAAAATGCAGACATAAGCCTAATTAACAGCTTCTTCAAAGGTTTAACAAAGTAATACCCTGCAATCTAGTGCATTTAGTCAGTGGTACATTTTTAATTAGGCCAAAAGAGAATTACTTATTATTCAAAGAGAGATAACTCACACATAGTTTTAACTTAAGGTGGCTCTATACACCACTTTTTGATGACGAAGTATGCAAAAAAGTAAATCTGTAAGCATGCAATTCTGGTACTGGCTGATTTAAACTGAGGCGAATTGTGTTGGGACCGCTCTTTTGAAAAATTTATTATTATGAATAGATTTAATTTGATAACTGGAAAATTCATTACTTACAAGTAATGTCGAATGTTACACCTTCACGTTGTGTCGTATTATTTATCGAAATAAACAATAAAATCAAGTAAAATTTTTTGAATACTTTCTTTCCCATCATCGACATCTTACATCGTGGCGCAGTGGGTTAGTGGGCTTACTACAAACCTGTAGGTCATGAGTTCGAATCCCGTTGAGGACAATAAAATGTTTAACTTTCCAAAATTTTCTGAAACGTATTTTTTGGTTGTAGGAAATTTGCTTCATCTCAGAAATGAAAAGTCCCCAAGGTGTTTGGACCTTGGGACTTAGGAATGATAACTCTTACCTGAGGAACTTTCATACCAAATAAAATTTAAAATATTTTTTGTGTTTATTTGCAATGATTTTCATTAAATTTTTTATGTCACATTTATTAAAATACATCTTCTTATAAGATCAAGCAGCTTTTTCAGATGATTTGTCAACAGAGTAAGAAAATATGAAAAATTATGTTTTGGGGAAATACTAAAACAAGTTGCAATAATAACATTTTTGAATGCTAAGAAGTGTTATATCTTTTTTAGGTGTCTGAAGGATATATCCATCATATGACAAAATTTTTTTCTCAATTTGTTAATAGTTAACTTTTTAAAAATTATTTTACAAAAACACGAAAAAACATTAAAAAATTCTTTAAAAATACCTATAGTATCCCTATCATCATTTTAATATTTGATAAGTATATGTTTTGTGGTCTTCTATTGAAAATAGGAATAAACTGTGGGTGTATAGAGCCACCTTAACACTAGTTCTGTTTCTTCTTCATTCAATTGTGGTTAATTACAAATTCATTGTACCAATATATCATCAAATCAATTTCATATCGGGGCTATTCAAAACAAATTTCAATATATAATTGTTTACCAATCAAAATAAGTAATAGGAAAAATGTCAAGAGTTCAAAAGGTCAAACAATTATTCATTATAATCCCAATAGTGACTAGTCCAATGATTGGGTAGTAAAATTGGCAATCAAATTGTGCTTAAATCAAATTGTGCTTGAATCAAATTGTGCTTGAATCAAATTAAGCTTACATCACATCAAAGATTTTTTAAAATCTATAAAACATTATGAAATTGAATGTATCAATTATGAAATCATTAATAAATCCCCCACCCCCTTAACTTAAATGAAAAAGAATCCAAATTTGTAAGAATGAAAGAAAATTGGTAACAGAAATTAACAGTATTTTTACCTTATTTCTTCCAACAGGTTTTCCCCCTCACTGACAGTGTTGATGGCGGACTCTATGGTGATCTCCCTTTGCTGATTGAACTGGTCAAGCAGCTGTTCTGCCCCTTCCACCGTGTCAGCTATCTCTGAGCTCTGTAACTCCTGCTGTAGGTCCTCCAGCCAGGATGTCAACTGGAAGATAGGCACACATCTCTTTGTATTGTTATGTTCTGTATATTTCCATAGTTGTACCAATTATGTTCTTCCATTTTTTTCTAATACTGCAGATTTCTTATGATTTATGCAAAGTACTTAATTCCATGATTTGATTGATTTGTATCAAATCACGAGGATTGAAAATCTCAAGTGCCCAACATTTGTTGTGATATCACATACCGTCAATAACAATTAATAAAAATAAAAGTGAAATTTTATAATTGGCAAGGAGCATTTCCCACCAATTTACATTGGGTTGGTTTCAATATTTTCATTTTGAGGCCATCATATTTTGAACCTCTTCCCCAATGGGAATAAAAATCAGAGGGGGGTTCCCATAGGGAAACTTTTAAAACTAAAATTCTGAAAATTTCCTATTCTATTAAAAGAAAATAAGAACATATTACTTTAAGTAGACTACAAAAGAGTTACATTTTTCTTCACTTGATCAAGTTAAGTTTATTTCTATTCATAAAAATAAACTAATTTCATAAACTGACGAGATTTCTGTTTACATGTACTGGTAAATAATAAAAATAGAAATCAAATCCATTCATCTGATATTGATTGACAAAATTATGAATTTCCTGTCAAAAAGGATCAAGGTTATTTCCTCTTTGTCAAATAAGCACCAATTTAATCACATATTTTATCAGACCCTACCTCATGAACGTGTGTGTAGAAATCAACGGCCATTTGAATGGTGGCCTTACGCCGCTCCAGGGCGGTCAGAAAGTTGCCCATTCTCTGCTGTAAATCCTGGGCCTCGCGGTAAATCTCCTTGGGGTCACACTCTCCTGTGTGGGCAAGCTCATCAGCAGCTGATAAAAGCTTGTCAGCATTGGTGATGGTATTCTAAAAAGAAGGATAACATATTGTATGATATGAAGAAAATGAAATTGGACAAAAAAAGTTATAACATCTAAAAGCTTTTCTAAAACTTACTTTAGCGACGGTTTCAAAATGTTGGTGACTCTTCTGCAGGGCTTTACTTCTTTGAAGACTTCGACCAATTGAGGTATTTTTCTTAAGAAAGACATCTCCATGGTTTTCTAACCAATCTATAACCTATATTCAAACACACAATTCCACTTCATTACATCAATAAATCATTTGAAAAATTCTACATATCAGAAGCCGAATAAACTGTTGCATATTTACTGTGAACATTTCTCTCTTGGAATGATTTTCACCCTAAGATAGAGCTCACACAAGATTGATTCCAGCAGTTACCTGTTTCACGTCCTGCTGGAACAGCCTCAGTCCAAGTCTCTGGTGAAGTTTCACTCTCTTTGAATGCCACATCTGTTCCAAGTGTCTCTGGTGTGCTAACACCTATAAATGTGGTGTGCAAATATTGTATATATCTTCCACAAAACCAATTACATTAATAACTATTGATTTTCAACAATACGTTGCATAATAAAACACTTGAGTATTAAAAAAACCCAACTTAGATCCTGTATCTTGAAATTTTCTTCATTTAATGAAATGCTAAGCAATTACGAATAACTTACATCATGGATGACATCCAGCACATGTCCTGATGCTTCAGAGTAGTCTGCCTTGGCGGTGATACTGTTGATGCTGCTAGAGGTCACTGGTGTCTGCAATGTCTCCAACAGCTGCTTTCCATCTCGACAAACCTTAAAATAGATCCAAAGTCAAAAATGAGGAAAATTTCAACATGAAAATACTTGTACATGCATTTTATCATGTGAAGGAAACTATTTTAATTACCAATCACATATGACCTGATCCACACTTGACCTACACAAATCAATCATAAATTAATAAATTGAAACCTATATACATTGTCCTGCACTTGATATTAACAAGCCCAAGTTATACGATTAACTACAATCTCATGCTAAATCATTTAAGAGCTTGACTAACACGTAAAGTTGACAGAAGAAAAGATGAAATAGAGTTGACAAAGTGTTGGATGAGATATAGTTGATAGAGTGATACAGTGTTAGATGAGATAGAGGTCAAAGAGAGCAAGATGAGATAAGTTAAATGAGTGCTATTTGAGATATAGTTGACAGATGATAAAAAAGAGTTAACAAAGAGCTTGATGAGACAGAGTTGACAGAAGAAGAGATAGAGATGAAAGAGTGCTATTAAATGAGATAATTTGACAATGCTAGGTGAGATAGAGTTGACTGTGCTAGATGAAATAGAGTTTACAGAGAGCTAGACGAAATAAGTTGACAGAGTGCTAAATGAGATAGAGTTATCAGAGAGCTATATGAGACAGAGTTGAGAGCTAGATGAGATAGAGTTAACAGAGAGCTATATGAGAGATAGAGTTGACTGTGCTAGATGAGATAGAGTTGACAGAGAGCTATATGAGACAGAGTTGAGAGCTAGATGAGGTAGAGTTGACAGAGAGCTATATGAGATAGAGTTGAGAGCTAGATGAGATAGAGTTGACAGAGAGCTATGAGATAGGGTGTGTAGAGGTAAGGGACACTCACATCGGTGTAGCACTGTGAGATGACTTCAGTCAGGTTCTGGTGCTGCTGTAGAGCCATCTCCAGGTCCTCTATCTCCACAGGGATGTGGTCATCTTCACAGGCTTGTCTCCAGCCAGCCACCTGGGCAAGGTACTGTAAGTAAAACTACTTGATTAGAAGCAAGTTCAAAGGTTGAATATTGTATGAACAAAACAACTACCTGAGGTACATACTTCAGGTTCAAACCTCATAAAAAATTTACTATACATGGAAAAAAGTGAATTGCCTAAATCGGTTTTCATTTATTACAAGATCATGAAAATCCAAAATTAGAGGAAACAATTACTACACTTTTCTTTTCTAAGAATGAAAAAGTTTACTACATATTACATTTGTCAGTGCGAATGAGTGGGTGTCTATACTAAAATCAAACCTTTCCTAGAAATCAGTCTAGCCTTTCAATGGATCAATGGATAGCACGATTTACACATTCACTTCTGAAAGGTTACGTAAGGACGTTTGTTTGAATTTTGTTCCTAGCTTGATACAAGTTGCTTCAGTACCTTACACTATGTGGTATTAACCACTTGGTGATTTCCTGAATACTGCCGTTTATAAATTTTTTCATACTTGTATTTACATTTTGCGTAACATAAGCTTTTTGGGGAATTGAAACACTTCAGAGTGAGTTTCAAAAGTAAACGTACTCTGCACTTTGCGGTCAACAATTACCTCCTGAAAGAATTTTCCCAAGTATGCACTTGTCTTATATGGATTGTATAGCCAAATCAATTATCAGACATCACATTTAGCTTATTTTGAATTTTTTTTTTTATTTTACTGAATGAGATATCCAGCATGTATGTGTAATACTGTTTAGAGTAATAGCGTAATACAGACTGTATTTTTGTGTGCTTTTCTATTTATTTTTTTGGAGGGGGGGGGGGTGTCTGGGCAGCACCATGTAAAGGTCTATAAACTAATTTCAATGACCAACTTTGAAACAACAAAAAGGATGAATCACTTAAGGACATTTACAAACTGTGACAAAATAGATGTTAAAAATGGACATATTTTTTTTAATTGTAGGAATTGCCAATGTCTTATTTACAACTTTATGTAATTACATTTACAAAGAATGAAGTCGTTTTTCATAGGTAGGGGTCATTACATTTTCTTAAATCCCCTTAGGATGAGGATGCCCACTTTTTTAAAAGACTTAATACCGGTACATAGTCAGTGCATGTTTGTCTATTGCTCTCCTTTTAATGGTAGTTGTATATTTATATATATATAAGCTTATGTCAAAAGGAGATTATAGACAAACATGCCCACATGGTTACATAAAAACAGACAAAAAAGTGTTTTATAATGATGTCGCTTTCTCTGTTGTAAACAGTATACTTTGACCTGTTGAATATTATAATTCACCATGTGATTTCTAAGCCCAGGTAACTTGGTGAATTCAAGAGTCCTGTCAGGTGTTGTGTAAGGTAGCACGCATTCTGCTAGGCAGTATTATTTGTCTGCTAGGCAGTATTATTTGTCTGCTAGGCAGTATTATTTGTCAATACCTATTTCAATTCATTCCAATCGAGTGATGGTTTCTTCATTTCTCTGAGATACATGTATCTTTAAGAGATTATTAGTTCTGTGCATTACTGATCAATTTACTTGATAGTTCTTTTCGAATACGTAAGATTTTAATAACATCAGCTACTGGTTTATGATCATCAATTGCTTCTTGTACTGACCAATATTATATGTTATATATTATTTTTTGAGAGAGAGAGAGAGAGAGAGAGAGAGAGAGAGAGAGAGAGAGAGAGAGATTATAGTACCAATATTTTCATTTTAGACAACTCATTACAATATTAGATCAACTCTCAATGCATATTTATGATTCTTATCTTCAATCAAGGGCAGACAAATCTAAATTCAAGATATTTGCAGAGCAGGAAGGATAAGAAAACAATGAATTATTTTATTGCAACACAGTTTAAAACCATTATCTAACAATAAATTTCTATTGGAAATGGTCCAAATTCATTAAACATATGACTTGAAGTAAAATTGAGCAAGAAATAAACATAACAATAGTGACCAAAAAAGGACCCAAAATGCAGTGTTTAGTGCAGTCATCCTTCTTGTTTGATTAATTGAAAGATTTGACACTAAGGTTATCCTTTCCCCAGCCAAATTAATATTAAAGTGTTGTTATTACTGATATCTTAAAGATGGTGTTTGTTTTTCAGACTTTTCCAATAAAATAATAATCACAACCAAAAGAAATATTACTAGAGTGTTTATTTTAAACTATTTATTGCATTTTTGCCAAACCCATTCTTAGTTATGAAAAACATTGGAAAAGTGAAGCTTTGTGTAAAAGAACTACATATACTAGGAATATAATGTAGAAATGCCCCAACATTTTCTATTTAAATAAATTGCATGTATGGTTTATTTTTTTTTTCTTTTCAAAGTTAGGATTAAGTACTTTGTATAAACCTGCTTTTGATTTCATCATTTCTTGTAAGATAAATTTAGCTAGATATTCATGGAAAACAATAAGTTTTTGGTACTCCTTAATTGTTATTCATGTTAGAATATGAGGAAAACCTTGAAGAAATTGTGTGAAATTTTATCAAAATCATTTTTTGATGGTGTAGCAAAAGACTTCCACTTAATAAGTGTTCATTTGTATATAATTACAAAAAAGATGTATGGAAAGGTATCGGTAGGGCGTTTGAATTCAACACCTTTACCATAAAGATTTAATCAGATGTTCCATGTTCGTTTACCACTCAGCCAAAATCATTACCATTGTAATGGACATATTATTTCATTCGATTCTATGCACTAATACATGTAAGCTGGAAACAATTCTCAGTAATTTTTGATAACTTTTGATCCTATGTCTCTTAAAGTTTTATAGGCTACTAGTATTTTGAAGCTATTTTGTATGATGAAGAAGGACCTCACCTGTTCGGCTTTTTTGTAGAAGTTTACTGACATGTTCAACACCACACTACGATCCTCCACCGCTGCTGCTAAGCTTTTCCACTCCCTCTCTAACTGACCCGCCTGCATGCGGATTGTGTTTGATGCATAATGTCCGGCATCACACAAGCGCTGGGCCATTCCCAGGATTCTCTTGATGTTTACATAAACATTCTGAAATATATGTACCGGAAGTTTCAATATCCAAACTATTGTTCATCATTTCCTCATTCATGGAGCAGTTTTAGAATCTGCACACGAATGTTTTAAGTGTTAATTTAGAAATAGGGTCATTTAATTTCTCAGCCTGCAATCTTCAATTACGTTCGAAAAATACTCCTCTTCATTTAGTGAATGGAAATCTTAAAGACATCAATGGTTTAGTTCTTCCTTGTTTTTCTAGGAAAACAAACTGAAGAGCTTCAAGTATTCTCATTAAATTGAGGATATTTTTTACTTTCAATTTACTTCCTTATTGTCAAATCATATTAATAAATGACATTCATAAATTTATGCCAAATATCAACCATTTAAACGATATGCAAGTTAAAAAAAGATCACAGTTTCACAAAATGTTTCTGTGACCTATTTTTAACCCAAAATCTCATATCCTCGATCAACAGAGAGAGACAGGTAAAACACAAGACATCTTTCCAAACATTCTACGCGTTTTATTTCTATTGAATTCAATATAGCTGATTGGGATCTTTTAGAAAAGAACTGATGTTTTCATCAATAGGACTTTGATAATAATTAATGAAATTAATAAAATAATAAATGAGTATCAGTAAGTCATAGGTAACAAATAATTCTACCTCCATCCCAATTGGAATGTCAAATACCTAGCTACATAGTACATCTGTAACACACCATTTTGTGATGTCATGGTGGGTAACAAATACATACCACAGCACTATTGGCAAACTGGGTGTGTTCACTGTTCAGTTCTACGGCCATCTGGTGGGAGTTTCCAATCTCAGTGTAATTGACCAAGAATAAATCTCTGTTGTTGGCAATCCAGTCAAACATCTACAGAAGTTAAAATTCAAATGAAGTTACTGAATTCTTTTTGAAACACACCATTTAATTGGTTTTAAAACTGTCATCACCATAGGATTTGCATCAAAAGTGTATTAAAAGTATTAAAGTATATCTGCTTAATATATCTGGCATTATATTAAATTTTCATACAACTTAATATTTTGTATCAATATTGTACAACTTTTGGGTTGAAAAAAATTCAAAGAATTTATTTTATTTTATTTTCATTCACTGTGTTGAAACCGTCAATATTTTGAGGTTAATAAAAAGTTACCGTAACTACATGTTTAAACTAATGTTATACATGTATAACTTAATAACCACTCAAAGGAATATAAAGATTTCAGTGAATGGTTTACTGCTTAATCAGAGTGATATTACTTCTTTCAATGCAGTGTATAAATATTTGTTTTCCTTTGGACTGAAATGTCACAGTTCCATTGGTTTAAACATGACATGTGACTGCCAGATATATCTCTGTCTGTTAAGTGAGAATCGGTATTCAGCAATATGGCTGGTGCTTCACCTAGTCATCACGACATTTGGATAATATTTAATACAGAAAACGAGTTCTGTGAGTTTTTAAAAAAAAACATTTGGAGTAGTTGCCCTTTAAAGTAACTTTTAAATAAGAGTAGTTGCCCTTTGAATTGATGTCACATTGGTGCATATGGAGCAGAATAAAATGGCAGCATTGAGATTTGCTCAAACTTTTGCAGATCGAGGAAAGAAAGAAAACGATGAAAATTGAATAACAACAATACACTGTAAGTAAACAAGGGTGTAATCTATTGGTCGAAACTTACATCGACCTAAGAAAAAGCACGTAATGATCATGATGATATCAGACTCAAATTCCCATAGAAGACGATTTGGTTATTTCTTTTAGCTAACGTACTAACATACATTAACAATAATTTAGCGAATTTGACTTACTTCTTATAATGAATTTATCAATTTGTTAAAAGCAAAATGTAAATATAAACAATAAAATGATTTCTTTAATGATTCATGTGGGTAATGAAGGAAGCGACCATTGCAGAAAAAAAATTACATAACCCGCTAACGCATTTTATTGTTTAAATATTTCTGTAGTCAGTCAGTAACAAATCTATTGTACGTAAGCATAAACAATTCAAGAACACTTTTTAAACCACATACAAATGGTGTCCAAACATGTGTACTGGCATCTACTGAAAAATCTTAGCTAGATACCGCATATAATTATAAAATCTTTTTAAAGAACCAAACTTTCAAGTCTTCAACATTGCAGTATACATCATTTTTTTCCTACTCGTTATTTAAACAACTTGCATTGATTGGCTGAAAATAATCTGGCAGACAAACCAGGAATAAATGGCACTTAAATCCTTATTTTTAACAAATCAACAAAGGAACTATGCATGTGTTTTCAAGATACAGTTTTGAAAATCTAAACCAGGAAAAACATTGAGGCCAACTAGCTCAATTATCAGATGTTTAGCATTCAATTTGTTGTACATGTATTGGTAATATCATGTGAAGGATGGGCATGCTAAGGACTTATTCATATTGTTTAAGATCACTGTTGATATAAAACTCTTTAATTTTTTTTCGAAGTACATGTAAAAAATGTATGTACAGGAAAATTATTCTGATTGTTATATTTGTTACTTTGCATTTTGACAAGAATTTTGGATAGAAATAAAAATAAACATGACCAAATATGTCGACAAGACAAAATTTTAGCTCTGCAATGCAATCAAGTTGGGCAAGGAATTATTTGTCAAAAATCAGCTTACTGCTATATGTCTCGATTCTTATGTAATAGATAATATCAAAGAAAAGAGAATTTAACAAAAAAATTTAAGCAATTTCAAGGTCAATTACTCTACAGAAATAACAAATATGAAAAACTCAAACTTGGTGAATTTTTGGTCATCAGTATAATACTGTGTGTAAAAGTTCTTGGGTCATAGTTAGCTTGGTACCCAGTGTAAACAATATTAAATAAACCATGTTGTGAAAATTCTTTCTTTCAGCCCCTTGGACCGCTTGTTAAATTTTACCTCATAAAAATTTCTGGTAGTAGCATTATACAATTAAACACATTTTATATGCATAGAAAGTCAGGAGCAATATTTTATAAATGTAATATGTTTCAAATACAAGCTACGGGTAATACCTTCTCTACATCTTCCTCAAATATCCTCTGCTGTAGGCACTGCTCGAGGCGTAGACGTTTGACCTGCCACAGCTGGTTCAGGTGTTGTTTGGTGCCGTGCATCCTGTCCAGGAGCTGCGAGATCTGGGGCACGGAGCTCTGGAAATCAGCTGTTCCGGAGATCACAAACCTCCGACCTTCAACAGACACAGGACCCTATTAGTTTTCTGATACTTATACCTAATACAGGTGGGTGGATATTGAAATGAATTACTGACATGAAATCATTGGTAAAAATTTATTTAATATAATGACTGTGTTATACAGTATGTGCACTGTTTAAAAGACCTGATACCTTTAATGAGGGCCATAGAATGATACACAGTTTACAGGCCAACATTGAACATGTTAGAGATGTTCAAAATACACATAAGCACTCTAGTCTTCATGGATATTATATTTACTTTCATTAAACATCAGAGACATTCAAAGTAAAATTACTTAAAATTTGAAAGAATTGTAATAAATTACATCTAATAAGTACAATTTTGATGACAATGTATCTCTGTGAGACTGCCAGAAAAATCTTGACTATAAAGCATTTAGCATTGCTTTTCTACGAAGTATCATGGAAAGCATTATAGCATTATTTCTTTCCTTTCAAAATAAATAAGTACTGTAAAACAGGCATGTACTGAGGCAAGGAATCTAAGACATCACGTTAAATATAAGTGGTACTTCATTGCTTACATTATTTTTATTTGAGAATAAATATTTGGTCATTCTTCTTCATTATCTAAGCTTGGAATAAATACTCAATATCAAACATGCTTTATCCATAGAATGGATGTTACTTAGCACTAGCATCATATAAAGCATCTTGATTAAAATAATAAGTAAAGTTTTATTTGGTTCAAAAAAGTTGTACCAGTATTTCTTGAAAAGTATCTCATACCCTTGTTTATGATGAAGAAGACAGGAAATGCAATAGTACATTATTAAACAGGCTTGCAAAGACTGAAATATGCCAATTGATATTAACCATCCAATGAAAGGTTATAAAAGATGAAGCATTTAGGCATAACCTATAGGATATATGTTTAAATAAAGAAACAAAGTAAAGTATCAGGGAACCAAGGAATAAATTCATTAAATGAATAAATACCATAGCAGCTTACATCTCTAAAAAATTCACACAAGTTCAATGTCAATTGCTGAAAATGTTCAAAGAATGCTTTAGATATAGACATCACTTTCATTACTATAGTATTTCTTAGCTTGATTTGTTTTGCTTGCATGGCTTTATGGTCCATTATAATGCATGTTCCAACTTTAAAAAGGTATCTTTTTCTTCAAATAAATATATAACTAAACCTGTTGCTCATGTTCCTCTGAATTCAACTAATGCAAAACAGAAATATAGTGCATTAAAAAATCCATCAGAAATCTAAACCCTATGAGTTCTAATGCATACTGATCTTCCCTATATTCCAAAAAACATCCCTAATTTTCCACATTTTTGGCCCAAGTCCCAGTACTACAATGAAGTGTTACAGCTCTGCTCTGTGTTTTTGGTTTAAAAAAAAGTTGATACTAATATTTCTTTGGTTTTATCTTCTCATGGGAGATGATGATTTGATGATGAAGAGTTAGCCTTTCAATGCAACTAAATTTTCCTACAGAATTTCTTGTGCAAATGTAAAACACTCAAACAGAAAACACTTTTCAGTGCATTACAAAGCAGGACAATATATACCCTTCACCCCATGTTGACCTACCATGCTGCTGTCCCTCCCCCGTGATTTCCTGTAAGATTCTGTGTCCCTCCATTGCCAGCTGTTCCACAGGGGCCATCTGGACCCGCCTCTTCAGGTGGTTGTGTTCCTCCAGGCGGTACTGGGCACCACTCAGGTCCTCAGGAAGCTCAGGATTGGTCAGAATCTCACCAAGGTCATCCAACTTGTCTAGCAGGTCTAGAGCCTTCCATATGAATTCTTCAAGCATCTAAATATGCAAAAATATGGACCTTCAGAACATGATGATCGCTATATTTTCTCTCTTCTCCTCTTATCCCATGGAAATCAATTCATTTTTTAACTAGTAATAATTATAGTTTAAAATGTCTATTCATTCCTTATAACAAAATTGATTTGGAAAAAGCATACATGTTGCATGAAACGATATTACTTAAACAGAATTGTTGTGGCTCAAAATCTTCGTGTTTTTAAATCAAATTTGGTATATCATGCATTTTCAAATTCTGCAGTTGCACAGTTCTATAAAAAAATCAATTTGGTAAAATACAGCAGAAAATTAAACAACTGCATAAATACCCATTGTAAGTAAATGAGGCATCATTAGGTTACATACACTAACTTTAAACCAGAAATTATTATATATACTGTTCCTATTCTATGATACTTCAATACCTCAGCTCTACTGATGGTGTTGGTAAGAGTAACTGTACTGAATAACTTAACCTGGGGCTAAATAAAATAAATATTGAAGGTTTTTCTCAAATACACTGGAGTTGAAGCTCAAGATCTCTTTTGTCCTTTAATAAGCCATTAAGGTGATGATTACATGAATGTGATATGGTTCATTGAAACTTAAATAGATCAGGACAGATAATCAGAATAAATCATTCATCAGTTAGAATTCTCCACCCATGACCACTTAGATTAGTCTCATGTCAATGCACATGTCACATATATGTAATGTTATCTTCATGTTAGTTTAAAATACCTGTAATTCAAATCTTAGTAGAGATACATGTACTGTAAACAAAATCACTTATTCACGTTATAATTTATCAACCAAGTAAAGACATTTAGTAAGATTTTCATTCATAAACAACACACTACAGAAATCATTTTCACTACAACAAATTAAACATGGTGTGTGTTGTTAACCGATCAGCAATTTCTGAGTATGCAGGTTAAAAGACTAACCAATCTTAACTGTATCCACTGTTCATGGTTGTACTCTAAGCTCCCTTCAAACTCTCGAGTCAGTTGTGAACAGTCGATGAACTTTGATAAACCATCAACTGAGATCATACATGTCTACAAAGAAATCACTTGATCTATAGTGTAAATAAACATTTCCATATCTGTTGTTGAGAATACATGTATCTACATTTTGATATCTACATCATGCATCACATCATGTAATGTCAAAACTTGACCCATCATAATGCTGGATCCATTTTTTCATGTCAAAATTAATATGTATCTGAACATCATTAAGTTTTGAAAATAAATTGGTAAAAACTGTAAAATAAATGATCAACAATTCAAGATTCTCTCAAGCTTCAATTTCAGGACAATGTGAGTTTATACATAGCTTTGTTTTATGTACATTTTTGTTTTTTTTAAGCTGTAATAATTTCTTTGAATTATGTAATTGTTCTATTTTTATTCTACAACTCACTTCAAAATTATATTTGGCACTTCCAAGACTAGTTCTCTTCTTCTCCCAAAACTTCTCTGGTTTGATTATATAAGCAATGTTTATACTGTCAGGAAAACAGTCCTGTGGAGAAACAAGCGTACAATCAAATTTTATATATAGGGCATTTAATTCATTAAGTGACAAGACATTTGTTTCTCACCATTGCTGGAAATAGTGAAGCAACATTTAATTTTCATATTTTCTCATCGCGTTTTAAATGAGCTGTCAAAAAATGAGTCCTGATACCTGCAGTACTTTTAATATAGGTTTGACGATCTGCCATGTTGATCCTCTCATGTCAATGATCATGGTAAACCCCCTTTCTCGAACCTCATTGCTACAAAAAAAAAAATCAAAATCACAAACTCAGAATATGTACGGTAATACGTCATTCAATCATTACTTTTTTTCAAAATATAAGTTAACTGTCAGATGAATGCTATATAATAAATGCATTATATTGAATTTTAATACATACAACAATTTTGATCAAATTTTTAATGAAATATAATCATATTTTTTTCTCAGTTTTTTTTTAAAAGAGAGAAAAATGTTTTTGTAGTTTATACAAAGATCTATGTTAAGGTATTTTACCTAGGTACACTAGCCAAATAGGTCATGAGGCGTCTCAAATCATCTGCATCAAGTTTTTCTGGGTGGGTGAGGGAGGGAAATGTCAAAATAGCCCCTCCTCGCCTATCTCTTCCCCCTGGAAAATTTCATAACACAAATTATTTAATAGAGGTCTAATATTCTATAATGCTAAGACCTTTATTCTGTAGGAATGTGATCCCTTGAAGATTTTTTACAAACTAAAGAATTTACAGATATATGCTGGTCTTAGGTACCGGTATTTAGTTATAATGAGAGTCTTATCCAGGCTATATGTAATAAGGCTGTCATTTTAAACAGACATAGAATCTAATACACATAGGTTACATCAACATTAGAAAAATATAGATCAAGACAACAAGAAGCTTATCTTGAATTAGGAAATTCAAAATCAAAGCAACTAATCTGTGAAAGCTTTAGAATTTGATTATTAATACCTGAAAGATAAGCCACCCGTTCCCGTAGAATAGGAACGATGTCTGCTGCCTTTAACCCATCTGTTCTTTTTCCGCCTGTACAAAACAATAATTGCATAACATTATGTGTCACTTTAGTTATGTTTGCACTCAGGCACTCTCTTGAAACGTTTTTTCAAAGCATTTGCAAAAACATCTGCAGTTAATCATCTATCATACATATAATAAACATTTTGAGATCATTTGTGAATACGAAGTTGTAAACAAGAAAATTGGGTCTTTATTTTAATCAAAGATGGTCAAGTAGATTAGTATATGAACCCATAGTTTCATTAAATTAAAATTGATATGCATGTTTGCATTACTCTCAACAAAAGAAAGCATGTCAGTGACAAAATTTCAGAGTAAAAATGTATAAATAGAAATAGAAAAGTCAAAACACTACCAACTCCTGAACATACTTAATGAAGAAGTCATATCTTATTATATTCTAAACTATATATAGCAAATTTGGTGTCTATTTTCACTTTAAGGGTAAAATTTGTAACTGCAAATTTATATAATCAGCATTGTGAAATATCCCAAGAGGTTTTTGCTAATGTAACAACCTAATTTGTTATCAACACAGCCTCTTAAGAAAGTCTATAAAACCTTGAACATCTGCATAGCCATAGTTACAACATCATTTGTGCATCAAAATTTGTGCATCAAAATTCCTAACATGAAACAAAATAAAGCAGGATCTTGTTCTGTTTAAAAAAAAATCAAATATGAACTACAAATAGAAGTTTTGGCAAATCCCCCCTGATAAGAAATACGGAGGAAGTGGGGATGATTCATAGGAGATAAGTTGCAGACCTATTTTCCACTGACGTTTTGATGTTGGAAGATCAACAACACTATTCTAGTATTCCACTGTTTTCAATGAATGTTCATAAAACCATAGCAAAATCAAACTACAAAAACGATTAGGCTCACAAAGAAATGATAAACCCGACATCATAAAATGATGCTGGAGCTGATACACCAATATACAAATTCAGCATCACGATGCCACAAAAATGGCCTCAAAGACCAACAGAGAGGTACCTGGTCGATAAAAAAATTCAACATCTCGGTCATTTAAGCTCTCATTTTGCTGCTCCTTCGAATTCATCTCCTAACTCCTTTAGAAGAACGAGAAATCATGATGTAGATCCTCGCATCATTGTTTATTCCTGACATCTTTTGTCGGCCATGAATTCGTAATCATCGTACACCTTCGTTCAAT
The DNA here is from genome assembly GCF_025612915.1 of Magallana angulata. Classification (NCBI taxonomy): domain Eukaryota; kingdom Metazoa; phylum Mollusca; class Bivalvia; order Ostreida; family Ostreidae; genus Magallana; species Magallana angulata. The sequence goes on from NC_069117.1 coordinate 12,268,799, forward strand.
ATCGGAACTGTTCGCGAAATGTCGTCACCGGAAGTAATATGTATTCGGAACTTTATTTTCGGAACTCCTCATACTTTATCATTTGAATCTCACGTGTGAATACAAATTGGCAAAATATGACAACAACATTTTCAAACCCATCCCAGCTCTTGCCTTTAGGTTTGTGTGACATTTTATTGCTTGCAAGACATTTAGGAAGTCATACACTTTTCTGTGGTTTACAATGTACTTTTCTGAGCTATGTGTTTTCACTTACTGGAGTGAATAAATTGATGCATGTATACAACTATGTAATGGACAATCATAAATCTGAAAATATCAATATTTTAAATATACCTACCAGATACCACAGCTCAATAAAATGTACTAAGGCCTATACATAGTTAACTTTGGGTTTTAATTTATCATCATATTGCTTATTGCTAAAATTAAGATGGTACTGTATGCATGGTATGTGACACTTAATTAAGAAATCTGTAATAGTGTGTATTAGGTATATAATAAAATCTCAATACTGCCACGCTCCTACTGGCACTAGCTAGTGGGTTAACCCTTAATCTCAGTCAATTGAGCGTTGGTTTTTAAACTGAAGGGTCCCAAGTTCGAGCCTAGTTGTGGTCATTCCTCGTCTTCTATTACATTGGTGCCCAACAAAATAAACAACGTGAAGTTTTTTAGAGAGTCTCGTGTGAGATTTTTAAGGGATAGAAATCTCAAAAGAAAAGGTAGAAGAGTATGATAGTGTGTATTATTTATATGATAAAGGCTCAGTACTGCCACGCCCCTACTAGCACTAGCTAGTGGGTTAACCCTTATGCTCAGTCGGTAGAGCGTTGGTTTTTAAACTGAAGGATCCTGAGTTCCAGCATAGTTGTGGTCATTCCTCCTCTTCTATTACAAATCAAATTATTCAAAATATCATCAAAATGTACAGTATTTGACCATAAAATGCATTTTAAAAATTCAGATTAGATAAAAATGTATAAGCCCCCATAGTTGAAGCTTAAACTTTTTGAACCATGATGTTAATAAACTTTGAAAATGGAGAAAAAATGTATTAATGTACAGTAAAATTTTAATGTTTATTTATTAAAAAAGAGCATCACATGAAAGAGGTGTCCCATATGACCCTTTATCACAGGCACTTGTTTCATTCATAAAAGTTTAGCCCATGGTATAGTATTGGGTGAACATTTAATTCATCACAGAAAGTCAAACAATTATTGTCTTAATTTGCTCTTTAATCTTAATACTAATTAATGTACAAGAATATGCACTTGGATGTGTTGCACCATTATGTAGTAAAACCATTCATTCACATCTTTTTGTGTAAATTAAGTGTTCATGTTTTGCTTAAAATAAGTAAAAATTAACTGCAGGGTTGAAATACTTGTAATATACTTCATCATATAATGATTGTTCAATCTCTTTCCCTCTTGCCTATGGTGCTACAACTAGAGGTGGAAGAAAGTGAATGACATACAGTTCATTTAAATCTTGTCAGCTTTGTTTAGCACTTTACAAAGACATAAATTCGGGTGTCCAAATCAGTTAAGAGCATAAAAATATCACATTTAATTGTGTAATGGAGTAAATTTTGTTTTTTACAGAGTTGGTGGATAAATGTATTGGATCTCGCATTCACATCATCATGAAAAATGACAAAGAAATTGTAGGAGTGTTGCTGGGTTTTGATGACTATGTCAGTATCCTTTCATACTTGTTTGAGTTCACAATCATAATTTCAGTTAAATGTAATTAAAATCCAAGGTTTTGGATCCTCTACTCGAACACCAAGTAATGGTAGCAAAACCAAACTTTTAAATTTTGATAAAAAGCTTTTCAGTTACACACATGGATTAGATTTTAGTGCAGGTCAATTTGTCAATAAAAACACAGAGATTTCAATTTTTTTTCTCCATATTTTAATAGTATCAATATTAATGTTCATTGAAAAGGGGACTGATGGTTGGCCCTGGGCCATAAAAAATCCCAAATTTTGAATAATACTCAATCCTCAAAAATTAATGTCCATGAATGATTATAAACCTGGCTGTACACAAGTACAATTAATTCCTTTTCATTAAAGAATCTAGAACATGTATATTCATTTAAAAAGGAAGTTAAAACATATATATATGCTAAGAATTTTTTGACCTTTAACTTTTTGCAAGATATGGTGTTGGAAGATGTCACAGAATTGTAAGTAAACATTACATGTATTACTAAACTGAAAGTTTCATTTACCACAACTGCTTAAAATCTAAACAGTTGCTTATTTTTATCCAAATTTTGCTCTGTATGATTTACCTTATTGCTAATTTGCGTACCTTTTGTTATGTAGCTATATATTAATAGCAATGTTTTATCCATTGTATTAATGATAGTGAAAGCACACCAGAAGGAAGAAGAGTGACAAAACTGGATCAAATTTTGTTGAATGGAAACAATATCACTATGGTAAGTCTTCACTGTTTTACCCAAACTAAATGATAAGTTTGAACGTGTTCAAAGTGGGGGGAAATGTCCCAAAAATCCATCGCAGTGCACAATAAAAAGTTTATTACATGGTTGATATCCACAACATTTTTGATGCAAATATGTATGGAAAAGTTTTAATGATAGGACCATTGTCCACTAAGAACTATATATGATATGAGTTAAATTTGGCCCCCATAATTCGCCATTTTTTAAAGTATTTTGGGTACAATAAAATGTTATGTTATTTTTTAGAAGATCTGATATATAAAATATATTTTTCATTTATTCGATTTATTTGTTCTCACTCGCAGTATATGACGTCAGAAGAGACGCTATAATTCAAACAAAATCAGTCAAAAATTGACATTTTTCTTTTTTTTTTTACGAATGGGAAATATAGAGCGCATGCTTGAACAAGGAAAAAAAAATTTGTCACGTAATAGTCTTGGCTAGATATATCCCTGATTAGAATATTTTGTTTGTTCAAGCATGCTCTCTGTTTTCTGAAAGAAAAACTGCTTGAAAACAAGCTGTTTGTGCTAAAAATGCAAAAATGCGGGAAAAGGTTGTCTTTATGATGTCATATTTCTAAATTGTGGGCACTTGAATCAAAATGAACATTATGTAAAAACATCACATATATATCTGTACAAAGAAAACAAAGAATTACAGTAAAACGACGATGTTCATTTTAGGGGGCCATTTTCGGCCCATTTCATATATACATATTCTTAAAAATGTGAATTTTACACAAACCTAAAAAAGTATATGCTCATATAATGTAATGAAACCATTGTTTTATATTGTTACCCTTGGTTAGTAAGTACAAATTGTTAAATTCTGCAAATTGAATATCAACCTAGACAAAGTTTAGCCACTAGTATACCAATCATGATAGTAATCTATGGAAAGACATTCTGTTATAATAATATCAGGTATAACGACATTCACCCAAAATCTTAGAAGTATGAACAATGTCATTGTATGATGCAATGTTTCAATGGTAAAGATATGCTTGTAAGAAGATGTTAAAAGAATAATGGGATTTAAATTTTACTCGGTTAGCTTAGTAGATTAATCGAGTGCTTTAGTTGAGCGATAGTCAAGTACCGTACTTGTTGATTTATTTGAAACTGTGTGTCTTGTACAAATCAAATAATGCTACTGTCAAATACATCTTAAACTAAAAACATTTAAAAACTTAATATGATATTAAATATGCACTAAATGTATTTGATTTGAAATAAATTAAAAAGTATTTTATCTAATTATCCATTAGCAAATGTCTTAGCGTTTTTCATGTGAGACTTGCAATTACTTGAACTCTATATATTGTCATCCTTGGCAAATGTGACCTATTCCATGTGATGCCATTGTCCCATACCTAATCAACAAGGATTAATGAATATCAAAACAAATGCTTAAGATGATTATTGGTATGATTAAATTGTTGTTTACACAAATATCTAACCCAACAGATAACTAATTAGAAGAAATAGTTCGTTTCGATCATCAAGTATGACCGGTATACCTAAGTACTTCTATTCAAAACAATAATTTGATATACAAAATCAAAAGAGACCAATTAATAACCGTTCAAAAAAAAATACGCCAGGGACACATATGAAACAGGGTGTAATTTTCTCTTTATAACTAATAAAAGACTAAGAAAGTTTTAGTTGATGATCGGTGTGACCGAGCACTAATCGAGTGATTGGTGACATCCCTATTAGTTGATCAACAAAGAAAGTGAGCGCACAAGATTGTAAATTTGCAGGAATCATCGACACGAATCAATTGGGATTCAAATGTCTATAACCTCGAAAGGCTATGTACAGGTTTCAACAAAAATATATTATGTTGAGAGTCGAAGTACATGGCTATTCCGGTAATTAAAAAACTCGCAAAGCTTTCAAAAAATGGCAATGAGAGGTAAACCGATAACTAGTTGGAAATGTTAATGAAAACATATTTTAATGAAGTTATATTGTGTATATCCTAAAAAACTAGTAATAAGAAAAGATTTTATTTATAGTGTTCATACAGCAGATCTAGAAATAAATAAAAACAAATTAAAATATACCGGTATATTATAATTCAACATCATGTTATAAATAACAAACATTTAAAACAAAAAAGTTTTTTAAAAAGACCACCAGTTGGATTTGAACCCAAAACACTGAATGTATGTATTCACTAAATCCAGGACGAAACCACTGAGCCACGGAGACTTGTCAATATATGCTCTATAACGTACTGTTTGAAACAACGCTGTCATATCAATGGACTTTGTTTTTTATCCTTCAAAAAATAATTCAAAAAAGTACATAATTAGTCATCTCTGGGTCATCTCTCCATCTTTTTTTAAAAAGCGACATTTTTAATGTTGAAAAATGTTACCTTTACACTGTTCAAATTTGTGGAGAGAAGACCCAGAGACAACAAAATCATTTAAAAAAAGTTGTAAATAAGTAGGGTTTTGCATGAATTGCATCGTGTTGCTATATTTAGACCCATATTATAATAAAACCTTTTGCATTTCAAATATGTTTCCACTCATTCCACATCCAACAGAAACCAAATAACGGTTATAATTCGAAAAATATTCAAAATTAATTGATGAAATTTTCACTCTCTTTGTGCGCCCAGATTCCTGCCGAATTTACATCTTAAGCGCCCACATTCTTTAAATATTTATTGATGTATTAAAATTGATAATAAAATATATTGTTTGAAAATATGTCTACAAATTTAGCTACGTCAAATCTGAGAAAATTGTTAAACTTAGGAAAATTGACACCCTTGCAAATTAATGAAATCACAGTTTACCTTTTAGCTCACCTGAGCTGTCTGTCATCGTTGTCGTTGTTGTAAACTTTTCACATTTTCATCTTCTCCAGAACCACTGGGCAGATTTCAACCAAATTTAGCACAAAGTATCACTGGGTCACCCGGTGAATGGGACTCAAATTTGTTCAAACAAAGGGCCTCTTTAAAGGGCAAATGATTTAGAATTATTGAAAATATGTCGGTATTTTTTTAAAATCTTCTTCTCAAAAACTATTAGGCCAGAAAAGCTGTAACTTGTTTGTAAGCATTCTTAGGTAGTGTAGAATCAAATTTGTTCAAATCATGGTTCCCTGGGGTAGGATGGGGTCAAAATGGGGGGATGAATTTTCACAGAAGAATGTATAGAGAAAATCTTCTTCTCAAAAACTATTTGGCCAAAAAAGCTTAAACTTGTGTGGAGGCATCCACAGGTAGTGTATATTCCAATTTGTTCAAATCATGGTCCCTGGGGGTAGGGCAGGGTCAAAATGGGGGGATCAAGTTTTACATAGGAATATATAGAGAAAATCTTAAAAACCTTCTTCTTAAAAACTATTAGGCCAGGAAAGCTCACATTTTAGTGGAGGCATCCTCAGGTAGTGTAAATTTAAATGTGTTCAAATCATGGTCCCCGGGGGTAGGGTGTGGCCACAATGGGGGGATGAATTTTTACTTGGGAATATACAGAGAAAATCTTTAAAAATCTTCTTCTTGAAAACTATTTGGCCAGAAAAGCTCAAACTTGTGTGGAGGCATTCTTTAATAGTGTAGATTCAAGTTTATTTAAATCATGGTCCCCAGGGGTAGGACGGGGTCACAATTGGGGGAGGGGGTGAATTTTTACATAGGAATATGTAGAGAAAATCTTTCAAAATTTTCTGGGAAAGTTTTCAGTCCAAAAAGCAGTAACTTTTGTGAAAGCTCTGGTTGTACAGATTAATGTTGATCAAACCATGATTCTCTAGAGAAAAGTGGGGCCACAAAGTGGGGAGGGGTATATAGGAATAAAGACAAATCTTCTTACAGGTACAACAACAAAAGGGGCATGGTATTTACCATTAAATATGTGGATAAAAATTGACAGAATTTTTAAATTTTTTGAGCAAGTTATGTGTACGTAGTTGTCAAGATATTTTGATTTGATACTTGGTATACAGTGTTAAGGCTATTGTTGCTCAGGTGAGCAATGTGGCCCTTGGGCCTCATGTTATACAATATTTATTTATTGTACATGCACAGTATTTTGCATTTTTCAATCTATCAACTGATTACATGTGAGTTTTTCTATTTTTTGCAGTTGGTTCCTGGGGGTGAGGGTCCAGAAACTTAGGAAAGAAAGATCTCAGCATTTTATCAGGGGAGCGCCATCTTTCATGGAACATTTAAACATTTTTTTTTTACACCCAATTCACTTTTGTCAACATCATGTTATACAAGATTGAAATAAATGTTGTTTAATTCAATTATTCACTTTATTAATTCAGCTAATTTAGAAAAAAAATGCATATATGATTTCTTTTGTTTGAGGGACGAATTAGACAGAAATCAATTTCTACTTGGTATAATAATGAATTATTTATCCGGAAATATAAGGTTTTCATTCGAATACCTGTTTGTGTCACCTGGTTCTTAAGAACCGGTTTATTAGCAAGGCTATATACAGAATTGCTCAGGTGTTAAATACCAGTTTAGGACGACACGTACAGCGGAAAGTTTAAATTTTCAGAATTGTTATATTAAAAAAAATAAATCATGTGATCCAACTTTATGCCATAATTATGTATGTGTACATTTAATATGCCAAATATTACATAGCTGCAGCGTGTCGTTGCTAATTCCACACAATCTGCTGTTATTTACTATAGTATCATAGTATTCAGCTTTCATTTGGAAAGTAATGAATGGATTTAAATGAGAAGTAGTGTATTTTCTAGTTATGACCACAGGGGACATCGGGGTATCAAATGATCTTATGTTTGTCCAAAAACCAAAATTATTTTTTTGGCACTGTCCTTCCACATTAAGCAGATGTCCCAGTGATATTTTTTAATTGTCATACTAAAAGGAGAAATACATGTAACTAAATATTTCTATCCTATATGCATGTATGATCATCTACAATGTTGATCATCTGTTTAATGAAATTTGAGTTATTTCCCTTTTCATCTTGTTATATACAAAAATTATATTCCTGCCCTTATTGGTCTGAGAAAATAAAGATTGATTTACTGTGTTGATTTTACCATTCACCTTTTTCCGAACGTAGCATCGTCGTTTTATAAAGTGTATGGGAGGTGGGGGGGGGGGGGGCTCATCCAAAAAAATCTGAATAAGAAGAGGTACATATAATTTCTTAACCTTCAAACAATTATGTGCCTGGGAAAATTATATTTTGAGCAGATATGAAAAATCCTCTCAGATGTACGAACTTAAGACCGTACGGGTCTATAAAATGTTTTCTTCCTATATTGTTTCTGAATTATTTCATGTTGGAATAGGAGAAACTACGACGAAGTAAACAAAAGAGTTCTACACTTTCTACTATACTGATTTGATGTAGAATAAAAAGATTAAATCAGAAACCATGTGTTCTTGCACTCTTGATACCCGTGAAACCATACTTTACTCAGAGAGGGTGTTAATTGGATTTGGGTTTGTTGATAATTAAGGTTGATATTTTAGAAATAGGAACACATTTCACGAAGAATAAGCAAACAAAAAATAGCTTTGAAAATAATACAGGTAATCTCTAAAATCTAGCCTTATTTTTGCAATTACAAATAATAGGCACCGCTTAATGTCTCAAGAATAGCCATCCATCACAAACTCAATTGCTTATAAATACTTCATAACATTACATTTTTTGCGTGTGCAAGTTCAATGTGGTTAGAAGAATGAAATAGGGTTAACCATAAGTATTTATCCATGCAAAAATGATGCTTTAAGTTAGTCCTTTTAGTTTATTGTTGGCCAAGTCTTAGCTTTATTAAACATGTAGTAAAAGAAGCACGTACGTTTTACTGCCAAAGGTTTAAGTGTACGTGATATTGGGTAATGTTTTTTTTTAACTTCATGAAATAATAATAAAAAAAAATTATCCAAAAAGAAATATTAGTCGCAACAATTCTTTAAATCTCGTAGCAATAATACTGCAGTGATATCTGGGAAGGTTATCTGAAGGATTTATTAGATACAACACCTAGTCAGTCATTTCTTAAAAATATGCTTTCATTGACTTTTGTTGCAATTGTATAAAAAAGCACTTTTCTCAGTAGATGCCATCCGTTTGCCGCTGCCCCTTCTGTGTTTTTGACTACTCCTGAGATTTAGGCTCACCTTTTTGACTACTCCTGAGATTTAGGCTCACCTTTTTGACTACTCCTGAGATTTAGGCTCACCTTTTTGACTACTCCTGAGATTTAGGCTCAACTTTTTGACTACTCCTGAGATTTAGGCTCACCTTTTTGACTACTCCTGAGATTTAGGCTCACCTTTTTGACTACTCCTGAGATTTAGGCTCACCTTTTGCCCGCTGACTAAGGCGGATAATATAATGAATAGGAATACGAAATCTTGTTTAAGCAATGCAAACACATGGCCATATAGGCAAGGTTTCAGTATCATATTTTGTGCATGTTTCTTGTAATCACGTGCAATTGACGCAGAGTGAGAACTAGTGACTGACCAGACTGTGCGAGATTCGATCTGAGCCCTACGATCTCTTATGATGAACTCAATCTTCAGATTCATTAAGCTTCTAGGTTTTTCTCTCAATCTGTATCTGACAAAAGCACCGTAATTGAAAGCTGGGGGGGGGGGCATTACAGAGTACCTGGTATTGGTACACTTTGACACACTAATATTATGTGAACACTTTGACACACCAGTACTATGTGAACACTTTGACATCCTAGTACTATGTGAACACTTTGACACACAAATACTATGTGAACACTTTGACACACTAAAACTATGTGAACACTTTGACACACTAGTATTATGTGAACACTTTGACACACTAGTACTTTGTGAAAACTTTAACACACTAGTACTATGTGAACACTTTGACACACTAGTACTATGTGAACACTTTGACACATTAATATTATGTGAACACGTTGACACACTAGTACTTTGTGAACACTTTAACACACTAGTACTATGTGAACACTTTGACACACTAGTACTACATGTGAACACTTTGACACACTAATATTATGTGAACACTTTGACACACAAGTTCTATGTGAACACTTTTACACACCAATACTAATTGAACACTTTGACATACTAAATTTATGTGAACACTTTGACACACTAGTACTATGTGAACACTTTGACACTGTAATACTATGTGAACACTTTGACACACTAGTACTTTGTGAACACTTTGACACACTGATACTACGTGAACACTTTAACACACTAGTACTATGTTAACACGTTGACACACTAGTGCTATGTGAACACTATGACACACTTATATTATATGAACACTTTGACACAAGTACTATGTGAACACTTTGACACACCAATACCATGTGAACACTTTGACATACTAAATTTATGTGAACACTTTGACACACTAGTACTATGTGAACACTTTGACACACTAGTACTATATATGAACAGTTTTTCACACTAATACTATTTGTACACTTTGACAAACTATTACTATGCGAACATTTTGACACACTAGTACTATATGAAAACTTTGACACGCTAAAACTGTATGAACACTTTGACACACTAGTACTATGTGAACACTTTGACACACCAATACTATTTGAACACTTTGACACACTAGTACTATTTATGAACAGTTTGACACACTTTTACTATAAGAGCACTTTGACACACAAGTACTACATGTGAACACTTTGACACACTAGTACTATGAGGCTTAAAGGGCGGAGAATAATTATCCAAGTAAATTATGTCAACATGTTGCAATACAGGAAAAATGTGATCATTTAAGAATAAAGAAAGAAATATTACATACTGCTTGTATAAGAAATATCGACCAGACGTCAACAGCAACGTCTTTACGTTACATGACATTTTTTTGTTACTAGTACATTATTCTTCTTTATATAAAAATGCACTATCCTTATGTTTAAATATAATTTCTATGTGTTTAGATATATCTTTATCTTGCAACGTAGTTTTTCTTATGTAGGCATACGAGTCCTGGCCCCAGGGCCATAAAACTTAGACGAGCTTACTTTTGATCTAAGTCTCACTTTTACAAAAGGAACATATAGTGAAAAGGTGAGACTGAGATCAAAAGTGAGCTCGTCTAAGTTTTATGGCCCCGGGGCCAGATTCTTCTTTCTTAGAAAAAAATCAGATTTTCTCGCATGCTGCATGATAACACAAATAATTTTCATGCCATTATGAATATCGAATTAAAGTTGCACATCAATTATATTTATATATACATAATTTGCATGACAACGTAAATAAGTTGAATGTTAACCTGAAAAGTAACATATTGCAAGATGGATGTCACATATTGGCAATAGTCGATAATGTTAATGAATTTCATTAATTTTTATCTGATAACAGTACTACTTAACATATTTTTTAACATATCAATGTCATTTTGCATGTTGACTTAGAAATGCTTCACGTTGACTTAATTCATGTATGTAAAAACCTAACAACTTTAATATAAGAGGAAAAATGATGCCACCATAAAAGTTTGAAAACCACTCAACTTATATGAAGAGACTTGATAGTCAACAAACTATTCATCAAATCTACTTTAAGATTTTATATATAAATATTTTAATCATTTGAATCATGTCTCTCTCTCTCCCTCTCTCTCTCTCTCTCTCAAAAATGTGCTTAATATGTATATTTTTTCTTAGTAAACGTTCATTATATATGCAATATTGATTTAATTGTTTCGTTGCATTCTCAAACATACTTTGTGTCCTTAAAAATTTGTGATGTATGTAGAAGCAGTTGGCTTATTTGTTAAATTTTTGTATCATATAATTTGAATAAAAAATATTTTAATCATAAACGTTGAATAAATAAAGAAGAATTGCTTTAAGATCTGACTATTTGTCCATGTCTTTAATACAGAGCTCTTCTCGTCAAGGAGATTATTTAAGTTTATAATAATGTCACGATCATCCAACTCCCTTAATAATTCATAATCGTTGATCTAAATATTTTGATGTGCAACGTAGCGAATACTTCAGTCTTTATTTTTATCAATTTCTCGTGTTTGACCGCCTCTTAGATCTACATGTATTTCCCATCCCAATATGCTATAGTGACATTTCAATAGAAGTTGCACATGTTAATTAAATCAGTAATATGAACTCTCCTGTTTTGGAGTGTTCATGTTTTCGAGGGAAAAATCAAACACATTTTTAAAAGATTGTATCATATATAATTTATTTATCCTACACATAACTAGATATTATAAAAAAACCAAATCAAATGGTTACACAATGTGTTGAACAGAACCACAATGCTCATCATATTATTTTCCTTCGAAAAAAAAACCCCAATTCAACGGAAATGAAACTATTTTGACAATAAATAGTAATATATATAAACAGAAAAATATATATTTAGAAAGTAATATAGTGTATCACATCAACAATCAGAAACATAGACCACGTGGGTGTATGAAAGTTATACAGCCATAAACCACATGTATGTATGAAGTTTACAAATTCATACGTCACAAAAGTAGCGAAAAATTAAAATGGTCAATGCCATTATCAAAGAAAGGAAATGTGTAATTTTTTGTTTTTTAAGAGAGAGAGAGAGAGAAAGAGAGAGAGATTGATTTGCCAAAATCTGTAAACATTGTAATCTAGTGTGCTTGTCAATAAAACACTGCCATTTCTAGACACGAGCAAATATAGTTTTAAATTTTATTACAATTTCTTTTGACAGAAAAAAACTCTTTACACTGAATTCACTTATAGTATACATGTCCGTTTTGAGTGTACTGGGAAACATTTTGGATGTTATATTATTGTGTACAAATGCAGTGTAATGGGAGAGAAGTGAGCAAGATGAACGAAGTACAATCCACCCTTTCACTAGTATCTGAATTACTCAACAACCATCAATCTCTCACCAGAGGGCGCGTTCCACAAGCTTCACTGACAGCAAAGCGTAATACGCCCTCTGGTGAGAGATTGAGCAACCATATGCTTGATGATGACGTCGTATTTTAATTTGTAGAAATTTCTGTGAAAAATAATAATCAAAGTCACGCAAAAGTTTCTTGATCTTGATGATGATAACAGAAATCTGTAAGCTATGAATCTATAAAGTATAGAAATGACATTTGAATGTTAAGAATTTATTAATGCATGGAAAAATATTATATTACAGAAAAAAACGTTGCCGTGACATTTGCTGGAAGTTCTAACTAGACAGTGTATTTTTGCGACAGATTTCACAAAACGAAAATAAACGAAGCACGGGCTGTTGTCCTGTTCATGACTTTGATCTACAGATGATCACATGACTGAACTAGATAGACATTTTGAGCAAGTCCTATCATATACAAACTAAATCCAACTAAAAATAAATAAATATACAAAACAAGACACTGAATACAAGATAAGAGTTTTAAAACAACACGAGGTTTGGTATATATATATATTTTTTGAATGTGTGCAAGAATGAAAATCAGATTTAAGTATACTGAATCAAGGGAAATGTACATTAAGATATACGTAGAACTCTCTTCTGAGCACTTTCTGACCTCCCTTTCTCTGCAGTACATGGCACCTAGTTTGGCATATTTATAATATCGACCCGACCTGCAGACTTCAGTTTATAATATCAGAATAATAACATATGACATATGAAAAGGTTAATAACAAACCCCTTACACCGTGATGGGAACAGACTAATAGTCATAATATAACTGACCTGACTTTTCCCGTCATCGATCATGATTCTAGTAAAGACATAAGAGCCATGACTGGCCGCATGCGATCTCCTTCTCCAAGTACCTACCCACGCGATGGCAAGAGCACCCAGTAATAGCTGACCCTTTTTGGGATACAATCTGTCTCTAATAACTAATACCCTGATTCCAACCTCAGTTACACAAAAACCTTAGTAAGAGAATGAAATATCATAAATATTTTGTTTAGTCTAATTATCTCATTTTAAATGTCACTGTGCAGTGTTCCTTTTTATTGTCCTTTTCTTTCTCTAGATTTTCCTCTTTAATCCCAGGTTCAAATATTGACATTTCTGCGCTATTAGTAGACTCTTCCGGTGTCTTGGAGATCTCATGCTCGTGTTCGACCGGACAGTTGCGCTCGTGCCGACTCTTAAGGTGAAACGGTTGTATGGAGAACCTCCTGTGAGTTTGCTTCCTGCCGCCCCGGCGTTTAGAAATATGGGGATTGTCCTTCCTCATAATTCTGGTTTTGTAGACCTGAAGCTGAGTGTAGAGCCGTTTTAACTCCGCCTGACAAAGATATCAATGAGATTGTACATGTATGTAGATGATGAGTGTCATGAATTCCATGACATATATATAATCAAGGACAAACCCGAATATACAGAACGCAAATATACACACTGACCACAAAAAAGTAAGCTATACTGCCAAATTATAAATATTTAAATTGTTAACATTAGTCTCGGATGAAGTGAATGACAACTATTAAGTTTTAAACATAAGCTATTTGCAACACCAATTAAAGAAAACATATACTACTATACAGGATCTGACGTTATTAACGAGAATATTCGCGCTTGACTTTACAAACGAGTCTTTTCAAAGCTATATAAAGTTGTCATCAGTACATCATTCGATGCACTGTATTACAAAAGAAAATACTTGTCAGTTGAATCTCGAGTCATGCTATTCTAAAATATTTTAAGTATAACTTTGTTTGAGGACTGCCTTGAAGCATTTTTACTTTGATTCTTAAAAATCAATCTAATTCTGTTTTAAGTCACTACTTCTTTGACAAAAAGATGCCAAGTACTATAGATCTAAATTTAAAAACAAAAAGTTTGTATATCAAGAGTCTGAGAAAACCTTCTACTATGCGCATGCTTACTCGAATATCTTCAGGGTCCATGTCGGCCAGGCTGATTTCCGCCACGTCCACGTCGCCATTGGAGCTGATGCCCACATTGAGCTTCATGGACTCCGGGGACATGTTTTCCTGTACGTCCGAGGAGGAGTAAGCTCGGTTCCTGGGGTGGTGGTCATCGGGAGGTCGATGAGCGTACAGTAACTGTAAGATCAGAGACCAAAACGCCGTGAGATTTAAACACACTGAAAAATAAGTGCACTTACATTCCTGAAACAAGAGCATTCTGTGACTGTACAAGTCAGCACTGGATAAAATTTACATGACAAATACTTTGTATTAAAAAAGCAGAGTACAGATTGTATATTGTAAAAGCCGCGAAAGCCGACAATCATTCTTGTAGTCCGAAATTCTTAGACACTTTTATCAATAAAACGATTTACCACTTTCTACACTAAGCTTTTTCCCCCAAGACAATTCCATTGGAAAATGTTAAGATACTGATAACCCGGTCACAATGAACCGGAGATCTATCAAGTACAGTTCTCATGTACTAAAACTGTACCAGGAGATAAAGATCAATTAATTACTATCAAATATCAATATTTATGGCAACATTTCGGAGATATCTGTGAATAGCAAATAAAAAAAGTGAAAACCAAAAAAGATGATAATGAGAAAAAAATTAAATGAAGCCAAGTCAAAAGTCCGCGAAATCGATTCTCACCCAATGATATCATTCCGCTGCTCATGCTAGCAACTTTGTGCAGTTTAACCTTGCTACTGAAACATTAACTAAGTGCGAAGCTAGCTTTGCATTTATATGACGTGATTAATCTGCAGTTGCTTAAGAATATTGCACACAATCACTTTTGATTATAAAAAAATCGTAAACAAAGAAAAAGTTATCCTCTTGCTTTTGTGCTCAGCAGGAGACTTAGGGCATGAAAAAGAAGTCGAAATATTGACACACAATCAAAGAGTGCTTCGCCTGTTCATTGGTCTCAATAAAAAGCATATTTGGTCCAATTAGCTATCAAAAGCTCTTCAACGATTTTTGATGAAGTAGTTTAATCCCTTCGCTGAACCTCACTTGCCTTTGGTCCAAATACAAGCAACAGCGTGATCGTCACTGTAAGCTGACACCGAACAAAGGACATAAGGAAAAGGTAGTCGGGATGCAGGTCTGTCCAGTACACGTGTCTGCAAAATAAAAGAGTAAGACTGTTACGAAACCAGCAGCAATCAGAAACACGTGCAGAACTCATTTGAGGGTTATCATCGGCAATTAATTTTTGATAGGACTGATAATATAACATGCCTCACATCAATATACCAATCATGCAAAAAGATAGATCTCGCTATATATTGACAAAATTAATGTTTGATTGGTAAATTGCAGCATATTGTGAAAGCTTCCTTTTTTTAAAAGTCATGTTTAACGATGTCAAAATACTGTTGAAGTAGAAATATGATACAAGTTCCAATTCACAATCTTGACCAAAATGTATGCACAAGTATACCAATATCAAGGCATCACCAGATGTTTGATTTAATGTCACAATTCCCTGCAGACTAATTCAAATATCAAAGTCAAGTCTTTAATCAAGTAACTTATTTACATGTTAACAAAAATAAAGGCCACGTAAAGATTGGTCAGGAATTTTAAACTTCAAATATAGTATACAACTGAAAGTACAGAATATAGTTGCTAACTGGATTATGTATCTAACTCTGCTGACGACAAAAAAATCTAGCACCAAATCTTAAATTGTTCCGTCATATGGCAAGCTCCCTTAATCAGTCTGTAGAGATCATTACTTGATGCGTACCTCAATTTTTTTGTTTTCCGAACTGCAATAATATTTTGTGTTTAGTTGAGTACGACATTCTATGCGTGCTCCAAATTAGATTTCTTTCAATACCAGTAGGTATAAGAAGTCGTGCGACCAAATACTTGCGATTCTTCCAAAATCACATTTCTGATTAAAGAGCCATCTAACTTACATGTAAAAAAGATACAATTTCTAAATCATATTTAATAATATATTTTCATACTTGTAACAAACATTAATTTTTTAAAATTACGTAAGTGTCTTGGGTATTAAATCCATTTTCCTATTTCGTGCATCCACGTGACCCAATTCACTGCGTTCCCAACAACAAGCCAGAGTTTACGTCAAATGGTTTTTTTGTGTTATAAGACGTGCAAGAGGTCTTAGAAATCATTAATTAACAAGTTTTTTTTATATAACGCAAAGGTCATTTTAAAAGGTCAACGTCCTACATGTTTGACGTACTCTGCTTGTAAAATCATGCCTTGTTTTGATACAGCTTACGACCAATGAAGACTTTGGCCCGTAGTGAATGTTGGCATGAGTAAAAAAAAACCTGCCACGGTACGTGTTGTATTGGATGTCTTTGTTTCGTTGTCCAATTGCTTAGTCTTAATTCAGTGTGGATATACCATACCTGTCCTTCAGGTAGGGTAAGGTTACCTTTTCCCTACCTGAAGGACAGGTATGGTATATCCACAGTCTAAGGTACTCTACCCAAAACGGTTTTAACAGTAGAATATCATTCCATCCCAATCCCAGGTCTTACCCACAAATAATGTTTTACAAATACTTTCTGTTTGAGATATAAAATAAAATGAATGATTAGAAAGGGCGTTTCTGTACCAATGATAATGTATTTTGTCATGCTATTGGTACCGAACAACATTCTAACCAATGTATATGACAGTGAATTGTAATTTTTGAAACAGCCCCTCGTCATAAATTCAGAACAGAGAATCTTTTAATTATTCATAATATGATACTTTGAAAGTTGTTACCTACTATCAAATAATACGAAATCAATGAGAAATTTGAGCAACATGTATTTCATAAGTGACATGAAACATAACCTCATTTTAAAATAAATTATTGGGTAACCGCTGTATCCTTTTGACACAACTGTTGTACGGGCTAGCTCGATTGAACAGCCATCACGCGACATCATCGAAACCAATTAACGTTTTTCCCCCGATATACTGAATGGTTTATGGCAGACTGGACTCGAACCCGTGTACCCTTGTCGTACCGCACACGAGACCCTACCGCATTACCTAACCTCTGACAGAGATTTAGTTAATATGGACATCAATTCAACTTGATTTAAAAAAAAATGTCGTAAACTGTTGCACTCACTAGCAAATGATAATTTGACATATGGTTGTTCTTGCACTTAAAAAAGATAATTATGTATACGCTGCAAAACTAAAATCTAAGCAGAGGATGCTCCACCAATTTATAATGATGTAGCTTTGCAGACTTTCAGCAGCTGAAACCCAAAAACCAGTGGCAGCTCTCCTTCCGACCGACTGACTTCTAATAAAACGTCGTGAAATAAGATATCAAAACATAAATCTATGTACTGCATATTTGCGGCGAGAGAATTGTCACAATTATTGTTGTTTACATCCCTGCAAAAATGTTTTCAAATACATTGGAGTTGTTTTAAATTTTCATTAATCTTAATTTCTATAATGTCAATTTACGATATACATTACTGTATATATTAGTATGTTGAGAACTGTGTGGAGAGAGAGAGAGAGAGAGAGAGAGAGAGAGAGAGAGAGAGAGAGAGAAATCTGTTTAAGCACACATATTGCTTTGGAATATATGTAGCTACAGCGGTTTTTTTAATCTCTTAATCACATACATGTAGTTCTCTTTTGATCTTATTTCAAATGATACTTTACTACAGATTAAGTTACTAAAGACCTTCGCATTTAACCGGATTTAACCGGAACCACTTGGTTAAAAGTTCCCGCACCCCAAGACGGTCACAAATGATTCAGTACATTACAAAGCTAGTCGGGTGGTGACGTTCACAGGGTGAGCCTGTTTCATTCAGTCAGCTACAAGGTGACTGAAAGACCACAAACAGGTAGCATAACTCTTGTCAGTCAGTCACCTCTCAAAGCGTTTCAGTTTACCTCCAGTTGACTGAATGGCAAAGATTGATCATGTAGCAAGTCATCGAACGAACCTGAGAACATAGAAGACAATGGAGATGACTGCTTCGTAACAGATAGCTGCTGTGATGTAGGTACCTTCTGCGAAGTCTGACGGCGCTGATCGCACCCGGTAACACAGATAGATGCCGAACAGTAAAAACAGCAACTCGGCTACAACAGAGAAACCATACAGATAACATGCTCTGCTTAGAATAGAAAAAATATATAAAAATGAGGTAACTGCATCGTATCTTATCTAGTTTAAATAATATGGTTTGCGCAGTTTGAATTCTTAAAAAAGAATTTGAATTCTTGACAATTTTTTGTATGTTTATAAACAATATTTAATGTGGCTCACTACACCTTAAAATAGGTTCTCAAATCAGCATTAAATTACTTTATAATGATAGATAGCATGATGGATAACAAGTATATAAGTCAAATAGGCGAAACAATGTGCAATTTTGCTTAAAAATTACATTTCTAAATTTAATTTAGTAAATGTGAAGTTCCATGCGGGTTCAAACTCATGATCTGCGGTTGACAAGCCCGATACTTTAACCACTGAGCTATGACAATCTTTAACCAAATCGATTTATACAAAGAATTTAACAAAGCATTTAAATCGCCATCTTGTGACGTGGTGTCTTAAAAAGTATTAGTCTAGTTGTAATGAGGTACCTTAACAAAGAAGTACAAAGACGGGGGTTTACAAAGTGTACTACTAGTGAACTGATGACTTACCTATTTCTACCACATACTCCCACCAGCCAGATTTGCACACAACATATTTTAATTTGTCTTTGGTAAAACCGTATTCTAATATAACTTCTCCGTTATCTATATGGTCGTAGGTCACTGTTGTCCAGGCGGACATATACCCTAACACAACTATTATCACACAACACAGATATTTGAGTAAGTCTTTGTCTCGAACGTGCACACGATGGGCTTTTCTTGACTGGAACTCTGATAAAAGCCTTCAAAGCAAAGGAAAAGAACAATTACACGTGAATCAAACATTTCAATCACAGATGACCCTAAAACTATCGATAATTTATTATACTGAATTCTGAAATACACATGTATATCTTGTACCAATTATTGTAAATTGTTATGATTGAATAGTTTTCTAAAGGAAACCATGTCCAAGGCGTGCGGTGTGACCCGACTATTAACAACGATTATACATATATAATGAATGTTTGCTTAAAACATGACTTCAATATTAATTCCGATCGAAGGTGGCATTCATGCATGTAGGCCAGGAACAGACCTGTATACTTTGAGAACGAGCGATCCGTACACCACTGCGAAGCCCATCTCTCTGAACCACGGAATCATGATGCAGATGGTCGTCGTAGGCTCAAAGTACTGTATTATTATCTGAAAGAACCAATGGTCTACCATAATACTGGTATGTACATCTTGTGTAACAAGTCTCATGTATTGGTATATATGATTACAGCATTTCATTCATGTAACTCAGAAACAGAATTCCCTCCAAACCAACATCAGATATTAAAAAAACCCATTTCAAACTTCATTTAAAAAAAATTTCAGATCACAAAACAATGAACTTTACCCAAAACTAGCATTAAGATTGTTATAACAGTCTTTTGAATTATAAAATTTTAATGTGTAATATTAATGTGTCATATTGTCGTATCTGTTTATTGAGAATATGGAGATAGATCCTTCAGTAAAAAATAAATTTTGGATGTTAACATTTTCTCCAGTATATCTTTTACCATGTCTACATTAGTTTGATATTTTTCTTTTTTCAATTGACGGCATTTTCGATAAGCAAAATTAAAAAAAAAACATGATTTTTTCCAGTCAACTAAATGAATGCCAGACTAAATGCAGATATACCATAATGTTTTGTCAAATGATATATGATTTTTTTGTATATGCCGCATCGGTTTACTGTGGAAAAGCGTTGGTGTTGAATAATCCATATGACAGTAATTTGGATGTATCCTTTTTACGAGAGATGCTAAATTTTGTGTGGGGGAGGCATAAAAATATAACGAGATGTTTGTGCATTTGACAGAGATTAAGTATGGAACGTGGGTAATTAACGGCACTTGTTTGCTGACCATCTGTAAGAGTTAGGATCGATAGCTCCCACCACTTTACACGGATTGTCAAAGCTCGATCGTTAAAGTCATACACCCTCATAATACAGAGGCAAAATGATGTCGCAGATCTTCAGCGAGGGCGTAAGCAATATAAGCCGTGTCTAGGCTACCACACTGTTTGTTTGTCTGTCTGTCCGTCTGTTTGTATCTCTCAAACAACTACCGCATTAATTTACCTGAAAAACAAGAAAATTCGAACCAGCGGCCACCGACCAAACACCACTGACCTCTGAATCACAATGAACAATCTCTGTTTACTTTGAATTCTTTTAAAAGTGTTTGAATGGCATTTCCTGCTATCGTGTCTATATCTCTAGAGAGTGATACTGACTCATCCAGGTTCGGATGGAAATGAGAATTCAAGTGCTTAAGAGTTATTTCTTTGCAGTGTTCTTGACTGGATCATTTGTTTCAATAAAAGATATCTGTAGTCCTGATACGTATACATGCTACATTTCAGATCATTCAGAACAAAATGATACAATGTGAACCTCTTCCAAAGAAATAAGCATCAGGACATACTTGGGTTTTAGGTGCAACTATTAGAAAATCATACTGATGGCAACATTCTTCTATCTATAATATTACCTTTATAATACACGAGAATTCTACAATATCTTATCAAGAATCATTGGTACCACTTTTGTTCTACAACCTTCATATATGAAGAATTTCAAACTACCAAAAAAATCATTTCAAACAATATTTCATGAATACTAGTATTATAATGCGCGATGCAAGTTTATGGCTTTTCTATTAAGGAGACCTTCGTTTTCACAAAAATAGAACAGTAACCCCTGCTCTTTACATAATCAAACGTTTAACTCAATTTTCGCATCAGATCCACAGCCCACCCGTATAATGCTAAAACATTCTCCTCTTTTACTGATTTACCTTTTTAAAAAGCCTACTAAAAATAAAGAAGAGGTCTCGGATGGACTGTGTTTCTTGAGCATATTTTGATAAAAAAAGGTTTGAAGCATGTGTCAAAAGTATAGCCAAAGTGCACACGAAAAGATCTGTCTAAATTCAATGCGTTCCGACAACCTAATTTTGACTCAAATACGACTCGTATTTACTCAAACTACACTTAATATATAAAACCATATAATTTTCAGATGTTAGCCATCTTTCATTATCATCAGTTGTTGGGAAGAGTATCTAGACCTGTTCCTAATTGATTTTTTTATTTCAAACAAATTTGTCTTCATCCCCTGATTTAGTGTGTTATTCAAATCTAAACTGATAACTGATAATTTTAAAATACTAAACCGGTCGTTCTTTGATTTCAACTAGTCTAGACTATCGATAATCACTGTAAGTACATCGGTACTTGTTATTTAACCTACTTAAAACAGTTTTAAAAATTGAGATATCAAATTGCATCATGCCCTATCAATTGCTTCATTGTGACTAAAAATGCTTTACATGACCTCGTTTATATATAACATTAAATACGGTAAAAAAAAATATTGAATAAAAAAATGCGTGAGTGAACCCACATATTAGTTACAATTTCCAATATTAAAGCACGGTAATTAATATTTTTTTATGGTTTTGATATAGAAAAAATTCGATTATGATTAAAATTAACTTACATGTATTTCAATATTTTTGCTTGGGATGGAGTAGGGCTTGCCAGAAACGTAGAATTTGTTGCTGTTGCTGTTGTTATTGTTTATTGTTTTTGTAACAGATCAAGACTGAGAAACGGTTCCCCATGCTATATGACGGACACTTGAGTTAATATTAAAGAAAGCTTCAATCTTCTTGTGTATAGAGCCCTGACGAACTGATGTTTTACTAGACAGATGGTTGGATGGATCTCAAAAAAGCTATGGCATGATTCAATTTCATTAGGGACTTCCTATGCATTTGCACAAAGCATGTTACGTTCTTCCTTGATCATATTGCGCACTAAAAGTAAACTTTATCAGATAATAGCCTAAAACCCGATTAATTGCTTTATAATTTACGTAATAATTAGTATAACCCTCTTGATTTTTCTGTTAAGAAAATATAACATCATATTAGTTGTTAATAACACTCTTGCATCTTCATTTACCCTCCCTCCTTTTCTAACGCATACCCGCACTTTCATAAGTAATTGTTTTACGTTACAGATCTTCCTTTATAAACAAGGAATCAGTATAAACAAACAGTGGCCCGGAGATCGCTCCTGGCCAGTGAGCGGCTTACCGTAGCGTACAATAAGACAGCGCCAATAAGCACCATCTCCAGAAGGATCCACATGCTTGCTACCATCACCTGCAAATAATTTGTAGAGCTGTCAGTCATTGGATAGTTTCCATATTTTGGTTTTTAGATTTTGCATTTCTTAACAAATTTGAGTAAATGTGAGTGCATTGAACACGTGGAATTGTATCGCATCTCCCTGATTAAAATACAATACGAATGCATAAAGCTCCACCAAAAGATAAAGAGCATATAGAGGTCTATTTGTAAATTGTATAGCCGGGGACGATAAATGAAAGTTTCGAAATTTCGTAAGAAGACACCAGTACATGTAAGTTTTATACCGTAGTACAGTACAAGCTTAAAATACAAGCTATACTAGACAAAAGCAACCAACCTCCACGCACTCACACATACACACTCTTATAGCACAGAACAGACTAATTACATTATATTCAATTTGTGGAATGTCAGAATGACTTAAATTTTTATAATGATATTCATCACAAGTAATAGGATATTAAGATTTTGGTATTCACTCATTCACATCAATATGATTTGTTAAGGAGGATCGATTGTATACAAATTAACCACCACATCTACAAGAGTCTTTCAGATATGATTTGTTTACCTATAAACTAATATTTAATAAAGTTAAAATCCATAAATTTTGCATTTCAAATTTGGGTATTTTCCTATATCTTTATCAAGAGCTCATCTCCTAAATGAGATCAATAGCCTAAAAATGGACCCGGCCATCGAACCCTATTAAAATCATGTACTTCATCTTCAGTAACATAATCAAATTATCAAGACATTTCATAGGGAATCAGGACAAATGTTTTGAAATTACTCCACGAATGCACCTTTCAAGTTTTCTTGGCTCCTGGGTTTATTTTTCTTTTTCTTCGAAAGGTAGAACGCAATGACCTATGCTTGATTACCAGCAAAACGCATAATTTAAGGGTTTGTACTACTTAAGAAAAGGAGGAAAGGAATATGTTTGTTTGGTTCTGAAGTAAACGAATTCTATCATTTTTGAAAACTGAAGGAGAGAACTAGCTTCGAAAATAGGAAGAGTGTGTGACATTATCATACATGTATCACTAATTCATACAAAAGACTCTGGAACAATGATCTAATTTACCTTAGAAAAATCAGAAGAGTAAAATCTAAAATTCATAATGAGCAAAATACTCATCAAAAGCTATTTTATTGATAACTTCAAATTTGTCAGAACTGATAAAACAACTTAAAATTTCCCTGAAATGACTATGAACCTGCAGTAATATTAGAGCTTTATTGACCATATGAGCAAAACTGGACAGTGTTTGTAAATGAGAGAGAGAGAAAGGGAGATAGAGATTGAGAGAGCACTCTGCATTGTTTTTTGTCAAATTAAGTATGAATTCCTTGGTATGGTTGGCCAACCATACTAACCAATACAACAGCGATCTGAGAACACACACTAAGAGAGTAAGCTACAGAACTAGCTCGCCGTTGCACTTTGGGTGTCTGGCTATCTGGTCAGCCTGTATTCATGTGAGCGTTTTTACAGCTTTGATAATGTTTGACAATATCTTTAGGCTGATGTTGATTTTTAAACTAAATGACCATTTGGTCAGTAACCCCCCTCCCCAGTCTCTAGTTAGACGACAAACCAAAATGGATACTAGTATTCTTCGTGAAATTTTTAAAAGATAGTTACAGCCACATCTTATAACTGATATAAGATGCATTTACCTTTGATTTCCGGAGTCGTAACACAACGATCCCAATCACGATTGTCACTGTTATACAAAAACTTTGAATCCCTAGCGGTATTCCCCGTAATAACACGTTATATTCCGCCATGCATCGCGTGTCGTCGACACAGTTTTCACAGCCTCGTGGACATGGAAGACACTGATACTCAACGTTGGAAAAGTTGGTCTTGTTGTTCCAGAAATTCAAGAAAGCTTGCTCTAACTCGGATCCAGGAAAAGACTTAGTGGTGCTATTTTTGTCCGGAAAATAAAATCCCTTTTGACACACGCATTTATAGCTCCCTGCTCTTAATCCCCCACCAGGGATATGAACACACTGTAATCAACGAAAAGAGCAATTATTATAATCATTTTTTTTTCATTTGGGTAATCGTTATCGAAAATTATGAATAAGCATGATATTGATGAACTGTGCGTTTTAATTAAGAAAAAAATATTTTTGTGGATGGCGTTTAAATGTTTGTATCACAATACAATCACTCACTTGTGTCGTTTCCGGCAAACATTTGTTTGACTCGGAAAAAAGCTGTTGGTCACTTGCACATTGGTTCACATCTGATTGGTTAATGTCAATGTCAATCATTATAACTCCACTAAAAAGTAGAAAGTTATACATATGGGTCAAACATGAAAAATGTCACAATTTGCATCTCAATAAAATTATTTTTTTTTTTTGCATTTCCGGAAATCTTTTGGAAAAAGGCCATTCTACTTCAAAGAAGTTTATTTAAAATGAAAACAAGCAACTTGTTCTGCCGTTTTTGCTGCTCGTTCGTCTACTTAACTAACAGCTGTTAACACATACGCTCTTTCAATTGCTGTTTTACTTCTAAATGTAAGGCTATAGTATTTCGTTACAAGAAAACACCAGAAAATCATTACTCGCGACAGAAGCTATTACACGCGCCATAAACATGGCAACATATAAAAGCATTGACAGTGCGGGACCCTTTTTGAAAATCGCCGTCTAGACAATCCATAACCGTTTCATACATGTCTATAGCTTGATTATTCGTCAGACAGACAAAAATTAATGCAAATAAGCTAAAGAGTCAGGTGCAGCATTTAAAATATGATAAAATGAATTAACGTTATTATCTCCCTTGGCGAAAAACTGCAGCAACTAGATCTATATGTACATTGTATCATTGCGCGTGGAATTGTGAGTTATGAAACCAAACGTATGAGAATAAATACAATACATATCTCGAAGAGAAGCTTGTGCCTTGAAGTTGTGGATACTATACACCTGATGGCAGATGGACTTACTAAACAGTTTACAAAGAATACTGATGGTTTTAGAGAATAAATCACCAAACCAAAGAGAGAAAACAAAAAAATCAAGGAGCAAAAGAAACAGTTGCGGAAAATAAAAATGTGTCTGATATATCTAAAATATTCTGATGTTATCAGTGACATTAAAGCACTGAAGGAAGAAACAATCACTGGCAAAGACTTTGAGGATCAAGCCATCAGTACACTAGCTTTGCTTCATTATTGGCTTAGATATTGGAGCAAAAACACTGCTACGGCTCTCCCATCACGCAAATAGTTATTGCAGAAAGAAGTACAAACTGTACAAAATCTGCAACTCATTACTTAATGACTGCTATTGTCAAAAACCTGGTTCTATGTCATATCTAACATGTACGCGGGAATTATTTTATAATAGAAAGGACAGAATGCACATTTGAAACCCACAATCAATATTACTGAACACCAACTTTCTACGAACATGTATAAATAGACCATAGAACTATTCTAGGTAAAACTCACATATGTCCTAAACCAGTGTAGTTGAATACGCAGTTTCCCCTTTTATTCAAAAGGTTTTTACCAAGTATCAAAATTTATTCTATCAATGAAAACTATTTTCCAATCCTTATGAAATAATGTGAGGACATGTTTGGCATTCGTAAGATTCGTTAAGAGATGAAGACGAGTGGATGTCTCTAAATCCGTTTCTAAATTATCTGATCCTTGTATATCATGCCAGTCAGTATTAGTGGAACCAAGGCAATGTAGAACGTACAGGTTCGCCAAACGTCATCTCCTTTTAAAATGCCAGATACTATTATCAACATAATATGCGATATTTAATGTTGCAAGAGAGGGGCAAATTACAAGTAACATGTTTTATGTAATATTCTTTTACAGAAGATATACAAAGGTTTAAATTTTATGATATAAAAATACTAACACGTTTATAATAGCCGCTGAGTTCAGGAGCAGGATTTTGACTGGGTGGGGTAGGGCTTTGTTTTGACAACAGATGACCCCCCGATGGCATAATGTAACCAATCACAGAGCATCATATCCTTGTAGATGACGTGATTTTGACTTGGTGGGTGCAGGGCTTGGTTTTGTTTTGCTAGAGCATATACAAAATGTCTCAGCAATCAATCCCACAGAATCGCCGATTCTCGTACAGAAATCAACATGATGAATAAGAAACGGTAAGAAAAAAAAGTCCTCATTTTAGAGCGTGAGGTAAAACAGAAAATTGTTAGTTCTTCAGATCTGAGTAAAAACACGGTCGTTCACGGACGTGTCAGCAACAGTCTTGGCACGTACAAAGTTATATTAATCAGAAACAGCAGTCGGCATTGTGGGGCTCCATATCGCCAATCGTTCATTTTATTACTCGACCCCTAAACTGACGGAAACACGGTCGAAAAAATCGATGAGGTCTTCTTCTAACTCCCTGTGTTGTACTCTCTCTCTCTCTCTGTTTAATTTACATGTCGGGAGTGGTGTTGGTCATTGTCTTTTTTCCTCACTTATCTTAACACGTATGCCCTAAGTATATCACGACCTGCGAAAATATATTCCCATAGGATATGTCGCGCAATTCTGTATCGGAAAGTCTATTTAAAGTTAGTACATGTACTAATGATAAATGAATCACAGCTGAATTCGTTTTAATGTCACGTATATCCGATTTATTTTAGGTTTAATGCATTTAATTATGATGGTTAACATTAATTTTCACAAATGTAAATAACATATACATGTATCTAGAGTTTAATTTATCAAATACTGGCCCTGCCCCTGTCCCCTTCTGAAACAGTCTTGCCAAAATAATGGTAATTCCACATGTTGGGACCAAGCCAAAGATTTCTTTTCTTTTCCTGGGGATGAATTTAACGAGTCAACTGCTTCGGTGCAAAATGACTCCTAGTATTTTAGGTTTGGGTGAGGGTGTAAGCAATTGCCTCCTTCATTTTATCTCCATATTAAATCCAGTCGGTGGTGTAATACAATTTTCACAGCATATAAAATTCGATACTGCGCGATGGAACATGCAAACAGACAGATCACTCAATTAAAATATTGAAATCATATACTAAGATTTTTCTTCATATCATTGCTTTTCGGAATATCGAAAAAAAAATGTACATTACATCGACGTCACCATTACGCTATCTACTGGCTATCACGCAATGGCGACCTGCTATTATCTGTGGAGTGTGTTCTAAAGAGAAATATTGAGCATCACCCCGCTCTATTCAATGTATGTGGCGGGAGGTGCAAGAAACGGCAACTGGTTCTTTCCCTATAAATGTAGTTATTTGATTTTATCGTATTTTCCCTGTGTCGTTTTTCTCTCCCTGTTCACGCGTCACTATAGAGGCTATATACAGTATTGATTCGCACGTAGAAGTATGCAGTGTGACGCATATATCATTTGTTTGCAACTCGATAAGTATAAAATCGTCATACAATTATGAAGCACGAGTCGATACCTAATAAGGGCGATATAAAAAAAGAGCGTGGTCAAAGGAAGCAGACCTGCAATGCAAAAGTAGAGGAAGTAGAGCCGACGTACGGTTTATACCGTCTTTAAAATAGGTTAATACTTAAGATTCCGTGATTTATTTACACATGGACCTTTTATACCCCCCTAAAATCAACAACGGCTTAATTTATTTATTAGATTTTGAAGAAAAAAACTTGTGACTCCTGAGAGTTGATTTTTCTTGCATTTTGTATAATCTATTCTTGACGAACAAAACTAAATCGAGAATGAACTTGATTTACTTTTAAAACCACAATAAGAATTTTCGTGTGCATGGAATAAACTCAACTTGGCAAAAATAGAAAATCAATTTTCCAATAAACATCACAGCATTGAAGCACAACAACAACAACAACAACAACATAAAACAACCCGAAAAGATCAAAACAAACAATCCAGATCGAACGCACAATAGCTCAGCATAGTGAAAACCCCATTAAACGAGGTAAAAATGCTCAATAGCGTGTATACCTCTGGAAATAATAAAAAAATAAAGAAAATGTTTAACTATCGTTAACATGAGATGAATCAGAAAAACCAAGTATACGCGGAATGTATCAAATTCAAAATCAAATGTTTGTTGAACTGATTAAATGGATATATAATTTATCGGATTAACGAACAACGCTGGTCCTTGTACCGGTGGTATGCAGATTGATTTTTGTTAGGATGTGTAAAGTGATAAACACAGCTGCTGTATATATATATAACAGTGTGCATCTCACAAAGGTCTCTCGTAAACATAGGATGGAACGTCGGAAATTTCATTTGCTAGGCATATGTTACATACTGAAAATTAGATCAAGTTCCATATAGTGAAAATAACGTGTAACGTGGTCATGGAGAGAATATGTATGTCATATGGATAAACCTTTCCTTATCAAAAATGTCGAGTCAGCATAGTCTACTTTACTTTGCAAAACATCTTTGACAAGGGCCAAAACATAATAATGCAAAGGAAGAAACTTGAAGGAAGTTGGGGTGGACGTAGTCAATCAGAAGCTACCAGATGATCTAAAAGTGCAATTAGTTAAATTAAAAGGTGTTGCTCCCGTGACATGGTCACCGAATATTATAGATGAACCAACAAGTATGACAATGCAAGACCTTTCATTTACGATCCTTAATTGCAACTGACATATCCAAGTGCTTTAGGCCTGATCCTGATATAAATCCCAAACCAACACACGGCTCTTAAATAGATACACTCATCGCTGAATTACCTGAAAACTGCTTTTTCTCTTGGTCGGTGAAAGAAAGGCACCGAATACGTGATAATCCATTTTTCTAGGTTCATGCAATCAAAATAAGGATCGGTCCAATACCCATCCTGAACATCTAGCGGAGGGATATTCATATTGTCAAAGCTCTCGTTTCTCTGGTTCCACACCTCGGTGTAATTTCTTTTTGCAGGAATCGAGTAGAATCCAGCGTCTGTAAAGTTATACTTGTTAGACAAGTTCTGAAAGCCTGTAGGATTATCAGAGTCAGACTTTGCCATGTAGAGAAATGTGTCGTTGTCAAAAGCAATACCGCTTCCTGCTATCTGAGTATTGTCAAAGAAAGTTGATTTTAATAATTCATACAAAATTTTTTTATGAAAGTTGATCTGATTTGCTACTTTTATTGTGTTGTGGTCTTTAAGTAATCCAGTCAACGCTCTAGCTATCCACACAACCTGTTTTGCATGAGACTTGTACAATTTGCAGAAAGACGAGTTCACTATATTTAACTTGTATGAATCCAACGTTACGGCCGACCTGTTATATAGACAGTTTTTACTAGGATTTTTAATCACAGAATCTATATAATGCAAAGCTAGAGAGGATTGTATGGAAATTGGACTAAACGGCACTTGCCCATCTTCCGATGAATTGGACTTGCCTGTAAATGGCACATAAACTGTATTTTTCCTTGAGTCCCTACTCTGAATCGTTTCTCCCCCAGTGAGGTGAAGGACATTGAATAACATTAGCTCCACCAGAAGCGGAACGTAATATATATTCTTCCAGACGAACCCGCACAAATCCATGGCGGTGAAGATGAGCAACTTTTCCAGTGGCGTGTGTAATTCATATGTTTAATTCGTCTCCACAATCTGCCTCGGAAGAAAAAAATCTTGTATCAGTCCAGAACGTCGAAACGTGTTCCAGATAACCACACATCAAAATATCCCTCTTTATTGACGATCAAAATCAGAAAATGCCGAGTTATTGATCTGGGTTAAAGCGGCGCTTCTACCACACTTCCTTCTCTCCGATTTGAGCCTCGTACATTCTTCATCAGACACAACACATCAATATTTCCAATTATTACACATTTCATAATACTCGCCGGCCGTCACCCGGGCAGAAATGCCTCCCTGAATGCTGTTCTCGGTACTCCATTCCGCACCTGGTCTCACAATGCGTTATTTTTTTCTCTCACAGCAACAAACTTTCCTCTTGAAGTCTGTTTATTTTGCTGCATCCTCTCTCGCCATCTTCCTTGCGGTTAACATTCGATCAATAAGCACGACCCGTATATTTTAATAGATGTTTCCTTTGATTCTCTCTCCCTACCTCCTTATCAAACTTTCTACATATTCAGTTTGCCGTTGTTTTCCTCCATATCTTTGTTTTTAGAACTGATGGTTCTTCTTCACCTCTAAAACGCCGATGGTCGCCACGGGTTAACTCTTTCGCTAGAGAGTGGGAAATAAATTATAATAATACACAACACTGGTCTCCGACATTCACTTTTGCTTCGAGCTTATTACTAGAGTCTCTTCTATGAGTTGATTGTCATTTTATTCCTATGCCTACAGCCGATATAAGCAGCTTGAACGCATAATCGCATGTCGGAATCAAAGTAGTATACAAATGGAATCGGAGCTCACAGTCAAGTATGGGGTGTTCTCAAAAGTAAACTGCTTCATTCCTCTAAATGTATCGATGTTTTCAGACCGTCCTGATCGATAATATGGAAATTATAAAAAAAATCTTATATTCATATTGTTTGATATATAATGAGTCATTACGGAAAGTATTTTCTTGTTTTCTTTCTATTTTTCTTAGGAGAATATTTGTTCAATCGCTTTCTAGATTTTCATTATGATAATTCTGTCTTGGAAAGTGGATCGATACGCTACCATCGCGTGCTGTGTATGCCTCATGCAACTGTCATGTCTCTCTACATATTGATTGCAGATCACGTGATAAGCCAAGATCGGACTGAGGAAATAATACATATTCATTAAAGAAAATGCATCTATAATACAAGTATCAAATGATATTTAAATCTTAACTACATGAACTGTATATATATTTATTTTTAAAATCACGTTCTGTCTGCAAGTCTTAACTGTTTTCTAACATTTATAAAAGAAAAATCCAACTCTTCGCAAAAAAATATAATAAATGCAAATCATTCTTTATTAAAGGGAGGTGGACGGGTAACGTTTGAAATAATCTTACAAGTACACGTACATGTATGTGCAGGCTCGTTCTAACTATGGATACTTTTACAACAATTTATTAAATTAGAAAAGGACATCCTAATGGTTGATATATTTTAACTTGTCATGTACAAAAGTGTACTGTAATGAAATGAAGGATAACTCGAGAATACAATTTTTACGCTTTTTATACTTTGCCTGATTTGTATGACCTTCATATTCTTATCGTAGCAGAGAATGAAAAAATATTTCAACTTGCACCGTTAAATCGATTGGCTTTTTTCGATTTGAAAATATATAGGTACTCAATGAACGAATAATTTTAGCACGCTTGGAAACTAACGTTTAATTTTCATATTTTGTCAATCATTAGTGAGCTGAGTTTTAAAAAAATATCCAATCAAGAGAGAATAACGTATTGACTCGTGACTTGTTTGTTTTTAGAGTATCTAACAACGGAAACTAAAGGAATGAACTTATAACACCGAGGGTATGCGTATTTAAAAACATTAAAAAAACATTTTTAAATAAACATTTGTAGAGTTAAACATTATAACGCGGTATGTTTGTATATATGATATATGTACATTTCCGGGATTTCTCCGAAGTTTCCATGTCGCCTACGGCTTTATGCAATAACCACTGACATATAACATGACAACTTATAAACACCGATTGTCCTGAAAGAATCCGCCAGAATAAATTTGAAACTCTCCATAAAGTCTTGTAAAATTATTATTTATTACCTTAAAAGAGACAGTAACGATAGTCAATTTTCATAAAACTGTAAATATAATTTAAAATTGTTGTATATTGCATTGGTTATGACATCAACCAAGTGTAGTAAATTTTTGTTGCATGTATTTGTTCTTAATACTAGGCCCAGTATTCAACAATATTAGACCTCAAAGTACAATGCGCTTTTTTCTAGAAAATCTTCAAAATATTGTTCCAGATTATCCATATTTGTCAATTTTCCAAAAACTTACATTGAAACTGAAATGTAATAGTGTTTCGAAATGAAAAACAAAATAATTATGAATGAAAATTGTATGATTTTCATTGGAATCCACATAAATATGAAACTAAAATAAAAAAAATTATCTTTAAAGGGCAAACAGCTGGACGAAATCTCATAAAAATCTGAAATGTAAAAAATGTTCGTTGGTTAATGAGATAAAGAAAGGAAATGGAATGAAATCGAAAAATTAAAAGAAATACTGAATTATTTCAAAAACCTTGGTATGAAAGATACTAACTAAGAGTATTCTTTCTTAATTTACCTTGTCTCCAATATCTTTAATTAAAATCACGAAGAAAAATTAAATAGGTACAAGTTTTTAATACTGTGCCGGATAATTATGCCAGTGCCAAGGTGGCATTTTTGCACCCGCTTCGGAAAAATCGATATATACCAAATGATGGATCATTGTCTAGAGAGTATATAACCACTTCTGTTTTTAGTGTGTTTCACCTGACAGGTGAGATATTTACCTTTAAAAATTAATATCCCAAAGGAAAATGATAATTCCCATAGGAGAATTTTTTTGTCACGTGACACGGAACAGGGTGGACATACTATCCCAGCTCTCGTGTTTTTTGACAGTTTTTGCGAATATCCTTTTTTCTGTGGATTTACTATCAACCCAGATGACACAGGAGGGTATTTGGAATGTGTATATATGTTTTTTGAATTTTTGTTCTTCAGTTTATTTGTGAATTTCATACATTTATTTACCGGCTTACTTAGTGAACACTCGGTGAACACCCTTCACCACGCAAAATTCCCCGACTGTCTCGCCTACATTGTGCATTCAAACTCCGTCATGGGTGAACAGGTAGAGAACCGTACGATCAAACCGTTATACCTTAAGGACTCTGAGATCCAGTGCTCTGACGAGGGAAGGGTAACGGATTTTGATCTAATGGACTGTGTCGCGAAAGTTGTCGGTAATTCTTTACACTGTCTACAGCTCGACCGTAATTTATGGCGGGTTTACCTGCGGGATGTGGCTAGCCGGGAAAAGCTGCTAACCGAAGGGATTCATATCCAAAATGTGTCTATATCATTCTTTGATACTAACCCGTATTCATCGGGCATTCATAATGCCTCAGAAAAATCTCTAAAGATTCGGCTCTGTGGACTACCCTTATCTGTAGACGATTCTGCTGTCCTCGAGCTACTTGAAAAGCTTGAAGTAAAGCCCACAAGCAAAATATTATATGAGAAAATACGTCACCCCATTACAAACAAGATGACAAGTGTGTTGAATGGAAATCGCTTTCTATACATTGAACCCTTGAAAGAAGGAAAGCATTTACCCAGAATCAATTACTGTGCCGGCTTGCGCTGCAAACTTTTTCATTTTGGTCAGCCAAAATTCCAGCGACAACTGACATGCACAAAATGTTGGGCCACAGACCACACTATGAAATTTTGCAAAAATAACCCACGCTGCAAAGTTTGCAATCTGGAAGGGCACAAACCCGGGGATAAAACATGCCCCTCTTACGAATCGCAAAACAACGTCATTGCATTCAATGGAGAGGACAACATCCTATCCAATTTTTTTCCGTGTGAGCTTAACATGTATGGTTTCACGCACAAATCAGCAGAGCATGCTTTTCAGTATACGAAAGCGGTAAGATGTGGAGATCTGGACACGGCGAAAACGATCCTAGAGGCCAAGGATGCTTTATCTGCAAAACGATTGGGAGACAAACTACGGCCCAATGAACAGTGGGCCGACACAAGGGAGTCCGTCATGACGGAAATCATTGAAAACAAATGTGTACAGGTTCAAAGATTCAGGGAAAAGTTGAGATCGGTTAAGAAAGACACTATCTTTGCTGAATCCACTTATAACGATACCTGGGGCACAGGACTGAACAAGGAAGCAACGGAAAATACAAAGATCGAGGCATGGCCAGGGAAAAATCTTCTTGGTCAGATCATAGGCAAGATAAGCAAAAAAATCCGTAAACGGAAAAAGAGCGACCAATGGAGCAAGCCCAGCCAAAAACAGCAGTCGAAAGTCAACACCAAACAAAGAGACATCGCGCAGATGCTTCGCGAATTACGCTACCAGTCGGAATCGGAGTCGATGTCGGGATTCGATGCCTCCACGGAGTCCGACTCAGACGAGTCAACATCTGCTAAAAACAAGGGCTAATCGCACGTTGCTAAGGCCAGCAACTCGGTCAATCAGGACACGGACTGTTTCAGGACTTTGGTCATGATCTATGGACTGGATTAGTATGCACGGTATATATATCTGTATATTGCAACTCTTTTATTAAATGTATTTAATTAAGTAGTTGAATGGAAAAATTAGAAATTATTTCAGTTAACGTAAGGGGGTTAAATACCCCCGAAAAGCGGAAAAAAATTTACTCTTGGTTAAAAGAAAGTAATACTGATATTGTTTTATTACAAGAAACACATTATATAGAAAAGAATGAAAACTTATACAACTATAACTGGAAAGGCGATTCTTTTCACGCTTTTAGCGACTCAGCTTTTAGTAAAGGTGTGTCCGTATTATTCAACGATAAAATTAAAACAAATATAATGAATGTTAGAAAATCTATAGATGGTAGAAGAATTTTAATCAATATTGAAATCGACAGTAAAATTTTTACATTGGTAAATATTTATGCTCCGAATGATGCAAATAAAAGATGTGAATTCTTTAAAAAGCTAAAAGTGTTTATATCAAAAAACTGTATAAATGAAAATATTATATTATGCGGTGATTTCAACTGTAATATGTCTAACAGTGCTGATAAAAGTTTACGCCATTTACAAGATTTGAAAGAATACTTTAATTTAGATGATATGTGGACAAAACTTAATCCGGAAAAGACAGGAAATACCTGGTGTGATGCAAAAAATGACCCTAAAAGTCGAATTGACTACATATTTATTAATAACTCATTCTATTATATTCCAACAGATTTCAAGGTTGGGAAAATCCGGGGTACTCATTCAAATGGGATTCGAATGACTGATCACAGATTTCTAAAACTCTATTATGATATAGATAAAACAAAAAAGGGACCCGGATATTGGAAGCTAAATGTTTCTTATCTCGAAAATGGTAACTACAAAAAGGGAATTAGCGATATCGTTCATAACATAGATCCATCCTTAAGCCCACTTACTACGTGGGAATTGATTAAAAGAAATGTAAGAGAATTTTCCATTAAATTTGCAAAAACTGAGCAAAAATCATTTAAACAGAAAATAAAGACAATAGAACATGAAATAGGTGAATTAGAAAATGAACACGCTGACAGTTTCAATTACAAAAAACTAAAAACATTAGAAGCGGAATTAGATTCCTTGTACGATAAAAAAGCCAAAGGGGCTCAAATAAGATCTAAAATCAAATGGATAGAAGAAGGGGAGAAAAATTCTAAATATTTTTTGGGCCTAGAAAAACATAATCAGGCGTCAAATGTAATTAAAGAAATAAAATCAGAGAAGGGATTAAAAATAAACAAAACGAATGCAATATTGGGGGAAATGCTTATGTTCTATCAAAATCTTTATACAAGTAAAAATATTCCAATTGAAAATATTAATACATATCTGTCGGAAATAAGCGAAAATCCTACGCTAAATAACGATGATAGAAATTATTTAGATAATTTTCCCTCATATGAAGAATGTAGAGAGGCAGTAAATAACATGAAAAAAGAAAAATCGCCTGGTTTAGATGGCTTACCTTGTGAGTTTTATCAATGTTTTTGGGACATAATCGGTCCTTTTTTCTACAAAGCTCTTAATGAAATATTTCAAAGAGGTGAAATGGCATACTCTCAAAGACTTTCTGTGATATCTTTAATTTACAAAAAAGGGGAAAAAGATAGCTTAAAAAATTACCGACCAATTAGTTTAACAAATACAGACTATAAAATCATTGCTTTCATTTTTGCGAAAAGATTACAAACAATATTAACTAAACTAATTAGCGAACAACAAACTGCATACATTAAAGGGCGGTATATCGGAGAAAACGCTCGATTAATTCTAGATGTTTTTGAATACTGTGAAACAGAAAATCTTGATGGCATATTACTCTTCTTGGACTTTGAAAAAGCATTCGATTCCGTGGAGTGGAATTTCTTGTTTAAGGTTCTAGAAAAATTTAACATTAGCAATAACTTCATAAAATGGGCCAACATACTTTATACCAATCCAATATTTAAGATGAAAAATAACGGCTGGTTGTCAAAAACATGCACAATGACTCGTGGAATAAGACAGGGTTGTCCGCTTTCTGCCTTGCTATATCTTTTTGTAGCTGAAATTCTAGCTATTAAGATAAACAGTAATCAGAACATAAAAGGAATAACAATAAACAACAATGAAATAAAAAACATTCAACACGCAGATGATCTAAGTATAGCCCTAAGAGATGAAATGTCAATGAAACATGCTTTAGACGTGCTTAACGAATTTTGTAAACACGCTGGATCTAAAATAAACATAAACAAAACAGAATGTATTCTATTAGGTACTCTAAAAAATCTTTATGACGAGCTCTATGGTATCAAAACTACAAACAAAGCAGTAAGATGTTTGGGAATCTTCATTGGGCACGATAAAGTAGAATGTTATAATAAGAACTGGATGAAAGTTTATCATGATGTGGAAAAGCTTTTTGAGTCTTGGAAAAGAAGAAAATTAACTTTATTTGGTAAATCATGCATTATTAACACACTTGCTTTATCCAAACTCACATACGTTGCTTCAATACTTAATTCTCCCGAAAATGACTTTATAAAAAAAATTCAACGCTTAATCTATAACTTTATTTGGGATAAAACCGAAAGAATTAAACGTAATACTTTAATAGGTAATGTTTTAAAAGGTGGGCTGGCAGTTGTTGATATTGAATGTAAAATAAAGGCATTAAAAGCCTCTTGGGTTCCTCGACTCTTAAAAAACAAAAACATTCTGTACAAAATTTTTGATTCTTACTGTAAACAAATAAACATAGATGTAAAGTACGCATTACAATTTTCAGAAAAAAAGATAGAAAATATGCAAAAATTAGGAAAATTACCAATGTTTTATCAACAAGTGTTATGTTCATTCAATGAATGTAAGCCTAAAAACTCAGAAAATATTTCATCAATTAAAATTGTACAACAACCGATATGGAACAACTGCAATTTTTTGTATAAGGGAAACTCCTTATTTTTTAAAAATTGGATTACATGTGGAATTCTATATGTAAACGACTTGTTAAATGATGAAGGAAATTTCAAGTCGCTTTTAGACTTCAAAGACTGTATAAATAATAAATCAAACTGGATATGTGAATTCAAGATTCTTTCCTCTGTTTTCAAGCCTTTATGTAGGAAATTTGATTTTTCAAATTGTAAGTTTACTAATATACAAAATAATAATTATTTTAATTTTCATTCAGGTTATGAGAATGTATTAGGGCAAAGATGTAGTTTTTTCTATGAGAATTTAGTAAATAAGAAGTTTACTAAACCTTGTTATCAGACTGTTTTACAAAAGGAATATGATATTGATTCTATTGATTGGAAATATATCTACAAATGTAAATTATCAGATATTTCTGATAAACGTCTAGCAGAATTCAATTACAAAGTATTAAATAATATTCTTTGTAACAATGTTTATTTAAGTAAATGGAATAAAGAAATCCACAGTCAATGTAAAATATGCCAGGAGAATGAAAATACAAAGCATCTTATTTTTGAATGTGATAATGTACTTGAAATATGGAATGCTTTAAATGTTTACACTAAAATTGATATTAAGTGGAAACATGTACTTTTAGGTTTTTTTCATGAACAAAATAGAAAAATTGTATCACTGAATACCCTCATTTCATTTATAGCATACAGAATTTATAAATATAAGATGTATTGTCGGGTACATTCCTTAGAAGAAACAAATTACAATATTTTGAACCATGTAAAGGTATCTACTGTATTCTATGCTTCTGTTTTAAAAAAGTCACAATTCATTCGTAGACTATAGAATTTTCCAAAATTTTGTAAAATCAATTTAGAGCATATGTATATTCTATATTTTGTTGATGTTATCTCTGTTTGTTATATTGATGTAAAACTGATATACTGAATAAATCTATATAAAAAAAAAAAAAAAAAAAAAAAAAAAAAAAAAAAAATTCCCATAGGAGAATTGATTCTCCTACAGGCAATATTGACAATCCTATGGGATTATTAAAAAGCCCTATAGGAATTATATTTCCTATAGGAGAATGGTATTTCCTGTAGGAATTTGATTCAGACATGTAGTTTTCCTATAGGATATTAAGTTTTCCTATCGGATTTTATCAAATCCTATCGGAATTGAAATTCCAATAGGAAGTTTTTGTATTCCGGTAGGAAATTTCAAATTACCTATAAGAGTATTGTTTTTTTTCTATCGGAAAAATTATTTTCCTATAGGAGTTTATTTTTGAAAGGTAAATACCTCACCTGACAGGTGAGATACAATGATAACAAAGGTGGTTGTTAACTCTTTATGCAATGGTCTATCATATGGCATATTTGAATTTTTCGATATATGCAGCTTAGACGGGTCCAAAAATGCCACCTTGGCACTGGCATAATTATCAGGCAGTGTTCTATTCTAAATAGTCACTACTCAAGTAGTGCTTATAATTGTGTTTGAACCTGACAAATAATATTTTTGATGAATGCATTATATATATTCAACTTTTAAAACAAAATTTTGTTGTTAAATTGCCAATATAATCTCGGTGAACAAGCATTCCAAGAGTATTGCATAAGCAATACACGTCCCCTACCCGTTTGTAGAAATTTGTGAAAACAATGCACTGTTATGCAGAATATCATTTTGCAGAATATAATATAAACACCAGTCGATTAAATTTACAACACAATGCTTGACACTATTTTACAGAACTTATTTGTTTGTTAGAAACAACAAGCATTCTTAGAGTATTGCATAAGCACTACACGTCCCCTACCGGTTTGTAGAAATTTATGAAAATAATGCACTGTTATGCAGAATATCATTTCTTACCGTCTTCTGTACCCCGAATCAACAAACAACTCGATAACGAACCCGATTGTAATAATACAAAAAAACCCCGTCGATTAAATTTAAAACACAATGCTTGACACTATTTTACAGAACTTATTTGTTTGTTGGAAACAATAAAAGGAATGGTCCAAGTAATGCACGATATTATTACTTACTACATACTTTCCTCGTTTATTTGATAAACACCGAGCCCGATAACGAATTCGAACATTAAAAATTTGTATATAAAAAATTAATTTTCTCGAAAATATGTCAACCAGACGCTACAAAAGTGTAAACTTGATCTGAAGTTTGACATTTTGAAGCTGTTCAGCAAATTTCATATTATTCCTCAAACGCATTAAGAAAAAAAGTGTGGAAAACTAAAGTGGGACAGACAGACGGACGGACGGACGGACAGACGGACAGACAGACGGACGGACGGACAGACGGACTGACGGACGCAGAGGAAAGCTAAAGTCCTCTCCGGTGAAACCGGTAGGGGACTAACAATGAGACTATGGATGGATGGGCGGGAGATTGGGGTCAATTTAAATCAACCAAAAAATGAATAACTTTTTATCGCAAAAGAAGGGGTTCGAAAGCTAAGGAACACCTAGGTCCTAGTTTTTTGTAGTTATTACAGTTTTTTTGGCATAATCATCAGTTCATTTTAGAAATCACTGCTTATGCTAAAAAGAAACATATTTCGACCATTGCTAAGAATATATCATTCTGTATTATACAAATTGTTTTAGTTCTGTGCTCATTTGAATACGAATGCCCACCAGTTAACTGAGAGTTACCTGCCCCTGTCACATTGAGTGATCAAAATTTAGTGGTTCACATAATGTCATATATTAGCAAACAGTGTAGACTGGTGGATGGTATCAATTGTAAATTATCAAACATTGTGTTTACCATGTGTTACATTGTGCCAATGATTTTTATCGTTTTTTGTTATATGTTCGTCTACTTTATTTAACATAAGAGTTATCGGTTATAGATTTATCGTTAATCTATTTACGCTTTATGGTCACTGGGTCGTTACGTCCTCGATGTTACTATATTTAGATTGGGATGCTCATCGAACTTGTTTCGTAGATGTTTTAAATATCTTGAGTAGTAGAACTTGTTTGGTTAGTTTGATGTCTATATAAACAGGCTGTGGGCTGATTTTTGGAAGAAGAGGTTTGGACGCTGAGCAGTATATTCGAGTATTTTAAGCCATTGCTGTGAGAACTTGGATGTGTCTCCCCTACTGTGTGAACTCGGGAACATGTGGCTAGCCTGTGTGGATTTTGTTAGCGTTGGCAGTGCGAGTCTTGATTGTCTACATTTTCTGTATTTTCATTGCTAAACTTATTGACCAATGTTGATTCCCATTTTATTGTTAACTTGGTGGGACGAGATTTGAAACATTGAGGGGTGGTGGATCTTGATGGATTGTCCTAAAGCGCGGTGAAACGTGGTGGAACGACCTGGACGATGGAGGCCCGTAGAGAACAAAAAAAATTCTCTGTCCATAAATTATTATGTAGATAAATTTATTGTTTTTATTTTAAAAAAGAAACACTGATTTGTATTGAGTTAAATCTGGAGAGTCAGCTTGTAGTTCAGGTCTTGCTTCGCAACGGCTTGCTAAATTACCAAATTTAACTCCATTTAATGAATCTAGAGATTGTACTGATTCGTATTTGCAAAGATTTGATATGTTTGTTTCGTGTGCAAAGTAGGACAAATCATCTTGGGCGAAGAATTTATATGCTCTTCTGACAGCTAAAGCCCTTGAAGTGTATTCTAGAATTCCGGTTGCAGAGGCATTGAATTATGAATCATTGTAAGGGGCATTGCTAGAAATTCCAACTTACGGAAGAGGTATTTCGTTTGAGGTTTCGCTCCAGCAGACCTGGAACAGGCGAGAATCCTACGTAGTTCTTTTCTAGACTTGATAATTATGCGGAAAAATGGTTCAGTTTAGCAGGAAGTCCTAAATCTTATCAGAAAATTAAAAACTTATTTTTGAGAGAAAAATTTCTAAACAGCTGTATTAATCAATTAGGAATGTATCTTAAGGAGCGTCATCCAAAAACCGTAGAGGAAATTTCGAATCTGGCTGATCAGTTCATTGAAGCTCATGGTTATTCATCATTCGTTAAAGGCTTTTTAGTTTTTCAGAAGCAAATACCGAGCAACAGTGGTTTCAGAAGCGCTAACAGTTGAACGGACCCAAAGCAGCAACCATATTTAACCTCATCAAAGCAGAACTACGACAGAAGGTGTTACATTTGTAATAGAAATGGACATTTGGCAAAAGACAGTAATACCTAACAGAAAATTTCACGCATATTTACTCCTTCGCACAGCACAACAACCAGAAAGCAGCAGCTTTACAGACTCATCATGACTGATTAAATGTGATGAAACAAATGACAGTTCTAGTTTTAGTTTGCCAAACTCTACAGAAGTCACAACCAACGAAGTCATATCATGTCCAAATCAGCCGTGTATCTAAAATTTTGGAACATGTACATTAGTATGGATGAAAAATTTATTGTCTTTAATGAGTTCTTTGTTTATGTTCCCGTGATGATACACTCATCAAATTCACAGATACAGTTATACATAATTCATATTTATTTTCATTGGAATTCATTATCATCGGTGGGTTGAAGTTGCATACTAATACTGAAAGTGTAAGATTAACTCATTATTTACCGCTGTATTAAAATGGGTGACAAAGAATCAAACTGTTGATAAAATAGCCACAGACATGTCACTTTCATCAAGTGAGGTCCTACAGTCGTCTAGAATGTTTCGATTTGGCTCCATTTCTGACTAGGCACTGCCTACCTACAGTGGATGAACCCCTGAAAAAAATCTTGATTCAAAATACCCCGCCAATCAACCTATTGTTGTAGGACCAATCATAATAAGTAGTGAAGATATGCAACAATTGCAGAAGGAGTAAACTTTAGCCCCATATTAAACTAACATCCAGTAGTACTGAAATTACAGTTGACGGACTCGAACAGAATAGACGCTGATCCTTGGTTCGGGTAGCAGGAATACATAAAATATCCACTTAGAGGTTGTTTCAGAAACTGACATTCTTCTAGAAAGTGTGCGGATCTAAATTTAATATTGTCAAAAATCTAAAAAAGTTTTAGAAACAACCCCCCAAAAACCAAGAGATATCACAATAAACAAATATTTGACCAAACACCAGGATAGTTAGATCCATTGAAAATATTCTTGACATACTCCTTTTAAATATGTACCGCATAGTGTATACAGGGTTATTTTCAGGATTATTTTTTATTTGCAAACGGTTTCGCCCCGTCCTGAATTCGCCCGGACACAGGTGTGAAAAAAGAGAAAGATAGTTAAAGACAAACGAATCCGCCCAGCTATAAATTTGCCCGCCGACAACGAGGGCGAAAGAACGAAAAAAAACGGGGGCGAATATTTCCCTGTATTCAGTAATAAGATCGATTTTAAAAATTTCAGTTGCTCATGATTTTGATCTACGTGTACTATGTTTTACAAAAACAAATGTATATAACAAGTATTAATTTGTATTGGATATTGTTAAAAATATTTTTTCTTTAATGATGTTGAAGAATACGTATACATTCAATGAAAAATTCAGGGAACGGAAATGCCAAACTTGCCAACTCTAACTTTGATAAAATTGAAGTACATGTATTTAAAAATGCATATTTTCATCAGTTTCAATCCACCATCTTATAAAACACAACTTACCAGGCTTGTTTAATTTATGTACCAAGTCATAAAGTAATATCTTCAAAAAGGAATAACAAGTGATAAAATAAATGAGATATTAAAAATGTTACGGCATGAATAAAGTACCAAAAATTATTAATTTACATTTATTATTTCAGCAGGTTCCTCAAAGGTGAAATATATATATATATATATATATATATATATATATATATATATATATATATATATATATATATATATATGTGTGTGTGTGTCTTATATATATATATATATAAGACACATACTCAATGTACCTTAATAATGTTGCGTCACAGACATAACAACAATATGTATGTTCATATTTATGATATTTACAGTACATGGTCATAATACAGTATGCAAAATGGCGGTCTTTAAGCAAAATAAACACATTGCCGTTTTCGATGTTTTGGTTGTTGTAAAGTAACAAGTTTTGACAGTCGCATACATCCATAAATGAACGTCATAACAAACGTCACCT
Organism: Magallana angulata; assembly: GCF_025612915.1. Lineage (NCBI taxonomy): Eukaryota > Metazoa > Mollusca > Bivalvia > Ostreida > Ostreidae > Magallana > Magallana angulata. Next base: position 12,312,805 of record NC_069117.1, read on the forward strand.
GCAATAAAGGCTCCACTTGTCCATTCTAAGAATAGAAAATACGTCATACAAAGTGGCTCCTATAGGGTAAAACCTGTCAACAGAGCGAAAACAGACAATTGTTAGTATTTGTAAAATGAATTTAGTAGCCGGAAAATATCAGAGATGATTTTAATTAGACAAAATACTGTGCTAAATGTGTTAAAACGTAATTCTGATGGGAGTTCAGTGGAAAAAAATTAAAGATAGGGGAAGAGATTGTTGTCGGACAGGTTGGATCGTGCTTTTGAAAGATTGGTGAAGAAAAATCGACGACAGGCTTTGCCGGATTTAACCAGGTTTAAAACGCTTCTGTACCCGAACAAGTTCTTAGCAGAACAGTTTGGCGTATATTGAAGGAGCAGTTTTACCAGCAATGCTCGGTGTCCAAGAATATTACGACTTCAAAGAACAATCGTCGATCCCGAGTCTCCTGGTGTTGGTCTAAATTAGCTTGGACAGTTGAAGAAAACTGGTCCAAAGTCATCTTTAGCGATGAAATGAAAGTGTGTTTTTGGCAAGAACAGGAAACTGCACGTTTGGAGAAAACCGGAGAGCAATTACAACCAGCATGTCTTGGTATACACACTCCGGCATATAGGGCATGTTTTGGGGCTGTTTATCGTACAATGGTGTTGGAACTTATACCGAAGTTTAGGGGGAAATTAATTCCGAGAAGTATATGTTTCTGTGTTTTGGATAACAACTTGTGGCCAATTGTGGCGAAAGAATTCAATGACAGTCCATGGATGTTGCAAAAAGAAACCGTCCCGTACATCAGTCTAGACAGACTGTTGCACGGAAAGACGAAAAAATATACATATACTTACTTGGCCAAATCAATCACCTGATATAAACATTATTGAAAATGTTTGGCGAACAATTAAGATTCGTTTAGAACACCGCCTACATGAAATCAAAAATAGACAGGACTGTTGTAAAAAAATATTTACCTAGATAACTTCCGATGCTTATTGCACGTGACGTTTGTTATGACGCTCATTAATGGATGCGTCTGATTTGCGATCAAAGTCCGTATACGCCAATTCCCAAAAGAATGTTTTATTCTTGTGAAAAAATAACAAAAGAAACTGCAAAGTGTGAAAAGGTTTTACTGACACAGCCGCCATTTTGCTTACTGTTTTATGGCCAGATACTGTATGTTAGAAATATTATTTTTTACCTGTTCCAACTTTGTCGAAATATTCTGTAAAGTTATGAAGTATACCAGTTAATGTTTTCAATGAAAAACTTTGAAGTTGATGAGAATAATAGTTTTACAATGACACGGTCTTAGTCGTTGATAGAAGAAAACCGTTCTTTATTTCATTTTCAATTTATGATTCTATGACAGCATCATTGTTGTTGTTAGGTGTAGAGTATAGACTTCATATACATTTAGTAAACAAGTATTTTTAGTAGATAATAAGTACACAAATTTTTCGAAACGAAAAGAAAAATGTACGAACTGACCCTTCCCAATAAAATTTTGGAACCGTAATGGAAGTTTAAACTTCTCTAAATACCTAGACTGTAAACGCTTACTGTGACGTTTGGATCCATTAAAACGGTACAAGAGGAATCCTCCTATGGAAAATATTGTTAATTTATATACATAGTCGCGGCCACACAAGCCAAGGTCATATAAAATATACTTTTGACTACATCAAGACCTGCAGTTTCCAATATATCTCTTTTCGACTTCAGCTATCTTTGATTTTACCGTATTTTTAATCCTAGACCCATTCTGTTGTTACAACTACACAAACGCATCTGGAAGCATCTTTGGATCATTTTGATGATGGATGCTCAACTGTTTACCATCTAAGCATATTAAAAATCACTGATAGAGCTGTTGCTTCATTCAAATTGGTTATCGAATGGGAAAACTTGCTTCTCTAAATATCTCCGTATTTTTTTTGTATCTTCAGACTTCAAAGGATAGCTAATCGTTATGTGTACGATGAAAGACAGAATCGATGTTTTTACATTACCAAAAATATACGTGTCATTAATAAGCTAATTTTATTTCAGTGTGCTTCCAAACAGTTAAATTTTAGAAAAAACAAACAAAAAATAACGCAAACATGAAACTTAAAATATAACAAAACAAAAATGATTAACATTGTAATATATCGGCATATTTATACTACCTTTGTTACATACCTTTTCAAAAAACATTAGCATGTACAATAAATTCAAAATACTGTCATGTTGTAAATTTTGTATTAACACCCACACAGTAAATTCAAAATTTACAACATGACAATTCCCTAACATATGAAATAAATTCAAAATATCCGTTTAACTGCTTAAACCCCCTGTAAACAAGAACTCTATATAAAGCAAAATATTTACATCTCAAAGCTAAATTAAAAGATTTTTTTCCTTCATTAAATGATAAATTAAAGATCCAAAAATTTAAGGAAGATATAATGGTTAACTAGGCCTCAATAAATTCTCTGCAATTAAACCCTTAAACACATTCATTTCATCGTATCTTTTTCCAGGTTTTAAAACAGAGTTGTGTATCCTTGACTGAATTGATCAAGTAAATATCTTTAGTTCCTTATCAATAAACTACTTTCAAGAAAATAAGAGATTCATTTACATTTTCAATCTTTTTAAATTGTCTCCAAGACTATATTGTTTATCAATAATGTTTATGAAATAAAACTTTTCATATATTCTAAAACTACTCGTCTTTAACATTATGGATTTTCTATAGTGACTTTAAAACTCAAGCTGTGGCAATTTTTCCCAGAAAATCGGAGCTGTACAGTAGCAATTTATCCCAGAAAATCGAAGTAGGTTTTTGTTTCCTGTTTTGTTCTGGGGTTTAAAGCAGACACTCCCAATTCAGTTCCACTATAATACAACAATACAACAATTTTATCGTTTGCCTGTGTATTAGGAGGCACTTCCAAAACCAGCGAGCCCAACCTAGTACACCAGTTTTCAGTTACATATTTAGGATTTGGAACAGAAGATGCGTAAACTTCTAGCAAAGAGTGTGTCTGTCCGCTTTGTACATTATATTGTTTTCCAGTTCTGTTTTCAGAAAGGGACACTTGTTCGCCAACACGCAAGTGGACATCAAATACATCATCACAAATTTCTTCTCCATTGATGACACGCTTCTTGCTCGGATCGCTAACGCCTTCTTTATATGGAACCATCATGGCTATACCATAAGTGTATTTACAGACTCGAGCGACAATGGCCTTTGGGTCATGTCCAAATAGTACAGCCCCTTTCAAGACAGTAGAAGAAGATTCAGGAGGATGAATTATTTGAAGATTTGGAAAGTGAGATACAATGGCGTCTCTGACAACGTGGCTTTCGGCATACCCGCCTACCAACAGAAGGACACTTACACCAGAAACAGTGTTCTTTTCCAATAGAGACTGAATATGGTTCACAATGCTCGAGATCGATTTGTTAAACAATCGAATAAAAACTTGAGGAGAAATCTGCAATTTGTCTCTCTTTATTTTTATTTCTTGATCAAATTTATTTTTCAAAACTTCTTGGATATCTTCACCACTGCGCATTTTGTAAAGTTCTATCAAAGAAGCTGGTAACTTAATTGACAAAGGCGCGTCTTTTCCTGGTTCAAAAGTTCGTTTCTTTAAATCGAATTCCTGAAAGAGATCGATCACATCAGCGGTAAACTTCTCTTGAAACTCCTGATACACATCGGTGCCAAATATGCAAACGAGAAGCGCACAGAACTCGTTATCTACTGTAGAGCCTCCCCAGTAGCCGCCTGTTGGTTGATGTACTTCTTCTAAAGCGCCACTTTCAAGTACACTGTGAACTGTGATATCAACCGTCCCACCTGGTATAAAACAAAAATGTCGTTGTAAAGAAAACAATTCTCTGATTGATTTTAATTACATGTTCTATTCCGATTTATTGGACAATTTTAAAGCTTACCACCGAGGTCGATAACCATATATTTTGTATTTGGTCGAAAAATGTCAAATGTTTGGGCATTTCCTTGTAGATCTGTCCGGTATGTTGGAATATATCGACAATACAAGGAAGCTGCTTCAGGTTCAAGAGCCAGTGTCAAGTTTCTGCCTTCAATACCAGCCTGAATTTAAAAACAATAATTTAAACACCCAATTGTTACACTACCATGTTGGTACTCGTTAAAATATTCTTATCAAATAAACTTTTCATCCAAAGATATTCACGTTTAAGGACAAGATTTAAAACTACAGTACCGATCAGACCCAACCTAACACCAGAGTAAACCCCAACTAAACCCCGGGTTTACTTTTGGGGTTTGCTTTGGGTTTACTCTGGGTTTACTTTTTGAAAATTTGGGTCCACTCGGGGTTTACTTTGAATTTACTTGGAAATTGCTTTTGGGATCAACCATACGCACTGAAGTGTGAAGCAGACCCATCTTTTATCTTAGCATCCCACTGCCTGTTATTTCTGCCCCTTGTGAATTCCGAATACACAGTTAGCGTCTGTTTTCAGGTTTATACTTCCGACTGGGTTTACTCTCTGTGTCCACTCTGGGTTTACTCTGGGTCCACTCTAGTAAACCCGGAGTAAACCAAGAAAGTAAACCGAGGGTTTAGTTGGGGTTTACTTTCTGTTAGGTTGGGTCTGATCGCTACTGTAAGTATAGGCTTTCCGTTTGGGGCTGAAATTATGTCATAATTGATTTCACTTAAATTTCACCTTTTCTGCTGCTTTCCTCATGAAAAACTTAGCTTTGTCGTCCCAAATAGCCGGAACGGTGACAACCCACTGTACGTCTTCAGGAGCCAACTGGATTCTTGAATCCAAACTTTTCACTCGGTTTATCAAATGTTGTTTAAGATACCAAATGACCTTTGCAAACACATCGACGGCTAACATTGTTTTACCAGAGATGTCATGCAGTTTGAAGTCTGTCGAAAGACCCTGGAAAAAGATCTCGGATACAGTATATATAAAACAGTGATTTTTACATTAGTATTTATGGACTAATTAATTCGAAAGAAATAAAAATATCCTCTCAAATAACTTACACCTTGTTGATACAGATTCATTTTGAACTTGTTGAAGAAGAAGTAGTCTACGTGCTGGTTATACTCTGCTAAATCACCAAAGGTTTTGATAGCTTCATATCCAAAAGCTTTCACTTCTCCTTCGGGGTCCAGCAATATTGATGTAGGTGCTTTCATGGACATTCCATTATTGTGCGGCCAGAGATTAGTACTAATTCGCAGACGATCGGAAAGGTACTCATGCCGAAATGAGAATGCATATCCTGAAAATGTGGTCCCTAAATCTATGGCAGCTACTAAGAGTCGTGTTGGAGGCCCCTGTATAAAAAATGTACATACAAAAATCAAGCAGGTATATGTTTTGAATATTTTTTTTCTGCAGAAAATTACATAGTTGATAAATTACAGATGCCATAAAGTATATATTTATTTTAGTTAAATTAAAAATGTTACCCTTAGTGGTAATTAAAAGGATATAATTATTACTGTGAAATAACTGTGATATAAGTGTGTATTGTGTAATATTTACTCAACGACAGGGTGGCAAAGAAGGTGTTATAGTACCTGGTTTTCTGTGTTTGTAGTTAGCTGTTCTTCCTGTGATGTTGAACCCGGTGGGTCAGATATTTGTAGGTAAGTCCTGCAAGGGACAGGAGGAGGGGCTGCCACGGGGGTAAAGTTTACCTTAAAGAAATGATGTTGCAAGTAAAATTTACCTTACAGATTAAAAGAAACAATGTTGCAAGTAAAGTTTACCTCACAGATTAAAGAAATAATGCTGCAAGTAAAATTTGGCCACTTTCACGTGAAACGGGGAGGAAAAAATGGTAAAATATTTTTCTAAAAGATAATCTGCCCTGTCTGTTAGCTATGGTTAGACGCCAAACATGATGTTCGCTGTCACAATATCTCTGCAAATTTTTACTGAAATTATAGGCTTAAGACGACTGGTCCCGATAAAGCGTTTTCAAGGACACAAGGTTGAATGTATCTCTTATATTCACAGTCTTGCAACAACTATTCTTTCATACACAATAAATTTACTTTTAAAATGTACTAGGATCTGTTACTCTACACTCCGATACCCGACGACAGCTGCATACCTGTGTTTGCATTGGCAGAAAAATTACGCAATATTGATTATAACGCTTATATCAGTTTGTGCGCATTTAAAAATTCAAGTGGTGTTACCAGTTACGTTAACCTCAAGTCACTGCACACTGATATGCTTTTAATTATTTTTATTAGGCCTTCTTTAAAAATCTACATAAGGTCAATGAACAACGTGATATAGTTGAATATAAATTTTATCACAACAAAAACCTACAAAATGGTTACTTTAATGATAAATTGGTATGAATTACGATTGAACAGTTGTCGTGCAACATGGTTAGTGTCATAAAAATCAATAGCATGAATGCAGGTAGAAAAATTTAATAATCTCCTGCTGATTACTGAACACTTACAGAATGTTGTGGTGTTCTCCCTCCTGAGTCTAAGCGACCTAAGCATTGTCCCATTGTGATCTATAAGCAATATCTCCGTTCAAATACTTTTACCCTAAACAGGTAAAGTAGAAAACCGTTTTCGGAAAATACTTTAATTCCGCCAGAACATCATAAATCTTTACGTTTCGCGGAAATCAAACGAAAACTAACCACAGCTAAATTGGTTATCCTTATCAGTATTGTTGTTCATTCTTTAAAGTCACCGTACTTCGTAACAAGATAATGTGTATTATGTTTAAATGTGACCGTACTTTGTACATTTATAAGACCATCGGCGTGTAACGCCGTGGTTTGCGTGTCTACGAAAAATATACTGAATGTTAAAATGATTTAAATTATGGCAACCCACTCCAACAAATTGTAAACTACAAACATTATCTTTTTTCAAAAATGGTAATTTCGGCTAGCCTTTGTCAATATCTTTGATGAAAGACAATATTTTTTCAAACTTTGCGTGTATATACTGTTATATACATTTATATACAGAGAAATATTTTTTAAAACATCACTACCGGTATATACCGAATCAGCTATTTTTCTTTAACAAAAACAAATCATGTTGCTGAAAGCTTCATCAAATTGGTGTGTAAAGTAAACAAGCATTCGTTGTGCATACCATGTAGACCAAATGTGAATATTTTTTTAAAAAATGGGTTTTAGTTCGTATATATTACATTAAATATGACTCGCAGATCAGATATTACTTGAATTATAACCTATGGAACGCCATAGCTGTCCTGTGTGATAAATTTCCCAGTGGCGTAGCGTGACCTAAAATACATGTATATGAAAAGACAAGGGGCCTCACTGACGCGCGAAACGCGAAATGGTGGTTACCTGATAGTACGGGAGGGTGGGTGGACGCTACACCACTGTATTCTGATAAGATGAGCCACAGAGCTGCTTAAATTTTGAATTTATGAAAATTGGTTTAGTGGTTCAGGTAATGGTATATGGAGAACTTGGAAGATACCCCTTAACAGTTAATGTTAAAGCTAGAATGATTTCCTTCTGCGGTACATTACTTAATTTCCAGAACTCAAAATTGAATTAAAGAATTTTAATAACCCATGGTGCAAAGCTATTAAGAAAATTATAAATCAATGTGGATTGATATCATTCATTCTTTATTTCTTTAAGCTTTGCAGCTCATCAGATTTTACAAATTAAACAGTAAAGTATAGAAGTGGGTATTTTACAGGAGACCCTATTACATTGTACATACATAAATATGAAAAATTGACATAAGTAAAGGCGAAAAGAATCAAAAGAATAAACATCCAACGTTAATTACATATATCATTTCTTAATTTCATACTATAATAAATGTATTTGCCGAGGTTACACATATCTTTAAAATTTTCGTTATTAAACAATAGCAACAGCTTGAACATCGATTGTATCTCATAAAAATACTTTTTAATGTATTTTTGACGGTATTCAATATATACTGGACACACTTAAATAAAATGGAATTTATCTTCAACATAATTTTTACACGAAAAGCAGTTCCTTTGGGCTCTGTGTGTATTATTGTACCTTCCAGTTTCGATAGCTAAACGATGAGAAGACAATCTTAATTTTGATATACACTGTTGAAATTTTACAGGAATTAACTTCTAAGATAATATTGAAGATAAAATCCATCCACTAAATATTTATAAAAATGACATTTCTGCGAATTTTCTATATTACTAAAAATATCTTGTTTAGCCCGGTCTGCGATTCGTTGATTTATGACTTTTGAAATAAGTGAATCAGTTGTTTGTTTATTCCAAACTTCATTGAACCCAATTTCATTTAAAATTTTCTTTACATCCAAATGATGTAAAAATTGAAACACTGTTCAATGTCACAAACATAAACCAATTTACCAATATTAGTAAACTTAGATACTATTTTTAAAAAAGTTAGCTCTCTTGGTTAACTTGAACCAATCATCTGTTATCATTTCATCATACCTTGACCAATGATTTTTATCTATTATATAGTAGTCTTTACATAAGTATTATCTCTACACTGTAAAGTCAGTTATGAGAATAGAATTCATTTTTATTGTTCGCCGACAAATAAAAAGCAAAATATACACGGTATTAGGAGGGAAATTATGTTGGAAAAACATAATTATGTAATTATCTCTGTTTTTCTAAACAGTTATGTGTCTATAGTATTTTGACTTGTTGAACGAATATTTACAAGCATCTTGCATGTTCTTAGTCACCCCTCTTTTTGAAAAATTAATTGACTAATAACCTGAAGAGTGCCCAAATATTAAACGTACTTTTGTTGTATCAGTTGGCTTCATTACAAAATCATTGAGTATGAGTTTAAATCTATTTACCTTCTTTAAGCAGAATCTTACTCATTTTTGGTAGCTTTTTCTCTTTGATTATTCACCCAATTGATGAATTTAGTGTATTGAAAATAATATATTCTCCCCTTAGGCTGATATTAGTGGCTTTGTTGATAAAAGTTGTAATATGAAAAAGGCAATGTATTTTTATAAATATTAAATACTAAGGAATAACACAGTAAATACATCTTTTCAAAAATACAATTGCCGAAGTTGCCATCAAAACTTCTATCATATAATTATCATGAATTTGAATTCAGATTATCTTTATCAAAGTAATATGGATTCAAGTAACAATTTTAATTCTAAAGAAAATATGGACGAAAAAATGTACAATTACACTTCATTTCTTTGTCTTTTTTATAAAAACCTGCAAGCCGCAATTAAAATTGTGTCAATAACTTAATATATTTACATGTAGCTATTACTCACAGACATTATTTCCAGTTTTAACTTATACCATATGTACAGTCGCGTGCCATAAATGAGTTTGCAAAATGACCGCCGTCACATTGTTTTTTCTGTATGGTACGAGGGTCAATCAAAAAATACGAAGACAATGTGGCTGTCTATCATATATCTTTCATGTAAGTCATACTTAACAGATTAATCTGTGCACCAACACTTTTGTTATTGATATGCAAAGTTTTAGTCCATTTGATGAAACGGTATTTTTGTTACCCCTTTTTAAAAACAACATGTTTTGTCACCACGGCGCACGGTAACGTTCAAAACATGACGTCAAGATTAAACACGCACAGTTTATAGATATACCCCATCTTTATATCACACTTATTCTCTTGTGCCGTTCTCCTTTCAATTTAAAATGGCACTGAACCACTTAATGTATTATTTGCACACTTTTGTTCGAGAATCATAAGTTAGTTCTTTAAATTTTTCATTTTCTAACCGTGTATCTCTTAGTTTACAGTAAGGATAACCCTGAAGGTCGGTTGACGTTACTTATTTTTTGACCAAATATTTACAGATATTTACTGATATTCTACTCTCTTTCGGACTGTTTTATATTCAAAATACAATTACCACCACCCCCACAAAATTTATTACAGTTAAACACAAACTTGCAAATAATTGTTGACTTATTTTTTGAACCATTGAGCATTTTCACAGCTTGTATCGGCTTTTTCCTGAGTTAAATCCATTTTGTGTGTACTTCTCGTTGCGCCGTGACGTCCGGTGACGTCGATGTTTTTAGTCAATTCTAAAGAGGACTGTATGTCTTTAGTTACTAATATCTGTTCGACGAAACAATATATCCCGTCATTATTTGGAACGTAGAATACCAAGACAAAACTTAATTTGAGGTTTCAATATTATTTGGTTTTAAGCAATTTATAGAGGTATTACTTTCAACATTATATGGTTTATTGTTGACATAACACAAATTTTGACCGTGCGCCGTGACCTCATTTTTGCAGGATTAGATTCTTAATAATTCTTAGAGATAAAGAAATTTATTAATTTTTTTTCTTGCAAATTGTTTGAAACTATTGTTAAATTATGTCTACCAAATTTAGTAATGACGTTAAGTAACATAGCTATGACAAAAGTCTTCGTATTTTTTGATTGACCCTCGTACATTTTAAAAATGGAAATAAGAGCAGGTTTACTTTGATATTTTCTGCTTTCGCCGAATTTTAGTTTTAGAGTTATCCCCCTTTGGTAAACAAATACCGTCGGCTCCTCTTAGCAGTGAGTTAAAAATAGAGCAAAAAGAAATAATCATCCAATTGTCAAATGAGAGTTATTCAAGCCACAAAATACAGGACTTAATTGGAATTTACGAAAGCCCAATGAGCTCATAATCGTAGGTAAAAAAATATATTTTTCGCGAATAAACGCGAAACTTTCGCGATATAACGCATAAGTTCCGCGAATAAACGCAAAAGTTTCGCGAAATAACGCGTTAGTTTCGCGATATAACGCATTAGTTTCGCAATATAACGCGTTAGTTTCGCGAATAAACGCAAAACGTTCGCAAACAAACGCGAAACTTTCGCGTATAAACGCGAAACTTCCGCAAAATAACGTGTTAGATGCGAAACTTTCGCGAATGAACGCGAAACTTTCGCGTATAAACGCAAAACTTTTGTGACATAACGCGAAACTTTCGCGAATAAACGCGTTAGTTTCGCGAATAAACGCGACACCATTATATAAATATTGTCATTTCATACATAACCTTTATGAAGAAAACCGATTGAAAACAAACACATTTTAAGTTTTATATCATAACATACTTATTAAGGTCTTCCGTTTCCAACGGAAGACCTTATTGTTATTGCTTTGTTTCTTTTTCCCTATTATTAGGGTCTTCCGTTTTCAACGGAAGACCCTCTTGTTATTCTATTGTTTTTTTTAAGGTCTTCCGTTTCCAGCGGAAGACCTTATTGTAATTGCTTTGTTTCTTCTTCCCTATTATTATTATTTTTTTTCTTACAAATTTTGTGCACGCCATTTCTCAGCAACGGCTCTTTTAATTTTTATGAAACTTTCAGATCTGATAGGTATTGATCTGAACCTTGTTGCAAATTTTTTTCATTGATGACGTCACTTCCGTTTTTGAGATATCGTCGATTTTATGATTTTTATAGGGGTATTTTGTCGGCGGAACTCCTCTTTAACTATTGCAGATATAAAGTTGAAATTTTCAGGGTTGGTAGACAAAAGACTGAAGTTGTGCATGAAGGTCTTAAATCATTTTTATCTTGAAAAACGCCGACGCTCGCCTGGGCCCAAAAATTGAGTTTAAAAAAACGTCGTGAATTTTCGTGCTTTTCTTTCTTTATCTCATTTCTGGAAAATACTCTATTAAAACATGTAATGTAAAAAAGGTTTATATTTACAAGACCTTTCATTTGAAACCAAGAAAAAGGGGCTGGCCCCTTATATTAGGGACCTAGAGAGCTCTAAAATCTTTCATCTATAGCTCTTTACTGAGGTATATTTTGTAATAAATTATAGAAGCAAATATGTTTATCTTACAGTTATGAAGCCCGACAGCTTAACGATTTTTTCATGTGTTACGTAATTAGGGGTTTTAAGGGGTCAAAAGTCCAAAACTTTGATCACCTATATCTCAAAAAGTAAAAATATTTTGAAATGCAGTATAGAATAAAAGATGCTCAAAATGATGAAACTAACAACATGCAACCTTCAAAATTTGGTTCAGCGGCCCCAATAAGGAGATAAGGGACCGGCCCCTAAAACGTTTTTCTCAGATATCTCAAAAACGGTAACGAATTTCTTAACAAGTGTTGAGCAAAATGTCTTTAAAATTAAATGACCTTTCATTTGATACCAAGAAAAAGGGGCTGGCTCCTAATATTAGGGACCTAAAAGGGCTCTAAAGTCTTTTTCTATAACTCTAAACCGAGGTATATTTTGTAATGTATTATAGAAGCAAATATATTTATCTTACAACCTTAATTTTGCAGCGTTCAAACTTTGGTACAGTGGCCCCAATAAGGAGATAATGGACCCGCCCCTAAAACGTTTTTTCTCAGATATCTCAAGAATGGTGACGAATTTCTAAACACTTCTTGAACAAAGCTCTTACACCTGAAACAAAATAGTATCTGGCCTTTAGAATGTACATCCTGTTCTTCTATTCTTACACGTGTTTAGCTGTTCACAGCAAAATCAAGATCGAACATATATCTGAAATTCTAAAATCAGACGGAAGACCTCCTCGTTGCTCGCAACGAGATCATGTCTAGTTTATTATTATTATTCTTCTTGTTTTTCCTTCTGACTTCTTTTTTGCTTTGTATCTCAAAAACTATTCAACCGATTTGCAAGAAATTTTCAGGGATTATGTTAAATTTTTGTCCCTTAGAGCTTTTAAAGTTTCAGTCATTAAATCACTTCCGTTTTCTAGTTACGTCATTTTAAAAAATTTCAAAAAGTGATTTTGTCCATGACTTTTCTCGTAACCGGTTGTTTATAAAGACTTGAAATTTTCGGTGATTGTTAATATATGGATTTACTTAGGGCATTTGACAAAAAAAATGTATTTTGTCACTTCCGGTCGAAACCGGAAGTGAAACAAATTTTTCGAAAAAATGAATTTTCTGATCAAATCAAAAATGAAAATGTGTTTTGTAGAGCTTATCAAGCTGAATCTAACACCGAAAGCCGTTTTTAAATCGGACGATGCATTACAGAGATATCGGGGTTTAAAAATTGATTTTTCCGGAAATTTTGATTCCGCGTCCTTGGTTTAAAAAATAGCGTAATGTTCAAAGTAAAATTAACTCGTACCAAAAATAATTGCTAAGTCGTACTTGAACACATTCGGATTTTTTTTGTTAAGTCGTTCTTGAAATCGGAAAGGTTTTTGTTAAGTCGTACTTAAAATCTTTCGGATTTTGTTAAGTCGTACCATGAATATTCGATTTTTTCATCTTTTTATTTTAGTTACTCTTGTTATTGGTTTAAGAGCTCTGCTTCTTTCAGGAACTTCTAGCTTTACTTCCGACTTTAACGGAAGACCCACTCGTTGCTTTGCAACGAGCTTTGCTCTAGTTATTCTTGTTTTTTTTTCTTACGCATTTTTGTGCAGGCGATTTCTCGGAGATGGCTCAATCGATTTTCATGAAACTTTCAGATCCGATAGATATTAATTTGAACTAAATACATATTTTTTTATTTTGATGACGTCACTTCCGTTCTTGAGATAATGACGTATTAGCGATTTTCAGAGGGTCGGCTTGTCCAGGGATCTCCTCCTAAACGGTAAAAGATATTGAGTTCAAACTTTTAGGGATTGTAGACAAGAGATTGTAGATGTGCTATTTGGCATTCATATTTGTCATGCTCAAACGGCGTTAAAGCTCGCCTGGTCATGAAAATTGAGACTAAAAAAACGTCGTAATTTTTCATGGTTTTCTTAGTTTATCTCTTTTCTGAAAAATATTTTGTTCACACATGTAATGCAAAAACAGTTTATATTTAGAAGACCTTTCACTTGATATCAAGAAAAAGGGGCTAGCCCTTAAAATTAGGGGACCAAAGGGCTCTAAAGTCTTTCATCTGTAGCCCTTTACTGAGGGATATTTTGTGAACAGTTATAGAAGCAAATATGTTTATTTTACAGTTATGTATCCAAGCAATGTAATGATTATATTATGTGTTACGTAATTAGGGGTTTTTAGGGGCCAAAAGTCCAGAATTTTGATCAAATATATCTCAGAAAGGAAAAATATTTTGAAATGCAGTGAAGACGAAAAGATGCTCAGAATGATGTATTAAATTATATGCAATTTTCAAAATTTCGTTAAATGGCCCCTATAAGGGGTTAAGAGATCGGCCCCTAAAATGTTCTTTCCCATATATCTCAAGAAAGGTAACGAATTTCTAAACAGTTGTTAAACAAAATGGGTTGGGATTTCAATGACCTTTTATTTGATATCAAGAAAAAGGGGCTGGCCCCTATAATTAGGGGACCAAAGGACTCTAAAGTTTTTTATCTGTAACCCTTTACTGAGGGATATTTTGTGAACAGTTATAGAAGCAAATATGTTTATCTTACAGTTATGTATCCAAGCAATGTAATGATTTTATCATGTATTACATAATTAGGGGTTTTTAGGGGCCAGAATTATAGAATTTTGATCACCAATTTCTCAGAAAGGAAAAATATTTTGAAATGCAGTAAAGAAGAAAAGATACTCAGAATGATGTACTTAATAATATGCAATTTTCAAAATTTCGTAAAACGGCCCCTATAAGGAGTTAAGGGGTCAGCCCCTTAAACGTTCTTTCCCATATATCTCAAGAACGGTAACGAATTTTTAAACAGTTGTTGAACAAAATGTGTTGAGATTTAAATGACCTTTTATATGATATCAAAAAAGGGACTGCCCCCTAAAATTAAGGAACTAAAGGGCTTTAAAACTTTTCATCTGTAGTTCTTTACAGAGGGAAATTTAATGAAAGGCTATAGAAGCAGATATGTTTATCTTACAGTTCTGTATCCAAGTAATGTAATGCTTTTTTAGGGGTCAAGAGTCCATAAACTATGACCAGCTATATCTCAAAAAGGAAAATATTTTGAAATTCAGTGTAGAAGAAAAGATGCTCAAAATAATGTACTATACAAAATGCAACCTTCAAAATTTGGTTCAGCGACTCCAATAAGGAGGTAAGGGACTGGCCCCTAACACTTTTTTTTCAGATATCTCAACAACGGTGACGAATTTCTAAACACTTGTTGAACAAAGCTCTTATCCCTGAAACAAAATAGTATCTGGCCCTTAGAATGTAGACCCCGTTTTTCTATTCTAAATCATGTTTAGCTATTAAATAGCAAAATCAAGATCGAACATATATCTCAAATTCTAAAATCAGACGGAAGACCTCCTCGTTGCTCGCAACGAGATCGTGTCTAGTTATTCATTATTATTATAATATCCGTGTTACGTTGATTTATGAAGACAAAATTATCTTTTTTACATATAGGTATTAAATCTGATAAAACTTTATAGCATTTTTATATGTTATATGTCCAAAGTAGATAATAAGTTTGTGCATCATATTACGATTTTCATTTGTTCGCCGACTCTGTGTTCGAACAGGCATTCATTGATTATCTTTTTCTTATAAAATTGATATAAATTCACCCGTCGGAAACCTTTAAAATCTTAGTATTAATTTTCAAATGACACATATGATAAATTTGGAGGACGAATTTACGTCA
This sequence comes from Magallana angulata, assembly GCF_025612915.1. NCBI lineage: Eukaryota > Metazoa > Mollusca > Bivalvia > Ostreida > Ostreidae > Magallana > Magallana angulata. Next base: position 12,328,417 of record NC_069117.1, read on the forward strand.
TATAGATTGGAACAAAAGCTTAAAAATTTCAATTCCCAGCTTGACTTATCTTTCTGATATTAAACTAGACGATATATAACATACATGTATATCATAACCTTTCAAACAATGATATCCTTTAAATTCTTAATTGATACTTAATAAAACGTTTAATTAAGGTCTTCCGTTTTCCAACGGAAGACCTTATTGTTTTCGTTCGGTTTCTTTTTCCCTATTATTATTATTTTTTTTCTTACAAAATTTGTGCAGGCGATTTCTCGAAAATGGTTCAGCCGATTTTCGTGAAACTTTCAGATCTAATAGATATTAATCCGAACTTAATATACATTTTTTTATTTTGATGACGTCATTTCCGTTCTTGAGAAAATGACGTTTTAACGATTTTCAGAGGGTCGGCTTGTCCAGGGATCTCCTCCTAAACGGTAAAAGATATTGAGTTCAAACTTTCAAGGATTGTAGACAAGAGATTGTAGATGTGCTATTTGGCGTTCATATTTGTCATGCTCAAAAGGCGTTTAAGCTCGCCTGGTCCCGAAAATTGAGACTAAAAAAACGTCGTAATTTTTAATGGTTTTTTTAGTTTGTCTCTTTTCTGAAAAATATTTTGTTAACACTTGTAATGCAAAAAAGATTTATATTTACAAGACCTTTCATTTGATATCAAGAAAGAGGGGCTGGCCCCTCAAATTAGGGGACTAAAGGGCTCTAAAGTCTTTCATCTGTAGCCCTTTACTGAGTGATATTTTGTGAACAGTTATAGAAGCAAATATGTTACTCTTACCGTTATGTATCCAAGCAATGTAATGATTTTATCATGTGTAACGTAATTAGGGGTTTTTAAGGGCCAAAAGTCCAGAATTTTGATCACCCATATCTCAGAAAGGAAAAATATTTTGAAATAAAGTATAGAAGTAAAGATGCTCAAAATGATGTACTTAATAATATGCAATTTTCAAAATTTCGTTAAATGGCCCCTATAAGGAGTTCAGGGATCGGCCCGTGAAACGTTCTTTCCTATATATCTCAAGAACGGTAACAAATTTCTAAACACTTGTTGAACAAAATGTGTTGAGATTTAAATGACCTTTTAGTTGATATCAAGAAAAAGGGACTGGCCCCTCAAATTAGGGGACCAAAGGGCTCTTAAGTCTTTTATCTGTAGCCCTTTACTGAGGGATATTTTGTGAACGGTTATAGAAGCAAATATGTTTATCTTACAGTTATATATCCAAGCAATGTAATGATTTTATCGTGTGTTACATAATTAGGGGTTTTTAAGGGCCAACAGTCCAGAATTTTGATCACCCATATCTCAAAAAGGAAATATATTTTGAAATGGACTATAGAAGTAAAAGATAGTCAAAATGATGTACTTAATAATATGCAATTTTCAAAATTTCGTTAAAAGGCCCCTATAAGGAGTTCAGGGATCGGCCCCTGAAACGTTCTTTCCTATATATCTCAAGAACGGTAACAAATTTCTAAAAACTTGTTGAACAAAATGTGTTGAGATTTAAATGACCTTTTATTTGATATCAAGAAAAAGGTGCTGGCCCCTCAAATTAGGGGACCAAAGGGCTCTAAAGTCTTTCATCAGTATCTCTTTACTGAGGGATATTTTGTGAAAGGCTATAGAAGCAAATATGTTTATCTTACAATTATGTATCCAAGCAATGTAATGTCATGTGTTATGTAATGAGGGTTTTTTAGGGGTCAAGAGTCCAAAACTATGACACCTATATCTCAAAAAGAAAAAATATTTTAAAATGCAGTATAGAAGAAAAGATGCTAAAAATGATGTACTTAACAACATGCAATCTTCAAAATTTGGTTCAGCGGCTCCAATAAGGATATAAGGGACCGGCCCCTAAAACTTTTTCTTCTAAGATATCTCAAGAACAGTGACGAATTCTAAACACTTGTTGAACAAAGCTCTTACCACTGTAACAAAATAGTATCTGGCCCCCTAGAATGTAGACCCTGGGTTTTTTTTTTATTCTAAATCATGTTTAGCTGTTGAATAGCAAAATCAAGATAGAACAAATTCTAAAATCAGACGGAAGACCTCCTCGTTGCTCGCAACGAGATCGTGTCTAGTTCTAATTAAAATTGTTATAATTAAAATATGTTACTGCCTCATTTTCAATAATACAGAGCCCATTAGAATGTGAGAAGCGCGATGCATTTTGTCCTTTGAAAATCAGTACTAAGATTTTAAAGATTTCTTACGTTTGAATTTATGTTAATTTGTATAAGGTTAAATCTTATTCATTTACATCTTTATAAAATATTACTTTGTTTTCTTTAAATTAATATACTTGTTTTCAGTAATTATTCTTCACAGGGGTTCTTCTATGAAATAACAATATTTATATTTAAGTTTCGCGTTTATTCGCGTAAATAACGCGTTATATCGCGAAAGTTTCGCGCTTATTCGCGAAAGTAACGTTATATCGCGATAGTTAGGCGTTTATTCGCCAAAATTTCGCATTTATTCGCGAAAGTTTCGCGTTAATTCGCGAAAGTTACGCGTTATTCGCGCAAGTTTTGCGTTTATTCGCGAAGAAATAGTTTTTTACCTACAAAAATGAGCTGAATGGGCTTTCGTAGGAATTAATTCAGAAATTTCTGTAACGTGTTTGGGAAAGAAGATGTATATAAAACTTACCGCGAAGTCGAAGGAAAAGAAAAACAGCGCGCGATGAGAGGTATTTACTACGAAGTGTTAAGATTTAACAAACAGGTTTAGAACAAGAACAGGATGTGATATTTCTTGTAGAACCGTGAAAATGAGATTAAATCAAGGGGGATATAAACGATGTGTTATTTCAAAGACAACAATTTCTCAAATTAGTCGTGAAAGGAGAAATCGCTTTTGTAGACAAAAATTATATTGGACAGTAGCTAATCATTTGTCCTCTATAATATTTAGTGATGAAACAAAAATTATGCTTGGAAATAATAATAAAATTTATGATTGGAGAAAAGCAGACGAGAGATTGCGACCCGAGTGCCTTGGTGTACGCAGTGATAGGGAAACAACATGTCGTGCGTCTGTAATGTTTTGGGGTTGTATTACCTTTTATGGAGTGGGACATTAAAGGGAAATAAAGGAAATATGAAGTTTTGAACGAGTGTCTGTGGCCAGTAGTTGTTAGACATTTCAGAAATCAACGCTGGGTTCCAGGAAGACAATTCCCCATGTCATGTGTCCTTAAGATCTAATTAATGGAAACAAAACAACAACATAGAAACACTTCCCTGACCCCCACATAGACCTGTTATAGAAATTTGTTATAGAAATGTGTGGAAAGTTCTGAAAGCTCAATTGCAAAGGCGAATAAATGAAATCCGAACTGCCAATGACCTGAAATAAGTTGTTCTTGACATATGAAATAGGCTCCCTTTGGTGTATATTCGCAGCCTTTACCAGAGTTTCACGATGAGAATTCGGACTGTATCGCGTTCTCGAGGACATATAACAAAGTACTGAAGAAGGTAGACAATTAATTAAAATTTTATTTACTTAAAAACTCGTAACAATATTTTCACATAAGCGACTGTTTTGACGTAACGGCGGCCATTTTGCGAACTCATTTAAGGCACGCGACTGGACATATACAATGTTTTATTTTGTAACTAACGACCTATAACAAAATCGTTTGCTAAACTTAATCTGCAATGATGAACGATTAAAGCAGTCCCGCAAGAGTTGTGGTATGGATCCGTTTCAGCCCTACTATTACTCATTCGGTTTGTTACTGACTGACCACAGAAATATTTTGGGTTGACAAATCGCATAGATGGCGAGGCGAGGACTATCTAGTGACATTTGTAATCACAAATAGCGATGATGTATGCAAAGCAATGTTCAAGATGCCTAACATCTCGTCAATTTTAACACATTTAAACGTTTCAAAATTATCAATCTCACCTTTCAAATACTCTTTGAAAATCTGAATGGAAAATTGTTGCTATTCAAATTTTAACGTTTTATCCCTTTTCTCTGCAGATACAAGTATTTGGGCCGACGCTACCATTTTGTTCTTCTCCAGCCATAACAATGTGACGTCAATATTCAAAGGGCAACTACTCTAATTTAAATAATTTCAAAGGGCAACTACTCCAAATATTTTAAGAACTTACAGCATTCGGTTTCTGTATGAAATAATATGAAATGTCGAAACGAGTAGACGAAGCGTCGGCCATATTGCTTAGCCTAATATTAATTCTCACCGAACTAACATAGAGCGTTTTTATCTGGGACCCGAGTTCCGTCTCGAGTCGAGACTCTCCAGGTAAAAACACAAGAGTTCCGACCCGAATTCTACCGGGGTTGATATCGAGGTCGACCCTGCTCTGACGCAGGGTTTGTATGGATTCAAAATGGCCGACGGCGGCAGCAGTCAAAATCTGTAAGTTTAAAAATTATCGAAAATGTAATACAGAGGTTATTAAAATGGCTGAATTTGTGAAATTGAACATGATATTATTTAATAATACATTGCTACAGTTATAACTAATCTAAAAGCATATAAATAGTCAAAAGACGAAAGAATTTCATTTACTTCACAACTCAGATTATCAAAAGTGACTCCAGTAAGCTTTCGAGACAATATTTACCAGGCTAGGCCCCCAGTGCCCCCCACCCAATTTTTCACAATTACAAATTACCATAACCAAAATCTTTTTTGTTCAAGATTTCTAGCCCCCCCCCCTTCAATTTTTTTCCGACACACTTGGGTATATATGTGTGTGTGTGTGTGTGTGTGTGTGTGTGAATGTGTGTGTGCTTGTACTAATCAGTGTAATACAGGAAATATTAAAGATTTGACCATGAAAGTAAAATGATTATTTAATAGGACCTCAATTTCATTTATTATTGAATGTTTCATATGAACTTTTCCATTTTAATCATAATTAACAATTGTCATAACTTTCAGTGTCCTTGTAACTACACAGATTGACAGTACCACTTACACTGCTCTAATGAGTAAGGAGTTAGCAGAACTGTACAGGTCCCCCCAGTGTGGTAAGCACAATTATATTTATAAGTTACTACATTTTTATTTTAGTCAAATTTGAATATTTTAAATATGAAAAATATTTGTTCTTCTATTTCTTTATTATTTAATCCTAAATTTTAGATCCGATGACTAGAAAAGCTTTGGCAGAAGGGCTCAGAATACTGGGAATGAACCACCATGTACCAGCACTGAAATGCCATGTACCAGTAATGAAACTCCGGTTGAAAATGAATCACCTTGCAGCTCTTCAAGGTCAAGTTTCTCCTCCACACCAGAATTCTACCAGTGCCTCATCATCAACATCAGAACAGGTAGACAATTATTTCTGGCCAAATTTAGAAAAACATCACAGAAACAAATGTTTAAACCCTGAGAAAAATTTAGATATTTTTTTTTTTGACTCGTCACCTGAGAGCACAAAATGTTTTTCTGAACTTTATTCTCCTTGGGAGAAAGAAGAAAAAATAATGTCAAAAGAGAGTATTCAAGTGTCAAATGATATGTGTGTGTCTTTGGAGGAATTTCACAATCTCCTCGTTGAAAAACTTGACAAGCTACATTTAGATTAATGTATATATATTTCAGTCTATTCATATTTGGACGATCGCAGAAGAAAAACGCCTTATAGACTGTCGATAATCCAAAGAGGAAGATTTCTGTGGTAACAAGTCGCATAACTCCTTGTGGCAAGCTATTACAAAGGAATTGAATGGTGAGGGGCTGAAATTGACAAACAGCAGATAATTAACAAGTGGAAAAGTTTGAAGAAAAAGTATAAAGAAATAAATGACCACAACTCAAAAACAGGGGCAGATCGTATGGACTGGAAACATAAAGATGTATTTGATGGGGCATATGGGAATAAGGCATCAACAAAACTAAGTGTGTCTTTTGACACAGGTCGACTGAAGGAGTAACCAAAAACCAATGAGTGTTTGAAAAGAAAATTGGAAAAGGGAGATAGGAAAGAAACATTGGAAACAAAAGCTGAATTGCCAAAAAAGAGGATTAGGCCCAATTTAAAATCTGATCTGATGGAAAAGTTGGATGCGCAAAATTCAAAACTAATGGATCAAATGGAAACACAGCACAGAGACAAACTTCAAAGAATTGACAGAATGCTCGATTTGTTCGAAAGAGCATTGGACAAAAAGTAACAAATGTGATCTCATATCAGTCACGTCATATGATTGTCAGACTTTTTTTTTATATATCAGAATATAGGTATATACTGATACATATTATTTAAAACTTTGTGATATTTTTCTTAATTTTGTGGTTTACACTTTTTTTTTTTTTTACAATTGTTATGTTATTTATACACAAGCAGTGTATTGAATTTTTATGTTGATTTGTTATGAATATTAAAACATAAACACATTGCTTTTTTGTTTTTCTATTTAATATTTCTTAAATTCACAGTAATGCGTTCATTATTTCATTTCTCCTGGCTGCTCCACACCCTCCATCCAGGTATATGTTAGGATAAAAATTAGCATCTACATCATGATCTTCATCTATAAAGTCCTCAACATCATCATGACTAAGAACACACAAATTGTGTAATATGCACCCGGAAATAATAATTGCAATTATCTGAGGTGGTTTCCTGACAGTAATTTCCCTCAACCTCCGAAACCTCCCCTTAAGATGACCGTAGCATCGTTCAACTATTTGCCGGGCACTCGAAAGTCTCCTGTTAAACCTGTGCTGCCTTGGAGTAAGGTGTCCTGTGTTCCTAAATGGAATGATTAGCCAATTTCTTAAGGGATATGCACTGTCTGCGATGATAAAGTTGCGTTGACTAATAGCATTTCCCTGCTCCCCATCCTCAAATAGTGACGAGTTGCGCAAAACCCTTGTATCATGAGTGCAGCCTGGCCAGCCAGTGTATGCATGACGAATGACCATGTCACTGTCACATACTACCTGAAAATAAGTGACAATACGAAAAATCAGTTTATTATTTACATGTATTGCTTTTATTCACAAGAATTAATCATAAAAACAAACATTTAATTAAATATTCAGGAAATATACAATACCTGCAACTGAATGGATGGAAACTGTTTTCTGTTAAAGTAATCTCGGTCCCCTTTTGGTGCTGAATAAAGTCGGATATGGGTTCCATCCAGGGCTCCAATTATGCCAGGAATTCCACTTTGTAATTGAAAGTCACGGGATATGGCTTGCTGCGTTTGAATCCTAGGCCAGTCAATTATCTAATAAAACAAAATATAAAATTTTTGAGAGGAAAAGCAGCAATATCAAAACAGTATACCTAATCCATTTGGGGATCAACTGCAAAACAGTGTGCAAAACGAAATGAAATGAAACATTTCTGTAAACAGTTAATTGGTAAGAATTAAAACTTAACAATAATATTTTTAAAAAAATTAAAAATATCATGAATTTATAGATACCATTATAGTTTGATTTACAGCATACCGATATCCGCTTTAGGTTACCGGTATCCATGGTCTTGGACCATCATTTTCAAGTTCATTTATACTTACTCTTATTAAGAGAGTGTTTATTGGCTTGCGTAGGACATGGATTTGACTACGTCGTGGACCGTCTTGATCCCAACTCCAAACTGCACACTTATTTCCCTCAAAGATTCTTGACTTGCCATATGTGCAAGATAAATAAGTAACTGTTTACTTGGCTCAATCTGCTCTGTTCCTCCGCCATGCTTTGATACGATATAGCCTTGCACTTCACGAAGTATAACGTCATACACAGCTGGTGTTACCCGAAATTGAGATCTAAATAATGCTGCATCAAACAATGGCACGATATTTTCGGCATAATTGTTTATCCTCGGAATAAATCGTTTGTGATTCAGCAAGGCAAAAATTGTTAAATTTCTCGCTAGGTATACTGCCATGTCATTGACATTTTCGTCCAAAAACTATTGCAGCAAAATAACCTCCATATTGCGAGTACAGACTCCGCTGCAAAACGTGTTTATCTGGAGAGTTGCGTGCGCATGAATTGTTTACGTCCTGTTCTAACTAGAGTCAAGACTAAAGTTTCCAGATAAAAACGCTCATAGAGACATATAATGCAGTCACATGTTCTGGCTAAACCAATGAAATTGTGACATTTCAGTCCAAGGAAAAACAAAAATTTATATCATCCTGCAGGATTCGTATCAGCCTTGCTTGGAGTCTAATGCGGGGATTGCAAAGCGGCATAAGAGAGTTGCTGCCTCTCTTTGGTTGTTAACGGTCTCGTAGAGCTCCAGCTAAAACATGTAATTTCTCCTGAATAACTTTTGTGTGTGCTTGTGGAACGGACTTCGAGTTGATTGAGGTAAAGAGACTATCCCATTCAATGTAAACAGTCCAGTAAAACCTGACTTAAACATGTACGTTTGTCATATTTTATAGCTGAACTCACTTGGTTGCTAGACTGTGAATGCCTTTACTGATTGTGACCTATGTTGTTTAATCGCCGAACAATTCGCTATATATGTCTAAGTCACAGAAATGAGCACTAAATGATTTCTCTAAATCATCTGAGGTCGATCAATTACCACCCCCTTCCTCCAAAAAAAATTCAAAAGTAGGTTCCCTTCATAAAAGCTATATGACACACCACCAACTGGTCTATCATCATCTCCATCGCGCATCGGCATGTCAACATTAGCTGATCATGACTTCCAGTTCGATTCGAGCATACAGTGCTTCCACCCTCAATATGTCATCCTGTAACCATCTCCGCAGATGACATAAAAATAGCAGAGGCGGTTTAAGGGGCCATTAAAGACTCCCTTTGCGATGAAATTTCAAACATGATCGAAGAAAAGACTGAGCAAATACAGTTACAAAACATGAATGTTTGTAGAAATCTAGAAAAGCTAGAGCAGTATTGACGACGCTCTCTTATAAGATTATCTTGCATCCTTGTATCCAATTCAGAAGATATCAAAGCCAAAATACTAGAAGATAGCTCAAAAGCAGGAACCAAACTTTCCCCAAATGAGGTTATTAACCCGCACCGCGTTGGAAAACAATGAAGACAAAGAGCTGGACCCCGCCAGATAATCGCGAGACTCAACTCGGGCGACACCAAATTTCGTTTTCTACGGATTCAAACTATGCAAGAAAATCGGCCAAACCTAGGGAATCTCGTTAAACGAAGGCCTCAAAAAGTACAGAGACAGATTCCTGTTTCTGTGCAGGCAGTAGTGTCCTAACGGCAAGCTTAAAGGGGCATGGTTACGATTTTGGTCAAAAATTAATTTTCCGATTTTAATATTTACAATGCTTCAGAAAGGCATTTTTAATTGGCAACCGGAATTTGAGTGACATTAGTTGAGTTATAAACGAGTCACTGAGCTTGAAATTCTTCGCTATGTAAACAAAGCGTTTGTTTACATTTTGAACGTTGAAGTAAAAACTTCAGCTTTAAACCTTAAACAAATGTGTTAAACGTTAGGAATTGTTTATCTATGCCTAAAATAGATAAAAAGATAGTCAAATAAAAAAAAGATTTTTTACTGGTAAATTGAACGTAATAATAAAACTATGTAAACCAAAACAGGGCACAAGCCTTGTTTACATGACAACGAGTTGTGAGCCCTGTATCTTGCTTGTAACTCTACGAAATTTTATTTGACCATTAGAAATGCATTTTTAAAGCATTGTAAATAATAAAAACAGAAAAATAGAATTTGACCAAAATCGTGACCATGCCCCTTTAAAGCTGAACATCGTTCGTAAAAAGGCACTGTCACCCTGGCCAAGTAATCGTGGCCGACGTGTAGAATTCCTTTCGCGATCTTTGGATTCTATGCATTCATTTCTTAATTGATGTGCATATTTTGTTTGTTAATAATGCATTTACCTGTTTATTTAATGTTAGTATTCTTTTGGCTTGACAAAAGTACGTAAAATTAAGTAACATGGCAAGGCAAGGTGAACGTCCACATAGGCGTCTGAGACCTCTTCAGCGAAATACTTCAACTGTTAATAGGTCTGTGGTTTTAATAGGGGTTATAAGGATTGCGGTGATAAAGAAAAATGGCTGACAGTGCATATTTGCGAGTGGTGTTCAGCTTTAACCAGTTGATTTGATGATAGTACTCTCCTGGCTTGAAAAAAGTGCGTAAAACTTGATAAATTCATTGCAACTGAGTAACACGGCGAGGCAAGATGTACGTCCACACAGATGAGACCTATAGAGGGAAATACTTTAAACTGTTAATAGTTCTGTGGGGTTGTAGGGAAAGCGGTGCTGAAAGAGAAATATGGCAAACAGAGCCTATTTACGAGCGGTGTTCAGCTTTAATGCATTATTTACAAACAAAAGATGGACATGAAATAAAAAAATTGAATGCAGAAAAATCCAACAACTAAAGGAACAAAATTGTCTGCAACAAAGATAACAAGGGCACAGGCTGTGACATCACCAATGTCATCAACAGTAACCATCATTGCAGCAGGAAATGCTATTAGTAATCATATTCCTCCATATTTCATCCGGGTAAGCGTTGGATGCCTGATTTTCTTGAGGGAGCACCACCAGGAGCCTCAGGTGAGATGAGTGAAAGTGGTTGGTCAAATGGTGCAGTGTTTGAAAACTTTGACCAATCACTTGGCACGTCATGCTGGAATTACCAACGACCCAGACCAGGACCCAACTTTAATACTTTTTGATGGTCACAAATCACATGTACGTTTGACCTTGACAAACGTGGTCCGCCAAAGGAATGTCACTTTATTTCTCCTTCCACCTCACATTACTCAGCCACTCGATGTATCCATATTTGGACCATTCAAAAATATGTATTATAGAGAGTGTTCTAGTTATATGCAACAGAATCCAGGAGCCACAGTAACTAAATATGAAATAGCCAAATTAAGCAGCAAACCTTATCTGAAAGCAATGTCCCCAGATAATCTTGTTTCCTCCTTCAGAAAAACTGGAATATTTCCCTTGAAACCTGAAATTTTTGACACAATGCCTGAATCGACAGCACCTGCGACCATATACGCCCATGATGAGACACAACCGACAGAGTGCGCAGAGCAGACGGGAGGTGTGGTAGCACAGCTAATAACAGATGATAAACAAAATAAAGAGAATATTGATCCTTCTGATTTTTTAAAAACAAGACAATCAGAAAAGAATCTGTTAAGAAAATCAAGAGGAAGTTTGTGCCACCATTCCTCGCCGGAAATCTTCTAAAAGAATCCAATATTCAAATTTTAGAACCCTATGAGATTAAGAAGCAAAAGTTAGAAAAGGAAACAAAATGTGAAAAAAAACACAAAAGGTAGAGGCAAAACACCGAGTAAATCAAAAGGAAAATCGACCGCAACAGTCTGTGCAAGTCCGAAACCAGGAACATCTGGTGCACAATCAAAAACATCTGGCCCTATACCCGTCGATACTTGCAGTTCAGATGACAATTTTACTGATGATGAGGAGGTGTGTTGCATTTGCAACAAATGGCAACCAGAAGAACTTTCCCATATGGCAGGAATCAGCTTTGTAAATTGGGGTCAATGTGACATTTGTGGACATTGGACACACCTAAAATTTTGTTCACAGGTGAAAGTTCTTCGGAGAGGAAGTGAGTTTAAGTGTCCACACTGTATCTAAAGAAATAAACTTCATAAAAAGAATAATAAAATGCACAATTCATATCATATTACCTGTTTGATTTTTATTTTGGTTTTCAAGTAGTATCATATTTGAATTTAGAAAATAAAACTTTTCTTATAACTATACCAGGCTTCCATACTCTCAATACCGCGATACAATGGAACTCTCTACTTTTGAAGGTAAATAAGACTTCTGGTTTTAAAAATAGCACACAATTAAACGAAGAAAGATTAGAAAATGATGTACCACTGAAAAGTTAGTGTAATATAAGCTTTTTTAAAAGCACTTGATAACATGTTAAAATGACAGATTGGAATATCTTATTTTATGGAAAAGAAATAAGTACCGCGATATTATGAGACACCAGTATATATTTTTGAATATATTGATTTAATAACATGTAAGTAAAGCTATCAAATTCTTCTTTTAATCCGATGGCATGTCTCAATTTACTTTTCGGAGTAAGTGTTATGTAACATTACATAATTATATTATTTACCTTCCACAGGGTTGCTAAAATCTATGTTTTTTATGTTTTGTCATCTATTACTCTTGTAAGGAATTGATCTGTTAGGTAAATTGTGTAGGTGAAAACGTTAATGAACAAAAATCTCATTAGACTGTTCAAAGCTAGCTAGCCTCTGTGTTCGGATTAAGTATAGTCCGAGTTTCTATCACCACTAATGTGTTGTCAAATTGTTCTGTAATCAATTAGCCATCACCATGCGCGCTTCGTATGAACACATGTGCGCTGGTGACTTTTACACCCCTAAAGAAAAGAATAATTTAAAGAAAGAATTTCATTGGTCAATTTTTTCACAAAATCACATTTTCGGCAAACTGGGTACGCGTCCCCGTGTCGGTCACTTTTCCATATTGAATAAAACCGCACGGACGTAAAACCTTATTAATCTTCATTTTTCATCTTTATTCAGGCAAATATGACTATTTACTTTATTTTATATTGGAATTATTATTGGTATATTATACTACACATGTTTTTATCATGGTGAATAGATAGCTTTATACATTGGTATATAAATTTTATAATAATTTTCCTATGCATAAAGAATGTAAGTCTTAATTATTTTGAGTTGTATATTGCTTTTAAATATTCTTTGTAAGTGCCTAATATAACATTAGATTGATCATGATATGCACTTTTATTGTTTTAATTATGTACATATGTTATTTAGGTCTTATGATTTAATTTTTTAAAATTGCTCAAATGATGTAGCGTAGAGGTTACGCAGGCAAAATTTGTTGTACATAGATTTTTTAGTAGTAATTAGAATCGGGCTCGACATTTTTAAAATATATTTTCCTTGTTTACAACGACTGTCACTCTACCTACTGTTATTGTCAATTGACTTACATACGTGATGTTAACATTGTCTGAAACGCAAGTAAGCTATTGATTGATCGTTTTTGTTAATCGGAAATGTTAAAGTATATTTAGAAATTGTCGATCGTGTGCGATTTGTGTGATAACTCATGTGCGCCAAGTTACGATTCTGTGAGTAGATCACGCCCGACCTAAATTAGGTGTTTGCGTTAGGTTAATATTCGATGTTTGTGTTTCTTTTTATATTTTCAATGTCTCTTTTATAATTTTGAATTAAATTAAATAATTGAAAGCATAAACCTAAATTCAAGCTATTTCTTTTAATTTTTGGTTTGGTATTGAATATTAAATTGAAGCTTATTTGAATTTATGAATTTTTCACATTGTATAAATTACTGTTAGGGACATTGTTTGTGAGGATCTTGAGCCACATCTAGTTTCATTTTATTGTATGTTTCATAATACACTTTTCCATATTGAATAAAACCGCACGGACGTAAAACCTTATTAATCTTCATTTTTCATCTTTATTCAGGACTTCTCCTTATCATTTGATAAGAAGCGCCATTGGTCAAAAAAAGGGAAGATCACTGTGTCCAGTACGTTGTTAAAAAGTCTACTATATTTAACAGTGGACAGTTTTTATAACTTATTGGACAGCTACAGGTAACTTATTACATTGTATTTGTTATTTCAAATAATGGAAGGTATCAAAAGAACAAAGGGTAAGGTGATAATGATGTTTTAAACTTTAATTGAAACTAAATACATATGCATAAACATCTTCAGTTAAATTTCTCAACCAAAGGACATTAGACCCAGCACCTAGAGGATGAAGTTAAGAGAGAAAAAAAATGTTTCCACCGAAAAAAAATATGCCTTTAACTTTGTTACAACAGTTCCATGGAGGCAATTCGTGCTTAAAGAACGTACTGCTTGGGTATATAACGTATTCTGTTATGTCTGCGACACATCAATGCACCAGTTTCGGGTCGTCTTGGACTGGTTCCCAAATGCCATAAAATGACCAATAGACTATGTTGAATAAAACATAGGACATGGGAAATACTATTCGGGCAAGTCGATCCACTTTTCTACCATTCTTGTTATCCAAATCGATTACATTGGGTGTATTTTTCTTCTGTGATCCCTGAAAAAAGAAAGAAATAATAGCCAGACGGAATAACGATAATTACAAATTAGGACGAACGACGTACAATTTAATTATGTACATGTATGTGTATGTGTGCTACCTGTGAAAAATTAGTATCTTTTTTTGAAATAGAATAGATACTGCCATTCAGAATTGGGTTGTTGCCATTCATGGAAAGGTTGCTGGTCGCTCTGTTTAGAGACCTTCTAACGTGTTTTCTCGTTTTGACATTTATATATGCATATTCAATGACGCCGAGAAACACAAAAGCCAAGCTTGCAGCGGTCCAGACGTTCATAGCTGTGACATAAGAAACGTGTTGAACTCCTGTGAACTTATTCTGGGTTGTCATTGCTAACACAGTGAGAATCCCTAGGGATATTCTGGCAGCAGTAGCCTCGATGTCAAGCCAGAATGAAATCCAGGACAGCATGACTATGAGGATGGACGGCACATACATGTGGATAAAGTAGAAGCCGTTCATCCGGTTCAGGTGGAAATTTACTCCAATGCAGGAGTAATTATCTGTAAAATCAATTTTGTAAGTAAATCTTGAAACGATTAATCAAATCATGAAATTTAAGATGGTTGACTCACAAGTTCACATTAGTTAATTGGAAATTGATTTGCCGCACCGTTGTTATTTCTCCTAACCAAGTATACAATAAGACAAGTTACTGCTACTCTGCACAATTCATTGACCATGCTTTGTTTAAATTCAGTGTTATTATTTATTTGATACTTCAAGAAAATGTTGTAGCTTTATCCCTGGAAACAGGGTCTACTAATACATATAACTGTAACTTTTTCAGCGTACGCAGTCACGATGTTTGGACCCGATAGGTCCTGCCCTTTCAAAATATTGACCTTTTGTATAAAATTGCCACAATGTCCCTCATTTTTATTAACATTTTCACAGGGCATGTATGACTGTTTATTGAATTAGTTAAGTTCCAGTCAACATAAACTTACATTAACATAAACTTACATTCCATATACTGCTGATCACATATAAATGGTACTGTTTTCTCTACACTGTACTGGGTCATTTTGATGTTTTTGCTCAGTAACACAGGTGGAGAATTCCAGCGAATCTTTAAGGAGTTCGTGCTGTGTCCATCTATTAAAAAACACATTTTCTGAGTCTAATACGAAATTCAAGCTTTGATCGATGTTATTATTGCTTCAATTCCCGGGGGAGTCCGAACTTCGTAGATTTTTTCAAATTAGTTTTTGAAAATTTTTCTTTTTCAAATTTCGTTATTCTTAATTTCAATTTCATTAACATAGCCAGACGCAGAGTTAATTCATGGGTGCAAAAAATTACGTACAACTCTCTATTTTGATGTGGCATGTTTGTTTGTCCAGCGGATACTTCCTTAAGTCCATTTCACAGGTGTATGTACCGGTGACTCTGTAGAAAAGAAAAATTGAACTTGATGAATTGAACGATAGAGCTTTAATAAATGTTAAAAAATTTGAATATATACAGTTAAATGTAAGGTCTCATTTCTGAATTCTGGCTTAGTGATAGAGACATTTTAACAAGAACATGGATTTTTGTTGGAATCTAACTATCTAGTTCGCTCATCGAAACAAGTTGTCAAATAATGACCTATTTTATGATTTGTAAAGAGCACAAGGTAAAACTTTTTGAATATCTCAAGCAGCCTCTACGTTTCCTTTTTTGAGAATTATAATGAAAACAACACGAATTCGTCATAAGTAAAGCACAATTTTTATTGCATTGTCCCTCTTTTCTGTTTCCTTATCTTTGATGGTTTCCTATTTAACTGTGTACTTATCTAAACCTGTTTTCAAGATTCTATTTTGCTACTATTGCATTTTCTGCGGCATTTCCTATTTTCAAATGCGCTCCTTCTTTAGTCGAATACACGCACGTAGCTTCTTTTCTTTGTCTTTTAGTAGGCATCAAGCCATACTGTCAATCGTATAGGTTCATTCAGATTCTGCGGTGTACTCTGTTTTCTTATATCATACGCCAAAAAAGTTGATCTTCGCACCGCTTGACTTAACCCAGACCTTTGGTGACACGTGACAGGTTTTTATTCATTTCACTTTCGCCAGGAGATGTATGTCTTCGGAACACTGTGACTAGAATTTTCTCAGTTCCCATTCAGCACAATAGCTTTAATTCACTCATTATATGACCTATTATAGTAGTGATAATTGAAAGACATATTATTCACATCTGGTTCGGGGTTTGATAAAAGTCAGCTGATCAGGTGAGCGAAAATCGGGCATTTGAATTGTTACCCAGATTAAAGACGGCTGTTCTAGCCGATCCTGTGATATTGATGCAATTGACCATAGTGAGTGATATTAATTCACTTACTGGCCACTTTGCATGCTATAAAATTTCACCTTTTACATTATTGGTGTCAGAAGTAATCGTTTTCTACGACCTGTAAGATCTAGAGTTTGGCGCCAAATACGATATTCTCTGTTTCAAGTTGGTTACGTTTAGATAATGTTACAATATAATAAAGTATTGGTGGTATTTTTTTTTTATTTTGCTCTCTTTTTTTTGTGTCATATTTTCTAGCAAAAACAAGCACACATTTGATTTTGTCGTCGGGTTGTCTGATGACATAATTGATACACATTTTTGTTAGGAAGAGTCTTCTATTCTAGGCAGACTTAGGGTATTAGACCTAGATCAGGACTATCCTGAATACTTAAATGTGAATGCAAGATTTGAGGAATATCTAAAGATCACAATCATGTGTACCCCTACTTGTTCAGTCATAGACATAAATAAAGCAAATTTAGATGACCCTATGCCATTAGATAATATTGGAGAAAAGAGAGTAAAATCAATTATTGTCCTATGTAAATTAAAAGAGTATTAATTCTGGAAGATTAAAAAAACAATGCCTGGTTAAACAAGTGTAATTTAAAAAAGAGTTCAAACAACCTGAAGAACAAACAACTAAAGAACTCATACACACACCAGAACAACAACAATTGGTAACTTTACAGTCAATTAAGAGAGAAAGAATGTTGAAAGAACTGAGTGGAGAGATATCAAAGAGAGATGAGACGAAGAAAAAAGTGGAGAGAGTAATCCAAGAGAAAAATGTGAAAATAGAAGAGATGGAGAGAGAATGTACAGAGCTTTAAAAAAGTTGAGACAAAAAACACACAGAGTTCGACTAGAACAAGAGAGGATATGGATTTAAAGATTAAAATAAAAGAAAGTGAATTGATAAAAGGATAAAAATTAACGAGAAAAAGAAAATCAGATTGTCAGATAAGAAAGAAAGATGTGAACATGAAAAGAAAATTAGATAACGGTAAAAAGAAATGGAAGTCAAAAGAAAAAAAGAATTGGAAAAAAGAGAGAGAATTGTTTAAAACAAAGAGAAATCGAACATAAACATCCTGCTTCAAAAATTGACAAACTTGCTCCACATAACATCTACACAAGCAACAAGGGTCAATCTGACAAGACACAAACACACAATCCTGCCCCTCCCAAATTATCAACATATGATGGCACAACAGAAAGGAGACCATGTTTGATACAGTTTGATCACATCGCCAAAAAATACAACTGGTCAGATGCAGAAAAGCTGGACAAACTGATTGAATTTCAGCGAGATAGAGCCTTAAACTTCTTTAGTTAGAAGCTGTTTAAAACTATTACATTTTATTGTACCAAAACGTTAAAAGAAAGATTTGACAAAAAAGGATAAGCCTCATATAATTCGCCGGTAGTTACAAGAAATCAAACAAGATTTAGATAAGACGATGAGTTTGCCGAGAGAATTGAAGATTAAGCTGCAGAGGGTTACATTGGGATTCCAGAGTATTTCAAAAATACTGTCACAATCGATGCCTTCCCGCGAGCTCGAGGTTGCAGTGAGAAAAGAGCTACAGGACTAGTGATATTATACAAAGACCTACAGAAACTTGACGAGGCTGTAGGGCACGTGAAAAGTGCCACCACCAATCAAAAACTTATAATTTGGGATAAAAGAGAGATAAAGATGGTGACAATTGATGAGTCCTCACCCGAAGAACGATCTGTCCGTGTGGCTATGACAACATCAAGACCAACAAATGGTATCGAAACAAGAATTTCAACTTTATAAGAGCAGCAAAAAGAACACACCAGATTTTCAAATAAGACAATTAAGGTAGCTCGCGGGTTTACCTGCTTGTGAGAAAACCTACCTTGAAAATTTGTCCACGTGATCCATAAGTTTTATAGTTTTATTTCTAAATTTTATTTAAGATTCGTCTGCGCGGTAATAATGTTATCGTGTTTCAAATACAGTGTCATTAATAAAATCAAGCAACGCCATTTCAATGAAATATATAGTAAAATGCACATTTTAACCGAGAAACGCATTACAAAACTATGCTCCAAACTTTTTAACGATTCAGACGAAATTATTCATACTCAACACAAAAACAGAGGAGATAAATATGAATCAATTCATAAAAAAATATCAGTATGTGTTCTCGGCCAATTTTTGGCAAGAAAACTTTAAAGATTTAAAAGATTTCTCAAGACCTTATATTTTCATTACGACGTTAGCCTGACGTCACCTTTTCCTTACTTCTTAGAACACCAAAATTGAAATGCATTTATTGACAAGACTAGCTGTTTAACACATTTTAGAACATATAAATGCTTATTAGACATCATCGTGAATGTTATCAAATGCAATTAATGTAAGGCTGTAAAGATACAAAAAATTGCTATTTTTGTTTTTATGAAACTCAGAGTCAATCAATGCGAAAATAAAATGCCAGGCAACTACTGACATTATAAGTATGTAATCGAATAAAACAGTTATCTCAAGCCAAAAGAAATTTAAGAATTTAAACGGTAGTACATATTACGGAAGTTATAATTGTAAAAAAAAAAAAAAGCAAATTTAATGCATATATTCTATTTTAAAACATGACTTTAAATGGAAGAGTTCTAACGCACACTCATTCTTGATCTTTGTAGAACAAAATGTGACAATGTATGTGACATCTTTAAATTTTTAGCACTTGATATTATAAATCTTTGTATAAACAGTCATAAACCGCATACAAGCTTTTTAAAATATTTTCTTTTATACTTCTAAATATCTCATTTGTCATTTTAAAATAAAATTATGAGTTTACTATGACGGTCAACTCTTTACGTCGATTCCTTTTGTGACGTCAGCAAACCCGCGAGCTACGTTAAAAGATTACCTGAAAAAGAACAGCAACAAAAAATAAGTCTCCTGATATTAAAAGGAAGCAGTATATATCTCAGCAGTACAATATAAATCTCCATCACCATCAAGAGTAGAAAGCTAAAGTGAGAATTATAAATGCGTGAGGATCGGTCACTACGCAAGAAACTGTCAAAGGTCAAGGTCACCATTATTATCCTCACACACATTTCTATTCCGATCTTAAAACTTTCATAGGCTGAAGAAGTAGAACATTCCTCAGCGAACTCGAACACTACAAGGCCTAAACCACAAAGTTAAGAAATAATGTTAACAATTTAGAATTAACACTTTCACAAGATGGAGTAACCATTAATCTGTTTTTTGTTGTAAGAGATTAATTATAAGGAACTTATGGATGTATTTTGGGAGTACAAAGGTTCAATGCTAACATTTTTATGGCAAAATGGATATGTCGTACCATTTAACTTATGCATACACATGATACAGGTATTTTAAACATATTGTTCTAATACCAGAAAATATTTCGTTCTGAACTTAATGGTTTCGGATACTTTGATTTAGATTTTAAAGATTTTTTCCACTTCATTTATAGCTGGTATCAACAATTAAATGGAACTTTGAATATAAGGGTTCAGAGGAAGCCAGAATACGAGTATATGGATGTGCGCACTGTATACCTCGTGCTGATTAAGTGGCGCAAATTTCTCCCCAAGCGCTTTAACTAGCATATCGAACTGCTGTCCTATTTCTGCTAGTACGTTTCCTGATCCCCCTTGCGCCGCTACTCTTAACGAAACAGCTACGTTTAAACTTTTAAAATTATAATTTCAGTTATTTTGAACCGCGCACGCATCAAAATTTATTTAAAACCTAGTCCGGAATGTCTCCTATCAAGATGTTACAATCGGCCGAGGTCCTGAGCATGTTAAAGCAAATAAGAAATAATCTACGCTCTAAAACTGATTATAAAGAGATCCACTATGACCTATTCACTGACTTGGTTCAAGGCCACTGCACATCATTGACCAAAAACCCTGTTTATTTAGTATTAGCCAAATATGGCCAAGTGGAGAGTATATGATCTTAAAAAGAATTTTAGTGTGATCTGATATGTCTTTGACACTTGACCCACACGCATTATATAACGTCACTTTATACCCTTTGATCAAAGGCACCATATGGGTGAAGTATGAGCCAGATTTGAGCAAAGGGTTAGAAGCTATATTCTGGACCAGTATTTTTCATATGTCTGCTATAACCTTCACGTTTGACCTTGAAAATCAGTGTAAGGTCACAACACACTCTTTACTTAAAAGCTCTGTTTATGTGAAGTGTGGACCAAATAAGGCTAAGTGGAAAATATGTATACTCTGAAAAAAGGAAATTTGCGTGGTCCAACATGAATGACTAACAATTTTCATTTAAGGTTTCTACACATCTTTTGACCATAGACACTATGTGAGAGAAGTATGGGCCAGACTGGACCAAGGGAAAAGAAGATATGCTCTAGACGTGGATTTAATTAAGGTCTTCCGTTTCGTAGGTTTCTTTTTCCCTATTGTTATTTTTTTTCTTACCGATTTTGAGCACGCTTTTTCTCAGAAACGGCTCAACCGATTTACGTCATATTTTCAGATCTGACAGGTATTGATCTGAACCTTGTTGGAAATTTTTTGTTGATGACGTCACCTCCTGTCTTGGGATATCGTAGATTTATCGGTTTTTATAGGGGTATTTTGTCTGGAGAACTCCTTTTTTTACCATTTAGGACATGATGTTGAACTTTGCAGGGCTGATAAACGAAAGACTGAAATAGTGTCTAGTGGTTTTTAATCATCTTTATGTCAAAAAAGCGCGTAATCTCGCCCGAGCTTGAAAATTAAGATTAAAAAGGCATCGTGATTTTTCTTGGTTTTCTTGAATATCTCTTTTCTCGAAAGCATTTGGTTGAAACATGTAGAACAAAAACATTGTGAACACTTATAGAACCAAATGTGTTTGAAATGACAACAGCTTTCATTTAAAATCCAGAATACGGGGCTGGCCCTTCAAATTAGGGGCTGAAAGGGCTCTAAAGTCATAGGGTTGGCCCCTAAAGAGATATCTTTTCCAGATATCTCGAGAAGAGTACATAATTTGTAAACACTTATTGAAGTAAATAAGTTTAAAAAGACAAAAGCTTTTATTAAACACCAAGAAAACAGGACTGGTCCTTCACATTAGGGGCTGAGGGGGCTCCAAAGTCTTTTAGTAATAATTTTTAGCTGTGAAATATTATGTGATACGTTGCGTGATTCTTTATATTTGGGATCAAGAGAGGTCTAGTGTCATTCATCCATAGCTCTTTTAGATCTCGCCCCAATTTTCCAGATATATTTCGTACACGAAGATGAAAAGCAAGGTCATTTCACCTTCTAAAAATTGGACCGAAGACCTCGTCGTTGCTCGCAACGAGATCGTGTCTAGTATATAATTCTGTGTTTTTACCTAAACCTTAGACCTAGACACAAGGTTCAAGGACACTGCACACCCTTTATCCAAAAACACTTTGGGGGCGAAGAATGAACAGGATTGAGTCAAGGGGAGAGATGATATGCTCCAGGCTGCCACCAAGGTTATGTAACTTATTTGAGTTCTTATTCGGATGATCTTCCTGAGCTATGTAACATTAACCATTTTCGCATTCACAAATTAAAGTAATGACTATACTTAATTGTGACTATTCAGCGCGACTTTCTACTGCGCCCTTAAGTCAACCCGCACTGTAGAAGCGCAACCCTGATTAAGGTAAAATATCTTCAATCACACGGTATCATGCTTAACAGGTCTCGAAAGCCTTATTTGGGCACTTGAGACATAACTTTATGAAAATACCCACGGTTTCAACGCCAGACTGCCGCTCAGAGTTCTGTCTTCGCTTTATATACCTTTCTGTCACGTGACTAAAGCCTCGGATAACAGTTCGGAGTTTAATACAGGAAATCATAAAATAAACTCGATAGAACAGAAATGGATACTCAGTAATTGTATTCTCTTTTTAAACATCTTAACATTAAGTTCTAAAAACACACAGATGGTTCAGTTTGAATTACCTTATGCTGTAGGAAACTTTTCCATCTGGGAAAACGTTGAACATTTTGTTTGGAACAGAAACATAGTGGAAATGAGCATTCTTCTCATTGACGAAGTAAATATCAGGTACCCAGACTTCCTCAAGGGCTTTCCGGTGAAGTTCAAGTACGGGGACTCCACTAGAGTTGTGAGCAAGGCGGGCATCTCTCCATCTCTGACGCAGAAAAAAGTTCATCGTAAAGTCCTGAAATGTAAACGACGTAATTTATCAGGCATTTTAAATATTAGTAAATTGACATGTATATGGCAATCAATTTATGAAACTGGCAAAGAATATTAACATGAATAGATGTTCTTCACAAGCATACGGAAATATCTTGAAAATTGAAAGTCAAATATACTTAAAGTAAATGAAAGTGAAACAAGATATCTGTGAGCCAATGCTCACTAGTGATACCCCCGCACTGATGTGAATATGCAAAATAAGCAAATTCGACATTTAACAGAAAGCTGGCATCCGATTGGTACAGAAATATATCCCACAATATGGCATGCCTATACAAATAGTGTGTTAAAATTTCAAGCATCTGCGATAAACAGTTGCTGAGAAATCTTTGAAGGAAATTTGTTTGAAAATTTTGGCTAAAATAAACAAAGTACTCATTTAACAGGAAGTTGACATCCGATTGGTACAAAAATATATCCCACAATATGGCATGCCTTAAAAAACACTGTGTAAAAATTTCAAGCATCTGCGATAAATAGCTGCTAAGAAATCTTTGACGAAAATTTGTGCTAAAAATAAACAAAGTCATTATTTCACAGGAAGTTGACGTCCGATTGATACAAAAATATATCCCACAATATGACATGCCTATACAAATAGTGTGTTAAAATTTCAAGCATCTGCGATAAATAGTTGCTGAGAAATCTTTGACGAAATTTGTTTGAAAATTTTTGCTAAAAATAAACAAAGTCGTCATTTAACAGGAAGTTGACGTCCGATTGGTACAAAAATATATCCCACGATATGGCATGCCTATACAAATATTGTGTAAAAATTTCAAGCATCTGCAATAAATATTTGCTGAGAAATCTTTGACGAAAATTTGTTTGAAAATTTTGGTTAAAAAATAAGCAAAGTCGTCATTTAACAGGAAGTTGACGTCCAATTCATACAAAAATATATCCCACAATATGGCATGCCTTAAAAAACACTGTGTAAAAATTTCAAGCATCTGCGATAAATAGTTGCTGAGAAATCTTTGAAGGAAATTTGTTTGAAAATTTTGGCTAAAATGTACTCATTAAACAGGAAGTTGACGTCCGATTGGTACAAAAATACATCCCACTATAAAGCATGCCTATACAAATACTGTTAAAAAATTTCAAGCATCTTCGATAAACAGTTGCTGAGAATTCTTTGACCAAAATTTGTTTGAATATGTTTGCTAAAAATAAACAAAGTCGTCATTTAACAGGAAGTTGACGTCTGATTGGTACAAAAGTATATCCCACGATATGGCATGCCTATACAAATACTGGGTAAAAATTTCAAGCATCTGCGATAACAGTTGCTGAGAATTCTTTGACGAAAATTTGTTTGAAAATTTTGGTTTAAAAAATAAGCAAAGTCGTCATTTAACAGGAAGTTGGCGTCCGATTGGTACAAAAATATATCCCACAATATGGCATGCCTTAACAAACACTATGTTAAAATTTCAAGCATCTGCGATGAATAGTTGCTGAGATAAATGCGACAGAAATTTTTGTTACGGACGGACAGACAGTAGGACAGACAGACAGACACACAAGGGTTAAACAGTATACCCCCATCCTTCGGAGCGGGGGTATAAAAATAAATGATTACGAGTATGTGAAAGGAAACAAGCTTGTGGTTAACTTCATTGTTGGTTAGCAAAAATTTCCTCTTAATCAGCTAACAATGGCCATAACGGTATTTACGTTTATCTAAGCAAGTTATTTTAAGTGGTTTAATTTTCAGGATTTATCAGTTACTCATAAGGGAAGCCTTTAAGCAAGTTCAGTTGTGGAAAATTCATTTTTATCGGTTATATGGAAGTATTTGCGTTGCATTACTTCTTATTTCAGGAGACAAATTCGTCTAGGCCATATAACCGTAAAATCATATTAAAAAGTAGTTTCAAACTACATGTGTCTGTATGCAAGCTTTCAGCAGCAGCAGAGCATTCCAAGAACTCTTTATAGGTCATGTTATATTTCTTTGTTAGATTCATGAAACGATCCACCGCTTTCTAAAAAAAACTTTTTTCGTTTTTCGTAAATTTTCGAAACGCTGTTTTTTTTCAGAAGTTGTTGCTCGCAGATGGTAATCTTTTGTAAATGAGAACAGATCCAAATATTGTATGTTTAATAAGTTTTAAAACCTTGTTTTAAATGAGGTTCACCAAATCATGTTTAAAAGGGACTTAGACACGATCAAAAGTTTATTTTTCAGGTTTTATGTATAAAATGGTTTACTTGCGCATTTTGAATGATTGACCAAAATTTGAATATTAGATGTAAAGTTATAAGAGAGATACAGAGGTAAGAATTCATTGTTAGGTAAACAAAGCTCGAGTCTTATATTTTTTTTTACAAATGATGTAAAGAATGGAATTACAATTTCATTGACAAAATGAGTCATGACAAACAAGATAAACTAATTCAATGTGTCCATAGATAATATTATCAACAGAAAAAAGCCAAATTTGATTGAATTTATACCAATAAAACTCATTTGTAAAAAATAACAAGGCTCGAGCTTGGTTTACAAAACAAAGAATTTCAAACTCTCTATCTTGCTTATAATTCAATATTTGACTCTCAAATTTTGACAAAGCATTAAAAATACCCATATTGATCATCCTAAATATTATGAATAGAAAAGTAAAGATTGATATTTTGAGCTCAAATCGTGTCTAAGTCCCTTTAAAATATCGTACATTAGTTGACTGTACCAACGAACGGACAAAGCTTATTTGAAATATCCAGCATTGTAAACACCACATTTATATACGTCCAATGAATCCTTAACATAATCATTATCGTATCCTTCTCATCCAATTAAAATCGCTTGGCTCACATATACATGTTTTTAATGGTGTAAGTTGTTTTTTGTTTTATTGACATCCAAAACCTACCTCCCCCTCCCAAAAATGTAAAATAAAACATCGATAAGGACCATTCAAATTTCACGATCAACATGATATTCAATTCTTTTATCAGGCAATTTTTGATTTTTAACACTACTAATTTGGTGAGCCCAAAAGGACATGAAAATGGAGGATAGGTCATCAGCTCGCCATGGCTAACCTGTACATTAAATTCACGACAGTCAAGTTAATTGGTTGCGCAATGAATAATATAATAAATGTATCGACCTAAAAAATCAATTAACAGTTACTAAGGTACATCTACTGGTTAAACTTTGCAAAATGCTGTCAGGCTGTTGACTCTGTTTTAGGTGGACGCTGTTTACATGTACCGACTAAACAGCAATTTGTCTTATTCGAAGGGATTATAATTATTTGTTCGTTTAAATGTATTATTACCCCAAACTATATGTCCTTAAGTTTTTAATTTCCAATTTCAGTATATCATAGAAACGAAATAATGCAAATGAACATTTAAGACTTTAAATTAATTAAACAAAGCATAATAACAACCACATCTGCTTCAGTATTTATTCAAAATGTTAATTAAAGAGCAATTCAGTAGGGTAGGGTACACATTCAGAATCGAAACGGTAAACTGTTAAATACTGATAATACTGTCACGTGTTTAAGTATTCCGATATAATCTACTCCAGAGTTTATTGAATTATTATACACGTAAGTGAAAGGACAAGTCATGAGTGCCCGGATTCACGCTCTAATAAGAACTAAGGAATAAGTCAATACAATCACTGAAATGCTTATAATGCTCTCTGGATCCGCATCAGAGACCTGTTTGAATGAATTATTAACGTTATATACAAATAATGTACATCGCTTGTTCTTCTCATCAAATGAGCCAAAGAATATAAATGGAAATGTCTTTCGTGAATCAGATAAATCGTGCTTTTGAAATAGAACTTAAAAGGTATTCTTGAAATATTATGAAAAATTGATTTGGTTGAAAATGTTTCGACATTGTTAGATCGATTTTTTCCTTATTTGACAAGACACGAAACAAAAGACTTCTGAGTAATCAATTTTATCGGATATTAGCCAGTAAATAAATATGGCCTGGTTTTAAATGAGTATCAATTTTGGAAAATGTAGCTTAATCAGATAGCTTTATTAGGGCATTATAAAGTATTTAAATAACCACCTTAAAAACGTGTTTTCAACTGTACTTTTCAATGCAAAAAACAAAATGAAATAATTTTGGGATTTTTTTTTCGAAGACACACAAAATTATTAGAAAGCCCGAAGTGTCCGTAACTGTACGCTTATGTAACTTTAATCTTATCTTTAGAATCAAAGGTAATGTAATGTGTATGTTAAACATTGGATTCGTTTAACTAGTACTAGTATAACAGGATGCTTCATTTCTTACATTATCAACTAAAAATGTATCAAACAGGGTCAATATGAATTACTTATGACGGCTTTCAGATCCGAACCAATCTTAGCTCAGATCCAGTGTTTATATCACAATAGAAACATTGATTTCCGACATAAATTCCTGAACTGCAAGTAACTACAACTTATATATAAATTACGAGAAAAACAACTTTTACGTCTTTTTTCAGAATTGATGACAAAGTTGGCGAAATGTCATTTTTAGCCTATCTTTGCTGAAAGCAGAGTCCTGTCTGTAGTCGGGCAAATCTCCAATGTTACTGTAAATAGCACAACTTCAAAAGTAAACAAAGGAAGGCTTCCGCTCTACCAAATAGTTGCACAGAGAGCCACGTTTTTTCGTTGAATTGTTTTCCTTTCTTTTAAATTACGTGTTTTTTTAAACAAGACTGCGTTTTGGGCAAATATATACAATGCGCATGAATATCCATGAACTACTTTTCAAAGCATCGGTATTTGGCTGCGCATAGAAGTAATGAGGGGAAGGGGTTGATCTTATAACTTTTGTTTAAAATTCAACTTAATGTTGATTTTTTTTCTACTAGACAGACATATTTTTGGGAGTTGATTTTAATCAACTCTCCTATGCAGTTACTCTGGCAAACCGAAAGTGAAACAGTGTTTGGACCTAAGCACAAATTATCGCCGCTGACAAGACTTAGTTAGTTCTTGAAAATAATAGAAAAATTCGATGTAACATATGCTGAAGCATTGTTTTTCAAGGAAACTTATCTATAAACACTTTGAAAATAGTCAGATTTTATATAATACGAACAATGTAGATATTTTTGAAGTCTCATGTGTTCCTACGCCAAAGTGTAATAAAGTCTCGTTCAACCAGACGCTCGGCTGTCTCCGTAAATTTCCGACAAGCAGAGAGGCTTTCTTGCTTGTCGGAGATTAACGGAGACAACCGAGCGTCTGGTTGAACGAGACTAGAGTTCGATATCAATAGTGCTTGGATCCATTTGATTTTTAGAATTGTTTCGATTACTAATACATAGTTTGAAATCTTTTTTAAATATTACACAACATGATTCAAATGGGGTTTCTCGAAATTCTTGTCGAAAAAGTCTAAAAATTCATATCATAAAAAAGAGCGTAATTCAAATACAGACTACAAACTAATTGCCATGCATGATTAGTTGATTTTAAAATAAATGATAATCATAAAATCAACTCCCCTCAGTACTTCAATTCTTATTAGCCGCTAACAAAACAATTCAGTAGCTCTCTGGCACATTTCCGGCATTAAAAGCAAGAGAGAGAGAGAGAGAGAGAGAGAGAGAGAGATTTACTACAAAATATGCATAATGACACAACATAAGAGCCTGGCTTTCAGTGCTTCGGTACTTTGATTATAATAGTGTTTAGGAGCGGTAAAGTAACGTTGATCCCAATTTACCGGTATTTCATTTAGTCTTAATGCTAAAACATACGAGTCTGGAAAATATTATCTCGTAGAAGAATGCGAATTTTTAAAAGGTCATGCATTTGTTTTTGCTTTGAGAACAATTATTTCAAAAAGACTCTTATTCACAAATTGGAGGCAATGTTGCCGTGATATGGGACGTTACCGTACTATCGTCCGATGAATCTAAACTAAGTATGTACAGTTGCACAGTGTCCTCTACTGGTCCGTCTTCTACAAGGGAAAACAAAATCATCAATTGTCTTAATTAACAGTATAAAATAAACATCCAGATTACTTCGGAAATATTCCTTACCCAAAGCATCTGTAGGAGAAACCCGCCCATCATAGCTGCTCAGGAGATCGTCAACAATTTTTTGTCTAAAATTTTAAATAAATTTGCATCCGGTAGTGAAGTTTGAAATATCCGGTATTGATATGCACTGTCTTGTGATTGTTTTTAAGTTTATTATTATAGATTATAGGTTATTGTACATTGAGTTGTGAATAGTTATGTGGATGAGTACTTTTTTAAATTATCTTCATTTCAGTTTTTGAAACGGTTTAAAAAATTCAAATAAAGTTCTTCTTACCCTCTGCTCCCATTTGATGCACTAAATACATTTTTAAAACAGTGGATGTAAATAAAATTTTGATAAAGATCATCGACATTTTCAGTGAAAAGAAAGCATAGAGCTGATGATTCTTACCTGCTAGAATTTCCAGAAGAAGACACGATATGCGTCCAAGAACATACCATCCAAAAGAAGATACTACATACAACTGTTATCCCCATTTACTTTGTTTCGTTTGTTAAACTTTGAATAATAAAGGGTAACATAAAGGCACTTGTTGTTACTTTCTATAAGATCAAGATCCTTGTGTAGTATTAAGAAATATTGTCAAGAGTGTTATATTATCGCTTACTTATTGAAAATAAGTCAAATTTATTAAATAGAAGTGTTCGCTGCTAAACAAATGACACCATTGATTTTGCAGGTGAAAATTTTCATTGTTTAGCGCTCGAGAACTTTGATTGGTTCATTGCAAATCCGATACAAAAGATATATAAAATCACCCACAATAAAAAGAAGCACACAGAGAGATAATTTTTTACGAGTAATATTGCGTTAAGAGTGTCTCTCAAACGTTTTAGCTCAAATAAAACAAAACAAACAACGCAGAATTGTGTTGGTTGAAAAGCGATAGAATTGATCAATTCCTGTAATAAGAGGTAAATGTAATGATGAATTATTAATAGTTCCCTTTCATTTTATTCGCAAAACCCTTTCCTGTTATTAAAAACAGAGGACAAAAATTTAAAGCATTGGCAAAACTAATGCACCCAAAAAATTTGCAGACACTAATGCACCAAAAGATTTTCAAATAAATTAAAATAACACATCCTGGCAATAGTACCTAAGCACCTGAGACAAGTAACATCGATAACATGGTGAGGATGGAATCAAGTGTGTTTGACAAAATATTCATATTTTGAATTATTCTTGATTAAGTTAGATTGAAAGATAGATACACACGCAGAGTTTATATATACAATTATATACTTTTAAAAAAATGACCAATTTTCTCTCTCTTTTTTTTTTTTTTTTTAGTAAAATCAGAACACATTAAACCTATTGGACTTGATAATCATTGAACCTACTTGTTAGTTTAAAAAAGGCGTCTTTCAGTTTTAATGAACAAGTTATGTCCTCAGTAAGTTCATCTTGTATAATGATCACCCCTCACCAATAACTCATTATGAACTGACATTTAAGGTAAATAAATTGATTTTTGTGATGTTTACTAAAATCCCAATCAATTACGGGCTATCAGATATTGCACTGTTGGTAGCGATACCTTTTGTGTTGCTCATATTGTAGTAGTAACCTAACTAATATAAATATATGACCTGATTTTTATAAGGATTGTCGATTTTGTTTTGTAAATCTAGTACATTGAACAATATATTTCGCAACGATTCTATTGTACAAGATCCAGTAACATTTATATTTTATACGTCAAATGAATACTCAATAAATTTTATAAAATAATAACGAATATGCCATTCAGACTCAATAAGTGTATGCTTTACGGTCTAAATAACATGTTTTACGGTGCTACCGTTGTGGCTAGAGCAGCAAGAATTACACATTACTTGCGATGATCATTGTCAGCTTAATGATATTTTGAGAGATTTGCTTCCCCCTAAAATCGTTCTTTACTTCTGAAGAGGATTGATTAGTCTGTAAAATGTAATTTGTGTTTAATCTGGTGAAAAGTGTAAATGATAAATACATTATTATTTTTCTTTTGTACCTTGTTTTCTGACTTTTTTTCCTGGTTCATATATTTTTTTAAATTTCGTTTATTTTTGCACTCTTATTACACAAGTTGCATCCGTGTCCATGGTCCCTGTTTGTAGGTGTGTAATTCCCCATTTTCCAATATAATGGTTTGACAATAAGCAATATATGCATAGATTTTTTTAAATTCTTTATTTCTTTCTTTTTTAATTAGTTAAAATGACTTTTTTTTTAAAATTTCCTCCGTACTAAAACTTACTATACGTACATGCAAAATTAGCTTAAAATTGGATCAAAATGACAACAAATATGGCTCTTGCTTGTATATATATAATCTCTCTGTCAAAGCCAAAAAAACCCACCATATCAACTTGGGAAGGTATCGCAGTCTAAAATAGCCAGTACACGAATTACATATGTATGATCCACCTCAAAATTTATCGCGGGAAATACTCAGTATAGGGCGCGACCACTGTTAAAATCTTGAATCATTTGTTTACGTATCTCAACTCAATACAAAGGAATATTCCAAACTACACTTTGCAAAAGTTGTTTCTCTTTGTGGGGTCTACCCAAAAGTCAAAAGGGAAAACCAACTTTTTCCTTCTTTATGCTACCAACTATATGGGTGTCCTGCGACGACATCTTTTCGAATTTAATTTATTCCTTCGAAATGTATGTTGCCCCATCTTGGAGCAATCAAAGTACTAGTACACAACGGAAACAGATTTTTAATGACAAAAGACAAAGTTATAAACCTCTAAACTACAAAGGCTACTGTGAGAAATCTATGAGTTTTTCCCCGAAGATGGCGGCCGAGAGACATAAGTTTTGTAAAGTGTGATTGGTCTAGTGAAACATGTAAAAAGCATAGGGTGCTTTCCATTAAACCGGCATCGCCGGATTTGCATGTGTTGTCCTCGTCGTCGAATGCTGGAATGCGCGTCGCCGGCGAGCGACTGTGGCAACGCATTTTATTATTGCCGATTAATAGGAAACAATGTAGATGTAAAAAGTCTGCATGAACTATTCACCAAAAAGTTGACCTGCCATTCTGAGGATCTCCTTTCTTTTCATATTCATATCCTGCAGAAATATTTCAAAACTATGGTGGAAAAGAAGGCAATGTCAGTCGCAACGTCAACAGAGATTGCAGCATCTGGTCTAGGATTCCGGCATATCATACTTGCTCATAAGCGGGATGAACTGAGTGATGTTAAAACTCTTTTAGGAGAGCATGATTTAAAAAGAACAAGAGGCCAATTGGCCTTAACGGTCACCTGAGTAGCATATAACCCATACACAAACTTGTCGAGTAGTCTCATATATGCATTTAATTAATTAGGTTTCATTCTGGAGTAGAAAAATTATAAATTTGTAATGACGACCACCTCCCTGCCTGAAATCCTTCAAAAAGAACTATGAAACCTATAATTTTTGCAAAAAACTTAAAGATCTGGTCTACAAAATCATGAATTCAGTTTTCCTTTCAGGTGTGTGGGAGTAAAGAAGATAATTTTTTAACATTATATGCATTAACACCTTTACATCCATTTTGGCCCTGCCCTAGAGTCAAAATCCATACTCATGGGGAAATGAAAATTAAAACTTCAGTAAAGGACTTCCTGGTAAACATAATTATAAGTCAGTTTTTAATACAGATGTGTGAGAATAGAGAAGAAATTTTTTAAACATTATATGCATTAACACTATATTGCCATATTGCCCCCCTCCTCCTCATGTCCTGAACCCCTGACCCAGAGGCCATGAATTTCACAATTTAGGCAGAGGAATTAGTGGACATCATAACCATTTATTCAGTTTTTTGCCTACATGTGTGAGAGTAGAGAAGAACATTTGTTAAGGTTTAAAACATTTTTACAATATGGCCATATTGGCCCCACCCTAGAGCCTGAACCCATGACCCAGGGGTCATAAATTTCGCAATTTTAGTAGAGGGCTTCATGGACATTATAATCAGCATTTAGTTTTTAACAAATATGTATGGAAGTAGAGAAGATTTTCTAAGATTTAATACATTTTTACTATATGGCCATATTGGCCTCACCCTAGAGCCTGAACCCATGACCCAGGGGTCATGAATTTCGCAATTTTAATAGAGGGCTTCATGGACATCATAATCATGCATTTAGTTTTTAACAAATATATATGGGAGTAAAGAAAAAGATTTTTCTAAGAATAAATACATTTTTACTATATGGCCATATTGGCCCCACCATAGAGCCTGAACCCCTGACCCAGGGGTCATGAATTTCACAATTTTGGTAGAGGGCCTCATGGACATCATAATCATGCATTTAGTTTTTAACAAATATATATGGGAGTAGAGTAAAAGATTTTCCAAGATTTAATACATTTTAATTTTATGGCAATATTGGCCCCACCCTACAGCCTGAACCCTTGACCCAGGGGTCATGAATTTAACAATTTTGGTACAGGGCCTCATGGACATCATAATCATGCATTTAGTTTTTAACAAATATAATTTTTTTGCATATTTGGCCCCGCCCGTGGCACCCCAGGGGAGGTAGAGCCATGAATTTCACAATTTAGATTCTTCTTACCATAGAAATGCTTCACACCAAAAATGGTAACGATTGGTCTGGTCGTTTTCAAGAAGAACTTAAAAATGTATAATTGTTAACGCATGACGACGGACGAAGACCAATTGCAATAGATCACCTGAGTGACTCAGGTGACCTAAAAATTGTGTCTTAAATGGTTCAGTATTTGAAAGCTCATGGAGAGTAACTTGATTGTTATGTCTTTGTATCCAAAGGTTAAGGTGTCAGCTCTTTTTATCATTTGATGTCTGTCTTCTGCCCATTGTTCTGTCCAACCATCTCTTAACTTTTCACTCTCTGATTACTTCTTTAGAATCGCTATACCAATTGTTAAAACCATAATCCCAAGACAATTTATGAGAGGTTCAAATAATTACCGTTATATGGTAAAATTTCGTTTCAGAACTTCAGTGCTGCTACAATTTGTAATACATTGTCACATACATTTTGCAGATTCCAAAAGAGTTTCTGTTGTTCAGGTAACTATGCATCGTCGGAAACCCACGGCCAGTCTCGCATACGCTTACTGTAAGCGTATGCGAGACTGGCCGTGGGTTTCCGACGATGGTAACTATGTGGCCCAGTGGTCTCCACATAAACTCTGCCCTTTTACATTTCTGAAATCCAGTATGGAATATATAACATACAGGTGTGTTAGTTTTCTATTTATATAAAAATGTTGTGTTGTACATGTTCTATGCCTAAATAGTAGTCAGGGTTTAATACATGGTGCACGAGCCGGAGGCGAGTGCACTATGTATCAAACCCTGACTACTATTAAGGCATAGTACATGCACAACAGTATTGTTATTATTATGCCGAGTGTTGTATATACTGACGTGCTTTGCTATAAGTAGCTGTGACGTTTGAGTGATGTCTTATCCCCAAAAATAATCACCGGAAAAGCTAGCGTTTGTTTTTTCAAATTAATCAATTGATTTGATTGTTTTTTTTTAAATCAATAAGTTGTTGTACAATAATAAAAATTGCCGTCAATAATGAGATGTTTTTGGAAAGATTAACAATTTTAATTGCTTAATGTCAATCGTATGTTTCTACGTTTTATATATAAAAATACCGTCAAATACATCATCGTCTTGTGTAGCGTAACGGTAACGCATTGGGCTTCAAGACGCATTGATTTAGGGCCAATAGTACGAAACCCGATGCGAACAAGTGCACTTAAGCTATAGAGAATGGGCACAGGGGCCAATCCGTTTTAACATTAATTTCAATGTCACCATAAATAAATAAAGGGCTCGAACTCTGACCCAGATAAAAAAACTACCAGCTCGCTTCAAAAGCCTAATAAATCAATTATTTATTAAAACACTTGCAATATGCATGTATTTTTCAGAAAAGTAATGTCTAAGATACACTCATGCCGAATTTCAAGTTGATGGGTCTTAAAGTAGCGGAGATATACGTCATTATTCTCTCGAAGTCGCCAGTTTATTTTTACTCGGATAAAATTCCTTAATTACTCTTCAAACTGAACTTTTATTCTGCAGCCACATCAACTTCTGACCAGACCGGCCATTGTGATAGAAAATGTTAAACTCAATTTCATTGGTTAATATTCCTGATGGTCCAATCAGAATCAGTCTTTCTGAAGACGTCAAAATGGCTGGCCCTGTCAGAAGTCAATGTGGCTGCAGAATAAAAGTTCAGTTTGGAGAGTATTTAAGGAATTTTATCGGAATTTAACGATGAAAGTAGCGTGCGTTTGATGTGAGATTTTAAAAGATTAGTGCGAATGTTTCTCGACTTGTTGCAATACTGCTGTTCTCATAGGCAAATTCCCATCGTGAGCACTGGACCGGTAAATGTCCGAGTAAAAATAAACTGGCGACTTCGAGAGAATAATGACGTATATCTCCGCTATTTTGAGAGCCATCAACTTGAAATTAGGCATAAGTGTATCTTGGACATCACTTTTCTGAAAAATACATGCCTATTGCGAGTGTTGTAAAAAAAATAATTGATTTATTAGGCTTTTGAAGCGAGCTGGTAGTTTTTTATCTGGGTCAGAGTTCGACCCCTTTCTTCATTTATGGTTACATTGAAATTAATGTTAAAACGGGCTTGGCCCCTGTGAGAATTGGCCCTTTTTCAGTGCCGATTTTATGTAGAAAATATCAACAAATTGCTATTTTCTCGTAATAGTTAAACACTAATGGATACTTCTGATTTATATGCACGCTTAGATTTAACACTGTGCCGGATAATTATGCCAGTGCCAAGGTGGCATTTTTGCACCCGCTTAAGCTGTATATATCGGAAAAATTCAAAGATGCCATATGATAGACCATTGCTTAAAGAGTTAACAACCACCTTTGTTATCAGTGTATCTCACCTGTCAGGTAAGATATTTACCTTTCAAAAATAAATTCCTATAGGAAAATAATTTTCCCCATAGGAAAATCAATATTCCTATAGGTAATTTGAAATTTCCTATCGGAATACAAGAACTTCCTATAGGAATTTCAATTCCGATAGGATTTGATAAAATCCGATAGGAACACTTAATATCCTAAAGGAAAACTACATGTCTGAATCAAATTCCTACAGGAATTACCATTCTCCTATAGGAAATATAATTCCTACAGGACTTTGAAGAAATCCTATAGGATTATCAATATTTCCTGTAGGAGAGTCAATTCTCCTATGGGAATTATCATTTTCCGATGGGATTTTAATTTTTAAAGGTAAATATCTCACCTGTCAGGTGAAACACACTAAAAACAAAAGTGGTTATATACTCTCTAGACAATTGTCTATCATTTGGTATACATGAATTTTTCCGAAACTGCATCTTAAGCGGATGCAAAAATGCCACATTGGCACTGGCATAATTATCCGGCACAGTGTTATTTATTAAAATTAGCATACAGTTTAAAAAATAGAGAATTTTTAAATGCCTATAAATAATATAAATCCGGTCAATTCGAACCGAACCTACGTGAATTGTGTCTTTTTAAATCAGAGGGAGGAGACATTTAAATCAACATTGTTTTGTTGGTGGATCATTTGGCGCGTTTGCTGAATTATACTTTATGCATTACTAGTTATTTACGTCTGAAAAAAAAATCAAATAAAGCTTTAAAGTTTCATATTACCATAGTGATCAAACAAACATTCCTGACCATACAAAGTTGATGGAAAGCGATTTAAAACGTCAATGTTTTACAGTGAGCACATTTGACAAACATCTACCTGGATAGAACCCACGTGATTGTTTGAAATAATTTATTCCATGCGTGGGTTCAAACATGGGTCACGCAGGTAATAGCTTTCGCTTGCTATAGGAAAAACATTGAGATTTTCATACGTTTTTCATTTTTAGGTACCAGCCTAATGTAGTACAGGCTTCTTATTTTCACAGGATTTTTCAAAATGTATAATACGTATTTTGTCTTTTCCACAAGTTTGTACTCGGTTACGCTGACAATAAACAATGGCCTTGAAATGAATGCCCGTCCTCGATTCACTATACAAAATCACGAATGTCGGCTGACCCCCACTATGTTGTAAAGCTTCGTGCTTTTTATATACAGTAAAT
Source organism: Magallana angulata (assembly GCF_025612915.1). Classification (NCBI taxonomy): domain Eukaryota; kingdom Metazoa; phylum Mollusca; class Bivalvia; order Ostreida; family Ostreidae; genus Magallana; species Magallana angulata. The sequence continues at coordinate 12,365,292 of NC_069117.1, forward strand.
TCAGCGCTAAATTAATCAAAGATGTGGTTATTTATGGATTTGGATTTTTTTATTACTTTTATGAAAAATCCTGGTTGTTGAACTTCGCTATTTTCTTGCAAAATACTCATAGAGGGTAACTCATTTCTCTGGATATGTGGTCTTTAGGGTTGACAAATGGTTATCTGTTTATTTCACACAAATACCCAGTTTGATGTCACAGAGGCATTTTTCTTCTTGTTGTATTAATTAACTGGTATTGTGACAATTTTTGTTTAATGTTTTAAGTTAAATAACTTTAATGTGAAACATATTAAAATGACCGTTTGCTTACTAGTATATAATCTTCCATATCATACACAAAAAATGGAATGGAATATGATTGAAATACTATATAACATTTAAAATTGACTAGACAACCAGAAGGGTTGGGTAAAGGGGATACACGTATTGTGAAGTAGTCTAAAAGGTAACTCGAAAACCTCACTTGATATTTTAAATTAATCTTACTGCTATGTTTAACATTTATTAAAATTAAGAGGCTTGACTGGTTATTAAATTTTTGAGGATCAAAAAACATGCCTCAGGATTATAAAATTTTGTTCAAATTATGACGAATACCTATTATTCAAGGAAGTGGCATTGTAATTTGTATGGTTAATTTTGAAAAGCTATATTTTTATTTACTATGAATGGTATTAAATGGTATCGATGGTAATAATTTATTTTTTGTAGTTTATAATTTTTACCGGGCTTATTTAATACTAATCAAATTATTACAGACAATGAGGACAAGTGTAAAGTTCATTAATTGTTTTATTCTATATATTTTGGCGATTATGGCCACAACCTTCATAATATAATCTATATAAAATTCACAGGTATTTTTGTATACAATGTTACAACATATTTACCCTTATAATCCTTATCCTTATAACATATAGACCCTTATCCTTATAAACATTATCCTTATAACCTTATCCTTATAACCTTATAGAAGTTTTATAATACAATGTACTTAAAAACTATGACAACATTCATACTGGTACTGGGTGAGCAGATACTCAGCAGAAGTTGTAAGCTATCTAAATTAGATAATATGCGTCTCGAATAAGCGCCAAATGGTTGTCTATTGAAAAGACAACCACCGCCAACAAAGTTTGGTGGAATGAGAGACGCTTAACATATATATGTATATATACTTATGTAGGTGTGGCCACAAGCAAAGTCAAACTAGTTAATATATTTTTTCTGGAAAACACACTTGTTGCAAAGCCCTTTGTAAGTTAAATAGTAATACACAATTACCAATGTTTGACAGATGAACACCATTACTACGATACATCTCTTTTGCACGCCACGTGATTTCTGGGTATTTAAAAAAGAACCCACCATTTACCGAGACTAAACGATTCATAAAATTGTTAAGTCTAATGGCAGCAAGATTTTGAGATTTAACGTCGGAGCTGATACGCCAGGATATCCTTGGCAAATATTTGACCACCCTATAGTTGTATTGGGAAGAATTCGATTCAATTCTGTTATTGTAGATTGCATAATTGCGCGAAAACGTAGTAATGGAATTTTGCCTATATCATGATCATTAGCACCACAGTGAATAACTAAGATTTCTGGAGGAGATTCATACCTTAATAACAATCTGATTAAAATAAGATCTTTGATCCGCTCTGACAAATTCGATGTCGCTACATTGTGTAGCGACATCGAATTTGTCAGAGCGGATCAAAGATCTTATTTTAATCAGATTGACCTTAATAATAGCTTTATTTTTGGAATAATGTCGAACCAATTCATTCCTCCTTTACCTTGCCAAAACAAACTGTAGTTATGTCTTTCTAATCCCAAATTCACACCATATATGGAGTTTTTGGCGTAGACGAATGCCCATTCAATAATCGATGAACCAACTTTTCCACTACCTATATAAAAATATTAGAAATGACTCTAGACGTTACTGAAGTCTTATATAATTCTGAAAAGCAGTGGAACTCCATCTACCTTGTTTTTTAATTTCTGATTCTGAATGCCCGTAAGAGAATCTATCTGAAGCCGCCCAAATACCATCCCTGCGAATGTGTTCGGAATGTTTTCTTTATCGTTGCTAAGTATGTAATAAATCCAGAGGTGCTCGAATGAAAGTTCACGAGACTTCACCGAGATTTGTTCAGTTCCTGTGAAATTTCGAGCGGAAGTATAAGTGTTCGGATAATATTCTCAAAATACGTAAGTACTGGTCGTTTTTCATATCGTATCCTACTTTGGTTTATGTTAAAACATGAAATTCTTTTTAATAAGTTCGTCTTATTTCACCATTTAACGGATTTTTATATTAAACGATAATATTCAGAACAGAGTTATCGTTCGTGTTCAATCGCGTGTTGAGTGGTTGAAAATATAAACATTGCGTGGCTTAATAAAATCATATCCATGTTTGATGCTTGTGGTGTGCAATACCATGTTTTAAAAAAAACTAGAAAACTGACCAGTCAGGAAGGGCCCCGCTATGACAATTAATATAGAGAAGTGAAAAAAACTTTGAATTCCATCCTCTTTATATTAAAGGTCATATGAAACGATATTCTGACCATATTGAGTTATATACGGGAATGAGTTCATAAGTGCCTATTTAATAAGACTGACATTGTTTTTTGGATATTTTATGCAAAATGTTAGCGCCACAGTCGATCAAAATTACTTAATCGGGAAAAGGAACATTGACTTACGCGGCTTACCTCCCTTGCTTATGACGTCAGTAAGACCCAATCGCCTTATAAAGCTATGTTGTGAATACAAATATCCATGTCATTTTGCAGCATTTTAAAAGAAAAAAAATACTATTTTATATAAAAACTTGTATAATTATACAATAATCAACCACGTCAGTATTTTTTCTCTCAAGAAATGAAATCGTGTGCGTTTTTATTTACATGTAATAGCGTGTACATAATGATATTCAGTTTCGAGACTGCAGGGAGAATAAATGATTTTCTTCATAGATCCACATGCAAGTATAATATAATTTTAATATAAGCATTTATATGTTTTATTTTGATCTTTTTAATGAAATTGACAAATTCAAAAATAAGTCTGATCGTTTTTTCCCATTTGCACGTTCATGCAATTCATTAAGATTTTTTTCTAAACAACTTGTAGGCCTCATTGTGCCTCATTCGCTTCGCGATTATATTGTTTGTTTCACTTTCAAGTTCACAAATGTGTTACCATTTAATTATTTTTAGTCTAAGAGAAATTTCTTCAAATGTTTTGTTTTTGAAACGTGTACTTGAATGTGCGGTGTTTTGATTTTAAAACGTGTATGTGCGGTGTTAACTCACAGATCCCTTTTATCTCACTTTCTCCCGCAATGTTTTCTTTCGTTTTTTTTTTATCATTATTGATGCTTGTTCTTAATAAAATCTGTTGATTATCTTCACATTCGTTCACAACTATTTTTATCAAACAACCGATTTATTTTACCGATATATTTCTAAATCCTTAAATGCCATATTTCCGCGATCTAATTTAATAAAACGTTAATGCACGTGTACACAAAGTATTTTCTAAAGATATTGCTACTTGTATATATCAATAAGTCAGAAATTTATATTATTTTGAAATAAAATTTAAGAATAATTTTGCGGCATTTTATAGCAGCTCTTAAATACAAACTATGTACACAATGCCTCAAACATTTTCATTGGCCTGCCTTATATACTTTTTTATGTTACAAAATAAATCAAATCAATTTAAATGCTTTAATTCCCTTTAAATGTAGCTCAATCATTATACGTACCGAAGAAGAAAAGGATGTTTCTATTTCAAAAGGATAAGGATAATTCATTAATCAGCAGTAAATGTTGGAGCATTTCTTTCGTTAAATTTTCACTCCAGTACGGGATCTTCATCATGATTTTACTTTTGTGAGAAGCTGATATTAGATTTATTCATTAACGACCAATTAAAACTAAGTCATCTGTAGGCTACTACGAAATCAAATGATCTCATTTGAAAAGAAAGACACGTTCATATATGCAAAAATTACTAAAATTTAATCGATAAACTACTGTAAAATTACACTAGTTTTAATGCATTGTTTACATCGGTGGGTCTTTGTGACGTCATAAATCCACAAAATCAAGAACGATAAGCGGGCAAGAATTTTTTGAGGTGCTCAGTTTTCATGGTTATTTCTCAGTAATGCAAAGGCAAAAAAATCTTACATCATGTATTTTAACATTTGTTTATACCAAGCTTTATATTCATGAAAGTAAATCATAGTGTTAAAAATCGTTTCATATGACCTTTAACAATGATGAAAAATAAATGCCCAGCATAAGATGTAAAGAACTGCAATATATATAAGGTGGTAAAAAAAAAAATGAAAATTATAAGTAACAACTGTATTTTTAAAATTTCAAGATAATTCCTAAATGTCCAAAAACTCTAAATAGTAACCTTCTATCTGCAGTAAACAGGGATAACCTCATGTCTTATAAAAAACTTAATTAAATGTGTATTTAAAAAAGATTTACACAGGTGTTTTATAAAATGCAATCCTTCAGTGAATGCAAATACATTGTATCACCCAGGGTTGGCCTCAACTTCAAAACAAAATCAGTTGCAGACAAAGGTGTTCATTAATCTTCATATGACATATAGAGATCAGCCTCTAAATTTTCTGCAGCAGGCAAGATAATTAATCCCAGGGGATTAATTGTTCTGCTCTCTCATCCTTTTCTTCTAAATTTACAATAAGATTTTTTTTTTCAGAAATGACAGAATGGGGTTATTATCTGATTACATGTTAAAATTAACAGCATTAAGGCAGAAAAAAATAAAATAAATAATTAAAAATAAAATAGTGAAAAAGGATATCTTAATATATATCTTGATTTTAGAATTCAATAATTTAATTCTGGTTGTAACGCGCTTTCTGATTGGCTAAAATTATTTTAGCCAAGAATAAAGAATGTTGCCTACGTCATCGTAAGACTAACGTCAAAAACGTATCAATACGCCTGACGTTACGTTTGAATTTTGTACAATTTTACGTCATTTTAAAGGTCAAATGACCGTTTTTATCTACAATGAAGAGTTAAAAAAATTAAATTATAAGCAATGAATTCAATATTTATTAGGTTTACACGATATAAAATGGTTTGGAACAGTTTACGCTTTTTTATAAACCGCTTTGCGGTTTATAAAGCGTAAACTGCCCCAAACCATTTTATATCGTATAAAACAAATAACTATTGAATTCATTCCTTAAATAAATTATCATAAATCATTGTGTACAGTATTTTAACCAAAATAAAGTATGAATATTATATTTTAAATCCATATTTCAAAGAATGTACACAATACTACACATCATTCAAAATTGACCTTAACTTCAAAACAAAGTTCATTTGCAGACACAGGCAGTGCAGTAATTAATCTCAATGTGACAGATGAAGATAAAGCTTAGGATTTTCTTCCTGTGGAAGGTTAATTAATCCCAAAGGACAAATATTGCACAGCCTTCCAAGTATACAATGGTAACATTCTCAGCAGTTATCTCTCTTTGCCCATTCATTCTTATGCATAGTTAAAGAATCTACCCCACCACCCCAGCTCCAAACCAGAAGACATAGAGAACCAAACTTAGCATAAAAAAATGTATTTCTGCCTACTGAACTACCATACCAAATTTGAACTTGATTGGGCAACCGTAAAAAAAGTTATTAGAAAAAAACAGAAAATTTGTGGACAGAAGAGTGACAGACGGACGGACAGAAGGACAGAGTGACTACTATAGGGCACCCGCAAATCCTTGCGGGGCCCTAATAATGGATGTCTGTTTTGCATAAAAACCACAGGCACTTGTTTCTGAGAAAAAAAAATTACCCTATGGTATAATAATAACACAAGGTATCTAACTCCGAATGAGGTAAACCACCCCCTCCCGTGTGTTGCAGTCGTTTTCGCTTTTATACGAAATGCAATGCAAAAGTGTTTAGTACCATTTTCTTCTACAATAAATTATCTAAACAACCATATATAGCATGCTTACTTTTGTTGTATTCTAATGTGTATAATCTGCGTCAAAACATGATAGACTCCAATTGAACCGTAGGCACTGACATGATAGTATCGCAGAGAAAAAAAAAAATAAAATAACGTGATTTAAAAAACATTTTCAGTGTCTAAAATTTGCAAAAAACTAATGATGTTTAAATAAAATAAAATATTGCAAAATAAACGTTTCGTTAATTAAATATGGATTGATGATCTAGCTGCTATTTTTAGCTATTGGTGAATTCCAAGGTTTTCGGTATACCTCGGAAATTTTCATTGCGTTGAAAGAAAGAAGAAGACAATCACCGGATAGTGGATTTTGAAAACATTTCAGGCGGTAGAATTTGAAACACAATGGAGCATGAAGGATTTTGTTCATGGTATGAATTAAATACAACATTTAACTATGAATTAAATGAATAACTATATAATAGACAGCTTACACATATAAAGAAAAGTACAAAAACATTTTTTTTCAATATAATTAATGTTAACGTTACATTGTTTACAATGAGCTGTGTGTATTTTGCAATTTAAAAAATCACAGCCACTCGGTTCTGACTTTACTAAAAAAAAACCTACAGCATACGATGCTTATAATTCTGTATAATACCAAGGAGGGTTTTTTTTTAATCCCAGTGCCTGTCAATCTCACTGACAATTAACTGACTCTGTGAAAAAAAAGTTTGCCACATATATAAGTTTAATGGTATTCCTAAATAATTTAAATAAACTTTGCTTTTTTTTTTACAGAAACTGGGGGGGGGGGGGGGGGGTTTAACACCAAGATCCAGAGCCCCCCCCCCCCCCTTATTTGGTTGGGGTTGGGGTGAAACAAACTAATTAATTAATATCAGGTATACATATCCATGGGCTTCTTATTTACGCAAATGTATTGAGCTGAGAAGGACCTCTTGAATGATTCAAAATGGGTAAAATTCATCTTATAAATTAGTTATCTTTTTAAAGTGAATTAGGAATACTGGACATTAATCATCACTAATTTGAACTTTTTTCATTTAATATAACTGTTTAAAATACATGTAATGTGTCGAAAATAGATGTATGCATACTTTGCCCATAGACTCTAATCACAGGCACTTGTTATTGAAAACAAGTGACTTTGACTCCAATGTTTAAATTAAATAGTCAATAAATTACAAATGAAACACAATTTAAAAAAAAAAATTCAAATGGTTCACTATACTTCTATAACTTTAATAAGTACATCTCTATAAAAGCCAGCAATCAAATTCATGTACTATGACAACTTGTGATGCATTGAAAAACTCAAATGACAAGAAAAAATGATTGTGCTACCTATACATTTAAAAAAAGCAATTACAAAAAGGAAGATTATGAACCATAATACTAAATTGAATTAAAAAATGTTCATTTTTTTTTATTCACAAGAAGGAAATTTATATATTAATTTTAATAAAGAAACCAGCCAATTTTTATTCAAAGAAAAATTGAAATTGCAAATAAAAATACTTAACGCTGTCATTTTAATGTTTTTGCTGGGGTGGTGGGTGGAGGGGGTTCCAAACTTCACCCACTTGATTTGTGCATGCAGTTATATAACAAATAGTAGTAGTAAATGGATTACCTATAAGCTTAATATTTTTTAGCATAACAGTTTATTATGACACCAGTATTTAACATTCATCACATTTAATTTTAGGCTAGCTGAGAATTTGGCAGAAGACAGAAGTAGATCACTACAGTTAATCAACATCTCACTCGAACAAATATTTACTGAAGCTATTTGTGTTTTTCCATCTGTCAAAGACATATGCACTGTAGAATTATTGTTTAAGATGTTAAAAGCAATGTTTCCAAGCATTAAAAAGTCTATGGTGGCTGAAAAGGGAAACAATGAAATTAAAAGGAAAACAAGTGTTATAGGCTTAACATTTGAAGTGAGACCAAAGACTCCTATAAATTTCACTGATTTACAAACACTGATTCCAGCCCAGTGGAAATTACTGCAGAAAACAAATGAAATGCTAAAATTAGGGTTAATTTCCTTAGAGAAGTTTAACGGAAATTCTGTTATTACTGAACTAATTATTAACAATACAGGTTTTGTCCAAGTTCTTGTTGCTGGTAAATCAGTAGATCTGTCAGAGTTCCTGATATCCAACCATATAAAGTTCAACACAACAGCAGTGGATGGCCTATTCAGAACACTTAATACATTCTCTCTTTGTCATGGAGCGCCCCTGAATCCTGGTGAAGTGGACATTTTCTCCAGTGGCTGAAAGTCTGTAAAGGAAAGAGTCGAATGCAGTGAGACCTCAAAAACTGTTATTAGGCATATTGATTGCATAAGGGTTGTTTCTTTGAACTCAAAAACTGGCATATGTTTAAAATGTTCCCAGTGCAAAAAATCTAGGAAAATATACAATTTAAACAAGAACATTTCTACTGTTGACAAAGAAAATGTTGATCCTAACCTTGCACATTTACCAACGGTTATACAAGAATTAAAAAAAATAGCACCAAATTTAAATTCAAACCAATTAATGCTGATAGCAACACAAATGAAATCATCAGAGTGTACAAGTGCAAGTGGAATGAGATGGCCCAAAGAAGTAATAAGCATGTCCCTTACCTTGTACAATAGAAACCCCTCAGCCTATAGGGACATCACAAAAATGGATGGGTAAATCTTCCGTCTGAAAGCCTTCTGTACCTCTACAAATCAGCTGTAAAACAGAGACCTGGAATCATTCCTGAAATGATGCAGTGGATGAGGAATGAAGCTATTAACTCAAATATTAGTAACGAAGGTCTGTATGGTGGTATAATCCTTGATGAGATGTCCATTCAGGAGGACCTACAAATTGTAAACCAAGGTAGGAAGAGCTCTTTGTATGGATTTGTAGAATGCGAAGCAGATGTAATGCTGATGCACAATATCAATGAAGGGCGATATGAGAACAAACTGGCTAACCATGTCATGCAGTATTTATTTCATGGACTTACTGGCTTTCGTTGGCCATTTGCAAATTATCCGACCACACAATTTTGTCCAGCTGATATATTTGTGTCCACCTGGAAATGCATCGATTCTTTGTATGAATGGGGGTTCAAACCAATCTACTGTTGTATGGATGGGTCCAGCAACAATCAAACATTTCTTAAAATGCATTTCCCCGAAAATGAACCACTGTCTACCGAAATGGTTGCCAGGCACTTCAAAAACCCTGCAAGAAAAAATGATATTCATTATGGATCCATGTCATCTTATTAAGAAGTTACGTAACAGTGTACTGAGCAGTGGGATTCAAAAAAATCACCAAAGGTTATTGACAGTTGGGGGAAAATCAATTCAGTGGCAAATGTGGATTGATGCATATAACTGGGACAAAAATAACCATAGCTTTAAAATACATCACAGGTTATCACAGAACCACATACATCCGAATAATGCACAGAAAATGAGAAATAAACTGGCTTTCGAAACTCTTGACTCTGACATGTTGCATTTAATGAAAACTTACAGCAACACTCTCGGTGAAGCTGGTAAGGCTGCTCTTTCTGGAGCTGTAGAGTTCCTTAAGGCATCTAGCATACTGGTGTCGTTTTTTGGGGACCCAAGACCTGTAAAAGACATGAGTGATGTAAGATTAAATGAACTGAAGGAGTCGTACAACTGGTTTAAAGCATGGGAGAAAGAAGTCTGTCAGAGCGACACATCAGCCAAACGTTATAAGAGCTTGATAACTATGGAAACTCGTGAAGATCTCGACTTTATGTATTTTGGTGTCATGTCCTTGATTAAATTGTGCATTGAAGAGATTCACACAGAAATAATCCCTGCTAGACTGAATAGTGACATAATTGAAAACATTTTCTGCCAGCAGAGATCTCTCTATCATGGACCTATGACAAATCCTACTTACAATTCTTATAGAACTGGCATCAACAGTGTCATAATAGGGGAAACCGTTGTGTCCAAAAAGTCAAATTCTGGAAGACACTCTGCATCTCCATTTGTTGCGGAAATACCTCCCAAAAAACTGAGACTTTAAGATAAAAAAGAACTGATTGTAAAGCCTGACATATAATATATATTGAAAAAAACAACAGGTAAACGTTTTTTTTTAATTTGGTCTAGTTAATTTTTTAATTAGAAGTTTAGAACATGTACATTTAGTCCATTGGGGAACTAAAATGTGCAACCTTTCTACACTAAACTTTTAGTTCCCATCTGCATCCATTAGTCCGTCTGTCTGTGTCTGTCCCACATCAGCTTTGTACATTTTTTAGTCCCCTACCGGTTTCACCAGAGGGGACTACAGGTTTGCTCTGTGTCCGTCAGTTGTCTGTTACACTTCACGAATTCCCGCTTTTTTTCAAAATGCATTGGACTGTTGTAACAAAACTTGCTGGATAGGTTTGTATTATCAAACTACAGAACAAGTTTATACTTTGTTCATTGATTAACAGGTATTAACAAAAAAAATTACTCTCAGAATGCTTGTTATACCGGTATATACTGGTATTTGCTCTGGTCTTTTGGGAATAGATATACAAGTAGTTACTAGTATATTCAATCATTAAAAAGTTATTTTTTTAAAAATTGTAATAAATAACAGTGATTATTACTACTACCAAGTGAACATATAATGGACAAGTCCATGACCTCAATAAACTCAATGATCCTGAATTTTAAGATTATCAAACTGTCATAGATAGTTTTTATGATATCACTCACATTTCCATCTTGTCCTAGGTAAAAAAAAAAATTAAAAGTAGCATCAATAAAAAGATTAGTAATGAAATGCAATAATGTTTTAAATTTACACATATGACAGTCAATATGCCATTAACTTAATATATAAATTTACATCTTAGCTAGCCAAGAATAATTTTGGTCTAAAAGGTTTTGTAGGAGCAACTTAGGCTAGCAAAGATAATATATTATAATATATACATATTTTATGTACTTTACTGTATATATTGGTACTCACATCTTTAACTTTGCCTTCATTCACAACACTTCTTACAATACCAAACTCCATGATCTCTAATAGTTTTTAAAGCTTTCCCATCTATATTCTGGCATATTCTATCATACCATTCATCACAAATGTCACATTGAATCCAGTCATCTTCATCGGTTTTAACAAGACCACAGTTGGAACACACAGTTTCATCTTTACTTTCAAATTCAGCAACCACAGTTTGGGTTTTTCTTTTCTTTCTTGTATAAACTGACTTAACTTTTCTTTTTCTACCAACTGTTTTCTCTGACTGAGTTTGTACACTGCTACTTGATGGAACAGCCTCCTCTGAAGGTAACTCTGGTGCATCATCACTAGTAAGAACATCAGTGTTGGGAATACCTGGACAGTTTGGAATGTGATGAATTAGGTTGTCAATTATGGTTGCTTTAGTACTTTTCATTGACTGTGTTAAATTGTAGGCTTTAGCAATATTAAGTAGTAGTGTCTTTGAAAATCCTTTTAAAGCTAAAGGTCCAGTTTCCAAAATGAGAGATTGGATTTTCAAATGAGATCGTAGTTTTCCAGGAGAGTCATCATTGTTTATGTACATCATTGTAAGTTTGGTTGTACCGTCTTTTAAAACACTTGAGGCTGATGATTCCACAACTCGCTTTCTCAGAGTGTCCGTTTTTTGCTTTCTGAAAACTTTGATCATATCCTTTCTGAACTGGTTATCTGCAACACGACAAAATCTCCAGATCATATCATCATAGAGTTCTTTTAAACTTTTCAATGCCATGTTCACATCACATTTTAGAAATGATTCATTAAAATCAAAGTTCTGTAACAAGTGCTTGAATGAGTTAAATAGTTCCTCATTTTTTGAGAGTTTTTCATTTACAAAATTTAAGACATTTGAACCTTGCATATGAAATGCCTGTTCATAAAGTTGGGACTTCATCTTATCCACTTTAATGAAAAAGTCTAAGACATTGTCTTTGATATTTGTCAATCCCTGGGAAATGTTCTGGTGTCTTCTTGTCTCTTCAAGAGTTTCTTTGTAGATGCTCTTATCCATCAATTCAACATAGGTAGAAGTTAAAAAATCCAACATTTTCACTTTCAGAAAACAGCCAGAAACAACTATCACTTTGTCTTTTTTGTACATGTTATTTCTCCCTAATTTCATAAAATAATGTTTAGATTTGGCAACACACCTGCCACATATATATCTAAGTTTGCCTACATCAGAGGAGTCCACTGTAAGATAGTCTTGTTTTGAACCTTGGGTTGGAGCGGTTTTCAAAGCCTTTGCTTTTTCTTCTAATACAAAGTGTGAAACTATGTCAAATAACTTGCTAAAAGTCAAAAAATCATGCTCAGCAGCATTGTGATGAACACATTCTTCAATCATTGATTTATATTTATCCGAATTTGTGAATTTATACAACTCGGAATAATATTTGGTCCAATTCTTTGAGTCTGTTTTTTTTCCCTCACTTGTACTGCAAAGTTCAGAGTATATTGTTGAGAGTTTATGATAAAGTTTACTTAAAAATGTTCTTGCATCGGTTTCATGTTTTTCAATGAGATCAGTCAGTCCAGAATGTATTAATTTTTGCTCATCTGTCTGTACAAGCATGCCTTGTATGCTCGAAATTATCTCTGCAAAGTCTATAAGACATTCAGTCTGCTGTGTCTCTGAAGATTCCTGTAGATGTTGAGTTTGAGAACTAACATTTTCAGATAAAGATTGATTACACATTCTGTCAATTTCAAGTATTTCATCTGAATCAAAGTCTGACAGTTCCGAGTCTGAAGATAAAAGTTTGTTTTCAAAATCTTTGTTCAAATCTTCTTCCAATGAATATGAAATTTTGCAGCATTCTAATTTAGGAACAAATGGAAATGATTCCTTGCTGTAGAAATCAAAAATAGCAGCATCTGGTTTCAACACATTGCTTGGGTGAAAGTTTAATAGTCTCAATCCTTTCTTCTTTCTTGCCCGTCCAATCGCAACTCCCAACATGCCTGCTTTAAATATATTTGAACAATCTACTTCAACTCTGTCCAATGTCAAACCTTGAGCTTTGTGAATGGTTATACCAAATGCAACCACTAACGGAATTTGGGTTCTGCTCGCAACAACTTTTTCATCCTCCGAGCTATATGCAGTGAAAACTTCTTTCTTTAACTCTGTCACTGTATTACTGAATGTCACCGTGACTGAATCTTTTGATATGCTTAAAACTTTTCCTTGAAGACCATTTACTAAGGTATTGCTTAAATTTTTAACAAGCATAACAGGACAATTTTCTTTTAAATACAAACATTTTGGCACAGGAATTTTTTCTAAATAATTAGCATCCCCTTCATCAATTGCATTGAAGGTTTTGATTTCTCCAGGTAAATCTATTAATAGTGACGAGTTAAATATTTCCTTGTCAAAATTTCTTGCAAAAAGACGCATAGGATTATCTCCAGGTGGGAGGGCTCTTTGCAGACGTCTCAGTAGATTCAAACTTTCACTCGGAAGTTGGCCCTTTGACACATCATTGATAGCATTAACAAAGTCTGCTTCATCTTGTCTCATCACTTTCTCTAATATTATTTTGTGTCTAAACACACTCGAAAATTTTTTAGATTTAAAGCAAAAGTCACCAGAATCTAGTTTCAATGCATCAGGGACAGGGGGCAGTTGGAAAAAATCCCCTATGCCTACAACTTGAATGCCACCAAAGTAATTGTCATTTGCTCGAATTGTTCTACATATATATTCTAGTTGGTTAAAAAGTTTCAAGGAAAGCATGGACAACTCGTCGATGATCAAAATATCTGTTTTCTGTATGTTGTGTTTGTATTTTACGAAATGTTCGTCATGTAAAATTTTCGTATGCAGTTTTTCATTAGAAAATCTGCCATCTCCAATACCCGACCACGAGTGAATTGTCACACCGCCGATGTTCAGGGACGCCACGCCTGTAGTTCCTGTTACAGCTATACATTTTCCAGAGTTTTTAAACTTTTCACGTATTTTAGTGATTAAATAGCTTTTCCCCGTACCACTCTGTCCTAATATAAGAAGATTATGCCCTTCTATAACAACTTCTACGGCCGCGACTTGTTTGGCATCCATGTTAATGTTTTCCCTTCGAGGCTATAAATAACTCGTTCAGTTTTCCTGTGTTATTTTAGAAACCGACTCCTAGCCAATCAGAATCCGATTTACTATTCTCTGCGATACTATCATGTCAGTGCCTACGGTTCAATTGGAGTCTATCATGTTTTGACGCAGATTATGCACATTAGAATACAACAAAAGTAAGCATGCTATATATGGTTGTTTAGATAATTTATTGTAGAAGAAAATGGTACTAAACACTTTTGCATTGCATTTCGTATAAAAGCGAAAACGACTGCAACACACGGGAGGGGGTGGTTTACCTCATTCGGAGTTAGATACCTTGTGTTATTATTATACCATAGGGTAATGAAACAAGTGCCTGTGATAAAAACTTATATATATCGAGTCATTTTCAAGGAACATTCTGCATAAAATTGAATAGTCTGTTTCACTATTGATGCTATTACTAGGTCAGGCGCGGATCGAAAATTAATCCTCAGAGGGATCTCTACTTAGCATGTAAATTGTTGCAACAGCTGACAAAAACTATTTTTTGTATTGTCACATTTATTTCTAGAACGTATTTTATTCCCAATTAATGAAGATAAAGTTTAAAATCAATAAACCTCTAGATTTTTTTTTTTTTTTTTTTTTTTTTTTTTTTTTTTTTTTTTTTACCATTTATTGATTCCTTATAAACAAGTACATAATAACATATCAGAAAATAGCATATGGTGAAAACAGAGTTACAATATATATCAGGTTTTAATAAACTAAAATTGTACACTGTATATATATATATGAGATAGTCAGAAAAAAAGGGGAAAAAAATCAGTATATGTTGAAAAAACGTATACGATATATATCAAGATTTTATGGGGAAAAAAATGTTACATGTACACCGTACGTACATTTAAACATGTATGTGTTAATCAAAAAAAAGTGAGAGAAAATAAATCCTTGCATTGATAATTTACATGTGATTTTTTTTATATTTTGGCCCACACATAACAAAGGGTTTCCCTACCATCAGTCAAAGTCTGTGTCCATGTTAGAAACCCTTGTATACAACAGAGGGACTGTCTCCCTCGGAGGGTGGGCGTATATAAATATATATATACATACATAATAGATATAAGCATAAGTACATATTCATAGCATAAATGAATATTCATAGTAAAAATGCAAAATTTTGAAAAAGTTTCTTTTCTTTCATTTGATGTAAAAAAGATAGAACAGAACAATAAGATAAAGTATTCTCTTTAATATACATTCTTAACGATTGGCTTGTTTCTTCTAAGTTTTCGACTCTACAGAACATTTTATATTTGTAAATTCTGAATGCAATAAATGAGAGGAAGATATTATAAAGCTTTGTTGTTTCGTTATCATCAACAAAAAAGCCAACAATGACATTTTTTCAAACAATATTAAAATTTAAGCATTGGCTTGCCATATGCCAAACATGTTTTACATTTACACAATCAAAAATTAGATGCTGTGCATTTTCTATCTCGGTTCTACATATTTTGCATTTGTTATTTACCCCTTTATTCCACTTACTGATTAACAGATTATTACTTAGTAAATTGTTTAGAAGTTTATAATTAAATTCCGCAATACTTTTATCTTTGACATTTTTAATTTTGTTGAAATATATTGATTTCCAAATTTCCTTATCTTGGATCTGGAAATCCCTACCAAGCTTTCCTTGTGAAATTGGACTTTGAAATTTGAGCTTTACAAGCTTCGAATAAAAACATTTAGTTTTGTATTCTTCGTCATTCTGTTGCATTTTGATATAGGGGATTTTAGAAAAATCATACATGAATTCAAATTTCTTAAACACTTCTTGTATTATTGTATACTCGCAGATCCAATTGCTTTTTTTGTTTAACCTATCAAATATATCTCTTGTACTTTTTAATTTACCATTTTCTTCAAAGATATCTTTAACATACAGTATTCCGCTATTAATCCATTCATCAAAACATATCGTTTTACCTTTAAAAGTAAATGAAGTATTCGACCAAATTGGTTGTAATAAAAACGATTCGGTATTTATTGATCTGTCATTATTTTGCTTAAAATCTTTACATAGATTAAAACAGGTAAAAACTTGCTTATAAAATTCTGGAAAGTTTTTTAGTATACCATAATTTTCAGTCGATATTTCTGTTGTGCTCATTAAATAGTTTATATTGATATTCAACGGTTTACAGAGACTATCTATATATTTTTTTACAACATGATTAGTTGTAATTAGGCGGGCAATCCACGTTGCCTTTATAGCCTTTAATTTAGAGTCTATGTCGGTAATGCCTATACCGCCATCCATAACATCACCTATCATCGTATTTCGTTTGATTCTGTCTGTTTTATTCCATATGAAATTGTATATTACTCTATTTATATCATTCACATAATTTCTTCCGGGAAGTTCTAAAATACTAGAAACATATATAAGTTTAGGTAAGGCAAGAGAATTAACTACAGTAACTTTACCGAATAATGTTAATTTTCTCTTTTTCCATGATTCAAACAAAATTTCAATATCGTGGTAAATCTTCATCCAGTTTTTATTATAACACTCGATTTTGTCGTGTCCTACAAAAATACCTAAGCATTTTACAGCTTGTTTAGCTACTTTAATACCTTCTAGATTTTCGAACTGGTCTTTTAAATTTCCTAACAATATGCATTCAGTTTTTGATAGGTTTATCTTTGATCCAGCTAATTTGCAAAATTTATCTATGGTGCCAATAGCATGTTTCATGGATTCTATATCTCCTAAAGTAACCGTCATATCGTCCGCGTGCTGTACATTTTTTATTTCATCTTGTAAATTTTTCGAGGTAAATCCATGTATTAAATTATTTTCTTTAATTTTACTTGATAAAATTTCCGCAACAAATAAATATAATATAGCAGAAATCGGACACCCTTGTCTTATACCTCTATTCATTACGCATGTTTTTGAAATCCATCCATTATTTTTTAAACGGAAAACGGGGTTTTTATAAAGGATTTTTATCCATTTTATAAAATCTGGTCCAAAATTAAATTTTTTCAAAGTTTTAAAAAGAAAATTCCATTCAACTGAGTCGAAAGCTTTTTCAAAGTCTAGGAATAGTAATATACCGTTTTGATTATTATTTTCACAATATTCGAAAATATCAAGAATAAGCCTTGCGTTGTTTCCAATATATCTTCCTTTTATATATGCTGTTTGTTCATTTCCTATATAGTTATCAATAACCTTTTGCAGACGGCGAGCAAATATAAAGGCAATTATTTTGTAATCAGTATTAGTGAGACTAATTGGTCTATAGTTTGTAAGCTGTGACCGTTCTCCTTTTTTGTGAATTAAAGATAATACAGCAAGTCGTTGTGAAAATGTCATTTCGTCTAAACTGAATATTTCTTTAAGCATATTATGAAAGAGTATTGATATTTTATCCCAGAAACATTGATAGAATTCAACTGGTAATCCGTCTAACCCTGGTGATTTATTATGTTTCATGTTCATTACAGAATCTCTACACTCTTCTAAGTTTGGAAATTGATCACATGTATTTTTTACATTTTCAGATAAACACATGATATTACTATTTTGTAAGTAGTTTTCAATATCAGAACTACTTATATTTTTACTGCGATAGAGTTCTTCATAAAAGCTACACATTTCACCTAATATGTCATCATCCGTAGAAAGAGTGTCATTATTTTTATTTTTTAGTTCATAAATAGTATTCTGTGTTTGGTGCTTTTTTTCCAAGCCTAAAAAGAATTTCGTGTTTTTCTCCCCTTCATTTATCCATTTTGCGCGAGACCTAATTTGAGCGCCTTTTGCTCTTCTATCGTATAGATCGCTTAGTTGTCTTTCAAGAGTTCGCTTTTTATTCATATTAATTTCTAAATAAGGTAACGATTCTATCTCGATTATTTCCTTTTCTATGTTTTTAATCTGATCTTTGTAACTCTTTTGACTTTTTATTGAATAATGAATAGAAAATCGTTTAACCTCCTGTTTCAGCTGTTCCCATTTTTGCATACAAGTAACGCTTAATTTACTAATATTTTGAATAATGTCATATATTTTTTCCTTATAATCAGATTTTTCAAGTAAAGATGTATTAAGTTTCCAATAACCCGTTCCTCTTTCATTTTCGTGTAATTTAACGTTAAATCGTATAGCCTTATGATCTGACATTCTCGTTCCGTTAGAATGTGTACCGGGGATTTTACGAACTGAGATATTTTTAGCTTTTAAATATAAATATTTGCTTAGAAAAATGAAATCAATTCTACTTTTTGGTGTGTCAGTAGCATCGCACCATGTAAAACCGTCTGTATCATTCAGCTTATCCTTCCATATATCAACAACATGTAATTGAGCTAAAATTTCTTTAAGTAACTTGGAACTCCTATCTGTAGAGTTATTTAATTTACAATTAAAATCACCGCATACTGCAATATTTGTTGCATTATTTGAGTAATTATTAATAAAAGATCTCATTCTTTTAAAAAACTGTACTCTGTATGTTTCATTATTAGGTGCATATATGTTAACTAAAGTTAAATCTATATCACCAATTTTAACATTGATTAGTAATTTACGTCCATCATTAGATCTATGTATGGCTAGGATTTCTATTTCTAAACCTTTCCGAATTAAAATGGATACTCCTCTGCTAAGGGGGGAATCTGAGTAACAGTGTATAGATTTCCCAGGCCATATAGAATTATAAAGAAATTCATTACGTTCGACATACTGCGTTTCTTGTATAAAAGCTATATCAACTTTTGAGTCGCTAAGCCAATTATAAAATTTAAGTCGTTTTTCTTTTGTATTTAGACCTCTAACGTTAGCAGAGACAAAATTAAACTGATCCATGGTTTCTCATAAAAATTATGAAAATAGATATGCTAATATAGATATACTACAAAAAAAATACCGTAATTAATTCTCACATTCAAGAGGAAATTGAAGCTCATATCACTGTCCGTCTCTAAAGTAATGGTCCTGTTTATAAGGAATGAAGTTATCCATCACCATCGCGTTTCTTGGAATCGCGCACTTGGCTTTTAGGAGAGGATTTCCTGCTACCGGAACAACTGCGTTTCCTTGGGTTCTTCAGCTCTTTAAGCATTTGCGAGATATTTGACTGGGATTTAGTTTTTTCTTTTGGCGCAGTTCTCGGAGCGGAGTGAGAGCGACCTGTGGCGCGGCGCATACGCGAAGCAATTTCGGAAATGATATGACCAAGTTTGTTTGATCCAGGCCATGCACTAGAATGTGCATGGCCTCTAGATTTAATATTTGACTACTATCGTACCTATAGATTCTATGAACTAGACTATAAACACGAGGCACGATTTTTACTGCGAAACTGAAAGGGTCAAATAAAACCACATTGTCTAAAATTTAAATGACAATAACATTCGCAGGGGTGAATACGGAAGGAATGAGATTTGTAAGAGATTTTGGAAGACCGGCAAATTCTAGAGATTTATTTAATATTGAGCAGAATTGAAATCTTGTACAGTCAGTTCAAGCATATCTTTTACAACATACACCATAGCATAGCATAGCATAGCATTGAAATCTCATAGCATAGCATTGGAATCTCATACCATAGCATTGGAATCTCATACCATAGCATACAATCTCATAGAATCGCATTCGTTATATCATACCATAGCATACCATACAACATTATTTTAACTCGGTTTTAAATGTTTTTATTTGAAAAAATAAATGGTTACATGATAGATTTGTTGTAAACTTTGGCTTCTTATTATTTCACTTCGAAATGTGTGGAACTCTTCTGTGTATGGAGGCGTTTTTGTTCAAATCTCATAGCATAGCATACCATACCATATCATTAAGCCCTTCATTTTAATTTCTCATAGCATAGCATACAAATCTCATAGCATATCATTAAAATCGCATACCATAGCATAGCATTAAATTGTAAAAGATATGCATAAAATGACTGTAAGGGGACTGCCGTTCAAATGCATGAAAAGCTCCCCACTAACATTTGGTCTGATTGACAGATATTTTTTCAACCATAATACTGGACATATAGAGTTTTTTGCTGGCTCCAATGTTATCAATACTCCCTTTCCTGACTGATCTGTTTTTGAGAAAGGAATTTTTAATAACTCTATGTAATCCTCCCCCGATTTGTGTTTTGTTTTAAATTTAAAATGTTTAATACAAATGATTTGATTTTTGCAATTTGAATTAGCAGTAAATTCACCAACTCGTAAGAAACCATGATACGCCAAAGAAAATGCCGATGAAAAAAGGATAGACTCAAACTTTGACGAGCATACTAATGATGTTACATTAATAAGTTTTTTGAAAATGTTTTTTGTAATCGGAAGTCTGCAATATTTTGAATGTTTTGACCTTCTGATTCATTCCAGTAATTTTCTGACTAAAAAATTTTGTGAGTTGTCCGAGGCTCCTACAAGTTTGTATTTAAAACCAATACCGGATATATAAGAAGAAATAGTAGCATGGGCTAAACCTTTAAGCGATAGATGAGCAATAAAACTGCAAATGTGTGAAACAGGGGGAGGCCAAATTAAATTGAGTTCGTATAACGGCCTGAATTGCTCAAAACTTCTTACAATAGATGAGTAAGAATTTTTTGAGTTTGGTGCTATTGAATTAAGCGATAAGCGTTTTATTTCAGCTTCGAGATTATTTCTATAAAATCTTCTGGAATCTGGATAGGGTGTGGCCTGGATTTTGGGGCAAGAGCTCGAAATTTGGTCCACCGTTTGCGTGAAATAGAATCGGCAATAGAATTGTTATAACCAGCAATTTGACAAGCTTTAAAGTAGATCTTACGAATCATGGAATGTAAAACTAAAGGCCGAACCAATTCCATAACCCTAACTGACTTTGACGATTTTTTTGTTAAAAATGGAAACTAAAGCTTTGTCGTCAGTGTGAAATTAAATCTTTTTGTCACAAAATTGAGTCTTAAATAAATCAACTGCAAGAACAATTGGCACTAATTCCAAAAAAGTTATATCTGACATAATGACTGGAGTGCTTAATTCCGCACATAGCATCACAAAATCTTCTATTTAATGCTCTAGCTGATCATGGAATTGCTTTTGCGCAAAAGTTAAGAGAACTTACTAGTGATTGTAACTTTCCAAGAGTAACTTTTTTTTGGTAACATTTCTAAGAGTGCTGTTTCTAAAGTCAATATTTTGTCATTAGGAATTGTAATAATCATATTATCTGTATCTATTACAATACCTAAGAAACTAATAACAGTTTTAGGTCCCTCTGTTTTATCTTCCGCTAAGGGAATACCAAATTCAAAACATGTTTTTCTAAATGAAGACATCAACAATTCACATATTTCAGAGGTGTCTCCTGCAAATATAAAATCGTCTAGTAATGATTCAGAGTGTGAACTCCAGTTTTCACTTCAACTACCCACTGAACAAAATATGCAAATTTTCCCCAAAGGGCACAACTAATTAAACATCCCATTGGTAAGCACATATCATAGTAGTAAAAATTATTGAATTTAAAACCAAGGAATTGGTGATCTGAAGGGTGAACTGGTAGCAATCTAAATGCTGACTTAACATCCATTTTTCCTAATACAGCACCCTTACCTAGTGAACCTACCATTTCTAAAACCTCATCAAAAGAAGTATAATGTACAGAACATGCTTTCGGATCTATAAAATCATTTACACTGAAATCAGCAGGATGTGAAAGATAAAGGATTTTAAACGCCAACCACCATCTATTTTTGCAACCACCCCAATAGGCGATAACCTTAAATTAAACAATGGTTCAGTATCAAAGGGACCTGCTATCCGACCCAGTGAAATTTTTTTGTCAATCTTTTCTTTCACTTCATTAGGATGATCATGTACAGAAACTAAATTATTACAGGTTGTTGACATTCGCGGACCTTGATATTGTAGAAAAAATCCATACGTAAACCCATTTCTTTATTCAAAAGCAACAGATTGATTGGGATACATTGCTAGATAAGGACACATACTTTTTAGTCCCCTACCGGTTTAACCGGAGGGGACTATAGCTTTCCTCTGCGTCCGTCAGTCCGTCTGTCTGTCCGTCCATCTGTCTGTCCCACTTCAGTTTTCCGTTGTTTTTTTCTGCATGCGTTTGACGAATGATGTGAAACTTGCTGAGCAGCTTCAAAATATCAAACAGCAGACCAAGTTTATACTTTTGTAGCGTCTGGTCAACACAATTTTCAGAAATTTAATTTTTTTCATTCCAAATTTTTTAATGATCGGGTTCGTTATCGGGCTCGGTGTGTACTAAATGAACGAGGACATTATGTGGTCAGTAAAATAATAAATAATATCGTGCATTATTTGTATTATTACATTTATCATTTCTAATAACAAACAAATAAGTTCTGTATTATGGTGTCAAGTATTGTGTAAATTTTAACGGCAGGGTTTTATCATAATTATTATTACAATCGGGTTCGTTATCGGGTTTGGGCTGTTGAACAATAGACTAGACTTCTGTGTTTCCTTTGCTTCAAATATGTATTTTTTTAATGGATTTTAGAGATTGTTTGCTGTTTATTATAATCATTTTTCATAATTTCATACTTTACAATTACTACATTTATGATAGGGAATATTTAATATACAGGGTCTCAAACTTTTGCCATTCTCAATCAAAGGGGTTACCGGTAGGGGACGTGTATTGCTTATGCAATACTCTCAGAATGCTTGTTACATTAACTGGAGTTGAACCGGTTTTTGCCACGAATGGAGTTAGGCTGGTGTCTATAGCCTGACTGACGAAAATTTGATGAGGCTGATTGTGAAGCTTGAAAGTGTTTTGAATTGGGAAATTCTTGTAAAGATTATTTGTCAAAACAATGGATAGCAGGGTGTTTGTTTTGACATTTTAAACATTGATGTTGATATTGACAGTTTTGTAAACGACAGACAAAACCTTTGTAATTGTATTCATAACAAAATGTTGGACTGGTTTGATTGTTTTTTCAATACTGAATGCACATTTGGAGTAATGTAAAGAAGCCATAACTCCTGGTCAATTTTCTCTCATGATATTGAATTGTCTTTAGCTTTTTTCAGACGAAACTGCCAGTCTGGCGGTCATAATCTCTCCAACCCAATCCGCCGGAAACACGACTGGCGCCGAGTTTAACATTTGCTATATATTTGATTAGACTGTGAGTTTCATCAATATATGCGGACAAATAAATACTCATGAAAATGAAAAAAAGCATCCAACCAAGCATCAATTGTTGTAATTTTGATTACATATGTAGGTTTCAATGTAAATTGCCCAAATTCTTTTTGATATGATGGTTTCAATGGTTTTGTTTAACTCTGGAAGCATCCTCTCAGCCACGGATGACAACATCTTCCAAGTCCGTGGTGGTACTTGGTCCAGCTCGTCCGTGATTCGGCGCAGTTTCCTGGGCTTTATCCGGGTCCACCGCCTTGCATTTTCTTTTTACTCCCGGTAGTCTTGCTTTCCCGGAAAATTTCCTTTTGGCGTTTGACACCCTCCCCCTTCCTCAAGGGAGTGCGATTTCTGCCTCGGTTGCATCGAATCTCAAAATAACAGAATAAAATTTGATAAGAAATTGGTTTATACTTAACTATAAGATTCAATATTTTAGTTAAATTCATAAAAATATTGATTATGCTGAATTCATTAATATGTACAGACTGTGGACAAAAGTATCGGAACGATTTACGACGTCGCGCAGTTTACGGAATATACTCCAGTTTGATTCGATACCGAAAATGGCCGTAGTATATAAAAGCTAAAAAAATAAATTACATCCGTTTTAAAGAGGAGACAATTTTGCACCTTTCTATCTAAAATAAAGCTTATTTGTAAAAACGTTCCTTAATATTTTGTGATATAACCCTTGGCTCTCCGTACTGCAGCGATTCTTGAAGGGAGGGATTGATACAAATTTTGAATGGTCTCACAATCAAAACGGGTCCAAATCAAAAATATGTTTTCATACAATTGTTCCACAGATGTTATTTCATGCACAGACTGCTCTATTTTTCGTGTTATCTTTACCATAAAATCTCAATAATGTTTATATCTGGGCTCTGCGCCGGCCACTCCATCGTATTGATATGGTTGTCTTCCATGAAAGTATCAGAAGGTACATTTGACCCCTTATCAGATATATTTTAATATAGAAAATTTTCCTATTTTCTACATATTGTGTCTTTATATTGTAATTGTGTTTCAAACTATTTCTGGAACAAAATGCACAAAAGTAACTAATATCTTTTTGTCACTATAAATCCCATTTCGCCGCAAGGAAATATTTTCTATCACTTGATAATCTGCTTCGTAAATATTCACACTTTTCATGGCGACGACCAAATATCTATCTAGTTAAGGTCAAACAAATTTTACGTAACAAATCACTTTTCAATTAGAAATTTCTTTTAATGTTTGATCTACTCAAATAGTGTCAGGTCATCGGATTAAGCCCCTTTGTCTGAACCCACGCTATACCTATCTTTTTGTCAAGACGCCCTCGCAAGGGAATCCTTTCTTATTTTTATTGATATAATAAGTAATTAACCTGTTATGTACCTCACCTGGTCTAAGTCGATTTTTGTCCCAAGATCCCAGCGCGTCACTTTATGCTGGACCCTTGTGGAATAAATATCTTTATCGTATATCGACTCCATTTATCAATTACAGAAAACCAACCTCTAACAACAACAACCCAAAGCACGAAATACTCTTTGTGACGAAATATTTTTACGTGACAAATACTTTTTCGTGACAAATGGTGGAAGAACACGGTTCATCCCTTTGAAAAGTCAGCTAGCAAGCTCCAGGACCTATAGCCTTGACAAACTGATGACTGGAGAACAAGTCCCTCTGAATACTGAAGGAGAACAACCAGGACATTGGCCTCGACAAAGATACTGACAGCAGGACCAACAACAACCATGGTGGCAGTCGACATGACACCCTAAGCAATGGCCTACAAGTCAACAGACGCCACAGCTGACATCAAAGCAACCTCAACAGCCAACTCAGCGATGGGCTCCACAACATTAGTGACAGTCCACACTACATCATCCTGTCACTGCAACGCGACAGTGGAACCAGTCTCCAAGGCAATGACCTCCACAACAACACTGGTAGCAGTCTCCACAATAACCAGCCCAGCAACCATGGCAACGACCTCCAGTACAACAGTGGAAGACCACACTGTGTCCTCCCTTCACTGTGACAGTGGTACCAGCCTTCAAGACAATAATGGCCACTACAAACTTTTGCTACATAAAAGACTGTGTTTAAGGTGGTAAGTCTTGTTTTCCAAGACATTCTTACCCTTCATACAATTCCTTTTTTTTTCCAAAATGTACAACACAAGGAGTCATTCACACAACACGTTAAATTACTTTCATCAGACACCAAAATACATCAGTACCATTATAATCACAAAACACCAATTCACAAAATGTACTTATCTAACTAATAGTCACTGACACTGCACGTTCCTCAACAAAAAAACCCAGTCTACTAACATACTTACAGACCCAATTTCAACACTCCTTTACAAAACCTTACAAGTGTTTAATAACAAGCATGCACCCTGATTCTCTCAAAACTTGTCCGGTTGCAGTGTTTAACCAGAGCTTGCATGTTTTTACGAATGAATTTAAGTTGTTGCAAGTCCTAATCTTTGACAGCTTTGTCTACATCCTTACTTCTCTCTTTGCTCACTGAGCCACTCGTTATGTATACTTGTACATATTTAACATTATTTTCTTTCCATAGAACTAATGTTAACAGTTAAACCTAACCCTTAACTTGAGCAATATTGACAACTATACATAACTCCTGATCTATCTGATCTTAACTTCCTTCCCTAGGTCACTGGGACTACCTAACACTTTCCTATTCACCTGCATTGTTTTGAATGAATTAACTGCATGTTCTTGGGCATACTTACATTTTTACTAATACATGACCTCATTTTACTCAAACAGACCTGTGCACATTATCTGTACTCACTAACAACTTTACACCACCACAATAAACCCTCAACTCACAACTGGTACTGACTGCATGCTTCATCCTGTTTGCTCTGACAACCTGCATACCCAACATTTGACCATCGATAGTCCAACAATTCAAAACAAACACACCAACAAATCGGTCAACATTCTACAAAATTTCACCTTTCACCTTCAAAGCATCAAACTCCAATCAATGTAACACCAACCTGCACAACATACTTCTTGTTATATTCGACTCCCATTCAGAGTTTCAAATTTATTCAATGATTTTTATGGGAAAGAATCTTGGAACACAATACTTCCAGTGTAAAAGTGTGTATGTATTCCCTTAAAATAGTGTACACCCATGAATTTTTTCATTCGCTCATTTGTTGTACAACTGTTACTTTGTACCATACATGTGTAGTTATTTTTCAGATTTTTGTATATAGTAAAGTTGTATACTTCGTACTTTGAGATGCTTTTATCTCATCTGTACTGATGTATCTTTATTTTGAACTTCAACATCACCATTGGTTTTGAAATTTTGTTATTTTTTTCACTCATTAACCAATTTTAATAGTCTCCATGTTGTTTTGTTATGTTTTTTAAAATATTTTTTGCCAAGCATAATCAATTATGCTGTACTATCACATCACCATAGATGTTGATATTTTTTACCAGCATCAACCACTGATGCCCTATTCTCACATCATAGATGTTGATATTGATCCCAGCGCGATGCTGATATTGATCCCAGCGCGTCACTTCATGCTGGACCCTTGTGGAATAAATATCTTTATCGTATATCGACTCCATTTATCAATTACAGAAAACCAACCTCTAACAACAACAACCCAAAGCACGAAATACTTTTTGTGACGAAATATTTTAACGTGACAAATACGATTTCGTGACAAAAGTTTAAGTAGCCCTAGAACGATGAACTGGTGCATTATCATCTTGAAATATATAATTATTGTCAGGAAAGTGTCTTGCTATAACTGGCCATAGATTGTTGTCTATAATTTGAATATATTTATCTGAATTTATGTCTATATCCACGCGTGTTAATGTGCCGACGCCATGATAGGTTATGCAACCCCACACCATCACGGTAAGTTTCTTGTGTTTTACAGGTGAAATACACTCTGGCCTGAAGGCTTCGTCGCTTTTCCTCCAGATATACACTTTGTTGTCAATACCTATAACAATTTGACTCTCGTCTGAAAAAATGACCCTTTTCCAGTCATTGTTTGTCCATGCTGATTTTGCTCGACACCATGCTACTCTCCTCTGTGTGTTTACTGGGGAAATTCTTATTTTTTTCTTACAAACACAGCGACGATATTTCTGATTCTTTAGAAAACGCCACACAGTCTTTTTAGACACAATTCTGTATTCATTGTTGTTGAAATTATCCGTAACATCAGCCAATGGAGTTTTCCTGTTAGCTTTAACTTGCCGTAAAATTTTTCTTCCGTCGCAATCGCTCAGACTTTTCTTTCGACCTGTTTTGGGGCTGTTTTAACAGTTCCTCGTTTACAAAAATTTCTGTAAACTCGTTGGATAGATTAAGACTGGTGTTCCAACGTCTTAAGGACTGTGGCATCAAATTGTCACCAAAGAAGTGCTCTTTATTTAAAAAGAGAGTGAAATATGTGGGTCATGTGGCATCTGCCAGTGGTATTGAACCTGATGACGAGAAAGTCCTAAAGGTCAAAGAGTGGCCTACACCCACCAAACCGGAGGAAGTAAGGAAATTCCTAGGATTTGTAGGATACTACAGGAAATTCATCAGAGATTTTTCAAAGATAGCACGACCCCTCACAAATCTTATACCCTCCACAACTAGATCCAAGACAACGATGAAGAAGAAAACAACAATTCCTGAATGGAAATGGGAACAAAAGCAGGAGGAGGCTTTTGCGACACTTTAATATTGCCTGACATCCTCACCCATTTTATCCTATCCAAACTTTGATTTACCATTCGAAGACCATACCGATGCCAGTTCAGTTTGTTTAGGAGAGATCTTGTACCAAAAGCAGGATGGACATCACTATGTTATTGCCTATGCGAGTAGAGGACTCAGTAAATCAGAGAGGAACTACCCAGCACATAAATTAGAATATTTGGCAATCGAAATGGGCTATAACAGAAAAATTCCAGGACTATCTATATGGAAAGAAGTTTACTGTAATTACTGACAACAATCCACTGACATACATTTTATCCACTGCAAAATTAGATGCAACAGGACACAGATGGGTGGCAGCATTGGCAGCTTTTGACTTTGATATACTGTACCGACCAGGTCGCAACAATTCAGATGCAGATGCGCCTCACGGTTACCTTGGTTAGAGTGTAAGGATGATTACCTGCCAATCTCAACAGACTGCATCAGAACAGTATCAAGTGTCCATATTCAGCCCTATGAACCTTGCATAGAGAGCATAAGTTTCGACAGTGAAACACTTCAACCTCTGATGTCAATAGAGTGTCAACTAGTACACAAGTTTGACATTGAGAAAGCACAACACCAGGATTCAATTATTAGAGACTGGATTTATTTTGTTGAGCAGCAGATGTTTCCAAGCAAACATGAATTGCCACCCACACAGGAATCGACTATCCTCAGAAAGAACTTTAACAGATTCAAGATCATTGACAGGAAACTTTACAGAGAAACAACATCAGATTCTGAAACACAGCAACAACTTGTAGTTCCACCGGAGTTAGTTAATGAGGTGTTAAGGTCATCACATAACAACCTTGGACATCCAGGTAGGGGTAAGACAACTTCCTTTATCAGAGAGATTTTTTTGGCCCGGGATGACGTGTGACATCGAAGAATGGATAAAAGGATGCAAAAGATGCCTGTTGAGGAAATCACCAACAAACAACAGAGCTCCTTTAGTCAACATTCAAAGTTCTGAACCTTTGGAATTAGTTTGCCTAGATTATCTCACATTAGAAACATCAAAAGGTGGATATCAACACATACTGGTTATAACAGATCATTTCACCAAATATGCTGTTGCCATACCAACTAGAAACCAAACTGCGAAAACAACTGCCGAAGCCTTTTACAACAATTTTGTACTTCAATACGGACTTCCAAAACGTTTACACTCAGACCAAGGTGCTAATTTCGAATCCAAACTTATCAGGGAACTTTGTGACCTCACAGGAATAGAAAAATCAAGAACAACCCCATATCATCCAATGGGCAGTGGGCTCACTAAGCGCTTCAACAGAACATTGCTCCAGATGTTGGGAACTTTAACAATTGAACAGAAGCAGAACTGAAAGAAGTATGTTGGTCCTATGGTGCATGCTTACAACTCTTTACGGCAAGAAACCACTGGCCATACTCCCTACTTCCTGATGTTTGGAAGACAACCCCGGTTGCCAGTAGACATATCATTTGGTCTGGACAATACCAAGCAAACCAATGGTGAGAAGCAGCCAATGAGTAGTTATGTTTCAGATCTGAAAAACAGATTAGAAAAAGCGCACGAAATAGCTTTAAAAGCTACAAAGACTGCTCAAGAGAAGCAAAAGACATGTTATGACAAAAGAGTGCGGGGAAATAACATCGAAGGTGGAGACAGAGTACTTGTTAAGATACTGGCTTTTGATGGCAAGCATAAGCTTTCTAATGAATGGGAAGAACACCCTTATATAATTCCGTCAAAGCCAAATCCTGACATTCCTGTCTTTATTGTGCAGAAAGAGAATGGTGAAGGGAGGCAAAGAAACCTTCATAGAAATCTCCTGCTCCCAGTAGAGATCTTCAACTCTGAGGATCATGTAGAATCAAAACCTGTTCCAGCTCCAAGGAAGAAGAGAAATATCCCTGATAGCAACAGACACCCTGTAGTATTAGAAAGGGATGCTGAATCAGTGGATGATGATGTTGATGATGAATCGGATGTTTTTTTATTTCCACAAAGAAACCAAAATCAGTGCCTAGGCCAACAACATGTATCCCACGTGTCTCTTTTGATCAGACTGGTGACGACCAGAATGACAAGAGAGGACAGGTTATGGAAGCCGAGGGAGACGCCTCTCATCCCGTCATTGAGGAAAGTGTTTCCATACAAGAAGCTGATGAAGCTAGTGTAGCTAGTCAAATGAGTACAAAATCATTTTGACATGAGGTTTTAGGTGGAGCTGATGATGTAAGTTCATCTAATATTGAAGTTACAGGGCAAGATGAAATTAAAAATACCAATCCCAGTGACAATTCAGAAAACATGGTAAATAAGACTCCAATACCTCCCCCTCGTAGATCCAAGAGAACAACGAAACCACCCCAGTGGATGCGAGATGGAGAATATGCTGTAAATATGGTTTGCAGGGCAATGTAAAATGCAGTGTTAGATAAGACATAAGGTGCATCTAAATCAGTTGTTTTTAATCTATAGTTTAAGTATTTTCCTTTACTATTACGTACTCGTATACTCCTAGTGCAATGACGAGGACGTCATTTTATATGGAGGGGGCATATGTGATGGTGTGTTTTATTAGTTTAATTTAATTTGTCATATTGTTTTCGACATATTCAACATATCTGCAACTTTCTGAAAAGAATTTCCCTTCTGAACCAATGCTACAACTGATTCTTTAACACCATCTGATGCATATTTACGATTTGCAGCCATGTTGTTTGTGGATGAATTTACTTACTATAATTTGCAGACGACAATATCTGACGTAGCTAATATAAACATGAAGACGTCATTTTAAAAATACCCGAGGTGTACCATTAAATCGTGTCTACACCGAAAACACCCGCGGTAAATAACGCGAACATGTGAATTTTTGTCTAACGCAACGTAATTCGTTCCGATACTTTTGTCAACAGTCTGTATGTACCCAGAGCAGGGGCTAAACATTTTTTCAAATAATCGCAAAAAATGCTTTTTTCAATAAATTTTGCCTTTTATTAATCATGATATATAATTTATATTTATATTACAATAAAATTGAAAGAAAAAAAGAAATCTGAAAAGGAAATTTGTTTTTAAAGCAAAGACATAAAATTTGCACCCAACTCTCGAATTATTATTATTATAACATTTATATAGCGATAAATATAATAAAATTACTCTAAACCGCTTTACAAAATAAGTTAATACTAAACAATGAGCATACACAAATAAAATTGATTGAGTTTTTATAAGCATATAAATCTATAAAAAGAGGATTACATATTGAAAATAGGCTAAACAGTTTTTAAAATATTCATAAAACATTTTCAGCACAGATTAAACACTGAAGATCTAATTAAACTGATGAAAGGGTCAATTATAAACCGCTAATCTAAAAAGATGTGTCTTGAGTAACTTTTTAAAACTGGTCAGATTTTCTTCGAGTCTTAAAACTGCGGGAATTCAACAGCTAGGAGTGTGATGACGTCAAATATAAATAGAACGACGTCATGTATGGTATGTCATTACGCGCAAAAATTATGGCGCTAATCATGAGTCAAGCAAAATATGATATTACTATAATAATTTGATTTGTTTTATATTCTAAATAAATCTTATTAAGCTGCAATCGTCCTTGTTGGAGCATTCTGACATTGCGAACCATTCCATTAACTTCACCGTTCTCCGATAACGTCGCCGGCGAAGCAACGTTAATTGAAAGCGCCCTTGGAGCTCGCTTCGCAGCGCCGGCGAGCTGCAATCGCTATTAAAATCAAAGCGTCCGCGAGTATGGAAAAATCTTATAAAGCTCGAAGGATTAGAAGTTAATGAAAGATATGATCACGTACTGACTGTAATGATCACCTTAATAGTTAAAGTGTGATTCCTTTTTTTTTTTATATTAAAATCATTTTTCAATAACTGTACTTACAATTAAAATTATTGATATTTTTTTTACATTATTTTGATCACCTACTGCAAAGCAAACGCGTACGTTTTTGGCAATAGAATTCTTAAAAAAATTGACTCTTAGTTTTATCACTGACAAAGATTCTGGAGAATGTAAATATATACCGATTAATAGTAAAAATTGGTAGATTTCAGGATGAAGTTTAACATGTAAAACTGTTAACAAACGACGCATGACCAATGGCAATAGGTTCCCCGAGTGACTCAAGTGATCTAGAAAAATCACATGTTCATTAAATGGCAATATTTGTCACACCCCTCCAAAAAATGCGTCGTTTGTTAACAATGTCATGGCCTCATGGACATCACAACTATATACACTAGGCAAAATTGCTAACGCACCACTTACTATTTCTTTGATTGTTTCAGATCTGAACGCAAGAAAGATTGATTAGTATATTATTTAAATAGTTTATTATAATACGGAAAATGAAACATCATTTGTTGCAAACTTATTGACCAGTAACTTTGTGTACTGTTTATGAAACATTAGTACCCCCGCCCCATTATGTGATTCACATATCACGATCGGGTGTGAACTTTATTTGCTCGGATAAATGCGATGTGTCTGTCTTGTCGCGTAGTAGTTACGCGGCGCTTTGAAATTCTTGCTCGGTCCCTTACACTTCCGGTTTGTACAAATTCCCAGTACAACCCTGCAATTTCCGTGTAGTGCCTATTACACACTGTGACTACCTAAAAAGACATTGATTTTGTTAGATAAGCACGCTGTATCATGTTTGATCCAATATCACAGATAATCGTTAATTTATTTTAAAAAATTCTAACCTCTCTAAAGAAGCATCCCGCAGAGACAATACCAACTGCTCTGCCACGCTTTTCTGTGGTCAAACGCGGCATACCCCGTCAGGTTTTTTGTAATACATGCATCAATAATAAGAACACAAAAAGGAAAGTAAAGATTGATTTTTCCAAAAAAAGTGTGAGCACGATTTTAGCATTTCTAAAGAACAGTTACCCTTTGGTTAACATTGTATCCATTTATCCGTTTGGGCATTTAAATGTCTTACTTATTATTAAAGTAAACTATTTTAACATCCAATTTATTTTAAACAAATTTTCGGATGTAAATATTATTTTATTTTAAATGGTGCATTAGCAATTTTGTCTAGTGTACATGTAACAATAGTGGCCCCGTCTTAAGGCCTGATTTCTTCACCCTAGGTGAAGACAAATTATTTATTTTCATCCACATGTGTGGAAGTAGAGAAGACGATTTTTGAAAAATTGGCTTTTTTTGCATAATTGGCCCAGCCTATGATGTCTCAGGCTTGGTAAGGTCATACATTTCACAATTTAGATTCCTCTAATCCTTAAAATGCTACGAATTAAAAATGATAGCAATTGGTCTCCATGTGTTTATGACGTTGCAAGAAGTTAAAAAATGAAAAATTGTTAAAGGACGACGCACAACGCCGGACAGAGACCAATATTACTTCAAAATATATTTTATATAAAGTTTAACACTTGAAGTCAAAATTTGTTTTAAAATTACAAAAAAAAAAAAATGTTGCATAGATATGTATGCACTTGTATATGTTACAGTGTAAGGTGAATTTAAACGAAACGCTGAGAATCAAATGGATATTTCGTTCTACGTGAAATGTGTCTATCACCTTTTCTATGTTCACGGAGCAGGGCATGTTTTCCTCTTTTAAGTTTAAAAGAGTTTTGGTGCGAAGGAAAAACGATAAAATAAGGTGTAGGACGGAAAATACCACCACGAAAACAAACCAAAATTTCCTTTTGTTACAAACTTTTCATCACAAGAAATATTTTGGAAACGTTTATGACTGGTTTGTTACAGTCTTCAAAAGAAACCAAATCTGAGAGACGGATTGTTGATTAACAAACATAGATTACAGACATGTGTCGTCTACCCAGTGTTTAAACATTCTTCGACCATATAATTAACCACAAGCATTAAAAAGATATAGTAAGAGATAAATTTTTTTATAAAACTGTCACTTATTATTTTTATTATTAATATTAATAAATCGGGAATATTTGTATTCATGGAACAAAACTTTTAGTGCCACATATTATTAAAGTTTTTAACATTCGTTATTTTCTGTAAAATGGTAAGATAAACTTATTCTAATCCATTGCAATTTTTGACGGTCTTGCTCGGGAGAATAACGAGACTGCGTGAAATGTGAAACTGATATTAGATATTGACAACATGTAAGGTTAGTCTAATAAAGGATAAGGACTTGTTTATTGGCAATAAAAATTGTTTGGTAGTATTATCTCTGACAACTTAGGTAATTGGTTTTCAATAAATGCAACTTTTACCTGCAAAAAATGTGCACAAGATTGTTCAATTGGCAATTCTTTTATAAAAAAAAAAATACCACACACAAAATTAGCATCGCACATGCACTTTGTCTTGATTCTGTTTACTACATACACGCCTGGGACAATAAGGTTGAAAAAGAAAGTCCGAACTATCAGCAAAAATTGCGACAACGATAATTTCATAGATAGGTCCCTCATAGGTGACACTGTAAGCTATAAGGAAGTTAATGTTTGATCTATGTATAGAGGATCGTAAAAGAACAATTAAAAGTCCAATTTTAATTAGATTACATCTTATTCAGACGCATTTTCTCCTAACGTTAGCTTTGAAAAGACGTTTTCAAATGATACAATAAACTCAATAGCAACATTATTAAGATTCCAGCTATTTTTTTCACATTTATATGTAAGTCCAAAGATGCGTCTAAAATGATCTGCTATTAGGTTCAAATGCGTAGGTTACTAATTAATTCAAAAAACGATTTACTTGGGCATGTTATGTTAGTTTTAAATAATTTCCGATAGTGTGTCTGGGAGTGAATTTTTTTTACTCCAATTTCTTTATCCCAGAAAATCAAAGTATGTTTTCGTTTTCTGCTTAGTTTTTAAATTAAACGCAGACACTCCTAATTCGGTTCCACTATAGTACAAACATACGACAATTTTATCATTTTCGTGTGTATCAGGAGGCACTTCCAAAACCAGCGAGCCCAACCTAGTACAGGAGTTGTCAGTCACGTATTCAGGATGTGGAACGGAAGATGCGTACACTTCTAGCAAAGAGTGTGACTGTCCACGATGTAAACTGTATTCTTTCCCTGTTCTGATATCATAGAGGGACACTCGTTCACCAACACTCAAGTGAACATCAAACACATCATCACATATGAGTTCTCCATTGATGATACGTTTTTTTCTTGGATCGCTTAAACCTTCCTTAAATGGAGCCATCATCGCTATTCCATAAGTGTATTTACACACTCTCGCAACAATGGCATGGGGATCATGGCCAAACAATACAGCTCCTTTCAAGATGGAAGCAGCAGATTCAGGAGGATGAATAATTTGGAGATTTGGAAAATGAGTTTCGAAAGAATCTCTGACCACACGACTTTCGGCATACCCACCAACCAAAAGTAGGACACTAACACCAGAAACTTGTTCCTTTTCTAATAAAGACTGAATATGCCTCACAATACATGAAATTGATTTGTTAAATAATCGATGGAAAGTCTTTGGGAAAACCCTTAATTTGTCTTGAATTAACATTATTTCTCCATTAAATTTGGTTTTCAATAGTCCTTGGAAATCCTGTCCACTCCGATGTTTGTAATGGTCCACTAAAGACATTGGTAGCTTTAATGACAAAGGTGTATCCTTGTCAGGCTCAAAAAAGCGTTTCTTTAATTCGAATGCCTGAAGGAGATCAACCACATCTGCTGTAAATTGGTTTTTAAACTCCTCAAATACCTCAAGGCCAAAAATACTGACAAGAAGTGCACGAAACTCGTCATCGACTGTGGAACCTCCCCATGGCCCACCTGTTGGTTGATATACTTCCTCTAAAGCACCGTTTTCGAGAACTCTGTGAACGGTTATGTCAACAGTTCCACCTTGTTAAATAAACCAATATATTTTGATTAACATTGTTGCACATCTTTTAATTATATCCTTCAACAAGAATATCAACAAATCTTACCACCAAGGTCGACAACCATGTATTTATTTTTTGGTCTAAAGACGTCGAATTTTTCAGCATAGTGATGGACTGCCGGTTTGTATGTTGGAAGATGTTGACAATACAACGAAGCAGCTTCAGGTTCAATAGCCAGTGTCAAGTTTCTTCTTTCAATACCAGCCTTTATTCAATAAAACAGAATTTTTTTCATATATGTTGTTTTTACACATAAAGTGAAACTCGTGAATAAACTTTCTAAAAAGAAAACCATTTTCACATTTAATATTTACATTCTACTGTGTTTTTCCATACAGTAGAAGGAAAAATTCAAAGATACAGAGAAAAAAAATAATAATAAGAGACTTGAACATTAAGGAGTGAATATAGATGATGATGAATGTTCCAAACGTTGAAATATATCTTTCCAATAGGTATCAAACAAGTGGTAATTACAGTTTTTCATAAGCCAAAGTTTTTTTCATAAACAGTCTTTTGGTTATAGATTTCTTAATGATATTTACATTTATCCTTGATGTTTTCATTTTACTTTGCAGAATATATTGTTTTGCGAAAAGAATGATTAAATTTTTTTACCTATGAATTTCTGTATTATCATATTTTCCAAAAAGAATTGTACATTTATCAAAATTTGATTGTAAACCAAAGATATTTGTCATCCATTTCACCAATTCAATCGAAATTTCTTTCACTAAATAACAGTTGACAAAGATATGTTCTATTGTCTCAGGGGTACGTTGACAAAAGTAACACAATGAAGAATTTACTATCCCTACTCTATGTAAATATTAATTAGTTGGCAAGATCCTATGTAATAATTGGTATTTTAAAAAGCCACAATAATTTTAAAATCCTTTGTGCACTTAAAGGGCATACAATAAAATTTTCCTCCATTGTTTTTTAGTTAATTCGGTTTCTGGCATCCATTTTGTTTCAGATTTTGGATAAGTTCTTTTCTTTGATATTAAGAGGTTGTACAGGTCACTGCAACCCCTTATAAATCTACAAAATATTTCTACTGTATTTGGATAACAAATATTACAATTCTTAGTTTACTGGATTTTTTAATGCGTTCACATAATTTTGTAATGCTTTTGGTAGACCGAAATATTGAACAAAATTTGTTTAAGTTGAATCTGGTTTTTTTCAGCTTATTATAACTAAACATCTGATTGTCATTTTCATTCATATCCCCTATACATATAAAACCTTATTTGAAAAAAATCCTTACGGCAAAACTGATTTATTGTCGATTTTAATATGATTATACCTTATGTGTTCATTAAACATTCTATCACAATTTTCTTTTTGCATCAATAATTTTTGTCCAACATTGTAAAACGTCTTTCCAAAATCTATTGTTTGAATTTTTTTATAGTCATATTAGTAACATCAATACCAAATTTCATCAATGTTTGCATATTATATCCAAAACTAGCTTTATACAAGTTTGTCCATTTTGAATTTGAAAATATAAGCAATCTAATCCAGATTGATTTTAGTGCTATCAAAATTTTTTTAAAAATCTATCATTTTTAATCTGCCATTCTCATATCCTTGAATAATATCGTTTAATCTGGAAAAGAGTTTATCAAAATTTATATTTAACATCTTTTCCAGATTTACTGAAAAACTAGTACCCAAAAGATTAAACCTTGTGTAAAATTCAGTAAATTTCCATCTAGAGTGATGATAAACTTCTTTTGAGATTTTTTTTACATCTTATCCACATTAATTTTGTTTTAGTAAAGTTTATCTTTAATCCAGACACATTTGCATACACATCTAGTGTTTGGAGAATTCCTTCATGAGATTTTGGAGAGCCGTCTTTGTTAAGCGAAGTATCATCTGCATACTACGATATTTTGTATTCTTCCCCGTCTATATTTAAGCCCTTTATATCTTTTTTATTTCGAATGAAGATACAACGAATTTCAGCACAGAGTATAAATAAATATGGAGTAATGGGTTCCCCTTGTCTACATCCTCTCTCTGGTTGGAAATATTCAGATATAATGCCATTTTGTATAATGCATGAAGTTATCTTGTTGTAGAAAACTTCTATCCATTTTTTAATTGATATACCAAAATAAGAATACTCTAAAGTTTCGAAAAACATTTCCAACACACTGAATCTTTCAGTGTAGTTCATAATAATGATGATATCATTTAAAAGTCTGATATTTTTCAGATAAGAAAGAGATATGACGCATTATACGCCCACTCCCTGGTGATAAAATGTAAAAAATGTAATTTCTTTCAGTCAGCTTCAACAAAAAAAATTTAAGGCCATGTACATGCGTATGTAAATATATTTAATTTCAGTTTACATTTTCATCACTGCTGTACCTATAAATATCTAGCCATGCCGTTGCTTTCTTATTTCTGTTTTATAGTATAGGTTAAGAAAAGCAGTTTGGAAAAATTTCGGACACAGTATATACAAAAACAAGAGGCCCATGGGGCCACATCGCTCACCTGAGCACCAATGGGCGTTCAAAAGATATTGTGCCATATGGCCCTCGGTAGAATAACAAAAAAATAAATATTGTAAAGTATTCAAATTTTACACTTATTTTTGCATACACGTTATCTTTGACATTGTACCTTCATGAAATACTGTTTTTACACAGAATAAGAAAATCCTACGCAAGATGTAGAACTAAATATTTGGTAGGGGCACACTGTTATATAACTTCTAATTCCCTGTATTTTTGTTCCGCCCCCTCCCCCACTTAGTAAAGCGATCAAAATATATGAGAGCATATAGGTACATTTTCTTCCTCAACTACTTACTAGTTATTGTATTTTCTTTTAAATATAACAGTTATTGTACTTTATCAAAAAAATCCTACATGTATATATGTGAAGAAGAAAATTGCACCTCAATTTCTCAAATTAAAAATATTCAACAATTTAATTTGTATTCTCCATTATAATTAAATGACTGTTGTTTACCTGTGACTTTTATAACTTTACTCACACTTGATTGATGAATACACTGGAATGAAAAATGTTGTCACGTGACATGTAAAAGAGCTATAAAAATCAATGTTACCGTATTGACAGGCACATCACTCTAATTTACTATGGCCCACCCATTATTTTCATTTTTATTCAAAAATAACAAATGGCTACAAACCAGGATAATTTTCCGCTGTAATATTTTCTTAGGAACAACAATAATTCTTTTATTCCCTCAACAGAAATGTGTCAGAACTATGGAAACTGTTTTAATGATGTCGTTTTTATTTACTCACATTTTACATTATTCATTGTATAAAGAGGGGGCCCCAAAGAGTAGTTATATACAGCATATCATTGTTTAATTTTTTTGTGTACAAGTATTTAACATACTCTAATTCATATAGAATTTCTAATAATCAACCAAAATTTCAGCGTCAATCGTAGAATTATAAGCAAGATGAGCTCAAAATTTTGCTAGATTTGAGTCATGTTTTGTTCACATGACTTTATTACATTCAGCTTAAGATATTTAACTTGGTATTTCTAATCAGACATTTGAAATGGAAAAAAATGAATGGCCTCAGATCTGTGTACAAACATAGAATTGTGAGCAAATCTCTGTATCTTGCTTATAATTCGAAGCTTAACACTCAAATATGGTAAGTAAATAGAAACTGTAAACAATTAAACACAAGAAACAATCGACTATAACAAATAAAGAACACAATTTATTTTTCAAAATGAATCATATACATGTATATACCTACATATTTCCGTCAGCGATATTAAACTCTATTTAAATTTTAACTGAATAAACTCGAGAAAATGCCCATCTTCGCCAGCAAAGGGTTTTCGGTCCACTTTGCTCCCCATAAACCCTTGGCGGATTTCATTACGAAAACTCGGTGACAAGCTCCGTTTTATGATTGGCTGCAGCTGGGAGTAGCTGATCCAATCGCAGTGCTTGTAAATAAAAACTTTAAAAGAAAACACATGTGTGATCTTTGGTAAAACATTCGGTGCTTTTAACAAGTTGAGGCACAAGTTCTCGAGTACAGTTCCTCCCCAACGATGGTCTAACCAGATCGCTTTAAAAACCTATATATTTTACTGGGATTATACATAGTTCTGCAAACTTGTCAAGGCTCGCGTGAATGCATGGGAAGTAAACATGGCGAATGTAGAAGTTGCCTATCCTGTTAGTATATTCGTTCCTTCTTATGGTTATTGCTTTTAAAGGTTCAATGAGCTCTGTTTTATTTTATTTGTTTGGTTCGCATTATTCACGACAACGATACCTGGTTTTATGGCATGAAAGCTTTCATATAAATCGGCGACTTTTTCACTCCCGGTACAGGTCCTTACAAAACACTATGATTAGTGACTATGAATAAAGCATTCCGTGCTTTCCCATGGTTATAACTTAATTCTTATTTAATAGCATCGTTAATTATGTTCCGATATTCGGTAGTCAACATGTTTTCAAGTTGTATTAATGCCGTAGTGTATATAAAACCCGTTGTTTAATTCGATTAAAATGTAAATATGCAAGGGGCGCAACTCAAGTTGCTCGCTAGATAGCGCCACCACATCACCGAGTTTTCGTAATAAAATCCGCCAAGGGTTTATGGGGAGCAAAGTGGACCGAAAACCCTTGGCTAGCGAAGATGGAAAATGCCGAGCATCTCAACAAAACATATTGCATTATTCTACCATTACACAAAAGATGATACCGAATAACCGATAGCCTGAATGAATTGCATTTTAGTTCTTTCTTAATACATCAGATGTTGCTTAATTTGCGCAGGTAAACAGTTAACTGTTTGATTTACCGAAGTCTCTGTTTGATTTGATGCGTAAAAATCAGGAAATACAAGCGACAGTTCCCAGGTTAACGCAAAGCATAAATGAAAACGAAACGAAAATCACAACAAGCTAACACCACCGTCATAGGTAAAAACTGTCAACGCATTGAAATATTTGGCCTCAATTTACTTCACAAAATCAGCACCAATGTATTTTGCATGTTTCAAAGATTCCCTTCGTACACGAACTGTTGCACAACAAACAAATTCATCATTGTCAGATCGACCCGTTTATCATATAGTGTCATGGCTGCTTTAAACAAAGAACCTCGTTTTAGAATGATGGAATACGAGTCTTGGTAAAATGGGTAAGCAACCCCGGGACGGGGCAAAATAAAAGCCGGGGCAGATCGGCAATCGTCAACTCCAATTACGCATTATTTTGCAGCAATATTTACAGCGAATACAAATATACTGGTCAGTAAATATCTTGAAATTTTAATGAGATTGGCAGATTAATAACTGTCAATCTTTTATTTTGTCCTGGCCCGGTCATGCCTACCCATTTTACCAAGACTCATGGATGCTATAAATTGCTTGAAACACGCTGTTTCTTTCTTATTATTTTCGTAATAACTCAGATTTGAAACAGAATTCGAGAAGAAGATTTTTTAAAATGCAACCCCCCCCCCCTATTTCTACAGTTTCGAGGTTTTCTCCGCTTTCAATAAAGATCGGTCTTTCATTTCTGCAATTTATAATCACCTTTCAATAGGGATGCTTTGTGCCAAATTTGTTTGAAATTGGAATAGTGGTTTTAGAGAAGTTCAAAATGTGAAAAGTTTACAGACGGACAGACAGACGGACAGACGGACGACGGACAAAATGTGATCAGAATAGCTCACTTGAGCTTTTAGCTCAGGTGAGCTAAAAAGAACAAAAATCTGGTTCAACATATTTACCATTCACAATTTCATATTGTTTATTCCATATAAGTCGTATAAAGTATATACCTTCTCAGCCGCTTTTCTCATGAAAAATTTAGCTTTATCATCCCAAATAGCTGGAACAGTCACAACCCACTGCACGTCGTCTGTAGATAATTTGAAACTAGAATCCAAGCATTCCCTAACTCGTTGTTCAAGGTGTTGTTTAAAGTACAAAATGGTTTTTGCAAAAACATCAACAGCTACCATTGTTTTCCCATTTATGTCGGAGAGGATAAATTCTGTTGAAAGATTCTGCAAGATAAACTTTGATAATAAAATTAATATTGAGCGGATCTAAGCTGAATGGAATAGCGTATGTATATGAAAACCATTAAGAACTGAAAGATTAATGAGGAGTACTATCAGCTTATAAAATCATTTCAGCTCAAGGCACCGTCTATTGACAGCCATTTTGTTTAACAAAGTAAACCTGATCATTTAAAGACAGGCGCTTGTCGATGGAGGATGCCACTATATATTTTTAATACTTTTCAAAGTTTCAATCATATATGTAATGTCCAATCCAAAAACCATGGATAATTTTATACAGTTTATCTTGTAAAAATTTTTATCAATATTTTTAGTTAAGCATGAGTCTTTCTGGACCCCAGTGTTGTTTTAAAAGTTTTTTTTTTCTCAACAATTAAGAATCAACACTATATTAGGATGCTTTATGCAAAAATACATTCTTTTCTTAAATGAAAAACTTTTTAACCCTTTTAGAGATCCCACTATAGTTTGATGGTTATGATTTAGCAATTGAAAATCTTAATTATACCCCCCGCAAACAAAGTTTGGGGGGGTATATAGGAATCACCTTGTCCGTCCGTCCGTCTGTCCGTCTGTCTGTCTGTCTGTCTGTCTGTCCGTCTGTCTGTGCAATCGTGTCCGGTCCATATCTTTCTTATGGAGAAACATTGGAAGTTCTTACTTCACACAAAGATTGCTTATGACCTAAGGGTGTGTCATGACCTTGACCCAAGGTCATTCGGGCAAGGTCAAGGTCACTGGCAGAAAAAGTGCAAAATTCGTGTCCGGTCCATATCTTTCTTATGGAGAAACATTGGAAGTTCTTACTTCACACAAAGATTGCTTATGACCTAAGGGTGTGTCATGACCTTGACCCAAGGTCATTCGGGCAAGGTCAAGGTCACTGGCAGAAAAAGTGCAAAATTCGTGTCCGGTCCATATCTTTCTTATGGAGAAACATTGGAAGTTCTTACTTCACACAAAGATTGCTTATGACCTAAGGGTGTGTCATGACCTTGACCCAAGGTCATTCGGGCAAGGTCAAGGTCACTGGCAGAAAAAGTGCAAAATTCGTGTCCGGTCCATATCTTTCTTATGGAGAAACATTGGAAGTTCTTACTTCACACAAAGATTGCTTATGACTTAAGGGTGTGTCATGACCTTGACCCAAGGCCATTTGGGCAAGGTCAAGGTCACTGACAGAAAAAATGCAAAATTCGTGTCCGGTCCATATCTTTCTTATGGGGAAACATTGGAAGTTCTTACTTCACACAAAGATTGCTTATGATTAAAGGGTGTGTCATGACCTTGACCCAAGGTCAATTGAGAAAGTTCAAGGTCATTGTTTCAAAAAAGCTAAATTCTGTCTGTGTCATGTCTTGTATTAATGGAAATATTAGAAGCTAAAAATTAACAGTTTTCAAAAATAAAGCAGTTGTTATTTATAGAAAATGGACGGTGAAATAGATTCATCCAATATTTTCTATAATAGCAAAAATACACGCGTTATGATTTTTTTCTTAGCGGGGGGTATCAATTGTGAGCTTGCTCACAGTACCTCTAGTTTTATTCTTATATCAAACTGTTAACCCCTCTTTGGTGTTCAATATTTTTGTTGGTGGTTATATTTTAAACAATTTAAAATTTACCTTTACGAGGATGTTTGAATGGTATACGGTATTATGTATTGCAAACAAGCCCATGGCTATAGCTACTTACACTTCGGCATATTTTCATCAGCTTTTTTACTTTGGCATACAGAAAAATGTGTACATTATATTCAATACCTAAAATCGATATTATGTTTTTGTTCATTAGAAATAGGTAACACTGAAATTTATAAAAAAAAAAATAATCATATATAACAATAGCGTACCTTGTTTTTATCTAAAAAAGAGATTGTCT
Organism: Magallana angulata; assembly: GCF_025612915.1. Lineage (NCBI taxonomy): Eukaryota > Metazoa > Mollusca > Bivalvia > Ostreida > Ostreidae > Magallana > Magallana angulata. The sequence goes on from NC_069117.1 coordinate 12,409,330, forward strand.
GGTTGTCACCCTATACATTTCTTACACTAACCCCCCCCCCCCCCCAACCCATGAATTAAGGATGTACACTCTCTCAACCCTGTGTTTTCGAAACATTCTCAGTTTTAATTTGAACTAAAATTAATGGATGCAGAAAAATTAACTACTTTTTTTTCATTTACCTTTTTTATTCAAAGATTTTTTAAAATACACAACCCTTTTATCTTTCCTTTCTTATTTAAGAAAGATGGACGTGTTGCATCTGAAGACAAAGATGAAAATATTAAAAGTTTCCAGTAACAATTTTGATTAGATAAACTCATAAACTCACCTGAGTTGAGAGGAAAACATCAAAAGATGCAAGTGTATGGTAGTCACGACCAAAGTTACATGTACGTACCCAAAATATCTCTTGTCCCAAACCATGCTACATTTTCGTAAATAAATGATGAAAGCAAGGTATTCAAATGATATAATCTAATGGTAATAAACAGTAATCACCATTACCTAAGATTTTTGTCTATTCCCGATACATTTAAGCTTTTACTTTGTGCCAATACAATATAATCAAACCACTGCTCATGGTAATTTTTACAAATTTATGACGAACTTCATTTATCCCATATGAGAAGTACGCCAAGATGGGCCTGTTAAATGATCGACGAAAAACGGCGAAGTGGCAAATAAAATAAACTGCCGTTAATTTATAAGCAAAATGGAGGAACATGTTGTAGTCACAAATGTTTTGTAACCATTTACCAAAAGAAATTCTGTGGGTGAAGTATGAACCAGATAGGGCCAAGAGGAGAAAAGATATGCTCCTGAAAAGCGATCTCGGACGAACAGACTTATTACTTTAGGGCGCCAGCAGAGCGGGGTTATGAAGCAACAGACCGGGTCACCAAAGGTCAGTCGGTGCATTCGGCGTAAGTCGGCTTGACAAATGAAATCCTACCTATATATACCATTGCGCTCTCGCGGGGTGAATCAACATTTGGTGCATAAGAAAGAGCCATTTGCTATCTCAAATCATTAAAGCAGTATGAGCTGCATTTTCATGCTGGTTTTTTTAACGAAAATGTTATTTTCTACTGAAACGACAAAAACATGGTTTAACTTTTTGAGTTTCTGTTAGACATATTTTTGTGGAAAAAAAACCCTTTAAAAAGCCGTAATTGAAGCAAAATCGAATTATTGTCGTCCTGTACAAAAACTGATCTCCTATATATTTCTTAGAAGAGAAATCTTTCCTCTGACAAAAATTAATGATTTTTTCAAATCTTACAGACTTATCATACTAGCAGGTTTTTGCAGCAAAATAAAATTTTTAAAAATACAGTGCTAGCTTATATTGCTTTAAGGATTACGTTTACTCAGGGGCGAAGAAAAATCCACTAATAGGAACGAAAAAAATACTTATTGTTCACTATTGTGGTGCTATTTTTCACTTTCAAATAACTTTTCTGCTAGTGACCTCTAAATGTTTTTTGAAAAAAAAAATGTCAAAATTTGTCAAAATTATCCACCATTTTCAAGGTAAAATAAAACAATTTGTATGTTGGGAAATGATAAAATACGAATAGCTTTACTAATTTTATATTTGAATGAATCGTTTTAAACTCATATTTTAAGTTTAATTTAGTCCGAATTTCCTCTATCAATTTTCAATTGTACCTATTTTTGATCGAGTTTTACATAAAACTGACTTATAGGAGACCAAACCATTAATTGCCTAAAACTGTTTTTATTGTCTGTATTATTTTGTCATTAACATTTTTAAGGTCAATGATCATAATTTCGAGATATTTTATCTTGAATCGATTTTATGTATTTTAAAGATTTTTCCAATCGCGTGCCAGCCAGTGATATAAATTTATAGACGAGTTAATACAACCATAAAATATATAAAATGATATGAAAAAACATATAAAAACTTAACTTTTGCAATTACACTGCAACAGAAAGTTTTTAAGAGAAAAAAGGAAAATGAAAAATTTAGTCCGAATTTCCTCTGTTTCAATTTTAATCTACCTTTGTTGGAGCATATGTTCCTCAAATAAACAAATCATGGATATCAATATCGATATTTGTTAATAATGTTGTTATTTTGTGTGTTTAAATCAACTTTGGACCGCACATATTGAACTTTGTAAAAATATTTTTTAAAATCTCAAACCCTGAGTGAACGTAATCCTTAAACTTTGGAAACTTCGCCTGAATTATAAGCCTTTCGTCAATTCATACCATCGGTGCTTACGTCGACAATCGGACTTCAACGTGACTATAGAGTCTTATATACATATGACAATCGAAAAAAGAAATTTTAAGAAAATAGAAAACCTACACTTTGGTACAGATTCATTTTGAACTTGTCGAAAAAATAATGGTCTTGGTGCTGATTATTTTCTGCCAAATCTCCAAATTTGCTGATAGCTTCGTATCCAAACGCTTTCAAATTTCCATCAGGACCAAGAAGAATTGATGTTGGTGCTTTCATGGACATCCCGTTCTCATGCGGCCAGTTATTAGTACTTATTCGCATAGGGTCAGAGAGGTACTCATGAAGAAACGAGAATGCATATCCAGAAAATGTTGTTCCTATATCAATGGCCGCAACCAACAGTCGTTCTGATGGTCCCTGTAAAAATGATACACCTATCAATTGTTTCAAAAGGAGATAACAGTACAATAAAGGTACCCATTATGCAATATTTAGCAATAAAATGACCAAGTTCAAAAATAAAAAAAACCCTAGCAATATGCACACCAATTGATCTGCAAAAGAACAACTTCTTATTGTAAAAACTGCAGGAGAAGTTATCCGTTCCATAAGGGTGCCCTTTTGGTAGCCGCCCGCTCGACCGCCCGCCATTTTCACCAATTTAATAACCGGATTTTTTCTTCGGAAAACCCGGTTAAAAAGACTGAATGCATGATTTTATATCCATGAAGCCCTCTATCTAGATTGTACAATTTACAGCCACTTGATCAGGGGTTAAGGCCTTCAAATTGGGCATTTTCAGTATGAAAATATGCTTAATGTAGGAATAAAATCTTCCTTTCTTCTTTCACAGGAGGGAAAAAACCGAATGCATAAAATAATGTCCATGAAATCTTCTACCTTAATATTGTGAAATTCATAACCCTTGGAACTCAGTCTATTGGGTTGAGCCAATTTTAAAGTTCACTGCCTAAAGGGGGGGGGGGTTCGGGGTTTTTATTAGGGGTGAGATTGGGAATGACAGATTTGGCCATATAGTGAGCATGTACGTTTTATGTCATTTCAGTCATATTGCTGTTGGTTGATGGTACTTGCATGCATGCGACCGTATAAGCCTGTCGTCCTCTTGTTATAAGTGTAAATGAAATGTCTTGGTAACGAATATTGCTCAAACTGAAAAGTCAGAAGGCAAAAACCCAAATCAGGAGCAGTGCAAACAGGGACCTTTACTAAATCAGAGGCAGGGTCAGGTGCAATGGAGGATTGAGCATCCTTTGCTGACCGGTCAAACCTGCGGTGTGGTTTTTTTGTCGTGATCGGGAAAAGGGGAAAAATCCTATGACAATTTGGTGATTTATAATGGCCTATTAATTAGTATGAAAACGTCGGTCAGCAATCAACATGGGGTTATTTGTAAACGTCTGACCTTGATCACCTTAAATGTGTATATGACGTATATTTTCATGTTAAGAAATATTTGATTGATTGATTTATTTAAATAAGTTATATAAAGATATATATTCACAATAAATTACGCAGTTTATATTATTCGGGTTAAAAAGATATAGAAATAAATAAACAATTTTTATAATTATTGTGTAGTTGATAATAAATCCAGCATTTGAATAGACCCAGCCTTAAATCGGTCATGTGATACCACGCTCAGTATATAACAACAACAATGGCGACGGCGAGAAAGATAGATATACCGTTAAGTTTGACAGATTTGGCAAAGAACGAAAAAAGAGACAGACTGACAAGGATAGGAACAAAGGGAAGATTGTCATCGGAGACAATGTAAAATGATGGAATAGGAATTAAAGCCAAATTAAACTTAAGTTTTTATCATGAAGTTGTAGGGGTTTTGCTAGTCATGTTTGTACGTACTCCATGTGTTACATGTCATTACTTTATAAGTTATAAACCACAAGTAGAGGAATTTTTTAATAAAGAATAAATACTCTCAGTACATGCATCCCTCAGGGAGAGGGGGTATTCACTCATTTTACCGTGTCGTTGATGCTAAAATCGTGTTTCATCTTTATTACACATATTTAGCAATTTATATCGTTTTAATTATTGAATAACGGAATAGTAATACTTCAGGTATCATCTGATATAAGAATTATCTTATTTAAGACATGAAAAACTTGATTCTAATTTGTAAACAAACTGTTCTTCCATCGTGTTTTCAATACTAGGTTTTCCCGCACTCATGCGCAGTGGCGTTACAAATGGCGGATCACATTAATATTCATCAGATGTGTAGCAAAGTTTAGAGACAAATAACTAAAGAAAGAACATGTTTACAGGCCTATAGTTTGTAAAACGTCTAATTATAAGAAGCACGATGTATATTTTTACTACAACTCATGTCAAAAATTTTACTCTAAATACGCCACATATACCTTTAATATTAATGAATATTTCATATATTTCTCTATTATAGATTTTTACATATTGTATTATTAAAAACTTGATGCCAAAAAGTAATAGGTAATATCATTAACTTGTCACCTAGAAAATAATACTTTTTAAATTTGATGCCGCGGAAAAAACTTACAGGCAGAAACATACATGTACATATAAATTTGAATTTTATTTAGTTGATATCTGACGTTTTACCTGGTCCTCCAGTGCTATTGGTATATCAGGATTAGAAATAGGTTGAGACAAACAGACTTCATCAAGGTGTACCTCACAAAATCAAATAAAACATTGCAATAAGTAATAAGTATTTGTTCATTATAAAATTGGCATTGAAAGGATAAAAGAAAGATATTTCTTAAAAGAATATGTCTGCCAAAGCAAAGAGACAATATTCATCATATATAGACAACGGAATGTGTAACTAGCTGGAGACGTATAGGTCAAAATTCAACTGAAACTGTTTTATTCTTGGCGACCTACACGATATCAGACGGCTACCTGTTTAAACAGTAAGCAGACCAAAATACATGATCGATAGTCTATTGACCCAATCTGTGGATTTGTACAAGGTTACGTCAATCGAAGCATTGGTTAATAGTTCATTTTACATAAAAATGTACTTGTTTAGAAACTCCGTGATTTTAATATTTAAAATAATAATAACTTAATTTTTTTTCATAGTTGCATATCCTCTTATTAAGCATATTGAAGATTAATCCGCAATTTGTTTTTGATTTTTTTTGTAATAAATCACAAACAAAGGTACAAACATAACTATATTTGAAGGTAAAAAAAACCCCAAATGCAATCATGAGAACAAAAAACTCATCAACAAAATCTTAAAGTTGAAATTTCAGAATACAGTATGTACTTGTTCATCAATCTATTTTAAAACATGTTGAATTCTAAATACTTACAATTACTTCATGTTGAGATGGTTGCCTTCTGCATTTCGTGCAGCACACACATTGTCCCATTGTCTTCTAGATGTACAGTCTTAGTTAAGAAACAACCACAAACACTAAATAGAGCAAAATGTTCTTTGAAACGTTCTCTATGTATCGACACTTTATCGCAGGAATAGCTTCAAACGGGAAGTAGTATAGAGTACACCTTAAAACAGGGTCACCGTATTTGTGGCAATGCTTTACAGTTAAACTCCAAGTATTTAAAAGAAAGATAAAAACTTTGGTATCATGCATCTATTACTAAATAGCGTATTTATGATGCTTTAGAGCATAAGATGAATTCACAAGAAAGCGCATTACTTTTCGTATTTATTTCCTTTAATAATAATAGGCTGACTGTGTAGTTATTGAAAGAGGCCAATGGGTCACTTGGCTAACATGAGGAGCAGTGCACAACTGTCCAGGGTATCTGGTTTAAGTATATCAAAATGAAATGTCTAATTTCATAATCATTATGAAATGCTTAGCAACACAATGATTTTTTTTATATACGCAGGTATGATAAACACATTACTTCAATGACCTACCTTTTGATTTAAATGTTACAAAATTTGCTAAGATTCTTTTGTGACATAGCCCTGGTATGAATATAGTTATATCTCTCCTCCCAAACGATTTCAATGTAACAGAGTACTGCTTAACAACCCCTTTTTAAACTACGGTGCGTCTCTATTTCAATTATATTCAAATACATGTATACATATAAAATAAATATTTATTTTTCTTTTACTAGTATTAAACCAATTTGAATGGGTATAGACATATTAATTTTCCAATCTGTTAAAGAAACTCGTCTATCAACATTTGAACACACGATTGTGTGCGCCTCTCCTCTTTCAATATGACAATAGGACAAAGTTTTCAGATAAAAATGTATGTCTACAATCTAACAATGTATCCTATTGCTTACTTATTTTTCAAACTTTATAAATGAAATATAATGAAACATTTTTTTTTATGGTATCCATGCATTTTACGAGGTTATTGCAATCTTGGCAACGATGAATATAATGGAATAAATAATGTATACTATACTAGTTGGGATAATAAGAAAAAAAATGTTGAATCGCTGAAGTGGTGGCTCGAACCTCTTTACCTGCAGGAAGTATGTCTCTGTGGAGACACTAAGTTAAGCAGGTCGTTGAATGGCACAACGTTATATTAAAAATTCCAGACTAATTTACATTGTTTTTTAAGATACGGATAAAAAAATTTCGGATTGATTAGAGTTATCGCACATTGCTGAGGTTTGGAGATCGTTGATTATTTGTATTTTGCGTATTTCCCATGAAAGATTCCCTCTGACCCCTATGGCTTAGTATGACTAAATGTGAAAAATCTACGTTCTTTCTTGCAATAATCTGGTAATACTGTTTTGGCCATTTGTAGAATTTTTTGCTGTATTTGGAATTTCTAAATTTTGTAAAACTAGAACAATAGGAATATTATTTCTTGAAGGAAAAACTGTGTTGTTTTTTTTAAAGATTTTTTTCTGATTAGAAACATCCTAACTATATTGCACTTTGATATGTGTGGATTGTATACAGAACAAAAGTTATATGAATTTAAAAACAACACAACATTAAAATCACTTCTTAATGTATGAAATAAACATTAAATTAAAAAAAATTTCGGGATATGAATTTGGTTGCTCACATGATTTAAAGTCTTTACACCCGATAACACACAGCTAACTGCATGTCAGAGGAACAATGAAATACTAGTTAATAATCTCATATTGCATATTACTACATCATTTAATAATGTTACAAGTTACACACATCCCTGATCATAGTTTTCCGACTGTCATAAAACATTAAATATACAGTATTGTTGAATGCAGTGTATGTCCGTTAGAATAGTTTGGTGATATCAAGAACGGTACTCGGTTGAACTAATATAACATGGTGTCCCACTGACAATTTTTAAACTCCGCTCGGAATTCGTTGTGAAGATTATTATGAAGTTGGTGGCGGCAGACGAAGTATGCCATTTATTTGATAGATTATTGACAGGTATGGGTCTTATCAGACAACCTTGTGTACTCGGAATATTGGTACATTTTGAAATATAGGCCGTAAAACAAAAATTACGAGCACTTGGAAGTTAGGGGCTAGGATCATGAACATAAAGATATGTGTTTCACTAAACAGCAAATGTTTTTTCAGGATTGGTCTATAAATTTAGAAAATTGATATAATCTAAAAAAAAAAAAACATGACCTTAACACAATACATGTAATATTAGGACCGATTTAAGAGATGAGCAATAGTACAGGTGTTATAAGTTAAATATTGATATCTTGTAAAACATTATTGTTATATTTCATGAAAAATGACTTAATGATGTTGGCACCTGAAATACTAGTAATGTCAATCATCCCAAAACATCATAACATTTTAATTAAAATAAATTTAGTGCCTTTTTGGAAATATGGGGCCACAAGCAGAAATGATAATTTTCCTGAAATTATTGCTTAAATTTGGCATGGGAATTGATTAATTGAAGAAATCGAACAAATATTTATAGTTTGAACTAATATTTAGTTATCATTTTATTACAGTATGAAGTTAAACACATGTAGTTACTGACTATATAAGTAATATCCAAGTCAGATTTTAAAAAACCTTGCTTTATTGATGGCTTCAAATGCCAGTACATAACAAATACAGCATCAAATGTAAAGGTTGTTACAAAATTTTGGAGTAATCAAATTATAACGCAAATAAAAAAATAAAAATAATGTCATTTTCCCAAAACTTTGCATACAAATAGACCTACATTTAATGTCTCATATAAAAGTAATATAAGTAGGGGTCACGTCTAAAAAATCAAGAGGCCCATGGGGCCACATCGCTCACCTGAGCAACAATGGGCGTTCAAAAGATGTTGTGCCATATGGTCCCTCGGTAGAAAAACAAAAAATAAATATTGTAAAGTATTCGAATTTTACACTTTTTTTTGTATACATGTAATCTTTGACATTGTACCTTCATGAAATACAATTTTGTACCAGAATAAGAAATTTCTACGCAAGATATAAAACTAAACATTTGGTAGAGGTATACTGTTAAGTTGTTAACATCCAAATCCCTATATTTTCGTTCTGCCCCCCCCCCCCCCCCTTTGTAAAGCGATCAAAATATATGAGACCATAAAGGTACATTTTTTTCATCAACTACTCAGTACTTACTAGTTATTGTACTAAAATAAAAATAATAGTTATTGTTTTTTATTTTAAAAACCCTACATGTATAGATATGAAGAAGAAAATTGTACCTCAATGTGCTCAATTCCTCAAATTAAAAACATTCAAAAATTGTATTTGATTAAATGACTGTTATTTACTTCGCGTACAAACCAGGATAATTTTCTGCTGTGATATTCTTAGGAATAGCGATGATTACTTTATCCCGCAACAGAAATGTGTCAGAAATATGGAAACTGTTTTAAAGATGTCGTTTTTATTTACTCGTGTCTGGAAAACTATCAAAATTGATGTAGATTTCACATTATTTATTGTATAAAGAGAGGGCCCCAGAGAGTAGATATATACAGAATACTCTATCATTCTTTTATTTTGTTTGTACAAGTATTTAACATACTCTAATTCATAGAGATTTTCTAATGTTCAACCAAAATTTCAGCGTCAATTGTAGAATTATAAGCAAGATACAGAGCTCACAGTTCGCCTAGGTTTGATTCATAATTTGTTCACATGAGTTTATTACATTCAGCTTATGATTTTTAACTTGGTATTTCCTATTCAGCATTTAAAATGGAAAAAAAGAATGGCCTAAGATTTTATATTCTTTTATTCACCCAAGACCCGTTCACTGGTATCTGAGGTTCAAAATCAGTTTATACAAATGTACACAAACACAGTGAAGGATCACATGTACAGTAGGAGTAATAATGACGAAAAAATGTTAAGTTTTCAATACAATAAGATGTTAAAGTTGGTTTCTGAACGAACAGACTTTGAAAATTTTCTTAATAAATATTGACAAATTTTTTACTTTTTTAATCTTTAGTTTTTAAGATCTGTGTACAAACATAGAAGGGAGCAAATCTCTGTATCTTGCTTATAATTTGAAGCTGAACACTCAAATATGGTTAGTAAATAGAAATTGAAAACAATTAAACACAAGAAACATTCACTATAACAAATAAAGAACACAATTTATTTTTTCGAAATGAATCATATATATACATGTATATACCTACATATTTCCGTCAGCAATGTCAAACTTTATTTAAACTGAATAAACTCGAGAAAATGCCGAGCATCGCAACAAAACCTATTGCATTAATCTACCATTACGCAAAAGATAATGCCGATCAAATTACCGATAGAATGAATTGTATTTTATTATTTTTTGATACATCAGATTTTGCTTAATTTGCGCAGGTAAACAGTTAACTGTTTGATTTACCAAAGTCTCTGTTTGATTTGATGCGTAAAAATCACGAAACAAGATATCTGTGAGCCAATGCTCACTAGTGATACCCCCGCTCTGATGTGAATATGCAAAATAAGCAAAGTCGACATTTAACAGAAAGCTGGCATCCGATTGGTACAGAAATATATCCCACAATATGGCATGCCTAAACAAATAGTGTGTTAAAATTTCAAGCATCTGCGATAAACAGTTGCTGAGAAATCTTTGACAGAAATTTGTTTGAAAATTTTTGCTAAAAATAAACAAAGTCATTATTTAACAGGAAGTTGACGTCCGATTGATACAAAAATATATCCCACAATATGGCATGCTAAAACAAATAGTGTGTTAAAATTTCAAGCATCTGCGATGAATAGCTGCTGAGAAATCTTTGACGAAAATTTGTTTGAAAATTTTGGCTAAAAATAAACAAAGTCGTCGTTTAACAGGAAGTTGACATCCGATTGATACAAAAATATATCCCACAATATGGCATGCCTAAACAAATAATGTGTTAAAATTTCAAGCATCTGCGATAAATAGTTGCTGAGAATTCTTTGACAGAAATTTGTTTGAAAATTTTGGCAAAAAATAAACAAAGTCGTCATTTGACAGGAAGTTGACGTCTGATTGGTACAAAAATACATCCCACGATATGGCATGCCTATACAAATACTGTGTAAAAATTTCAAGCATCTGCGATAAACAGTTGCTGAGAAATCTTTGACCAAAATTTGTTTGAAAATTTTTGCTAAATATAAACAAAGTCGTCATTTAACAGGAAGTTGACGTCTGATTGGTACAAAAATATATCCCACGATATGGCATGCCTATACAAATACTGTGTAAAAATTTCAAGCATCTGCGATAAACAGTTGCTGAGAAATCTTTGAAGAAAATTTGTTTGAAAATTTTGGTTAAAAAATAAGCAAAGTCGTCATTTAACAGGAAGTTGAAGTCCGATTGGTACAAAAATATATCCCACGATATGGCATGCCTTAACAAACACTGTGTTAAAATTTCAAGCATCTGCGATAAATAGTTGCTGAGATAAATGCGACAGAAATTTTTGTTACGGACGGACAGACAGACAGACAGACAGACGGACAGACAGACGGACGGACAGACAGACACACAAGGGTAAAACAGTATACCCCCTCTCCTTCGGAGCGGGGGTATAATAATACAGACGATAGTTCCCAGGTTACAAGCAGATATAATGAAAACGAAACGAAAGTCGGAACAAGCTAACACCAACGTCATGTGTGAAAACTGTCAACGCATTGAAATATTTAGCCTCAATTTACTTCACAAAATCGGCAACAATATATTTTGCATGTTTCAAATATTTCCCTTCATACGCGAACTGTTGCACAACAAGCAAATTTATCATAGTCAGATCGACCCTTTTTCGTATAATGTCATGGCTGCTTTAAACAAAGAACCTCGTTTTAGAAGTATTGAATACGAGTCTAGGTAAAATGGGTATGCAAACCCTGGCCGTGGCAAAATAAAAGCCAAGGCAGAATGACAATCGTTAATTCCAAATACGCATTATTTTGCAGCAATATTTACAGCGAATACAAATATACTAGTCCATCAAATATCCTGAAATTTTAATGAGATTGGCAGATTAATAACTGCCAATCTTTGTTTTGCCCAGACCAAGTCTTGCCTACCCATTTTACCGGATGCCGGATTACCGGATGCTGAACCCGAAGCTATTAAACTGATTGAAACACGCATTTCCTTTATTATTATTTTCGTAATAACTCAGATTTGAAACAGAATTAGCACTTAATTTTTGCAATTTATATTTTCCTTCCCATAAGGATAATTTATGCTAAACTACGTTGAATTGGAATCAGTAGTTCTTGAGAAGAAGATTTTTAAAAATGCACCCCCCTTTTTCTACAGTTTCAAGGTTTTCTCCGCTTTGAATACAGATCGGACTTTTATTTTTGCAATTTATATTCGCCCTCACATAAGGATGCTTTGTGCCAAATTTGGTTGAAATTGGATAAGCGGTTTTAGAGAAGAAGTTCAAAATGTAAAAAGTTTACAGACGGACAGACAGACGGACGACGGACAAAATGTGATCAGAATAGCTCACTTGAGCTTTCAGCTCAGGTGAGCTAAAAAGAGATACATGTATGACATAAAATAAGCGAGCTTTAGGTAGAAATTAGAGTGTTTTTTTACTTCTATGAAATATAAGCTAAATATGCCAAAATATATCGATAGAAATATCAAAATATTGTTCAAAAATGTTTTTCAGAACATGAATATATCGTAATACACAAATTATCTGGAATTTTAGTCTGCGCTGAAAATTGGGAGGCCAAAGTAACGGTACTCTAAAACTATTAAGTTATAAAAAATGGTTCATTTTTCCTTGAAAACCTTCCGCCACAAAATATAGCCCCTTACTAAACTCTGTAAGTGTATACTGGTTTATTTGGTATTTTAAATATAAATATACAAATAGAATTAATATTAATGCAAAATTTTTAGATTAAAGGTGACATAAAATAGTTACCTTAAAAAAGAGAAGCGAACCTCTTTAAAATAATGTATCATGTTTGTTACAAGCAAACAGCTTTGTATTGATCTGTAAATGTCAAAGTGCTCTTTTTGATGATAACATTCTGCTTGCACTTTGCAGAAAATTGTAATTTTAAAAATGTCACGGAACAGCTTTTAAGGAGCAGGAAATGTAGATTATGCTTTTTATCAAATTTAAAATTTAGAAAGCATTGTTGCTGAGTATGTTTGTTCTGTCATGCTGATCATACTGTGGAATCATTAGATTTCGTGGTGGCTCAATTTTCGTGGAATTCGTGGGCACCTCTCATCCACGAATTAACACCCCCACGAATTAATATATTAGGGCTATAAAGTCATAACCCTTTTGTAAGTATATGAAAATACACGAAATTACGTCCCCACGAACGTGTAAAATTTAAGCAATCCACGAAAATTGGCCCCAACGAATTTTAATGATTCCACAGTAATCTTTCTTTTGTTTTTCGATAATCTTTAATGTGGTGTTCCCCCAGGGCACATCATTGAAAAAATACAATATTGTAAGGAGTGCAAAAGATATCTTAATGTATTAGTTGAGGCTCGTCTTTAACTGGTTCCCAAACAGTGTAGATTGACCAATAGATTACGTTAACAAAGACATAAAAGATCGGAAATACGATTCGGGCAAGACGGTCCACTTTCCTTCCATTCTTTATATCCAAATCATCGACACTGGCAATTTTTATCTGTGATTCCTTAAATAAAAAATGTTGGAATTTTAGAATAAGAATTTTGAATACGTTTTTTTTTGTAATAAAAATTGTTTGAATTACTTTTAGATGTAAACCTTACTTGTGAGACTTTGGCTTCCCCGTTTGATTCAGAATATTCACTTTCAATCTCGTTGGAGTTTTGGATGTTCGAGGAAATGCTGTTGGAGGCTTTTTCGTTTATCGTTTTTTTCACCTGTTTCCTCGTGTTAACATGAATGTAAGCGTATTCGATTACGCCTAGAAACACAAATGCTAGACTAACGGCGGTCCAGACGTTCATAGCTGTAACATATGAAACATGTTGAACTCCTGTGAACTTGTTCTGGGTTGTCATTGCTAACACAGTGAGAATCCCAAGGGATATTCTGGCAGCAGTAGCCTCGATGTCAAGCCAGAATGAAATCCAGGACAGCATGACTATCAGGATGGACGGCACATACATGTGGATAAAGTAGAAGCCGTTCATCCTGGACAGGTGGAAATTTACTCCTATGCAGGAGTAATTATCTGTAAAGTTTTTATACTTATATAACTTCTATCTGTATTACATATAATTATGAATCCAAAGGGAATAATTGAAGTTGCATAATTTATTTTAATTTGTACGTGTTTTTTTTTCAATTTTAGTTTTTATAATTATTTACACTTTAAAAATTGCTGCAAAGACATCTGAAGTAAAAAAAGAACCCTATTTACACTGTAATTGCACAAACCTTACTTCACTTCGAATTGTTTGTATTATCACTAAGGTAAATCGAAATTCTATTAAATACTGTGGAATCATTAAATTTCGTGGGGGCCGATTTTCGTGGATTGCTTAGATTTTACAGGTTCGTGGGGACGTAATTTCGTGTATTCTCTTAAACCTATATAGGAAATATGACTTTATTACCCTAATTTAGTAATTCGTGGAGGATGTTAATTCGTGGATGAGATGTATATGTACCAACGAATTCCACGAAAATTGAGCCACCACGAATTTTAATGATTCGACAGTACTGAAACAATGCTTATTGTTTTCCTAAATAAACCACAAAGCTTTACAAACTAGTCAAGGGCAAACTACCCTCACAATATACCAAAAATAAATTGACAAACTAATAAAGAAATCCCAATCCAAAGTAAACCCTCTCCGAACCCCCCCCCCCCAACAGTTTTTAATGATGTCTTATTATGGATGTGAGGTGGTTGAAGCTCTTTACATGATGTCTTATTATGGATGTGGGGTGGTTGAAGCTCTTTACATGAGGTCTTATTATGGATGTCAGGTGGTTGAAGCTCTTTATATGAGGTCTTATTATAGATGTCAGGTGGTTGAAGCTCTTTGCATGATGTCTTATTATGTATGTCAGTTGGTTGAAGATCTTTGCATGATGTCTTATTATGTATGTCAGTTGGTTGAAGATCTTTACATGATGTCTTATTATGGATGTGAGGAGGTTGAAGATCTTTACATGATGTCTTATTATGGATGTCAGTTGGTTGAAGCTCTTTACATGATGTCTTATTATGGATGTCAGGTGGTTGAAGCTCTTTACATGATGTCTTATTATGGATGTCAGGTGGTTGAAGCTCTTTACATGATGTCTTATTATGGATGTCAGGTGATTGAAGATCTTTACATGATGTCTTATTATGGATGTCAGGTGGTTGAAGCTCTTTACATGATGTCTTATTATGGATGTCAGGTGATTGAAGATCTTTACATGATGTCTTATTATGGATGTCAGGTGGTTGAAGCTCTTTACATGATGTCTTATTATGGATGTCAGGTGGTTGAAGCTCTTTACATGATGTCTTATTATGGATGTTAGGTGGTTGAAGATCTTTACATGATGTTTATTATGGATGTCAGGTGGTTGAAGATCTTTACATGATGTCTTATTATGGATGTCAGGTGGTTGAAGATCTTTACATGATGTCTTATTATGGATGAGAGGTGGTTGAAGATCTTTACATGATGTCTTATTATGGATGTCAGGTGGTTGAAGCTCTTTACATGATGTCTTAGTATGAATGTGGGGTGGTTGAAGATCTTTACATTATTTATATTTACCTACATTCCATATACTGCTGATCACATATAAAAGGCACAGTCTTTTCTATCCTGAATTGTGTCATTTTAATGTTTTTGCTCAATACCACTGGTGGAGAATTCCAGCGAATCGTCAAAGAGTTTGTGCTTTGGCCATCTACAATAAAACTCAAGCACAATGATTTAATTCTCCAAATTGGTTCCATTTTTTTCAACAAATGGTTCAAAAAAGCTTAACGTATGAATCAAAAAGGTATAATTTTTTTTTTAATTTTTGAGTCCTGAAATCCCTCCATCACGGTATTCCTGGTGCCGTCAATTACGTACAACTCTCTATTTTAATGTGGCATGTCTGTATATCAAGTGGATACTTCCGTAGGTCCATTTCACATGTATACGTTCCAGTTACTCTAAATCAAGTGGAAACTTATTAAATTGTTTTTATTTGCAATTATATCATTTAAATTATGATATTTTAGCAGAACTAGATATATATTAATCACATGGTGAACCTAGTAAAAGGTTAAATACAATTTGGTCACTTTTTAAGACATTTAGTTATTATTCGCCTGACTGAATGGCGAAAATTTATCTTTTACAGCTTAAACGTTGTGCTTATCATAAACTCAGGGTAGTATAAATACAATTGAAAACTAGACAACTTTGAGATGGTGACCATATCAAAAAACCCTGCTTTATAATGGACAATAGGATGAAAAGCATTTCAGAGAATTTTGCTTTGCCCTGACCTATAAGGGCTGTTGCTTAAACGCGGAACGGAAAACGGAACGGAACGGAAAATATCATATCACATTTATTGCTTTAAAAGGGTATAGACTGGCCGGAAACGATTTACTTTGTATCATTTATTCATATCTAATGAATGATTATCAACATGTGGCTGTCTTATTGATATTCTTTTGAATGTCTATCAAATATAGCATTGTATTCAATTGGCTTTAGTTGAGTTCGAAACGGAAAAAATCAAATGTATACGAATTGTGAAATATTAACATGATTAAACGGGTAAATAAGCTAACAATTTTTTACTTTTTTTTCTTATATAGTATTGCTGGCATATCAGCGTAACATACGCAGATAGTGAAGGCGTTTTATGTGTTTTTGAGTATTTTTATATTTCAAATATGTTGTATATACTTTGAACATTGAATGTTTGGTGTTCTATACGATCTTATATCATACAGACGATACAGTATCATTGAGATGGGGAAAAAAACGTACGACTGACGACAGTCAAAATTTAAATACGTACATTAAACATTAAAATACCCGGTATCTAGTGAAACTAGTGTTTTTAGACATGCAATTTTGTTTACGTTAGCAATACTTGGCGGTTGTTAATTCCTGCAGCTATATAAGTATGATCCGTATAGAGAGCTGTAGACGTTGCCTGGTTAGATTTTCCAAATATAAATTAGGACTATAGTCTGTCAATCCCAAAATATTCATGCAGCACATTTGGACGATTTAAAAAAAAAATACACATACCTGTAAAAGATGCAATTGAAATGAAACGGGAAATATCCAATAAAACTTTATTGACATATTATCATTTGTTTATCGGAAAGAATCACAGGTTCTTACGGAGATTCATAATGGAAAATGTTGACATCTTTTCTCTATTTGGAAGTCACTAAGAAGACCTTGCACAATTTTTCAACGTTATAATCTGGGTCTGTTGATTTAAAAAATAAACCCGTAGACTTCTTTATTTTTAGCCGTGTTTTGAAACCAGCTGATGAGCTAGAGAGGACGTTTTAATGAGGGAATGATGAGCATTTTTTATGCTTCTGAAAGACAATCGCTTTAACCCTGAGGTATATATAAATATCGAGTTAATCAGAAAAATGTGAATCAATGATATTTTGGGACAGAATATAGTGGTCAATGCATGTACTTTTAATTTTGAGGAAATAGTTATTCTTGAATAAATAATCTAATATTGGTAATCTTTCCAAAAAAATTAAAAATTACATAAAGTATATCGTTTAATAGCATGATTAACAAATCTATCAAGTAAATAACATTAAAGAAGATTTTCCGTTTTCCGTTCCGCTTTCCATTCCGCATTTTAGCAACACCCATCTATAAGTTGGACATTTTCCAGCTGGCATAATACTTTTAATCCAATCTCATTACCCCTTACTACAGGCATGTTTTGTTCTCCGAGGAAGATTAAGCCAAAGATAAAAACTTACGGTCTAAAACTGATTATAAAGAAACTGATATGACCATCACGATGACTTAGTTCAAAGTCACTACTCATTATAAACCCAAAAGCTCTATTTATGTGAAGTACATGTATGAGCCAAATAGGGCTAAGTAGAGAGTATATATAATCTAAAAAAAATTGCATGATCCAATATGACATTGACACTAGATCTACAAACATCATTCAAGCTTACTGTACACCCTTTGATCATAGACACTGTATATGGAGGTAGTTGAACTAGTTACCTTACGCTGTAAGACACCCTCCCATCTGGAAATACGTTAAACATTATATTGGGAACAGAAACATCGTGGAAGTAGCAGTTTTTTCATTGACAAAATATATGTCAGGTATCCAGACTTTATTAATGGCTTTGTGGTGAAGTTCAAGGACGGACACCCCACTAGAGTTGTGAGAAAGACGGATATCTCTCCATCTCTGACGCAAAAAGAAGCTCATGGTAAAATCCTAAAATTAAAAGCATATTGTTTTATGATACCAATGCCTTGACAATAGCACACAGTAAAATCTAGTCTTCACATTAGAGATTTTGTAAAACAGGTTTATATTAACAAACTTAAACAAACTTTCGGGGTTAACGAGCAATTAAAAAACACTATGATCATCAAATATTAATTTTTTCCTTTAGTGTTTGCAAGAAGATCTGCATTTAAAAGATGTACTATTCAAGTACCAAACATGTCTTTTTTTCAATGTTTCTTATTATTAAAAGACTGCTCTGGTGAATCTCAGGTAGAATGCATTAAAAAAATTTATTAACGTAGTATGGTACATTTGTCGATATTAACGTCAGTAGAAGTCCATTATAATTAAATCCATTGCGCCACACTGGTAACAATTTTTGGAAGAAAAAAAATCCACGAAATATATCATGCTTGATTCTATTGTTTATTCCGATAGAAAAAAGTCACTATATGAAGATGTCCAATACCTTAAAATACAAAACACTATGTGCATAAACTCTGAAAACTGCACATTATTTAGATAAAAGCTTTATTTCAAACATCGCAACCTGCGATATTTTTTTATTTTACCAAACGCTATTCATGATTCATGGTGTGAAACGACTTTCTATTTGGCAAGCACACCCCGCATTTTTTTTTTAAATCCGCCTACAATGTTAGGAAAAAACAACAACCACCAAACTACATGTAAATATTTTTAATCAATCGTCCATCCATACTTATTGTACTGAAATGAATAAGAAAAACTAATGGACATTGAAATCTGAAGCCAGTTTTTATAACAAATAAATAATGTAGAGAAAATTCCAACTTTGGCTCATGCTCCTTTGCCTCGCTTTTAATCTTTGTGTTATAGTCTGTCCCAAGTTATTGCTTCCATCACATTTTGATGATTTTTAATAAAATACACATACCTGTGAAAGAAGTACACTTGAAAACGATGAAATGGAAAATATCCAAGATATCTTCATTGATAAATTATCTCTTTTAACTCATAAAAGTTTACAGGGAGGAAAACAAATTTCTTATTGAGATTTATAATGGGAAATGTTTACATCTTTTCTCCATTCGGAAGTACTCGGGACACCGCGCAATCTTTCAACGTTATCATCCGGGCTTATTAATGGCTGATGCAATGCAAACTCTCCGTAGACTTTCAATTTTGGGATGTGTATTGAAACCTGAAGCGGTAGAGGGGGCGTTTCAAAACAGATAATCAGGACATTTTTCATATTAGCGTAGTTTGAGCACAAAGGTATTTATCAAGGGAAAAGTGGTGGAAGCAAAAACTCGGGACAGAGTATAGTCAGTTGCTAAAGCTCATTCTCCGACACCAATGGAATTCAAGCTTCAAAAGCACCTGACACTTCGTGCTGCATTTCCGAGGAAGGTCTTTTGTACTTCCGTATAGTCTCTACTGACTCATGTCCAGCCCTTCTCATTATTTCTTGTTCTGAAATTCGGGCTCAGTACAGGGGTAGCGCATGTACGCTTACCTGAATGTTTTGTGAAGAATGTTAGCTTCTGCGCACATGCTCTTTAAATGGCAAGATAATTTGTTAACTTCGAATGGTTGGGGACTGAATCGTACACGTCATTCTCTCCGTTTTCTAGTGATCGTAAATGAAAACTTTCTGAACCTTCTTCTTTGATACACTGTGTGTAGACTTTATAGATCTCATATGGGGATTTTTTTTTGCAAAGTGATGTTTCAATTCCTTGGCTGTTGTATATCGCCGATTTAAGCATCCAGACAAAAAACAAAAAATAATATTAAATATATATTAAATAATTAACCCAACACTTTTTTATATATCTTAAAGGGTCGCTTTGAAATCGAAGATTTATTTTTTGTTTTGTCATTTTCTGTCAAAGAAACCGACGACAAGGACAAACATCGACTATCATACAAGGGTATGGAATGTGTTAAAGAACTCTCAAAATAAAGCCAATATAGTTCTAATCTATGTATCATTAAGGTCAAGATCTAGTAAATGATTCCAGAGTGTCTTTCAGGTGTAGGAACCATTATGACGTCATAATTGATTTGCTGAATCTTTTCCTGTATTTTACGGCTTTAAAGGAATTATGTAGAAAATAAAACAATATTTTGCCATTCTATATTTAATCATGGGAAAAATAGTCCCGGTACCTATATTCAATTTGACATTATTTTAAAGAGGAGGTCAAGATCTTGTTTAATGCCGTTTTTGGAGAGACTGTAGGCATTCTAGATACATTCCATTAGCCTAAAATGGACAAAACTCTGAGATTTGTTACTTTTATCCTTCATATTTCATAGAAGATTGTTGCTTAAAACATGATTTTTCATCGTGTTTTAAAATAATTTAAGCCCCGGTACACCCTATGAAACAAAGATATTGTTATGAAGCATTATTAAAAGAATTTATATCTTGAATTTCATAAACCTGTAGGCACCTTTCATTTACTAGATTTTGACCGTAAGCTGGAAAACTGATAAATGAGTGGGCTTCTGGTTTCATATCACGAACGATATCGTGCATGCAGACATGTTCTTTGAGATTGAAAATTACATATATATCGATCCTGGCGACGTTTAATAACAGGAAGCTATTTAAAAAAAACCTGTATATTATTGGGAAGTAAAGCAGATGCATGAAGTAACCGTAAAAATAAAACCGTTTGACAGGAACACAGTCATGTGAAATACTAAATTATATTCCAAAGTAGTTATTTAAGAATTAAGGGATCATTTTTTTAGTATTATGAGTCGATCATTATGGTGGGGTGTGATCAAATCAACTATATCCAAAGGGCTTTATCATAGCTTTGATTTCGATTTATAACTACAACAACCGTGACATTAGTAGATTTTTAAAAAAAATCAAACACCTGAGAAACGTAAAGTTAAGTAGTAATCTATCTGTGAATAAAGAAGTAAATGCAGTTACATGTACCGCCATACTTACCGAAGTCTCGTCCGACGAAGCGAGACTTAGAATGTACAGCTGTACTATGTCTTCTACCGGTCCAGATTCTATACATATTAACAAATAGAAAGCTTACATGTTATTAATCTAAACCCGGAAGAAGGTCATATGAAATGGAAAATAAAGTGGTAATTTCTTACCTAAAGAGTCTGTAGGAGAAACCCGTTCGTCATAGTTGCTCAGTAAAGTATCGACAATTTTTTGACTAAAAACGAATCTAAATTTAGTATTTTGAAGAGTTTAGATAAATCTATGAATTTAACCTTTATTTCAAAATGATAGTAAAGTATATGGTTAAGAGTTTTTTTTTTTCTGGTAGAGCCAAGATTCAACGCTGGAATGTTCTACGTGAGCCTATTAAAGGGGCATGGTCTCGATTTTGGTCAAATTCTATTTTTCTGTTTTAATTATTCCAATGCTTTAGAAATGCATTTCCAATGACCTAATGAAACTGGAGAGTCAGTAGCTTGATACAGGACTCACAATTCTTTGTCATGTAAACAAGGCTCGTGTCCCGAATTTGTTTACATTAGTTCAATATACCGGTAAAAGTTCTTTTTTAAGCTGATTTTTCCATCTTCTTATACATCTTAAGCATAAATAAACAGATCTGAAAGATTACTACATTCATTTTTGGTCTAAAACTGATGTTTTCACTTCAACGTTCAATATGTAAACAAAAGCTTTGTTTACATAGAAAAGAATTGCAAGCGATGTAACTCGCTTATAACGCAATGAATGACACTTAAATTTTGGTTGCCTATTAAAAATGCCTTACTGAATCATTATAAACATTGAAATCGGGAAAATGATTTTTTTACCAAAATCGTGACCATGCCCCTTTAAGATATCACATTAAGTATAAAACTACAAGTACAATGTTTTGAGAAAAAATTAAAAAAAAAATTGTGTGACTATTTGCCAAACTTTTGTAAAAGATTAGCCAGTATTTTTTTTTAAATAAAAAGTTTTCAGATTATGTAGTTTAAAGCATTTCTGATAAATGTATTGTTTACCTCCTATAATAATTATGCAACATAATTTTTTGTTTGTTGCATGATTGGAAAAAATATGATTTATTGTTTGTTTCTCTGAGTTTAAACTGTGAGGTCATTTATGTAATTTAGAACATATTGAACAAAATGGCATTCTGTTAATCGTTTCTTTAATCAAAAGCAATAAAAAAAGTGTTTTAAAATGTTCTGCTCAACCTTTCTGCAAGAAAGTCAATAGAAAGGACTCTGCTCATCTTTTAATTCCATTTGATGCAATAAACTGACTTTTAAAAATTGTATGAAAATAAAATCGATCAAATCATGACATTTTCAGTGATTAATCGTACAATTGATCAATATCAGTTTTACCTGCTGGTAAAATTTCCTGAGCAAGATGTTCTTTCTGTACAAGAAAGTATCCATAAGGAGATTCCCAATAACGTTAGTTTTTCCATTATCTTCTTGATGATTTTTGATATATATTTTCATTAATACGAAGTTCAAGTGTATTCTGCCTAACGCAGATAC